>NC_072423.2:70465000-71090000 GCF_028878055.3 Symphalangus syndactylus | reverse complement strand
GGAGGAGTTTAAGCTTCTCAAGAACTCAGTCTTTTAGTCTCAATTCTCTGAATGATTTCATAATTTGTGTTTATGCTCTGCGTAGAAATCTTTTGGGAATATTATGGATTTCTTTTCTCATCTCAAGATTAAATAAGACAAGTGAGTCTACACATGTGAGTTGCCAATGACTCAATTCCTTAGCAGCCTCATGGAGAATGGCTAGAATTGTAGATTTCTTCAACAGCTGCCTATCACTAAGAGACTTACACTTGGGGTTGATTATGGGGTGCAACATCCTTGGAAGGGATTCTGGGGTCCTTACGAATGCTGTTTTGCCACCAGGCTATGCATTTGCATTAGGACCTTACTAACTTTTCCCATCCACACATTAAGATTTTTTTTGAGATCATGAAAATCATACAGGTCAGGAATATATGAGAATACAATGGGGACAGTAAAGTGACAGTGTTTTGAATGCAGTGACAGAGATATGTGTGTGTACGTGTGTAATAAAGGTATCTGTGCAGCAGCAGGATCAATCCCTGCTCCACTTCTGTGAGGATAATGCACATATTTCTGGAGTATCTACAGTCCCATTTCTTGGGCTTCACAAAAGTTGTTGAATTGCTGCTATTGGGGACAGAGGAAGAATTTGACCTTGGTTAAAAACCTTCTGGTTTCAGAGTATCAATATCTACATTTGATTTTTTTTAAAGCGAAGTATTCGGGTATAAATTGTGACTGATATTAAGATATACTTCTAAAATTCCTATATGCTACTGTTTCTAGAATAAATAGTTGGATAATAGATAATGAATGAAAAATATCTTACCAGCTTTGTTATGCTATCTCCCACAGTGCACAGGTGGAATAAATTCACAGGAACCATGGAAGGAGAAGAAAGCAGAAGGGCTTAAAATTTAAAGATTGTTTACTCACAAGTATTTCTTTTAGCAGAATTCATGCCAAGTGAAGAGTGAGTTTAAGTCGACCAAAAGTCATATAACTGATGTGATATAATTGCATAGCATACATAGTGAGAATGAAGGTATTCAGGGAAATTATTCAGGAGTGCCACAAATAAAATAAATAAATAAATCTAATGCTTGTAGTTTGTAAGTGATCTGGTACTGTGTCTACTCAGATATCTGGATATGACCAGCCTTTGTTTTTGCTGTCAAGTGACAGAAACATATAAACATACTATTTTTCCTCTCTGATGTGTCTGTACTAAAAAATTGGGAATTTTTGGAATATCTTATTGACCTCTGTGTCTAAATGTTATTTATAAATAAAACACATACAGCTTTGAAATATTTTAAGCAAAGTTTTCTAGACTCTGCTGTTTGGCTCATTTTGTATGTGGATCTTACCATTATTTGGCACCATGAGGCTTCCAAGGCTATTTTCAAACCCCTAGATATCATCACCAGGGGAAGTGCTTCCTTAATAGGCCCTTCACTGTGACTGTGTGAGGACAGCCATGGGATGGTGGGTCCTGAGGCTTGAAGAGAAAAGGATGTATGCTAAGAAGTGGACTTTTGATCTAAAAAATTCAAGGTAAGTGGGTCAGGAAGGTAGAGTGTCTGCCATAATTTTTGAGATGGAAAATCGACAGCAAGGAACAGAGATATGACTAAGTTGTTGGGAGGACAAAAGGAAGTTCAGCAACCCCTGTCCTCAATAGGTAGGTGCCATATTGGCAAAATTCTAAGAAAACTCAGTCATAAAAATAAACGAGTTAAATACCTATAAACTCTTACAGATCTTTCAGTATGAAGAAAAAATTACTAGATTTTACAAGGGGCCTACAGAACTTCATTTGACATAGGATTAAGGTGGATTTCCACTTGATTATTATCATAAACCAGATCACAGCTTTTAGTTTCAGAAATGAGTAGGAGCATTTACTTAGTGTCCTTTATCTTTCTGATTTACTACATACACAGGCTTCCCATCTCTGTGTGTTCAGCTGTTCGTCTTTTCTGTTGCCTGCCCCTAGGGTGGAACTAAAGAAAGAAATCCTTTCATGTTACTTTGTTCTGCTGTAATCATCTGTTCAGTGCAAACAGTATTGTAAATTGATGCAAAATGACTAACTGGTTCCCTTCATTTCTTTTCTTATTCATTTTTTAGCCATTTAGGTTTCCTTTATGGTGGAATTTCAGGTTACAAAGAAATGAATCTATCATTTAAAAATAATCATTGAATTTATGCCATTCAGAGACGAGTAACTGGCCATTTTCAAGGCTGTTTTAAGGTTTCTATAATAAAACAATACAAAAGAGAGGGATCTTTAATTTATCCACTGTAATAGCTTAGTCTAGTAAAATACAGTAAAAAAATAAAATCTACGAAAAATCTGAAACTAGTTTAGCCCCTATAATACCAAAATAGATGTAGAGACAGGAAAGAGGAAATTATAGTAATAATATCTTTCTTGAGCATGTGAAAGTTTTCGAAAGATAGTAGTACAAATTCCCTCATCTATCTCATTGCCACAACCTCAAACTAAGGTGTAGCCTGAGAAAATCTTGATATAGTTTGGCTGTGTCCCCACCCAAAATTTCACCTTGAATTGTAATCCCCACAATCCCCACGTCAAGGGTGGGACCAGGTGGAGTTAATCGGATCATGGGGGTGGTTTCCCCTGTGCTGTTCTCATCAAAGTGAGTGAGTCTCATGAGATCTGATGGTTTTATAAGCATCTGGCATTTCCCCTGATTGCACTCACTCCAACTTGCTGCCCTGTGACAAAGGTGACTGCTTCTCCTTTACCTTCTGCCATGACTGTAAGTTTCCTGAGCCCTCCCAGCAATGTGGAAATGTGAGTCAATTAAACCTCTTTCCTTTATAAATTACTGTCTCCGGCAGTTCTTTACAGCAGCGCTAGAACGCACTAATACAGATGTTATTCTCCTTTTGCAGATAAAGTCACACTGAGGCTCAGGGAGGATAAATATAACCTAGATGGAGAAAGTGAACACTATTGTGCACAAAAATACATGAAATCAGTAATCTCAAACTCTGTGAGCATCTGAACACAAAATTTAAGAATATAAATTCTAGGGATTTTAAGAATATAAATTCTAGATATGTCAGTGTTAAGATGTAAGAATGCAACTGCTTTAGATAAAACATTTCTGCATAAGACATTTAACAAAAATAGTAAAGAGTCAGTGAAAATATTCAATAGAAAAGACTCAATGCCATTCAACTAAAACGTGGTAGCTAAGGAAAGAAACAAGAAACTTCGGAGGGAACAAAATAGAAGACCACAGTAGGGTATGAGAAGACTACTAATCTTTCCTCCATTCCTCAGAAACCATATTAGTAAGTACACAAAATCCTGAACCAGGTGTGAGAAAAACAAAGTGAGTGACTTTGTCCTTTGTCTTCTGGCTACAGTGTAGTGGAAATGGCTGCCGGGAAGAAATAGGTGAGATAGGAGATGGGACTCCTCTCAGATGAAAGTGGCAACTTTGGCTAGGTGCAGTGGCTCACGCCTGTAATCCCAGCACTTTGGGAGGCCAAGGCAGGTGGATCACTTGAGGCTGGGAGTTCAAGACCAGCCTGACCAACATGGAGAAACCCCAGCTCTACTAAAAATACAAAACTAGCCAGGCATGGTGGTGCATGCCTATAATCCCAGCTACTCAGGAGGCTGAGGCAGAAGAATCCCTTGAACCTGCGAGGCAGAGGTTGCAGTGAGCCAAGATCAGGTCACTGCACTCTAGCTTGGACCACAAGAGCAAAACTCCATCTCAAAAAAAAAAAAAAAAAGAAAGAAAGTGGAAACTTTCCCTTACAGAAATTTAAAAAAAGGAAGAAAATAGGGGAAGGAAGGAAGGGAGGAAAGAAGATAAATCCCCACAGGATATTCTAGGAAAATAGATACAAAATGCTCAACAGCAATACTACCAGAATAAAAGAAAAGTTATTACGTTCTGGGCTGCGAGCAAGTCGTTTACGATGGTAAACTTTCATGCTAGCATCAGATTACTTCATAGCAACATTGAGTACTCTAATATAAGGGAGAAATGGCTGTAAAGAAGCACTGAAGAAAGGAAAGTATGAGGGAAGGATATTATTCCCAGCCAAGACATCAATTAAGAATAAAGGCAAACATTAAAAAAAAATTAAGCGTTGCTAGTACTCAAGATTTCTTTGTGAAAAATCTGCTTGACCATGAATTTCAGCCAACTAAAAAATGAATAAAAATAAAGACTTTAGGAATGGAGAGGCTACAACAAAAGGACTAGTGAAGAGCAGTATCTTCACCTAAATATAAAGTGAATAATACATAATTGTGAAAATTATGGCCAGAAAGAAGTATGTAAATTGTTATATCTTGATAGCATAAAATATAACCAAAAAAATCAGGAGGTAGGCAGGGAAAATGACATCATGCTAATGACTTTATCTGTCAGAGAGGAAAGATAATTTATATGATCTCAAGTTGAATAATTTAGTTAATGAACTCCAAGGATGCCAATCCCTTATTAGATTTTATAATTCCTCCTCTTAACCTTCAAGGAATGTTTTGGAAACTAGTATGATACAGAGTTATTTAAAGTTTAGCAATTTCTTTAGTTTCTATTTAGTATTTTTTTCTTTCATTAAATTAAAAAGAAATTAAGTATTCTATCGGTATCCTTTTTTTATTTTAATTTTTTGAGACAGTGTTGCCCAGACTGGAATGCAGTGGCTTGATCTCAGCTCACTGTAACCTCCGCCTCCTGGGTTCAAGCAATTCTCCTGCCTCAGCCTCCTGAGTAGCTGGGACTACAGGCATGTGCCACCACACCCGGCTAATTTTTGTATTTTTGTAGAGAGGGGGTTTACCATATTGGCCAGGCTGGTCCCGACCTCCTGACCTCAAGTGATCCCCCCGCCTTGGCCTCCCAAAATGCTGGGATTACAGGCATGAGCCACCACGCCTGGCCTTTTATCTGTATATTTTTACTGTGTCCTTTTCCACTGGAATAATCCCTTGACACCATATGTCTCCCACTGTTAGCTTATTCTTCCGCTGAAGCTGACCAGTAGGACTTCTGCTGCATGTGAAGACCTAGGGTGACTTTCTTACTCAGAAAAGTAATTCCTTTGATCATTCAACTTAGGCCACAGGTTGTACATAGTCTAAGTAATAAGAGAACAAAAGAATAGCTTTATTCCTATGGTGTTTTCCATTTTTAAAGCAAGTTACTATTCTTTTCTTAGCTGATTTCTACTTAATCAATTAACCAGTGCTTTCACTACATGCCTGACGCTTGTGTCTAAGAACTGATGCTCTTGCATGAATGCTCCACTAATGGAGTTATATGTGCAGCCAGTGTTGTTGCCGCCCATCTGTATGCCCTCAGCATGTGTCATTTCACTATTCAGAGATGGCTTCTGGCTCCAAATAGCTCTCACTTTTTGCCTGTGGGCCTTTTCTAGGTATATCTGTGTGCTCAGCCTACACGAGGGCTTCGCCAGAAGTACCAGGGAGCTAAGGCCCCAGGACAGCCTTGCAACAATAATGGATAGGAGATGGCGTATAAATACTCCAGCCTTCTCACCGCTCCGGTGGGCCGACCCTGAGGCATGTCCCATGGTCTCCCATTGGTTGAAACCTGATGAAGTCCCTGGTGTGCAGCCCCTTCTCTCTCATTTCTCCACTTTCCTATTGGTGCTTCCTATGAGCTACTTTCTCTCAAATTCTTGTCTCAGGATCTATTTCCAAGGGGACCAAAGTTAAGACAATGATGTTACAGTGCTTTCTATCAAAGAAAACTGAGGTTACTAATTATCTGTATCTTGTTGCAGAAAAATTGGACCAGGCTTTCTGAAGAGAAAATCTGCCTCAACCAGGTATTGAGCAGTAGCTGATGTCTTTCAAAACAAATGCCAAAGTAATTGACTGTGAGTTGGTTAAGAAATCAGATGTGTTGTGTATTTTAATTTTATTATGTCTATCTTAGCTGGCTTGTGATTGATTTAATCTCAGTTCTGTTTTCTAAACTGGCTAATTTATACCCATTGAATCCACAGAAATATCACATGAACAGGTACTGAAGGCTGCTGTACTAAGGAAAAGTGGTACAGAGACTATTGCCAGGCCGTACAACTTATAAACCTAAAGAACTGAGATTTAAAACATAGGAGACAAATATCAAGTCCAGTAATTTTATCAGTACCTTCCCTCCTGAAACTAGATATTTTTGGCAAGTTTTGGCAAAGAGTCATCCTTTAAATTTATTTACTGCTTTGCTTATGCTTTACAATTAAAGGTTCGCCTTTGAAATCAGAAGAAATAAATATATGTAGATCTAGAATTTGTTTCTAGTTTTGCAAAATTTAAAGTTTACGGTAATATATGAGAGTTCCAAAAAAGGCAGTATTGTTGAAGTCAAGAGCTCACCACTCTGAGTCAAGTGATCTGGGTTCGGATTCCATGTATAATTGCTAAAACACTTTGTGATAGTCCTTCAAAAAATTATCGCAATAGGCAATTGTATCTCTATTTTTATATTATTTAATTTATCTTTCCATAACTAAGGCATAGGCTTCATGAAAGCAGGTATAGGTCTTTCTTGATTAACCTGTATCCTAAGCAAAGTGCAAGCACTCGTTGTCCAAATGGATGTTACCTGCGTGACACTAACAAGCTTTTTAATTTTTCTGAGCCTTAGTTTCCTCATCTGTGAAATAGAGGTTGGCAAAGGTGATCACTAAGCTTCTTTCTAGTTGAAAATTAAATGATTCTGTGGTATTTTTATTGAGGCTTTACTTCAGTGCACAGCATGATGAATTTTTGTATCTGAATATAACCAGGTAAATACCACTAGTTTGATATACAGCATTTCCTCCACCATAGCACATCTCCTTAACTCCCTGCCAGTTGATACTTCCCCCAAACTAAACAATATCTGACCTATATAATCATAGATTTGTTTGTGAACTTCATATAAACAGAATCATGCAGTACATACTCTTTTGGTGGGGTAGTATTTCCTAAATATTTTGTCTGAAAGAATCCCTCATGTTATTGCAAACAGTGGAAATTTGTTCTATTTGCTCCTTTGTTTAAATATACCACTACTTACTTATCCATTCTACCGTTGACTATTAAGGGTCTCCTCCCACCAATTTTGGCTATTACAAATAAAGCTGCTGTAAATACTCTTATACATACCTTTGAGTGGGTACATGCCATTTCTCTTGGGTAATTTCCTAGAAGTAGAATTTCTGGGTCACAATGTATATATATTTACTTTAGTAGATCCTGTGAAAGAGGTTTCTAATGTGGTGGTTTTAACTTATCCTCCTGCTAGTAATATACGAGAGTTCCAAATTGCTTCATATGTTTGAGACAGGCTTCATCTTTATAAACGAATTTTGTTTCATAAGCATCATAAGGTTATGGGAAATTTCACTCTGCCTTCAAAGCCCTTGGTTCCCTGGCCTACAAAGTGTAGTGCCAGAATTCAACAAGAGTCCTCTAGGCAGAAACTGGCCTCATTTCCACTCAGTCCACCTGCCTGCCAAAATCCTTGCTGATATCATTTTCCTCCGACTTCACCCAGATAACACACTGTGGAATGCCCTCCCCTGATGCTGGAATTCCAGTTCATCTAACTCCTATTCCCTCTACTCCAATCTGCTTTATTTAAATGCTGCTTTTTGTCATTTATTCACTCCTTTTTCTAGCTGCAGGAGCATTGGACTACCTCCTTTTGAGAGCAGAAGTCCCCTGATTCTGTGAATTCCTAATCCACACACTTTGGGACCAGTGATAATGTACCAATTACAGATAACATTTATGATATTGGGATCAAATATAGGAACTAAAAGATGACTTTCACTTTGATTTGTTTTAGAGTCATAACCTTAAAAGCAACCTTGAGAAACTACTTACTCCACTGATATGCTCTCTGATATACAGTGTTTTCTGGTGAGGAGATTTTGCCGGGATCATAGTCACTGAAAATTATGCTTGGCATGGGTAATAAAGGAACCCAATGTTGTTAGGCAACAACTCTCCATCTCTTTTCTTTCTCATCCATCTTTTTGCTGTCCTCCTTTAATCCCTCTACACCAATCTCTTCCCCACCCCCACCAAGCTTCTGCCTCTTCATTCCTGAACAATTTTAAATAAAACTGTGAAAGAAAAGAAGTGAGTGAAAGAAAGAAAGGAAAAGAAGAATGCCCAGATGAATGTGGGAAAGATTAAGTTTTTTGCTCGATGTAGCAATGTGTATGTGTGTGCATGCTCACAAGCACCATACGCAGGTATATTTATGTGTATTGGGGTGTATTTGCTTTCAAGTCCAAACATGTACATTTAGCATGAAATTAAGTAAATTTTTCATAGTTTTGGTCTAAATGAAAAGTAACCCTATTTTGTAATCACAATGCACATAAACATTAAAAAGAAATATAGTTGACCCTTGAAAAATATGGGTTTGAACTGAGCGGGTCCACTTGTACATGGATTTTTTTTTTTTCAGCCAAACGTGGATCAAAAATACAGTATTCATGAGATTTGAAAACTGTGGGTATAGAAGACCAACTTTGTATATTCAGATTTCACAGGGCCTACAAGTCTCGAATATGCATGGAATTTGGTATAGTTGGGGAGTCCTGGACCCAGTCACCAATGCATGTAGCTCAGCATGTCTGTAATTTGCAGAAAAAGTAGGTATTGAGAACCTCAATCTTTTTCAAAGATAGGCACTCTGTGGCATCAGGACAGTTAAAACTGGTGCAATTAAACACCAATTAAACAATTAAAATGTATGATTTCCTGGAAATGCCAGCCAGACTTTCAAAGAGGATTCTTTATTTGAATTGAGTGATGAAGTCAATTTTGCTATGGTTTTAGGAAAAAAAACAAAACAAAATCTCACACAACAAAAAAAACCCTCCATCATTTTGTAAAGTAGTTTTTCTTTTGTAGTAGCTTAGTATTCTAGTTTGTCTCAAATTGTTTATTTTTATTTTCATTAGATTAAAGGTTTATTGAAAATTAGCATTTATGTTGAAATAATATAAATGATTGTAAATCACTCCGATGCTGACATTTGTTCAAAACTAGATTTGTGACCTTAAGCAATAAGCTTACCTTTCTGGTGCTTGTTTATATTATTTCAGAGAAAAAGGATCATGATACCAGTTCCATTTTGGTAACAGAATGTTGGTATCATCAAATTAGGCCCTGTGGAGTTCCAAGCACTAAATGAATGGAAAACTGTCTAGGCAAATGCATCCCTTAACACAGCTAGACAGCAATTACAGAATTACTATGTGGTTTCTTCACCTAGTAAATCAATCAAGATAAGCTTCTTTTCTAGACTAGTGGTGGAAAACCTGAATATTCTCCTCTACATCTGATTTGTGTTTTTTCTTAATTGTTCTTTTTTCTTGCCTTCCTACGATAGAGGTAATCTCCTACAAGGTCTTCTCATACCATGGGCATAATACGGTGAGAATTATCAAAAGATTGATCCTGTGCAGGAAAGTTACAAGAAAATGTAATTTTTTCTCCAATCCAGTTCTCTTTATACTTCTTTCCATAAAGATACATCCAATCTCTTTAAAGCTGTATCCCTGAGTTAAAGATCTAGTTATAGATCTCTGAGGACTGCACCTTGTCCTTGACTCATGAAAACAAAACAAAACAAAACAAAACAAAAAAACACCTCTTTAGAATTGGAGAAAAAGTGTGTTGAGCTCCTTATAGAAGGAAAAGCGTGTCATTTTAAGGGAATTCATTTACAGAAATAAGTGTGAATGGATGTGCTTAGAAAAGTTCAAAGTACTGCACAAATTCATTGCATTGAGAATTTATGATCCTAGGCACTACGTGAAAACGCTTATTTTCAAGATGGTTTTATGTTGCAGGAAAGGGAAGAAAGGTAAATGTTCTTTATGCAAATGCCTACAATATAAAGTCAAAACTAACAGACTTAATAAAATACAAGGAGACCAGAAATTTTCCATGGAGGAAAATATATTTCAGTGGAATATTTAAGAACTATAGAAATGGAAGAAAAGAAAAACCATTGTTTTAAATAAACTTTCTAAATTACTGTCTTTAATGTTTTTTTTCAGATTTCATATAACAAAAACAATTTGTAAATGGTAATGTTAAATAACAATTACAGGGAGCCATTGTTTTGGACTAAGCTCCTGCACTAGGTCCTCAATAGATCAGACTAAAAATAAAAATGGAGTCACCAATGCTCACCAAACCAAAAGTAAGTTGTTATCTGATCTTTTAAGAAATCAGGAGACATAAACAACAATTTTCCCAACAGGCCAGTTTCAATGTTCGGTGGGCTTAATGATGAAATTCCCTCTGTTTTAATCCTTGACTAACCTGAAGTAATCTTATGTTAAGTAATCTATTATTTTCTTATTTTTCTGTCTGGCCATCCCCACCTGAAGAGGAAAGTAACTTTGAAATGACCAATCTGCTTTTTGTCCTTTGTATTTGCTTTCTTCAGTCCTTTTTCTGTCTATAAAGTCAATGACGTTTACTCACTGGAACACTTATTCTATTTTATGGAATGAAGTGTTGGCCGATTCTAGAATTGCAATAAAGCTAACTGAGATGTTTAGACTAAATTTGTTGTAATTTTGTTCTTTTGACAGTAGCCTTCCTCTTCCTGTCTGGCTCCATCTCTTGCCAGCTTCCACCCAACAATTTTATACTCTAGTAGTCCTAAAATACTTGCAATTTCTCTTTGATTTCACTTCTTTGTATCTGCGATCATGCAGGTCTCTGTCTACCACAATTTCCTCAACCTCTTTTATCCTGGAAACTTTTATTCACTTTTATGAATCCCTTGAGCATCTTATCTTTCTGGAAGTATTTATCACATCTCTACGTTTCATTATTTCAACCACTTAGTCCCGTCTAAACACAGTCTTCTGTGTACCGAAAGCTCCCAGAGATGGCTTTATCTTTTTACCTGCCTTATATTCTTGCAATTATCTACCGAAGAGTCGATCTCCCCTGTTAGGATTTAGCTTATAAATCCTTGTAGGGCAAGCACCATGACTTAGTAACAATTTTTGTACTCGCATTATAGCACAGTGCCTTAAACATGATTTGTACTCACCAAATATGGAATCGAATTGTAGTTTCAAACTTTCCAATGTGTATTCTGAACTGAGCTGCCTTTTAGGCATGGGCACAGATGAAGGTCAGGGGGTCCCTTTTAGTCTGGTCTTTATTTTTTTATTTGTATATACAATCATGGGTTGCAAGGGCAATTTTGCTACATTGATATATTGCATTGTGGTGAAGTTAGGGCCTTCAGTGTATTCATCACTGGAGCAAGCACATTCTACCCATCAGGCAACCTCCCATTACCCACCGCCTTCCAAGGCCTCCAGTCTCCGAGTCCCCATTGTCCATCATTCCACATCTGCTTCCATGTGTGCACTTATTTAATTCCCATGTCTAAGCAAGAACATGTGGTGTTCATTTTTCTGTGTCTGAGTTGTTTCACTTAAGATAAATGGCCTCTAGTTCCGTCCATCTTGCTGCAAAAGACATGATTTCGTTCTTTTTAAATGGCTAAATAGAGGCAGTTTCTGCAGCCTCTACTACCACTTCCACCATCTCAGAGCTGGCCACCACCACCATCACCTCTGCCGCTGCCTCCTTGGGACCCCCCTCCAGCTCATCCTCTGCCCCCTCTGCCTGCCCCCTCTGCCCCTCTACACATTCTAGGCCCTCTGTCTTGGAGAAGAAGCTGTATTCCATCTTCCTCGCGGCACGGGGCACAGCCATGGTGGTCGGCGGCAGTGGAGCTGGCTAGGCTTAGGCGGGAGCAGCGGCCCCATCAACCCGCCTCCTTGCCTCCCAGTAACCCTCTGCTCGTCACACTCACCCTGGAGCAGTTCAAGAGCCGGGCCCCGGTGGACACCAAGCCAGCTTACCAAAACCCGAGGAGGAAAGCTGAGCATTCGATGTCCGTACACCTGGATGAACAGGACTGGAATCCTACGATGCACAAAAGCCTAATGGGAAATGAGCAAAGGCAGAGTGAGGTTCAGTCAGGGACATTGGAAACTGGAGTAGACAGGGTAATTTCTCAGACAGTGGATCCAGAATTAAACTACATCCTCAGGCCACCAATGGAAGGAGCAATTCATGAGTTTCTGGAGGCCCGGAAAAAAAGCAGCAGCGCCAGCGCCCAGACCAGAGCCCAAAGGCCGGGACACTCCAGCTCCATCCCAGAGCACTTCCCAAGAATATCCCTGACACCTTTTGAAAGTTACATTTGATTATTGGTAAAGAAGTGGCTTCGGTTACATAAGAGTGTGTATTAGCCAGGCTTCTCTAGAGGGACAGAACTAATAGGATAGATGTATATGTAAAGGAGAGTTTATTAAGGAGTATTAACTCACAGGATTGCAGGGTCCTACAACAGGTGGTCTGCAAACTGAGGAGCAAGGAAGCCAGTCCGAGTCCCAAAGCTGAAGAACTTGGAGTCTGATGTTTGAGGGCAGGAAGCTTCAGCACAGGAGAAAGATGTTGCTCAGAGGCTAAGTCAGTCTAGTCTTTTCACGGTCTTCCGCCTGCTTTTATCCTGGCAGTGCTGGCAGCTGATTAGATGGTGCCCACCCAGATTAAGGGTGGGTCTGCCTTTCCCAGTTCACTGACTCGAATGTTAGTCTCCTTTGGCAACACCCTCACAGGCACACCCAGGAACAATACTTTGCATTCTTCTATCCAGTCAACTTGACATTCAGTATTAACCATCACAGAGTGCAACTTCAGAATTAAAATGGACCAACGTCTCACTGATTTCAAGATTTCAGCCTTAACTGTGGGCCATGTCCAGTTTGAATGGGGAGGGAGTTTGGCAGTGGGGAAGTTGACCGAGTGGTCCCCTGCATTGTGCTACCATTTGGCCAGCCTGTCCAAGGGTGCAACACCCAGTAGACACTACAGAGAGACAAAGAAACAATACAGCAACCTCGGGTTGTCCTGAAACAGACTTTTATACTTGAACATGGAGACTGCGCTTTATTTTATTATTTTTTATTTTTTTGGACAGAGTTTCGCTCTTGTTTCCCAGGCTAGAGTGCAATGTCGCCATCTCGGCTCACTGCAACCACCGCCTTCCAGGTTCAAGAGATTCTTCCGCCTCAGCCTCCTGAGTAGGTGGGATTACAGGCGCCTGCCACCACGTCTGACTAATTTTTTTGTATTTTTAGTAGAGACAGGGTTCCACCATGTTGGCCAGGCTGGTCTTGAACTCCTGATCTCAGGTGGTCCAGCCCCTCGGCTTCCCAAAGTGCTGGGATTACAGGTGTGAGCCACTGCTCCTGGCGAGACTGTGCTTTAAACTGGAGACTTTAGGGTTTGTGCTCTGAAATACACAAAAGCTACAGTGAGAGAACATAACCAGTCCCGAAGATAATTTCAAAGAACAATGACAATAAAGGTTGGCTGGGAGTAGTACTTGACAGTACTTTTTTGATATTGTTTCCCAGAGTTGCAAACAAGATTGTACAGGCTGCATAGCTTAAAGTTGTTGTAACTTTCTTGAACATGAATCTTCCAGACAGTTTCCTTTCCTTTGTAAGAGGTAATAAAACATGAAACCCTAGAATGTGTGAGGAAGTTCAGACATTTTAGGTATAAGGAAGCACATTTGCAGGCTCTCTATCCAGGGCTGCTTCCTGTTCTGCAAGGGCTAGTGAGTCTTGGGTTGTGTTTATTTTATTCTCAAATTTGTGTTTTTTAGAAAAGCAAATGGTAATAAATGCCTTATTTTTTATAATAAGAAAAAATGGCTAAATAGTATTTTGCTGTGTGTATGCACCACATTTTCTTTATCCAGTCCTCCATTAATGGACACTTAGGTTGATTCCATATCTTTCCTATATTCTGATGCTGCAATAGACATACAAGTGTAGATATCTTTTTGATATAATGATTTCTTTCTTTTGTGTAGATACTCAGTAGTGGGATTGCTGGATCATATAGTAGTTCTGTTTTTAATTCTTTGAGAAATCTCCACACTGTTTTTCGAAGAGTTTGTACTGTTCACTCTATTATTTCTTTTGCTTTGCAGAAGCCTTTTAGTTTAATTCTCATTTGTCTAATTTTATTGTTGACACCTGTGCTTTTAAGGTCTTAGTCGTAAATTATTTGCTTAGACTAATGTCTAGAAGAGTTTTCCCCAGATTTTCTTCTAGTATTTTTACAGTTTCAGGTCTTACATTTAAGTCTTTAATCCATCTTGAGTGGATTTTTGTGTATGGTGAGAGATAGGGGTCTAGTTTCATTCTTCTGCATATGGCAGTCCAATTTCTCCAGCATCATTTATTGAAAAAAGTGTCCTTTCCCCAGTGTACATTCTTAACTTTGTCAAAGATTAGTTGGCTCTAAGTATGTGGTCTTATCTCTCAGTTCTCTATTCTGTTCCATTAATCTATGTATGTATGTCTTTTTAAAAAAAAAAAAAAAACAGTCCCATGCTGTTTTGGTTACTATGGCTTTGTAGTATAATTTGAAGTCAGGCAATGTGATGCCTTCAGCTTTGTTCTTCTTGCTTAGGTTTGCTCTGGCTATTTGAGTTCTTTTTGATTTCTTATGAACTTTATAATTTTTTTAATCATTCTGTGAAAAATGACACTGGTATTTTGATAGAGATTGAATTGAACCTGTAGATTTCTTTGGGCAGTATGGCCATTATAACAATATTAATTCTTCCAATCTATGAGCATGGGATTTTTTTTTCATTTCTTTGTGTCATCTACAGTTTTTTTCACCAGTGTTTTGTAATTTTCCTTATAAAGATCTTTTACCTCCTTGGTTAAACATATTTATATATATCTTATTTTTTTGTATTGTAAGTGAGATTGCTTTATTGATTCAGTCCTCGGCAAGATTATTATTGTTGTATAGAAACACTACTGATTTCTGTACATTGATTTGTATCCAGAAACTTTACTGAGTTCATTTATCAAATCTAAGAGTTTCTGATGGAGTCTTTAGACTTTTCTGGATAGAAGGTCTTATCATCAGCAAACAGGGAAAACACACCATTCTCTTTTCCAATTTTGGTGCCTTTTACTTTTATTTCTTGCCCAATTGCTCTGGCAAGGACTTCCAGTACTATGTTGAATAAGAGTAGTGAAAGTGGGCATCCTTGTCTTGTTTCACTTCTTAGAGGCAATGCTTTCACGTATTCCCCATTCAATATGATGTTGCCTGTTGGGTTGTCATTAATGGGCATTATTATGTTAAGGTTTGTTATTTCTCTGCCTAATTTGTTGAAGATTTTTATCATGAATGGATGTTAAATTTTATCAGATGATTTTTCTGTGTCTATTGAGATAATCATATGGTTTTTGTCTTTAATTCTGTTTATGCAGTGTATCACATTTATTGATTTGCATATGTTGAAGCATCCTCACATCCCTGGGATAAATTCCATCTGATATGGTGTATTATCCTTTTGATGTGCTGTTGGATTTGATTTGCTAGTATTTTCTTGAGGATTTTGTGTCTATGTTCATCAGGTATGTTAGTCTGTAGTTATATTTTTATTGTATTTTTTTCTGGTTTTGGTATCAGGGTGGCCTCATAGAATGAGTTAGGGAGAATTCACTCCTCCTTGATTTTTCAGAATAGTTTCAGGAAGACTGGTATTAGTTCTTCATTGTATGTTTAATAGAATTCATACATATATCTGTGAATCCATCTGGTCCTGGGCTTTTTTTGAAGCGGGAAATTCTTATTACTGATTGAATCTCAATATTTGTTATTGGTTTGTTCACAAGTTCTATTTCTTTCTGGTTCAATCTAGGGAGGTTGTATGTTTCCAGAAATTTATCCATTTCAGGTTTTCTAGTTTGTGAGCATATAGCTGTGCATATAGTCTCTGATGATCTCACATTTACGTAGTATCAGTTGAAATGTTTCCTTTTTTCATTTCTGATTATTTGGATGTTCTATCTTCTTGGTAAGTCTGCTAGTGGTTTATCAATTTTTTATATCTTTTTGAGGAACCAACTTTTCATTTTGTTGGTCCTTTTTTTTTTTTTTTGCCTCTATTCCATTTAGTTCTGTTCTGATCTTTGCTATTTCCTTTCCTTTGCTAACTTGGGGTTTGGATTGATCTTGCTTTTCTATTTCCTTGAGGTGTGATGTTAGGTTGTTAAACTGTGCTTTTTCTACTTTTCTGATTAGGCATTTCACGGTATAAACTTCCCTCTTAGCACTGCGTTTGCTGTATCCCACAGGTTTTGGTATGTCATATTTTCATTTTTATTTATTTCCAAACAATTTAAATTTCTGTTTGAATTTCTTTGTTGACCCAATGATCATTCAAGAGCATGCTGCTTATTTCCGTGTATTTGCACAGATTCCAAAGTTTCCCTTGGTATTGATTTCTGGCTTTATTCTACTGTGTCATGAGAAGATACTTGGTATGATTTTTAAAAATTTGTTAAGACTTATTTTGTGGGCAAACATGTGGTCTATCTTGAAGAATGTTCCATCTACTGAAGAAAAAAGTGTATATTCTTTAGCTGTTGCATAGAATGTTCTGTAAATGTCTGTTAAGCCTATTTGGTCTACTGTCAGATTTAAGTCCAACATTTTTTGTTAATTTTCTGTCTTGATGATTTGTCTACTGCTATGAGTGAGGTGTTGAATGCCCAACTATTATTGCATTTCTGTTTATCTATATATTTAGGTCTAGTAATAATTGTTTTGTAAATTTGGGTGCTCTAATGTTAGATGCGTATGTATTCAGGTTTGTTATTGCCTCTCCTTGCTAAATTGATACATTTATCATTTTAATTTTAATGCTTTTAATTTAAAGTCTGTTTTATCTTATTATTATTATTATACTTTAAGTTCTAGGGTACATGTGCACAATGTGCAGGTTTGTTACATAGGTACACATGTGCCATGTTGGTTTGCTTCACCCATTAACTCATCATTTACATTAGGTATTTCTCCTAATGCTATCCCTCCCCCAGCTCCCCACCCCTCAAAAGGTACCAGTATGTGATGTTCCCTGCCCTGTGTCCTCGTTGTCCAACTCCCACCTATGAGTGAGAACATGAGATGTTTGGTTTTCTGTCCTTGTGATAGTTTGCTTAGAATGATGGTTTCCAGCTTCATCTATGTCCTTACAAAGGACATGAACTCATCTTTTTTTATGGCTGCATAGTATATCATGGTGCATATGTGCCACATTTTCTTAATCCAGTCTATCACTGATGGACATTTGGGTTGGTTCCAAGTCTTTGCTACTGTGAATACTGCCACAATAAACATACGTGTGCATGTGTCTTTATAGTAGCATGATTTATAATCCTTTGGGTATATAACCAGTAATGGGATTGCCGGGTCAAATGGTATTTCTAGTTCTAGATTCTTGAGGAATCACCACACTGTCTTCCGTAATGGTTGAACTAATTTACACTCTCACCAACACTGTAAAAGCGTTCCTATTTCTCCACATCCTGTCCAGCATCTGTTGTTTTCTGACTTTTTAATAATCGCCATTCTATGAGATGGTATCTCATTGCGGTTTTGATTTGCATTTCTCTGATGGCCAGTGTGATGAGCATTTTTTCATGTGTCTGTTGGCTGCATAAATGTCTTCTTTTGAGAAGTGTCTGTTCATATCCTTTGCCCACTTTTTGATGGGATTGTTTGTTTTTTTCTTGTAAATTTGTTTAAGTTATTTGTAGATTCTGGATATTAACCCTTTGTCTGACGGGAAGATTGCAAAGATTTTCTCCCATTCTATAGATTGCCTGTTCACTCTGATGATAGTTTCTTTTGCTGTGCAGAAGCTCTTTAGTTTAATTAGATCCCATTTATCTATTTTGGCTTTTGTTGTCATTGCTTTTGGTGTTTTAGTCATGAAGTCTTTGCCAATGCCTATGTCCTGAATGGTATTGCCCAGCTTTTATTCTAGGGTTTTTATGGTGTTAGGTCTTATATTCAAGTCTTTAATCCATCTTGAGTTAATTTTTGTATACAGTGTAAGGAAGGGATCCAGTTTCAGCTTTCTACATATGGCTAGCCAGTTTTCCCAGAACCATTTATTAAATAGGGAATCCTTTCCTCGTTTCTTGTTTTTGTCAGGTTTGTCAAAGATCAGATGGTTGTAGATGTGTGGTGTTATTTCTGAGGCCTCTGTTCTGTTCCATTGGTCTATATATTGGTTTGGTATCCGTACCATGCTGTTTTGGTTACTGTAGCCTTGTAGTATAGTTTGAAGTCAGGTAGTGTGATACCTTCAGCTTTGTTCTTTTGGCTTAGGATTGTCTTGGCTATGTGGGCTCTTTTTTGGTTCCATATGAAGTTTAAAGTAGTTTTTTCCCAATTCTGTGGAGAAAGTCATTGGCAGCTTGGTGGGGATAGCACTGAATCTATAAATTACCTTGGGCAGTATGGCCATTTTCACGATATTGATTCTTCCTATCCATGAATATGAAATATTCTTCCATTTGTTTGTGTCCTCTTTTATTTCATTGAGCAGTAGTTTGTAGTTCTCCTTGAAGAGGTCCTTCACATACCTTGTAAGTTGGATTCCTAGGTATTTTATTCTATTTGTAGTAATTGTGAGTGGGAGTTCACTCATGATTTGGCTGTCTGTTTGTCTATTATTGGTGTATAGGAATGCTTGTGATTTTTGCACATTGATTTTGTATCCCGAGTCTTTGCTGAAGTTGCTTATCAGCTTAAGGAGATTTTGGGCTAAGACGATAGGGTTTTCTAAATATACAATCATATCATCTGCAAACAGAGACATTCTGACTACCTCTTTTTCCAATTAAACACACTTTATTTCTTTCTCTTGCCTGACTGCCCTAGCCAGAGCTTCCAACGCTCTGTTGAATAGGAGTGGTGAGAGAGGGCATCCTTGTCTTGTGCCAGTTTTCAAAGGGAATGCTTCCAGTTTTTGCCCATTCAGTATGATATTGGCTGTGGGTTTGTCATAAATAGCTCTTACTATTTTGAGATACGTTCCATCAATACCTAGCTTATTGAAAGTTTTTAGCATGAAGTGGTGTTGAATTTTGTCGAAGGCCTTTTCTGCATCTATTGAGATAATCATGTGGTTTTTGTCATTGGTTCTATTTATGTGATGGATTACATTTATTGATTTGTGTATGTTGAACCAGCCTTGCATCCCAGGGATAAAGACAACTTGATCATGGTAGATAAGCTTTTTGATGTGCTCCTGGATTTGGTTTGCCAGTGTTTTATTGAGGATTTTTGCGTCAATGTTCATCAGGGATGTTGGCCTAAAATTCTCTTTTTTTGTTGTGTCTCTACCAAGCTTTGGTAACAGGATGATGCTAGCCTCATAAAATGGGTTAGAGAGGATTCCCTCTTTTTCTATTGATTGGAATCGTTTCAGAAAGAAGGGTACCAGCTCCTTTTTGTACCTCTGGTAGAATTTGACTGTGAATCCATCTGGTCCTGGACTTTTTTTGGTTGGTAGGCTATTAATTATTGTGTCAATTTCAGAACATGTTTTTGGTTTATTCAGAGATTCAACTTCTTCCTGGTTAAGTCTTGGGAGGGTGTATTTGTCCAGGAATATATCTATTTCTTCTAGATTTTCTGTTTTATTTGTGTAGAGGTGTTTATAGTATTCTCTGATGGTAGTTTATATTTGTGGGATCGGTAGTGATATCCCCTTTATCATTTTTATTGCGTCTATTTGATTCTTCTCTCTTTTCTTCTTTATCAGTCTTGCTAGTGGTCTATCTATTTTATAGTTTTTCAAAATTTTCAAAACTATTTTATAGTTTTTCTATTTTATAGTTTTTCAAAAAACTAGCTCCTGGATTCATCGATTTTTTGAAGAGTTTTTTTATGTTTCTATCTCCTGCTCTGATCTTAGTTATTTCTTGCTTTCTGCTAGATTTTGAATGTGTTTGCTCTTGCTTCTCTAGGTCTTTTAATTGTGATGTTAGGGTGTCGACTTTAGAACTTTCCTGCTTTCTCCTGTGGGCATTTGGTACTATAAATTTCCCTCCACTCACTCCTTTAAATGTATCCCAGAGATTCTGGTACATTGTGTCTTTGTTCTCATTGGTTTCAAAGAATATCCTTATTTCTGCCTTCATTTTGTTATTTACCCAGTAGTTATTCAGGATCAGGTTGTTCAGTGTCCATGTAGTTGTGTGGTTTTAAGTGAGTTTATTAATCCTGAGTTCTAGCTTGATTGCACTGTGGTCTAAGAGACAGTTTGTTGTGATTTCTGTTCTTTTACATTTGCTGAGAAGTATCTTACTACCAATTATGTGGTCAATTTTAGAATAAGTGTGATGTGGTGCTGAGAAGAATGTATATTCTGTTGATTTGGCATGTAGATTTCTATAGATGTCTATTATGTCTGCTTGGTCCAGAGCTGAGTTCAGTTCCTAGATATCCTTGTTAACCTTCTGTTTTGTTGATCTGTCTAATATTGACAGTTGGGTGTTAAAGTCTCCCATTATTATTGTGTGGGAGTCTGTCTCTTTGCAGGTCTCTAAGGACTTGCTTTATGAATCTGAGTGTTCCTGTATTAGGTGCATATATATTTAGGATAGTTAGCTCTTCTTGTTGAATTGATTCGTTTACCATTATGTAGCGGCCTTCTTTGTCTCTTTTGATCTTTGTTGGTTTAAAGTCTGTTTTATCAGAGACTAGGATTGTAACCCCTGCTTTTTTTGGTTTCCATTTGCTTGGTAGCCCTTCCTCCATCCCTTTATTTTGAGCCTATGTGTATCTCTGCACGTGAGATGGGTCTCCTGAATACAGCATACTGATGGGTCTTGACTCTTTATCCAATTTGCCAGTCTGTGTCTTTTAATTGGGGCATTTAGTCCATTTACATTTAAGATTAATATTGTTATGTTTGAATTTGATCCTGTCATTATGATGCTAGCTGGTTATTTTGCCCATTAATTGATGCAGTTTCTTCATAGTGTCGATGGTCTTTACCATTTGGCATGTTTTTGCAGTGGCTAGTACCAGTTGTTCCTTTCCATGTTTAGAGCTTCCTTCAGGAGCTCTTGTAAGGCAGACCTGGCGGTGTCAAAATCTCTCAGCATTTGCTTCTCTGTAAAGGATTTTATTTCTCCTTCACTTATGAAGCTTCGTTTGGCTGGATATGAGATTCTAGGTTGAAAGTTCTTTTCTTTAAGAATGCTGAATATTGGCCCAAACTCTCTTCTGGCTTGTAGGGTTTCTGCTGAGAGATCCACTGTTAGTCTGATGGGCTTCCCTTTGTGGGTAACCAGACCTTTCTGTCTGACTGTCCTTAACATTTTTTCCCTCATTTCAAACTTGGTTAATCTGACAATTATGTGTCGTGGGGTTGCTCTTCTCGAGGAGTATCTTTGTGGTATTCTCTGTATTTCCTGAATTTGAATATTGGCCTGCCTTGCTAGGTCAGGGAAGTTCTCCTGGATAATATACTGAAGAGTGTTTTCTAACTTGGTTCCATTCTCCCTGTCACTTTCAGGTACACCAATCAAACATATATTTGGTCTTTTCACATAGTCCTATATTTCTTGGAGGCTTTGTTTGTTTCTTTTCACTCTTTTTTTCTCTAATCTTGTCTTCTCACTTTATTAATTTGATCTTCAATCGCTGATATCCTTTCTTCCACTTGATCAAATCAGCTACTGAAGCTTATCTATGCATCATAAAGCTCTCGTGCCATGGTTTTCAGCTCCATTAGGTCATTTAAGGTCTTCTCTACACTGTTTATTCTAGTTAGCCATTCATCTAACCTTTTTTAAAGGTTTTTAGCTTCCTTGCAATGGGTTAGAACACGCTCCTTTAGCTCGGAGAAGTTTGTTATTACCGACCTTCTGAAGCCTACTTCTGTCAACTCATCAAACTCATTCTCCATCCAGTTTTGTTCCCTTGCTGGTGAGCAGCTGTGATCCTTTGGAGGAGAAGAGGCACTCTGTTTTTTGGAATTTTCAGCTTTTCTGCTCTGGTTTCTCCCCATCTTTGTGGTTTTATTTATCTATGGTCTTTGATGTTGGTGACCTACAGATGAGGTGTTGGTGTGGATGTCCTTTTTGTTGATGTTGATGGTATTCCTTTCTGTTTGTTAGTTTTCCTTCTAACAGTCAGGCCCCTCAGCTTCAGGTCTGTTGGACTTTGCTGGAGGTCCACTCCAGACCCTGTTTGCCTGGGTATCACTGGCAGAGGCTGCAGAACAGCAAATATTGCTTCCTGATCCTTCCTCTGGAAGCTTCGTCCCAGAGGGGCATCCGACTGTTTGAGGTGTCTGTCAGCCCCTACTGGGAGGTGTCTCCCAGTCAGGCTACATGGGGTTACCCACTGAAGGAGGCAGTCTGTCTGTTCTCAGAGCTTGAATGCCGTGCTGAGAGAACCACTGCTCTCTTCAGAGCTGTCAGACAGGGACATTTAAGTCTGCAGAAGCAGTCTGCTGCCTTTTGTTCTTCTATGCCTTGCCCCCAGAGATGGAATCTATAGAGGCAGTAGGTCTTGCTGAGCTGTGGTGGGCTCCACCCAGTTCATGCTTCCTGGCTGCTTTGTTTACACTGTAAGCAACTCAAGCCTAGCAATGGCAGGTGCCCCTCCCTCACGTCAAGCTGCAGCATTGCAGGTTAATCTCAGACTGCTGTGCTAGCAGTAAGCAAGGCTCCATGGGGATGGGACCTGCTAAGCCAGGCACGGGAGGATATCTGTCAGTCTGCCAGTTGCTAAGACTGTGGGAATAGCACAATATTTGGTCAGGGGTGTACCGTTTCTTCAGGTAGTCTGTCATGGCTTCCCTTGGCTAGGCAAGGGAAATTCCCCAACCCCTTGCGCTTCCCGGGTGAGACAATGCCCCACTCTGCTTCGGCTTGCCCTCTGTGGGCTGCACCCACTGTCCAACCAGTCCCAGTGAGATGAACCAAGTACCTCAGTTTGAAATGCAGAAATCACCCGCCTTCTGCGTTGATCTCACTGGGAGCTGCAGACAGGAGCTGTTCCTATTCGGCCATCTCGGAAGCCTCCTCCCTAAAGTCTGTTTTATCTTATATAAGTATAGCTATTCCTCTATGCTTTGGTTTCTGTTTCATGGCATATCTTTTCTCACCCCTTTACTTCCAGTCTATATGTGTCTTTATGAGTAAAATGAGTTTCTTATAAGCAACACATAGTTAGATCATGCTTTTTAAAATCCGTCCTGCCAATCTATATCTTATAAGGGGAACATTTAATCCATTTATATTCAAGGTTAATAGTTATATGGGAGGCTTTTTTTCTGTCATATTGTTAACTGATTTCAAATTATTTTATAAATTCCTTGTTCCTTTATCTCTTTTTGTCATTGTTTGAAGGTCTTTCGTGTTACCATTTGATTTCTATCTCTTTCTGCTTTGTGTGATTGATTTATAAGACCTATTAGTGCTAGTGAATATTGACCGTTCATTTCTATGTTTAAGACCCCGTTGAACATAACCTGTAGGTCTGGTCTAGTGGTGACAAATTCTCTCTGTATTTTCTTGTCTGGGAAATACTTTATTTCTCCTCCATTTATAAAGACTATTCTTGCAGGATACAAAGTTTTTGGCTAACACTTTCATTTTTTTTCAGAGCTTTAAAAATGCATTCCATTTTCTTCTAGACTATAATGTTTCTGCTGAAAATTCCACCATTAGTCTAATAGGGTTTTCTTTATAGTAAATAGATGCTTTCCTCTTGCTAATTTTGAAATTCTTTTTTAAACTTTGACTTTAGACATTTTTAATGTATTATGCTGTGATGAAGTCCTTTTTGCAATGTACTTTTCTGAGGATTGCTGGGCCTCCTGTATTTGGACATCTAGTTCTCATGATAGATTTGGGAAGCTTTCATTGATAATTTCCTTAAATAGTTTCTCTAAACTTTTTGGTCTCTCCTCTCCCTTGAGAATACAAAAAATTTGTAGTTTGGTTGCTTTATGTAGTTGCAGATATTTCAAAGACTTTGTTCATTCTTTTCTATTATTTTTTCCTTATTTTTGTTGACTGGAGTGTTTCAGAAGACCTCTCTTCAATTCCTGAGATTCTTTCTTCTGTTTGGTCTAGTTTATTATTGAAGTTTTCAAATATATGTTGTTTGTCTTTTAGTAAAATTTTTAGTTCCAGAACTACTTCTTCTATTTTCTAAGCTATTATTTCTTTGGTAATTTTCTCATTCATATTGTGAATTGATTTTCTTGCTTCTTTGTATTGGTTTTCAGATTTCTCTTGCATCTCATTGAACTTCTTTATAATCTATACTTTGTATTCATTTTCTGTCATTTCAAGGAACTCTTTTTTGATTAAAAGTCTAAGGACACATGTTCTAGAAAGACCAACCCAACCTAGACAGCAAAGGCTGGAATAAATAATATTTCAAAAAATTGTGGCTGGACAATTTTTGTAGTTTTTTAGTGGTGTCATATCTTCTTGCTCTTTCCTGTTTCCTGTGTCCTTCCATTGATATTTATGCATCTTGTGTAGCAGTCACTTGTACCATTTTTTTTGAAATTGCCTTTGTAAGGAAGAATTTTTCCTGAAGATGTGTATGTGTTGTTTTTTGAGTAAGATAATTTGTCTTTAATCTTG
The DNA here is from genome assembly GCF_028878055.3 of Symphalangus syndactylus. Taxonomy (NCBI): domain Eukaryota; kingdom Metazoa; phylum Chordata; class Mammalia; order Primates; family Hylobatidae; genus Symphalangus; species Symphalangus syndactylus. The sequence continues at coordinate 71,065,421 of NC_072423.2, read as the reverse complement.
GGTGCCTGTAGTAGTCTGATCTTTTTATGACTTCTTTGGCAGCCCACAGAACCAGTGGTATCTGTGATTTGTGTGTGTGTGTGTGTGATATAGTGTACGGTTAGTTTGGGTTCTGGTAAAGTTTTGTTGGGGACTTGGATGCCAACTGAGCTTGTCTTTGGGCCATCTTGGTGGCAGAAGTGGGCTGAGTGGACCTGTTCTTAGGCCCCAGAGCAGCTTACATGGACTCTGGTGTTAGTGGGTCCTGGAAGGTCTGTTTTGAGGTCCCCACGTGATTAGCCTAGAAGCCTCTTGTGGGAGCAGTGGGACGGGTGTGTGGGAGAGTTCTCAGGCTCTGGTATGGATGTTGACAGTAGCAATGGTGGAGCAACTCACTGAAACCCAAGCAGTCTTTGTTGCTATTGTTGGTAGCTGTTGATGGGTTGGGTGGGCTAATCCATCTGGGCATGGACTCCTACCCAGCATCCCCACAGAACCAGGGACTCTACTCACCATTCAGGCCGGCAGTACTTAGAACTTTTGCAGGAGCTTCAGAAAACCTTGGCCTAGGGTGCCATCTAGTGCTGAAAAAGATATAGTGCTCTAGGGCTAAGGTAATGAAGAGGCAAACTGTATAGGAAGTCTAAGCACACATGTGCTAGGAAGAGCAACCCAACCTAGACAGCAAAGGCTGGAATAAATAATATTTCAGTGTGAAGACATAGAAGTATATCTATAAGAAACAACAGCCATCGAGAAACCATGAACTTTCTGAATGCACAAAGCAAGAAGCCATTTACTGACTTAAATGAAATGGAGCTATGTGAGCTCTAAGATCAAGAATTCAAAATTGAATTTCTGTTTACAAAACCCATTGAACTGCAAGATAACACAGAAAAGCAATTCATAAAATTGACAGAGGAATTTAGCAAAGAGATGGTGATTTTAAAAAAATCCAACAGAAATCCTGGAACTGAGAAATACATTGGCTGAACTAAAAAAAAAAATGCATCAGAGGTTCTCAATAATAGAATTGATCAAGCAGAAAAAAAATAGTGAGCTTGAAGACAGTCTATTTGAAAATACATAGCCAGAGAATAAAAAAATTAAAAGAATGAAAAGGAAATAGGAGTTCTATGAGATCTAGAAAATAACCTCAAAAGAGGAAATATAAGAGTCATTGGCCTGCAAGAAAAAGTTGAGAAAAAGCAAGACATAGAAAGCTTACTCAAAGTAATAATAACAAAAAACATTTGAAACCTAGAGAAAGATATGAATATCCAGTTACAGAAAGGTCAAAGTTCACCAAACAGATTTGACCCACATAAAACTATCCCAAGGCATAGAATGATTGAAGTCTCAAAATTCAAGGACAAAGAGATGATTCTAAAAGCAGCAAGAGGAAAGAAGCACATCACATGTGAAGAAGGATTGATTTACCCAGCAAACATCTCTGAGGAAACCGTACAGGCCAGGAGGAAGTGCAATAACGTATTTAAAGTACTGAATAAAAAAGGAAACTCTATTAACTGAGAATACTGTACCCAGCAAAACTTTATCTCAAACATAAAGGAGAGAGAAAGATTTTTCCAGACACACAAAATCTGAGGGAATTATTCATCACCAGAACTGTCTTACAAGAAATGCTAAAGGGTTTTGTCAATCTGAAAGAAAAGCATTAAAGTGTAACAAGAAAATAATCTGAAGGTATAAAATTTACTGGTAAAAGTAAATTCACAGATAAATTGAGAATACTCAAAAACCATAACTGTGCTGTGTAAGCCACTCATATCTCTCATGTGAACATTAATAGACAAATCTATTAGTCTGTTCTCACATGACTATAAAGAACTACCTGGGACTGGGTAATTTATGAAGAAAATGGGTTTACTTCACTCACAGTCCTGCATGTCTGGGGAGGCCTCAGGAAACTTGCAATAATGGTGGAAGGTGAAAGGGAAGCAGGCACATCTTCACATGGACAGCAGGAGAGAGAGCATGAAAAGGGGGAAGTGCTACACACTTTCAAACAACAAGATCTTGTGAGAACTCTATTACAAGAACAGCAAGGGGGAAGTGTGCCCCCATGATTCAATCACTTCCCACCAAGTCCCTCCCCCAACATTGGAGATTGCAATTCAACATGAGATTTGTTTGGGGACAAAACATATTATTCCTCCCCTGGCCCTTCTCAAATCTCATGTCCTTCTCACTTTACAAAACATAATAATGCCTTCCCAACAGTCCCTCAAAGTCTTAACTCATTCCAGCATAAACTCAAAAGTCCAAGTCCAAAGCCTCATCAGAGACAAGGCAAGTTGCCTCCTATGAGCCTGTAAAATAAAAAACAAGTTGGTTACTTCCAAGATACAATGGGGTCAAGGCATTGGGTAAATGTTCCCATTCCAAAAGGGAGAAATTGGGCAAAACAAAGGGGCTACAGGCCCCGTGCAAGTCCAGAATTCAGTAGGGCAGTCATTAAATCTCAAAGCTCCAGAATAATCTTTTTTGACTCCACATCTCACATCTAGGTCACACTGATGTAAGTGCTGGGCTCCCACAGCCTTGGGCAGCAGCATCATGTGGCTTTGCAGGGTACAGCCCACACAGCTGCCTCCATGGGCTGGCATTGAGTACCTGCAGGTTTTACAGGTGCATGGTGCAAGCTGTCAATGGATCTACCATTCTGGGATCTGGAGGATGGTGGCCCTCTTCTCACAGCTCCACTAGGCAGTGCCACAGTGGAGACTCTCTGTGGGGGCTCCAACCTCACATTTCCCTTCCACACTGCTCTAGTATAGGTTCTCTACAACAGCTCTCCCCCTGCAGTAGACTTGTGTCTGGACACCCAGGCATTTTCATACATCCTCTGAAACCTAGGTGGAGGCTCCTAGGCCCTAACTCTTGCCCTCTGCACACCCACAGGCTTAACACCACATGGAAGCCATCAAGCCTTGGGACTTGCACTCTCTGAAGCAGTGGCCTGAGATGTATATGGGGCCCTTTTACTTGTGGTTGGAGCTGGAACAGCTATGACAAAGGACACCATGTCCTAAAGGCTGCACAGAGCAGCAGGGCTCTGGGCTTGGACCATGAAACCATTTTTCCCTCCTATGCTCCCAGGGCTGTGATGGGAAGGGCTACTACAAAGGTCTCTGAAATGCCTAGGAGGCATTTTCCCCATTGTCTTGACTACTAACATTAGGCTCCTCTTTACTTATGCAAACGTCTGCAGCAGGCTGGAATTCCTCCCCAGAAAATGAGTTTTTATTTCCTACTATATGGCCAGGCTGTGAACTTTATGAATTTCTATGCACTGCTTTCCTTTTAAATATAAGTTCCAGTTTCAGATAACTCTTTGTTCATGCCTATGAGTATATGCTGTTAGAAACAGCCAGGTCACCTCTTGAATGCTTTACTGCTTAGAAACTTCTTCTGCCAGGTACCCTAAATTATCTTTCTCAAGTTCAAGGTTCTATAGATCTCTAGACCATGGGCACAATGCCACCAGTCTCTTTGCTAAAGCATAGCAACAGTGACCTTTAGTTCAGGTCCCAATAAGTTTTTCATCTCCATCGGAGACCACCTCAGCCTGCACTTCATTTTCCATATGACTATTAGCATTTTGGTCAAAACCATTTAACAAGTCTCTAGAAAGTTTCAAACTTTTCCTCATCTTCCTGTCTTCTTCTGAGTCCTCCAAACTCTTCTGCCTATTACCCAGTTCCAATGTTGCTTCCACATTTTCATGTGTCTTTATAGCAATGTCCCAACTCCTGGCGCTAATTTTCTGTATTAGCCTATTTTCACAGTGCTATAAAGATATAAATAAGACTGGGTAATTTATGAAGAAAAGAGATTTAATTGACTCACAGTTCCACAGGCTGTACCGTTCCACAGGCTGGGGAGGTCTTAGGAAACTTACAGTCATGTCAGAAGGTGAAGGGGGAGCAGGCACATATTCACATGCCTGGAAGGAGAGAGAGAGAAAAAAAATGGGGAAGTGCTACAAACTTTCAAACAACCAGATCTCATGAAAACTCACTCGCTATCATGAGAACACAGCAAGGGGGAAGTTTGTCCCCATGACTCGATTACCTACCACCAGGCCTCTTCCCCAACATTGAGGATTACAATTCAACATGAGATTAGGGTGAGGACACAGAGCCAAACCATATAAACAAATATACCACAACAATAACCACAACAATTTGTTATGAGTTACACAATATTAGAAGAGGTAAATTGAGACAAGAAAGAGTGAAAGTGTGAAGAAAGGCATGTAGTTAAAGTGTAAATATTTTTAGCTTTTTCTTTCTTTTTTTGTATTCATTTTTTTGTGATCAAAGTTAAGTTGTCTTTCATTCCAAGTAACTTGTTATACCTATAAGCCTTTTTAAGCCTCATGGCAACCACAAAGCAAAAACTTGTAATAGATACATTAAAATAAAAAGCAAGGAATAAAAATATACTACCAGAGAAAATCACACAGTTGCATAATGGAGTAGATAAATGGATAAGAAAAAACAAGACCAAACTATATGTGGCCTACAAGAAACTCACTTCAACTGTAAAGACATGCATAGACTAAGCAAAAAAATGAAAAAGATGTTTCATGCAAATGGAAACCAAAAAAGAGCAGGATTAGCTATATTTACATCAGATAAAACAGATTTCAAGTCCAACACTATAAAAAGAGACAAAGAATGTCATTATATAATAATAAAGAGATAAATTCAGCAAGAGGATATAACAATTATAAATAAATGTACCCCCGTTACAGGTGCAAACAAAATATATAAAGAAAATATTAATAGACCTAAAGGAAGAGATTGACTACAATACAGTAATAATAGTGGATTTCAACAAACCACTTTCAGTAATGGACAAGGCATCCATACAGAAAATTAACAAAGAAACATTAGAGTTAAACTATATTGTAGACCAAATGGATCTAAATCACACTTAAAGACATGTTATTCAACATCTCTACAATATACATTTTTCTCATCAGCACATGAAACGTGCCAGGATAGATCATATATTAGGTCACAAAACAAGTCTCAGCAATTTCAAAAAATTTAAAATTATATGTAAAGTATCTTTCTTGACTACAATGGAATAAAACTAGAAATCAACAAGAGTTAGTTTGGAAATTGTACATGGAAATTAAGCCACATGCTCCTAATGATCATTGTGTCAATGAAAAAATTTTAAAATGTGTTAAAATAAAAATGAAAACACAACATATGAAAACTTTTGGGATACAGAAGAAACAGTACTAAGAGGGAAGTTTATAGCCGTAAACACCTACATTAAAAAAGTAGAAAGACTTCAAATAAACAACCTAATGATGCACCCCAAGGAGCTAGAAAAGCAAGAAAAAATCAAACCCAAAATTAGTAGAAGGAAAGAAATAATAAAAATCAGAGCAGAAATAAATAAAATTGAGACTACAAAACAACACAACAGAACAAAAAAAAATGAAAAGTTGATGTTTTGAAAAGATAAACAAAATTGAAAAACCTGTAACTAGACTAAGAAAAAAGAGAAGACTCAAACAAAAGCAGGAACAAAAAGGAGACATTACAACTGACACCACAGAAATACAAAGTATTATAAGAGACGATTATGAACAATTACATAGAAACAAATTGGAACACCTAGAAGAAATGTACAAGTTATTGGAAACATATAACCTTCAAAGATTGAACTATGAAGAAATAGAAAGCCTGAACAGACTAACAACAAGTTAAAAGATCAAAGTAGTAATAAAAAAAGGTCTCCCATCAAAGGAAAGTCCAGAACCAAATGGCTTCACTGCTGAATTCTACCTTAGCCAAAAGGCTAAGAAGCAATTCCACTGCTGAATTTTACCAAACATTTAGAGAACTAATGCCAATCCTACTCAAACTATTTCAAAAAGTTGAAGAGAAGGAAATAATTTCAAAATTATTCTATGACACCAGCATTACGCTGATACCAAAGCCAGGCAAGGACAAACACAAAAAAGAAAACTACAGGCCAAAATCCTTGACAAACATAGATACAGAAATCCTCAACAAAATACTAGCAAACAGAATTCAACAACACATTAAAAATATCATTCATCATGACCAAGTGGGATTCATCCCAGGAATGCAATGATGGTTGAAAATATGCAAATTCAGTTAATGTGATACATCACATTAACATAACCAAGGACAAAACCATAAAACCAATTTAATAGATGCTGAAAAAACATCCAATAAAATTCAATATTCTTTCATGATAAAAACTCTGAACAAATCAGGTATAGAAGAAACATACATCAACATGATAAAGACCATATATGACAAGCCCACAACTAATAATATACTGAATGAGGAAAAATTTATAACCTTTTCTCTAAGATCAAGAACAAGACAAGGATGCCCACTTTCACCATTTGTATTCGACATAGTACTGGAAGTCCTAGTCAGAACAATTAGGCAACAGAAAGAAATAAACAGCACCCAAATTGAAAAGCAAGGAGTCAAATTATTCTTGCTTGCAGACAACATAATTTTATATTTAGAAAAACCTAAAGCCTCCACTAAAAATTGTTATAACCGATAAACAAATTCAGTAAAGTTGAAGGATGCAAAATGAAAATACAAAAATCAGTGTGATTTGTATATGACAACAGCTAACAATAAAAAAATTCAAAATGGCAATCACATTTACAATAGCTACAAATATTTAAATACCTAGGAATTAATTTAAACACAGGAGTGAACAATCTCTACAAATAAAATTATAAAACACTCATGAAAAAAGTCAAGTAGGACATTAAAAAAGGTCCTATGCTCACAGACTAGAAGAATTAATATTATTAACATATCTAAACTACCCAAGGCAATCTATAGATTCAATGCAATCTCTATGAAAGTACAAATGACATTCTTGACAGAAATAGAAAAAACAATCCTAAAAATTGTATGGAGCTACAAAAGCCCCAAATAGCCAAAGCAATCCTGAGCAAAAGGAATTAAACTGGAAGCACTGCCTTACATGCCTTCAAAATATACCCTGAAACCATAATGACCAATACTTCGTAGTGCTGGCTCAAAAACAGATATATAGACCAATGGAAAAGAATAGAGAACTTAAAAATAAATCCACACATTTACCACCAACTCATTTTTGACAAAGGCACCAAGAAAATGCATTGGGGGAAAACAGGCTTTTCTTCAGTTATTTGAATAGCGTTAGAAAAGCTGGATAACCATATGCAGGAGAATGAAACTAGACCCCTAAACTAGATCTCTCACCATATTCAAAAGCCAAATTAGTGTGGGTTAAAGACTTAAATCTAAGATCTAAAACTACAAAACCACTAGAAAAAACATTGGGGAAATGCTTCAGGATGTTAGTCTGGACAAATATTTTTGGAGTAAGACCTCTAAAGCACTGGAACAAAAACAAAACTAGAGAAATGAGATTACATCAAGCAAAAAAGCTTCTGCACAGCAAAGGAAACAATCAATAAACTGAAGACAAGTAACAGCATGGAAGAAAAATTTGCAAACCATTCATCTGCCAAAGGATTAATAATCAGGATACATAGGTAACTCAAACAACTGAACACCAAAAATTAAATAACCTGATTAAAAGCTAGAAATAATCTGAATAGAAATTTCTCAAAAGAAAACATACAAATGGCCAATAAGGGCTGGTTGTGGTGACTCACACCTGTAATCCCAGCACTTTGGGAGGCTGAGGCAGAAGGATAGCATGAAGCTAGGAGTTTGAGAGTAGCCTGGGCAACATAGCAAGACCTCATCTCTACAAAAAAATTTAAAACATTAGCTGGATGTGGTGGCATGCACCTGTAGTCCTAGCTTCTCAGGAGGCTGAGGCAGGAAGATCCACTGAACTTAGGAGATGGAGACTGCAGTGAGCTATGATTGTGCCACTGCACTTCAACCCGAAGAGCAAGACCCTGTGTCAAAACAAAACAAAACAAAAGAAACAAACAAAAACAAACCAAACAAAAAAATGACCCGTAGGTTTATGAAAGAATGGTCACTAATCAGGGAAATACACATCAAAATCAGCAAGGATATGGCGAAAGGGGAAATCTTATACACTGTTGGAGGGAATGTAAATTGGTACAACTATTGTTAGTTGAAGTATGGAGGTTCCTCAAAAAACTAAAAACAGAACTACCATATGATCCAGCAATCTAACTGCTTGATATATATCCAAAAGAAAGGAAATCAGCATATTTGAAGCAATATCTACACTCTCATGTTTATTGCAGCATTATTCGCAATAGTAAAGACATGGAATCAACCTAAGTGTCCATCAGTGGATAAATGAATAAAGAAAATGTGGTGTATGTATGCAATGAAATGTGATAAAAAAAAATGAAATTTTGCTATTTAAAGCAAGACTTATGGAACTGGAAGGTATTATGTTAAATGAAATTAGCCAGGCACAGAAAGACACATATTACATGTTTTGACTCATATGTGGGAGCTTTTTTAGCTCCCACATAACAGTAAAAAAGGTTGAAAAGTTGAAAAAAAGTTGATCTCATGGAGGTAGAGAGTAGAATGATGGTTCACCAGTGGCTGGGAAGGTTAGGAGGAGTGCAGGGGTGAAGAAAAGTTGGTTAATGGGTATAAAAATAGTCAGTTCAAAGTGATTTCTAGTGTTCAATAGCATAGTAGAGTGACTATAGTTAACAATAATTTATTGTATACTTCAAAGTAGCTAGAAGAGTTGGAATATTTCCAAGACAAAGTAATTTCAATGTTTGAGGTGACGGATACCCCAATTATTCTGATTTGATAATTATTTTATGCATGTATCAAAATGTCACATGAAATCCAGAAATAATATGTACGATCATTATGTGTCAATAAAAACATATATTTATTGGATGAGTAAATGAGTTAACTAATACAATCTTTAATTCATTTATTTATTCACATTAAATTAATCTCCAAAACCCATGGTTAGATGCACTAACCAATTTAATTCTTATTTCTTTGTAAAGCGTGTACCGCAGTGTGCCTATTTTACAGTTTTGAAAATTGAGATGTACAGAAGTTAAGTAACTTGCCCAAAGTCATCCCTCTAACAAACCGTGAGATCAGAATATAAGGAAAGCATTCTGCAGCTTGCAATCTGACACCACAGCTTTATTGTGGGACTGTGGGGGTTGGGGGAGCCTGGACAGGAGAGTAGGACGCACCAGGAGGGTGGCTAGAAAGCAAAGTCCTAATTCTTCCCTTTACAGGGCCTCTGACCTTTCCCTGCCTTAGTGTCCTCACTTGTCCATGTGGACAACATTCTCCCTATTTACTGGGTTATAGTGAGGATTGGATTTAAAAGTCAAATAGAAATCTCTAAAGTTCTGTATAAAACATATGTGAAATTAGTATTTAGAGGAAGGTGATTATAAATTGGCCAAGAAGAAAGCATTTTTGAAATGCTGGGTAAATGCAGATGCGGAGGGTTGGGATGGAGAGGTTACCTTCTCTCAGAGTAAATGGAACTTGAGGAACCCATGGGCTTCAGGGAGCTTCAGATTTCTCCGGAAATCTTGGTCAGAATCAGGGGAACTGGAAGTAAGATGTGGGAGGAAGGGCAATTAAAAAAAAACAGATGGATTGGCATTTGCAAAATCTATATATGTACATAGAGATCATAAATGTTAATTGGCCTTAGGAGCATTTGATCAATGCTATTTTGTATTTTTCTAATAAGCTTTAAAGTACATATTAGTAATTTAAATACTTATTGGAGGTTGTTTATAGTTACAGAACAATATTTTCTGTTTGCTGCTCCTTTTGCCCTGTCTCTGGAATATATCTCAGTGTTCCTTTCAAACATGAGATAAAGTTAAAAGGTTTTTTTAATCATCTAATTAAGGATGAAAGATTAGCTAACTGAATTATAAAGGGGCTGGTCTCTCTCCATTCCCCACCCCATCCTCCTGCTTCTTTTATAAGTGAATTAACATGGAATTTAAATTGAATGAATTATAGCCTATCAGAAGATATAATTTAATAGCTCCTGGAACAAAAACCAGTAGGGAAATAAGCTTAACTGAAGTTAAATTTGCCTTAAAATGTAGTTTGAAATTGGATTTTGAATTACTTAATATATAAATTCCAGAGTTCTGAAGCATGATGCATTTTGGTTCTTATTGTTCTTATGTTATTCGTGTGAAAATTTGACACATTTCTAAACTATGTAATTTGATGGTAACAATAATAACTGTATTGATTTTAATAGTTTATAATTAACCATCTATAGGTATAAAATGCTAGAGCTGAGGGGGCTTTCAGCATAGTATTTCTGAGAGTTCCTCTGAAGCCTAGTCTTGTAAGATGCACTGAAAATCAAAATTATTCTTCAGGCAATCAAGTTGAAAAATACTGCACACAGTGACCCACTCTCAGAAACTTGCAGTGGGCATGAACTTATTAAAGACTCTGATAAGTTTTCAACAACAAAAACGTATCAGTTTTTGTTCAACTGTTTTTCCAGTATACTTCACCATAGAGCCCTTCTGGACAAACAGCTATTAGTGACTTTGTAATATTTAGTCCCAGGTCAAGTGACTTGTCCACGGATACACAAACGCAAAAATCCTGATTCTACAGCTAGCTAATGTCCTCACCCCAAAGAAAAAATATATATCATTATTATAGCCTATTTTCAGAGAACACATGCTTACTACTAGTGATTGTTTTAAAAATATTCATAATCATCTCTTTAATAACCTTTTCTAAATGTTGCTGGTTATTAATATCAAGTTCATCAATCTGTAGTTACTACTTTTTGAAACTGAAGACATTTGCCAATCTTTAATTCTTTGATTTAAAAAAAATTGTCTTGGTTTCCCAAATATTATTGATAATGGTTCTATAAACATGTATTCAAGTTTCATATGATATAATTGTTCTGATTTGGCTATTTGAAATTCTTGAAAGCAACAAGTTATTCTCTTACAATTACCTTACATATCTTAAGTTTACTTTTCCCTTTAACCATTATTTTGACTTTTCAATTCTTCTCCTTCTTGAAGTAAAATAAATGGAATATTACTTTAATTTTTGCTTATGGCCAGCTCTATACAACAACATTAGTGGTATGTAATTTAATCCAATATGTAATACTTATATATTGGCTTTTGGAGCTTTAGATTTAAAACATTAAATCTAGGAACGTTTTAGGAAATTTTGCTCATCATATGCCCATAATTTAAATTTAATCCTGGAGTATTTCTAGAATTTCTCTGAAAATTACCTCATGTATTTGGATTAATTTCTGATTAATTCAAACATTACTGCCTGTACCCACTGACAAAGAGGAAAACTGATATAATACTGAATGTCATCACCTGGGTTAAAAACAGAAACTATCTTTTCTATAAGTAGTAGTCGGTCCATATCCATGATACTCGTGAAATTCTTAAGATAAAACTTCCCTAAAGGCACACCAGAGTGTAGTCTACAGGCCTGGCAATATAAAATAAGAGAGTTTGAAGGAACCAGCCTCAAATGACATTTATTAGAGTGAATTTATAAAGGGAGAGAAATTCAATGGAGGGAAATACAATGTAAAATTCTGCAGCTTTGAGGGGGCACAGTATGTATAACAGATTCAGAATGTTCCCCCTGTGTAGGGAATAGCATAGGAACAGTTACTATACTATATATTGATTGATGGTTAATCAATGGGCAAACTTTTCCTACAGAAAAGTTAAGAGCTTGACATCATGGAGGGCTCCATTCTGTGTGAAGTGATGAGGCAAGGAAGTGAGGGAGACTGGTAAACCCACAGAAGAAGCTGGTGGAAGAGTGGGGAAGACAATGGCTGCAGGATGTAGACTCAGCTTTCAACTAGCACTTGCTTGAGATCTGTGGACTCTGAGGTATGATGCAAGGCACAACACCAACTCCAGGTAGCATAACTACACAATGATGAATAACATTTCCTGAGCTTCTCCTATGTCCAAGTATTTTCTATTAGAATTTGGTTTGATCATCAGTACAGCCACAATCAATATTATAATTACCGTCTTGTATAAATGTGAAAACTAAGGCTTAAGGAGTTAAGAAATTTGTTGAAGTTCCTGGAAAGTGTCAAGGCCAGACTTTACGTCTGAGTCTGTTGAGTTATGAGTTCAGGACCTTGGCCAGGTCCTGGCTATACTGTCTACCAATAGAAGTGTCCATCCAGTTGACCCTGATGTCCAGGATATCTGAATAGAAAATTAGTACATCAGAATAAACATTTGGGAGAACACTTACTCAGCCCCACGTTCTGACCTTTAAGGTTTGGTGTGAAGCACCATGGCTATAATGAATTAAATATAATCCTTGTTTTAGGGAGGTCTCATTCTAGTGTGTTTAAGACAAGTCCTTCCAAAGTGTTTTGACAGCTGCAGGGAGGACATGAAGCACTGGAATTTGAATGCTTGCTGCCGGGTGTGTACTTCTCAGATCCCCACAGCCTTCACTGCTTCCCACTGTTATTTGATTCACCCGTTTTCAATATGTTCTGGACTCCTAAGACATTTGAGTTGATAACTTTACTTCAGAATTTGTTGCACAGGGGAGAGAGGGGGCAGTGTTCAAGTAGAAGCACTTTTAGTGAGGCGATGAGTACATAAGTAAAAAAAAAAAAAAAAAGTAACATCATTTATAAATTTGATATTTAGAAATATTTTCTTTCTACCTAATTATGTATAATTTTCCTCCTTGTTTTAGCAAAACCCTGTCATTCTTTCTTTTATTTATTTAAGTTATGACCATGTGATAGTATAGTGTCTTATTGATATATTTGCTTTTGGCTAAGAAGTTTCTAATTGTATCTTTATTGAAAAAGTGTTTCATACTTACAAAAACAGAAAAGGAAAAAATTACTCTTAATCCTATTGCTACAAGGAAACACTGTTCCTGTTAACTTCTGGGGTTTTGTGTACAAGTATACACATTTCTACAATTTTTCACAAAATTAGACATTTTATATATGCTATTTGTAACTTATTTTTTCCACTTAGCAGTATATCATAAATGTTTTTTATATCATTAAACGTAGTAATTTTTGACTTACGTAGACTTTGTTGAAAGGATATGTCATAATTTATTTAATTAACTTTCCATTGAAGGACATTTATTGACCTTTATATTAATAATTTTTATTTACTTTTTAATTGAAATTTACAAGTAAAAACCTAATGTTCATTTTCTGATTGTTAAGAATGAGTTAAGTTTCTCTATGATCCTTAATGTTGTCAGTGCTGATGACTTGAACAGAGCCACTTACAACTTCCTGTTAATGTTTCTGAGATGAGAGACACCAAAGAAGGTCCATTTTAACTAACCCTTGACAGAAGGATGCAAAGTAAATGAAGAAATGATTCATGTGACTCTAAACCTGAGACCTGACTTGCTTCTCTTTCTTGGCACTAGGTGGCACTTTAGCTGTTGAAAAGAAATGTCAGGTAATCTTTAGAAATGGAAGTTATTTAGGCTTAATTTCTGCCTAACCTTTCCAGTGATAATTATTTAGGTTCTTTCTGCTTTTTAAAATGTTTCTCCTGTATGATTACCCTTTTGCAGTACCATTTGGCAGGTTTCATCAGACAAAAACAGTTCTGCCTTATTTTGTCAACTTTTGAACCTTCAAAATATTAGTTTTCCTCTCCCTCTTACTGGTTAGTCTGAAGTAAAATGCAAAACCAGAACCCAAAATAAACAAATGGAAACTAACCAACTAATTAACCAAACAAACAATCTGGATTAAAAGTGTGATAGAATCTTAACTTTGAGGAGTCTCAATTCAGTTATAGCCCCCAGCATGAATAAATAAAATTTTTAGTTTTTCATGAAATAATGGAACATGAACTCCAAAAACCACGCTTATAACTTACTCAAGTGTTGATGATGTGTGGGAAAGTGTTGAATCCTGGCTGAATTTTTTTCTGCCATCTTGTTAAGTGCCGTACTCCCAGAATATGTTTGTATATATGAAGAAGAAAGCTTATTTTAGGAACACAATAAAAAGGCACATCCTACATTAAATTCATGATTGCCATAAGCGATTAATTTTTTGAATTATTAGATGATTAGAATTATGATGTTGAGTCTTCTTTTCAAAAGGGCAGATCATTAGGAGTTCACCCATTCATTAGTAGTTTAATTTTGACTTTGATAGACACAACAATTCCCCAAACAGCCTGCTTGCTTCTCTTGTTAACACAACTAAATTAATTCTATTTTTTTAGGAAAATGAGTATCTTTGCACTTAGTTTTATTATTTTTTTCAAATTCAGCTTATTTCCCAAGGATAAAGCCCCATAAATGAAATTACCACTTCAAAAGGCATGCACATTTTAAAAGATATTAGTACATATCACCAAATTGATTTTGAAACAGATCAACAGGTTGTTAATATGGAAGGGCCACAAATTTGTTTTCCCATGATAAATTCTTACTTTAATTATGTTTTCGTTACTCACAACATCACCATTTTAGAGATGCTTGAAGAGTTTTCTCTTTTAATACTGATTTATGGATAGACTCCTTTCTTTCAAAGTAAATTAAACCTCTTTGTGCAACTTGTAACTTTTAATGTGACCGTTGGAAATAAATTACAAGGCTTTGCTGGCCCCAGTTGCTAGTTTTCTTGTTCTCTTGGGATATGTGCCACATGGACCCACTGATTTTAAAGTTGTATGATATTTTGCAAACATCCATGAAGACTTTTTTTGCAAGTATTTTCCTAATGTTGTCTCCTATGAGTTAAATAGCAGACTTGGAATAATATTGAGATCAGCTCTTTAAATTGATTTAGTCTGTTTTTATTTCTTATTTAATTTGAGAAGAAGTTGAGAGTCAGACATTATTCTTGGTTTTCTTTTTTTTTTTTTTTGAGACAGAGTCTCGCTCTGTCACCCGGCCTGGAGTGCAGTGGCGCAATCTCGGCTCACTGCAAACTCTGCCTCCTGGGTGCACGCCATTCCCCTGCCTCAGCCTCTCCGAGTAGCTGGGACTACAGGCGCCCGCCACCACACCCGGCTAATTTTTTGTATTTTTAGTAGAGACGGGGTTTCACCGTGGTCTGGATCTCCTGACCTCGTGATCCGCCCGCCTCGGCCTCCCAAAGTGCTGGGATTACAAGTGTGAGCCACCGCTCCTGGCCTATTCTTGGTTTTCTAATAGTCTTTCTGGATGAGCTCTGAAGTTGGCATCTATGATACCTAATAAAAAATCTGGCTTATTCTTTTGATGCTTTTGAAGCGTTTCTAAAGGATATCCTAACAGGATGCTACATACTGAAAATAAGAAAAGATGCAGCAGGCTAGTTAGAATATTTATTTATTTATTTATTTAGTGAGACGAAGTTTCACTCACATCACCCAGGGTAGAGTGCAATGATGTAATCTTGGCTCACTGCAACCTTCGCAATTCTCCTGTCTCGGCCTCCCGAGTAGCTGGGATGACAGAGACCTGCCATCACGTCCGTCTAATTTTCGTATTTTTAGTAGAGACGGGGTTTCACCATGTTGGCCAGGCTAGCTTTGAACTCCTGACCTCAGGTGATCCACCTGCCTCAGCCTCCCAGAGTGCTGGGATTACAGTCATGAGCCACGGTGCCCAGCCTAGAATACTTTAATAGTACTACTCTAACCAGAACTTTGATCTGCCTAAATAATTATTTTAAGAATAGCTATTCTTATTCAATTACTGAAACAATATACATTTATAATAAAATTTTGGGAAATGAAAAAAGTACAAAAAGGTGTACTAGTCAGGAATCTTTTGTTATCAGGTGATTAAAACCCATCCCAACTAATATGAACCAAGGAATAATTTGTTTGCTTACCTAAATAGAAAGTCAAGTTAGTGAAGTTCTAGGCAAATCTGGATCTAATGGTTGTAGGGTTAGAGAGAGGGAAACGTTTCTCCTCTGTCCTCTGAAGATTTGATGAAAATGAACTGACAAAATCAGACTAGTAGGAGAAAATGGCATACAAAATTCAGGAGAATTGCAGAAGAATGATTACCTAATAACCAGTGAGGTTCAGATGTTTACATATCCTTCTTCAAAGGAGAAGAAAAGATGGGGTTGTGGGAGTAAATAATTCAGGGGAGAAGAATGAGCCCAAAGAACAATGGCCTGGGACAAAATTCTTGTAAGCTCTGGGGAAGGTGGTAGGAAGGTGAGGGGAGGAACTTCACTGTGAATGAAGGTTGTCTTGTTATGCAGATAAAGCCTCTTAGGTAATCTCTCATAGTGGCCCTCGAAAGAATAAATGAAAACTGTGTCTGGGTGTGGTGATGACTTCCAGTCTCTTCTCTTCTCTGGTGGTTCATCTTTTGTGGTTAATTGATGAGATTCTTAGGGAGGAGGTCTTAAGAAAATTACATTTCTCTTGGAAAGTTTTCTTAGGGAAGGGGATTCCAAAGACAGTTCATCAGGTGCTTTGGGTGGTGGGGGGAGGGGGGTGGGAAAGAGGATTAGAGAGACAGAGGGATAGGGGAAGGTCAGAGAAATAACTTGGTTCTGAGGTTGATTTCTGAGACTTTTCAACTTTCTTTAATTCAAAGCATTCAGCATGCCAAATTGTCATTTTTAAGAGTATCATTTTCTTTGCCCCAACATGGCAATGCTGTATCTAATGATAATCTTATCTCTAGAGAGAATATTGATTGAGAAAATCTCTCCTTCCACCTCCATTTTATTTCTGCTTTCTTGTATCTTGGCTTTGTGTCAAAGGGCTGTCTCAATGAGGTGGCAAAACAACAATGAGTCACACTGGAAGCCCCAAATTAAGAATGGCTTATCAGCTGATATGATCCATGCAGGGGAGTGAAAAAACTTTTTTCCCTGCATCTTTCTAGGTTCTCTAGCTGGGGCCCTAATTTATAGACTGACAAAGGTATTAGTGCAAGAAACACAAACAGAATTCTATTAACATACATAATACATACAGATATAAGTGCTCAGTGATAAGTAATTCAAAGTAGTGGCTTTGGCCTTTGTAGCATCTAAGCAAAAGAACAATACATTTTGAGAGAAGTGACAAGACAAAGGAAAAAGACTTTTGAGTTTCTAGGACAGCAAGCTGTGGAAATATATGGAGGAACAAATGGAAGATAAGGGTTAGTTAGTAAGGTTTGTTATACAGATGCCTCTGGTGCCATCTCCAGGCTGGTAAATGTTTACTGTTGTCTCTGATGATTAACTGTGGTACTTTCTGTTGGGGGCAGGGGACATCTTTCCAAATTTATTTCCTGCTTTTAGGAAAATAGGGGGAGAGCAGAGAGCTTTTATTGTATCTGTTTCTTCTCAATTGGCTTCAGCTCAAAATAATCAATTCATCAAAGTGGCATATTTTGGAGTGGCATATTCTGCTATCCTTAATCCTTAGACATTTTTTTGCTGTTTCCAGGGCATATGCTAATGGACCAAGCTCCAGTCCTGAACGAAGTACTATGGCCAGAAGTTTACCAGAGCCTTCTGGCTGGGCCTAGGTCACGTGCCCTTCTCATCACTCAGTGTTGAGAGGCGTGCAACTATCCAAAGCTCAGAGTGGATTAGCCATAAAGAAAAGGTGCTGTGTTACACAGAAAAGTAGAAAAAGGATTGTGCTCTGAGTAGAGAGAACAATAGTTACTTCATTTATCTACAGAAGAAAAGAAAATCTCGGCTGGGCGCGGTGGCTCATGCTTGTAATCCCAGCACTTTGGGAGGCCAAGGCAGGCGGATCACGAGGTCAGGAGATCGAAACCACGGTGAAACCCCGTCTCTAGTAAAAATACAAAAAATTAGCCGGGCGTGGTGGCGGGCGCCTGTAGTCCCAGCTACTCGGAGAGGCTGACGCAGGAGAATGGCGTGAACCCGGGAGGCGGAGCTTGCAGTGAGCCGAGATCGCGCCACTGCACTCCAGCCTGGGTGACAGAGCGAGACTCCGTCTCAAAAAAAAAAAAAAAAAAAAAAAATCTCCTAGAATGATACCGCTCAGAGATAATCACCAGTTACATTTTTAGGTGTAACCTTCCAATTCTAAAATAAATACTTTTAAAAAAATTAAGCTTATCCTGTATTGTACATGATGGTTTCCTATGTTTTCTTTTTAACAACTTATTATCAATTTTGTTAGCATCATCTACTTGTACCTTTCAAATGCTGTTGACACCAGCTAATTCATCCAAGAATACATTTTACATCTTAAAGTGAAGATGTCGTTTCATCCCCAGTCTGAATTTTAATACTCAATATAGCTATCTGTTCTGGGCTTCAAAACTTATCTTTCCCACACCTGTTTAAATCAGAGTTCTCCAACATTGTCTCCTGTTTTCCCTGCATCACATTATAATCATCATCATGCCTGGCTCGTGTGTTCATTGGTGGGGTCATTTCTCAGAACTCTCTGGTTTCTTGATCAGTCCCAGACACCTCCCTCCCCCTCCCAGATGAGGTCCAGGGCAGGACTGGGGTGAGGTTAGAGAGGTTTTTGTCTTGGCCACCAAATCTAAAAGGGATGCCAAAAAACCTCCGTAGTCAAAAGATATAATATTTTAATGAAATAGTTTAAAAATCCAAATTAATGGCCAGGTGTGGTGACTCTCACACCTGTAATCCCAGCACTTTGGGAGGCCAAGGCAGGTGGATCACAAGGTCAGGAGATTGAGACCATCCTGGCCAACATGGTGAAACTCTGTCTCTACCAATAATACAAAAATTAGCTGGGCATGGTGGCGTACACCTGTAGTCCCAGCTACTTGGGAGGCTGAGGCAGGAGAATTGCTTGAAGCAGCAAGGTGGAGGTTGCAGTGAGCTGAGATAGTGCCACTGCACTCCAGCCTGGTGACAGAGTGAGACTCTGCCTCAAAAAAAAATCCAAATGAATGCAAAAATAAAAATTCATGATGAATTTTCAAGACTCTCTCCTTTGACCAAAACTTAAATCGGGCTCCTCCGAGTCCTTTTTGACTATGTTCAGCCTTGGGCTTCCATTTCTATCCTTGTAGAATCCAGTTTGAGCAAGAGTCTTGCTAAGCCAGTTTTGTGAAAAGCCCCCACCCTTGGTAATGACCACCTTAGATGGCTTATCCCACTAGCCTACCTTCAGTAGTAATCTTGCCAAGCCAGTTTAGCCAGAAACTCTGTGATTCTTGATGCTTCCTCTTCGTAATTTTTTATCTCCCCACTCTGCTCCTTTTTTATAAATCCCCACTTCTCTTTGTTGGAGTTGAATTGAGCCCGGCCTCTGTCCCTGACTGCAAGACCTCACTGCGATGGTTCCTATACCTATCAGCATGACTCCCTTGGATAAAGTCTGCCTTACATTCTTTAGCAAGTGATCATTAAATAATTTTGTCTTTAACATAAATAAAATAGCAAAATTTTATTTTATTTAGGGACGGGATCTCACTGTGTTCAGGATCAGTATTACTGATTTGCCTTTTGCATCCAATATGGTTCAGCACGAGGCTGATCTTGATCGTCATTGCTGCCAAGGCATCACCCAATCCATCCTCCCCACACCTATGTATTGCAGTGTGGAGATTCCTCTCCTTTGTTGACTAAACCGAGGGAAGGGAGTCTCCTTTGATACCCATGATTAATTTTTGTGCATGTAAGCCATGTTTATGATATAATAATTAGAAAATACAAAGAAAAAATGTAAAAGAAACTCACATTTGATTCTGAGACAGGAATAATACAGGGTGGTCCCAGGAGAATACAAATTCCGGGCAGTAGTTTAATATGACTAAAGTCTATGGGCTGGTAAGACCCTGAAAACCAGGATATAGGCCAAGCTGGCTAAGACTGACTGGACCCAACATGGCACTGAATTTGATCTATATTTCACCTAGGGCCTCATTATATGCTCATTAACACACTAAATCACACATCCACCAGAGCTGTGGCAGCTCTGTGACCACCCATATTTGGTATAGAAATAGATGACACCACAGTTCTGAGAAATCTCCACCTTTTTTCAGGAATTTTTATGAATATTCCACCCCCTGATTAAAGAAACCCATAAAGGTAGAAACCCCAAGCTCCACTAAGTGACTCTCTCCAGTATGCCTGTACTCCCCTTGAGTGTGTGCTTTTCCCTTTGCAATAAATCTCTGTACTTTCACTATTTTCTGACTCATCCTTGAATTCTCTCTCATAATGATGTCGTGGTCCCACCAGCATTTGCGGACCTGGAGTCAAGGTCCCACAGGCACTTGAGGACCTCCTCCAACCCACCAGTATCAATTCTACTATCAGAAACCACCACGTCTAATAAGTCAGAAGGAGTGCAGGAAACTTTATTTCTGAAGCAGCACAGGAAATTTCACCCCAAAATATGGCTCCCTGGTGTAATGGGTATTTTGAATTAAAGACCCTTAGAGATCAACAGGCCCTGGAAAAGACTTTCCCCCATCTACGTAAAGATAGGAAGGACCTACCAAGGAGAATAATTGTTCCATTCCCTTCCCTGTTATCTCATTATTCATTGCAGAAAAGAAGACAAATAATGTAATCATACATGAACAGATCATTTCACAAGATTATGTTTGTCTACAAGGATCATTCAACTTGCAAATAGAACTATTTACAAGCTAATCTCTGTTCTTCCATCCAACGATTTTCCATTTATTGCCCTTCAACAGAATTCCTCTTCTCCCCCTCCCATAATCTGTTTTGCCAGAATCCAAGTCCCCAGTCTTTCTGTAACTTCAAGATGGTATATAAGCTTCTGAACCCCATTGGGATATTAGGCAGTCACTCAGTGATTCCCCTCATGTACAGGGAAGGAATAAATTTGTAAACCCTTTTCTCATACTAATCTGTCTTTTTGTGAGTTGATTTTTCAGTGAACCTTCCAAGGGTGAAGGAAAAGCTCCTTCACCCATGCAGTTCACATGTTGGAATACTCTTTCAGACTTTTCCCTATTTACATAGAATATGTGTATATGTATACATATACATAAACACACACAGGATTATACTATACATATGCCATATGTACCAATACACACTTTTCTCCCTTATAAATGTGTAGTAAACATCTTTTCATGTTAATAAATATATATTAATACCTACATCCTCATTTTTAATTCTCTCTGATTCTTATAACCCTGCCTTTATGACCACCTTCTGCCAACGTGGTTGTTTTCTGTGAGAGGGATGTGTTAGTCCATTCTCACATTTCTATAAAGAACTACATGAGACTGGGTAACTTATAAAGAAAAGAAGTTGCCGGGCACGGTGGCTCACGCTTGTAATCCCAGCACTTTGGGAGGCCGAGGCGGGTGGATCATGAGGTCAGGAGATCGAGACCACGGTGAAACCCCGTCTCTACTAAAAATACAAAAAATTAGCCGGGCGTGGTGGCGGGCGCCTGTAGTCCCAGCTACTCGGAGAGGCTGAGGCAGGAGAATGGCGTGAACCCGGGAGGCGGAGCTTGCAGTGAGCGGAGATGGCGCCACTGCACTCCAGCCTGGGCGACAGAGCGAGACTCCGTCTCAAAAAAAAAAAAAAAAAAAAGAAAAGAAGTTTAATTGGCTCATGGTTCCACAGGTTGTACAGGAAGCATGGCTTGGGAGGCCTCAGAAAACTTACAATCATTGCGGAAGGTGAAGAAGAAGGAGGCACATCTAACATGGCCAGAGCAGGAGGAAGAAAGATAAGGAGGAGGTGCTGCACACTCTTAATCCACCATATCTCATGAGAACTCACTCACTATCACAAGAACAGCAAGGGGGAAATCCACCCCCATGATCCAGTCACCTCCCACCAGACCCCTCCTCCAACACTGGTGGTTACAATCTGACATGAGATTTGGGCAGGGACACAAATCCAAACTATATTAATGGGTTATCCTAATCTTAATTGTAGAAAAGATCAGTTGTCTCTGGGTGGAGTGGAAAGGGTCTGAGATGAGGTAGTAACATTTTTGCAAAGGCAGAGAGTGCCTTGACTTCAAAGGCCTAGGACCTGTCTTGGTGTCAGGTCATAAAGGGGGAAATAGGGAGGAAATGATTCTTTAGACTTGAGCCATCCCCCCATCCTGCCCATCCTCACCCATTTTATAGGTCCTTGAATGAAGTCTCTATTTTCATTCTTGGACATATTGTAGATTCCACCTCTCAGCCAATTTGTGGTTAGGTGGAGCCATAGGACATGCTTTGGCCATGGAAATATAGTTGGATATTGTGGCTGTCGCTTCTGGAATAAGGCAGTGTAAGTCCCTGCACGATCCTTCAATCTCTTCCCAAATAGGGAAAAAAAGTTCTGTTGAAAGAACAAAGTCACAAAAGTGGTGTAGTCTGGAGGATAGCTTCAGATTTTACATGTGTGAGAAATACACCTTTAACAGGTTAAATCACTAAGATTTGGAGAGTTATTTTCATCACAGCAGTGTGTTCTATCCTGAACGAATTCACTCCCCTTGATGGTATCACCTTGAATTATATCTGTTCTTGATCCTGACAAAGATAAGCAAACCTGGACACTAGTTAAAGTGGTAAGGACAGATTTTAATCAGTGATAACTATTTTAATAGGGAAAAGAGTCCAGTGCTAACCAAATTCAACTTTGGTTTGTACAGAGGTGACTGGGCATTTTAAGGAGAAAAGAAGGAATTAGGGAGAGGGGAAAGTAGGGGCTCAGTTAGGAACGTGAAAAATTCCCAAAAGTGGTAAAGTGGAGTTGGTCCATGTGAAACCATGTGGGTTTTTTGACTGGCACTTATCCAAGCTAGGCTCCTACCTTCCCACAGAGACTAGGAGACAGGGGCCTTATCCTCAGGTGATGGCTGGAAAAAACAGCAGATTCATTTGGTAGTCTTGAGTTTTCTCAGGCCGGCACTTTAAGACTAGTGAAGAGCACCTTTGGGATGTGGGGTTGAGCTGTTGGAAACTATGTTAGTGTTTGTTTAAGTCTTTATAGACCACGGTTGAGATCTAGTTGAGAAGAGGGCTCAGAGGAGCCTGGGTAGAGTCTGGTGAAGGGGAGAATCTTCATCAGACCCAACGGGAAATTATCTTGAAAGCTGATTTTTTGGAAATTTACTAGTCCAGGAGCTTAGAGAGGCTTCAAGTAGATCTGCAGGCTTTTCCAGGTATAAGCTGGCCTGAAAACCTTCTTGAGAATATTTTCCAATTCTGAAGCTAATGAAAAAAAAAAAGAGGAGTCTAGAAATACTGGTTTCTTGGGCAAGTTCTGTAGGTGGTGAAGAAAGGAGCTTGCTGAAGAACAGACATTTGAACACGAGAACACAGCATTTTACATGTGCACCTGGAAAATGTGAATAGGAAAGTTGGTGCGAGTGGTTGCATTTCACCCTTAGGTCTCAGAAACACTTATTGGAAACAGGGATGGGGTCACCAACAAATGTGTGCTCTTCTTTCTACCTCCCAACCATTAATCTTCCTTACCTCTAAAAGACCAAGACTCTGATTTTAGGGAAGAAAAACTGTAAGTTTTGGATTTTGAAAAACCTTAAGCCTAAATTGCAGACTGTAACTGGGTCTAGACAAAAGATATTGAAGTATTATTAACTGAGGAAAAAAAACTCACTCAATCAAGGTTTATTAAGCCAGCTTTAGGGCTTGTCTGGGCAAAACGCATTCCACAGATGCATCTGTGGCCATTTTTCTGAAGAAGTTTTAGGGAGGTTTAGTATTTATACATTTCCTTAAAGAAGGCTTAAAGAAGCGGAAGGCATGTAGGAAGAGGGGCAGGTAGGTTGCAAGGCAAATTGTTACATTCCTGTGAGACTTTAGTTCCTGACCAGTACATCTACATTTTACATAAGATAAGGTGTGTGTTTGAAGAGAAAAAGAGAGTAAAGGAAGAGTCAATTATGTAGACGTCTCTGGTAGATGGAGGAATGACTGATCACCTCTTGTCTTTATTCTGCACCTGAGAAGATAAGCTTGTAATCGACATTATCAGTGTGGAACCCAAAAGACTTTAGTTTTAGGGGCTAGACTTACATTTGCAGAGCTACAGTTACAACTGCTATGAATGAGTCATGGGACAGCCCCTCCTACATGCCTGATGCCTTTTAACATTTCCTGGGAATCTGGCTAATGCATAATGCTCCTAACAGCTGTGCATTTGGAAGATGTTGCCTGACTCAGTTTCCAGGCTTAACCTTCCCTTTTGCATGAGGATTTTGGGGGTCCTGAGATTTTTTATTTTCCTTTATTGACATGAACAAGTGAAGGAAAATACTAGATTGTGCCAATCAACATTATAGATATTTGAGAGCAGACCCTTTTGTCACGGTCAGGCTGTAAGTTTCTTCAGGACAGGGATATCTATGTCTTGTTCATCAATGTCTTTACCTAGAACTTGACAATGCGTGGCATGTTGTAGGTGCAGTTTAAAAAATTGAATGAATTTAAATAATTCTTGCTGGATACCTACTGCTGGAGGATACAAAATGTCAACCATTTCTCAAAGATTAATGACCCATAAACATTCATGCTGTTTCAGCAAGGAAACAACTTCCTACCTTGTGAGATCTTGGCCATTCCTATACAGAGAGCACTAGGGGCAAAGATGCTACAGAAACAGAAGGCCAAGTGTCATTTTCTCCCCCACCCAGCTGCTGGAGTTTAACTTCTGTGAGTGGGTTGATAATCTGGGAACTTCTGCTCTGGACTTAGTAATGGATCCTCTGCTAGTGCACTTTATTTTTTTTGGTGGTGTTTGTGAGCAGGAGAAGATTTAAGAGTTAAGGTGAGAGAGGCTATTGGTTGGGGTACAGGAGATGAAGGGAGGGAAGACTGGAGGAAAAAAATTGGGAGAACAAGGAAGGAAAAGAGAAATCTTGTGCATTATAGATGTAGATATTAGCTTATTTGTATGTCAGTAGAAATGTGGTCAAATGGTATGTTCAACTATTCCTATAATTTTCATCTGCTCATTATTTCAATGACCCAATTTGGGTGGGGATGGGAGAATACTTAAAATGATAGTGACTACAAAATTCATTCTATGTTGAAATTCTTATTGTTGTGACAGGAGCAATTGTTTGCAAAAAATGGTCCCTCTCCAGCCCAGACTTAAAAGCATAAGCGTGTTCTGCTTGGTGAAATTTGTGCTTAATTAGTCACAAAAGTCAGGCTGAGTCACCATTTAAAAAAAAAAAAAAAGGCTCTTCTTTTGGAGCCCTGTGTGGTTGTTTGTGTTTAAGCCTGTGACGATTTTAAAATTGTTTAATCTTTAAGGCAAGGAACTAATTCTCAAGAGTTGAATTTCTGCTTGCACAAAAAGATAATTTTTACTTGGATACTCTTGTATTAATATTATTACTTTGCAAGACAGAAAATCTCATTACAGGCTGATCTGTGAGCTACTAGGCTGGGTATAGCTGCTGTGGATGTTAATGTTTTGAATAGTGAGTAAGCACATGGGAATTATATGATATATAAAACAGTTCTTATGCTTACAATCTACTGTAGCAGCTACTTACCTCCAAGTGACTTTGGTTTATGAACACTATGTTATTGGTTTGTAAAACACCACAGGCAAGCTCCTGTGGGACTCTATATCACTTCAGGGATTTCTGAGAGTCCCCAGATGGTGTCCATGTCCTCACCAACAGGACAGGTGAATCACCCCAGGAGACTCCTGGTAGCAACCTGCCATGTGCACCAGGCATTGCTGCTTCTGTTGGGCATTGTAGCTGCCATTGAGTCTATTTCAGTAGCTATTTAGGAGCATCCAGCTAAATTCTGAATCTAGATTGATAAG
The DNA here is from genome assembly GCF_028878055.3 of Symphalangus syndactylus. Taxonomy (NCBI): domain Eukaryota; kingdom Metazoa; phylum Chordata; class Mammalia; order Primates; family Hylobatidae; genus Symphalangus; species Symphalangus syndactylus. Next base: position 71,039,678 of record NC_072423.2, on the reverse strand, counting down.
AATTAAAATGTAGGATCTGTTTTTGTAGATACCAGGTTTTAAATGAACTACCCAGTGCTGAATTCTAGACCTTAGACTTCCTCATTTCGTCCTCATTTTGGGCAGCAACACATCTCTGTTTCATTACAAAATATACTCTTAGAGCTTGGCCACAGGAAGGGTGGATGAGGCCTTACGTTCTGTAAAGAAATCCTTCTGTTGATGCTCCTAATTCTGCCCTGCCCAGGTTAATTCTGTGAAAGGCTTTTTTTCTTAATCTTTTGGTTTTATGAAATTATACCATTTTAAAGCCCTAGTCATTTTTCTTTTTATTGAATTAATCTCTGTATCCATCAAGTTGTCCAGAGGAAAAACAGGACCAACATGACAGAGAGAGAGATTTGTTTTAAGCAATTGGCTAATATGATTGTCCAAAGTCTGTAGAGAAGGCTAGAAAGTCAGGCAGAATTTATTTATTTTATTTTATTTATTTAATTTTAGATGGATACTTACTATGTTGTCCAGGCTGATCTCGAGTTTCTGGCCTCAAGCGATCCTCTTGCTTTGGCCTCCCAAGTGCTGAGATTGCAGCCATGAGCCACCACACCCAGCCCTCAGGCAGAATTTCATGTTACAGTCTTGAGGTAGAATTCCTTCTTCTCCAGGCAACCATGGTCTCTGCTCTTAAGACCTTTAGCTGATTAGATGAGGCCCAACCACATTATTAAGGATAAACTCCTTTACTTAAATTTGATTGATTATACATGTTAATCATATCTACAGGATGTGTTCACAGCAACATCTAGACTGCTATTTGACCAAACAACTGAGCACCATGCCCTAGCCAAGTTGACACATGAAATTGGTCAACACAATGTCTTGCTGGTATCTCTTTCCTCAGCAGGTTGCCTACCATAATGTTCTCTCAAGTACAAGTTTATTTACTTCAGTCAGATATTATCCTTATTGTTTTGCCAAGCAATACCCAGGCTGTCATAAAATTAGCAGTCTCAAGTGCACATTTTAATTAACTCCTTTCACATAACTTGTGGTCTTTCATGGAAAGAAGAAATGTTAGAACATATTAGTGAAGAAGTAATTTTTTCTTCAGAAGTATAGATAAAAAGGATGGATTTAAATTTGGAGGCAACCCATAGACATCTCGGCTGGTTCATCTTACACAATGCTGACTAAAAAGTTAAAGTTGGGCAAAGTTTCCTCTTGATGGGTCCCAAAACTGTTTAGCCCAGATCAGCTGGGAGACAAGGGGAGAGGTTTCAGTGGAAATTTTAAACAAATGGATCAAGATCCTGAAGGATTTCTTTAAAGAGTTGTAATAGATGATGGAACACAGCTTTACTAGTACAATCCTGAAGGCAAAACACAATCAAAATAATGGCTACCAAGAGGTGAAAGTGGTCTTAGTCAAAACGAAAGTGGACCAGTCAAGAGCAAAGGTCATGGCAACATTATTTGGGGATGCTGAAGGCATTTTGCCTGTTCACTTTCTAGAGGACCAAAGAGTGATAACATCTTCTTATTACAAGAGTGTTTTGAGAAAGTCCGCCAAAGCTTTAGCTGAAAAACCCCCAGGAAAGTTTCACCAGACAGTCTTTCTCCACCACTACAGTGTTCCTGCTCATTCCTCCCATCAAACAAGGGTACTTTTGTGAGAGTTTCAATGAAAAAATCATTAGGCATCCACTTTACAGTCCTAATTTGGTTCCTTATGAATTCTTTTTGTTTTCTAATCTTAAAAAAAATTTAAAGGGCACCCATTTTTCTTAGGTTAATAATGTAAAAAAACAAAAGACTGTATCGACAAGGTTAAATTCCCAGGGCCCTCAGTTCTTTCATGGATGGACTACATGGTTGGTATCATTGCTTACAAAAACGTCTTGGTGTTGATGAAACTTACATTGAAGAAGTTTATGTATTGTATTTGTATCTTTTAATTTTATTTTTCTGTGAATTTTTTGAAGTCTTTTTGTTTATCCCACACCTCCCTTCCTCAGTATATTCCTGAAAATGAAATTATGGATTTACAGGATATTAGGAAAGAAAGATTCACCCAGCAAGATGTCATTAGTGGTGGCACCCAAAATATGGACAGGTGCTATGACAGATGGGCCCAGGGAGCAGGGATGGAACATCTAGGGTCCACAGTGAAGCACTGAGGGACTGCACCTCTTGCCAACATCTCATTTTTAAAATCATCTTCTCTCCTTGAATAAGCACACAGCCCTTTTAAAAAAATAAAATATAATGAACAAAGAGAGGTAAAATACTTTTACCTAAGCCATTCTTATACCTCCAGGTTTTCATTTAGACTATGACCCAAGGAGATACACATCTCAGTAAAATATTTTTTAATAAAATTAACTATACCCCTAGGATAGGATTTAAAACAAATTCTTCTTTGATAGCACACCAAAATTCATTCAGTTTGGAACCTGGAATCTGGGAAGTTCCACATTCATTCTACATTTTACTTTTTCTTGCCCCCTTGACTTTTTGTTCATTCTCTTGTCCTGTTTCCTATACATGTTTCTCTTTTCATTCTAGATACAAGTCCCTTTGAGGATAGGGTTGAAATGTATTTGTTTTATTCAAAACAGTTTGTAGGTTGTTGTTGTTTTTCTTTTTCTTTTACTTTTTTTTTTTTTGAGACAGAATCCCACTCTGTTGCCCAGGCTGGAGTGCAATGGCACAACCTCGGCTCACTGAAACCTCCACCTCCTGGGTTCAAGCAATTCTCCTACCTCTGCCTCCTGAGTAGCTGGGATTACAGGTATATGTCACCATACCTGGCTAATTTTTGTATTTTTAGTAGAGATGGGGTTTCACCATGTTGACCAGGCTGGTCTCAAACTCCTGACCTCAGGTGATCCATCTGCCTTGGCCTTCCAAAGTGGTGGGATTACAGTCATGAGCCACCATGCCCAGCCTGTTGTTTTCTTAATAAATACTGAATACGAATTTTGAAATAGACCTTCAAGTAAAAGGAAAATATCTATAAGTGATAAGTTGAACTCGTTAGCTGTCTCCCTCTTAATTTCCTTTCTGACAACACTACAGTTATTTTAAGAGTAGCACAGTAATAGGCTCAGGAAAGATAGGTTCATCTCTGGGGATACATTATGATTGGTTTAAACCAGTATTGGTGATCTCTTTCTTCTTTACCAGTGACTGGTTTAAGAGTGGCATGTGGCCCAGTCCTAAGCCAATGAAACATGACGGAAACACAGCTGGGATTTCTGGAAGGCTCTTTCTTTTCTAAAAAAAGTGAAACAAGCCAGATATGGTGGTACATGTGTAGAATCCTAGCTACTCAGGAAGTTGAAGTGGGAGAATTTCTTGAGCCCAGGAGTTTAAGACCTGCCTGTGAAATATAGCAAGACCCTTTCTCAAAAGAAAAAAAAAAGTCAAGCAGATGAAGAGAAATCCTTTTTCCTCCTTGCCTTTAGACCTCCTTCTGCGAGGATGTGATGCTTGGAGCTACAGGATTTATTTTGTGACCATGAGAAGAAAGTAAAGAGGATTTCAGAGAAGCATATCAGAACCCTGACATCACGAGCTGCTGAGCTAACCAATGGTGGAAACTCCAACTACTGAATTTCTTTGTAGGTAAGATAAATGCCACCATGTTTAGGTCACTTTTAGTCTGGATTCCTTAACTTGCATCCAAAAAAATTCAAACTGATATAGAAAAGCATTCAAGTACATTTTGTGATATAAACATAAATATCTTTTAGAAAGATGCTCCTGTGGGAAGCATTCCAAATCCCCCATGGCGAGTTCCAAGAGAATTTTTCCTAGAAACATTGTATCATTACCACTTGTTTACTTGGTAATATTGCCTCACTATATTGTAACCTTCAGGAGAAAGCTTCCTATCTTGATAAGATGTGAAGAACTCACAAGTTAGAATAAGCAAAAATCTGAATAGTGCCCGATACTTTTAGAGGCTGAGTGCAGTGGCTCTTGTTTTTCTGTAACCCCAGCACTTTGACAGGCTGACGTGGGTGGATCACTTGAGCTCAGGAGTTCAAGAGCAGCCTGGGAAACATGGTGAAACCCCATCTGTACCAAAAATACAAAATTGGCCAGGCATGGTATCATGTGCCTGTGATCCCAGCTACTTGGGAGGCTGAGGTGGGAGGACTGCTGGAGTTTGGAAGGTTGAGGCTGCAGTGAGCATGATCATGCCACTGCAAGCCAACCTGGGTGACAGAGCAAGACCCTGTCTCAATAAATAAATAAATAATTTTAAAAATAGAAACCAGATACTTTCAGAATCCCCTTGTGTCTGGAATTTATTCCTTCCAGTGGGTTCTTGGTCTCGCTGATTTCAAGAATGAAGCCACAGACCTTTGCAGTGTTACAGTTCTTAAAGATGGTGTGTCTGGAGTTTGTTCCTTCACATGTTCAGATGTGTCCAGAGTTTCTTCCTTCTGGTAGGTTCGTGGTCTTGCTGACCTCAGGAGTGAAGACTCAGACCTTCACAGTGAGTGTTACAGCTCTTAAAGGTGGCACATCCGGAGTTGTTTGTTCCTCCCAGTGGGTTTATGGTCTCGCCGACTTCAGGGATGAAGCCACAGACCCTCGCAGTGAGTGTTACAGCTCATAAAGGTAGTGTGGACCCAAAGTGTGAGCAGCAGCAACATTTATTATGAAGAACAAAAGAACAAAGCTTCCACAGCACGGAAGGGGAGCCAAGCAGGTTGCAGCTGCTGACTGGAGTGGCCAGCTTTCATTCCTTATTTGGCCCTGCCCATATCCTGCTAATTGGTCCATTTTACAGAGAGCTGATTTGTCCATTTTACAGAGTGCTGATTGGTCCATTTTACAGAGTGCGGATTGTCCCTTTTACAGAGTGCTGATTGGTGCATTTACAATCCTTTAGCTAGACACAGAGTGCTGATTGGTGCATTTTTACAGAGAGCTGATTGGTGCATTTACAATCCTGTAGCTAGACACAGAGTGCTGACTGGTGCATTTTTACAGAGTGCTGATTGGTGCATTTACAATTCTTTAGCTAGACAGAAAAGTTCTCCAAGTTCCCACCCGACCCAGAAGCCCAGCTGGCTTCACCTCTCAATCCCCCCTCAAAACAGGACACCCCAAATGCTGTTGGGAATTGGGGGATGACTGCTCTAGCTACTTCCTGCTGCATAGGGGTGAAGAAGGGGCCCTGCAGTTGTAGTGTCCTCCAGAGGGGAACTCTTCAGGCCAGTGAAAAGGACAGTAGGTCTGTCCAGGGGTCCTTGGTAGAAGTTGTTAGTTGAGCTCATTTGGGGTTCCATTTGTAAGACCATCTGTAGCTTGATGGCCTTGATTCTAGAGGAAACAAATTTGACAAAGAGGTTAAAAATACAGGGCCCAAAGGAGTAATAGCAAGATGGCTGTCACAGGACCCAGAAAGGGGAGAAGCCATGTTGCCCAACTCCAGAGGTTGGTATAAGAGTTTGAAAGGTGTTGTCTGATTTCAGAAGCCTTTTCCTATAAATGCCAGGTGGTATCTCATACTATCCCTGAGTGGTTAGTGTAAAAACAACACTCTTCCCCTAAGAAGGTGCAGAATCCTCCTTTCTCAGCCATGAGGAGGTCTAGACCTCAGTGGTTTTGGAGAGTCACTGCTGCCAAAGAGTCTATTTGGGATTGTAGAATAAGGATAGGTTTTGTTATTTCTTGCAAACTGTCTGAGAAATCCTTTGAGAATGTGTGGTAGCAGGATAACACATGTTACACTGTTAACTTTCAGCAAACTTTACTTTTGTTGAAAACCTTGTAAGTTTGGGATTTCAATTATTCATTGCTATTAATAAGACCTCATTCAGTCATATTAACTTAGAATTGGTATAGATGGCTTCTTCCTGATTCTGTAAGTACTTTAAGGTTTGGCTGAGTGCAAACAGCTCGCACATTTGAGCAGACCAATTTTTAGGCAATTTTCCTAACTCTGCTTCTACAAGAGTTTCCTTATCATTTACTGAATACTCACTGTGTGTTTTTCCCTTAATCGCCTTGGAGGAAACATCTATCCTCCTGTCCTGAAGGGAGTTCCTCCTTGGTCTGGTTGGACCTTTGTATGGTAATTAATGAAGATTTAGATCCCCCGTTACGAACCTGCTGGGTTAAGGATTTTTGATAGGAAGGCTATGGGTTGTCAGTGGCCTCAGTGCTTTTGGGCTATGCCCTTGTTTACACTGACAACAAGGTGGTATTGGAGTGTTATGGGGTCATGGAGAAGACCTTCAATTATCAATTACAGGTTTTAAATTTACCCTGGCTTTTAAAGGAATAAGGTACATTGTTTGTTCTTTACTACTTCCATCTGTCTTTCTCTTTGATTTCTTCTTTGTTTCTCTCTTTCTGACTCCCTCTTTGTTTCTTCTTCTCTCTTTCTCTTTGACTTTGTCTCTGTCTTTGACTCCTTCTTTCTCTCTTTCTCTCTCTTTCTCTTTCCTTTCTGCTGATCTTTCCCTGCCTCTGCCAGCCGATTATGTTGCTGTTCTCCCCTCTCCTTCCCCTTTTGATGGCTTCGGCAGCATAAGACTGCCACCTCCTTGGGTTTTTGCCCTGCGTGCAATAACTCCATGGTTTCCTTGTGATATTTAATGGGGGTTCTTTTGGAGGTTAGGAACTCCTTTTTTTCCATATTACAGCATGGGCATGTAGGATTAGATAAGCATACTTACTATCTGTAGCAAAGCCTCCCAATTGCAACTGAGGAGAAATACCTGCTTACAGTCTGTCCCAGGATTCCTCAGATGGTAACGGACCTTGAGGACAGCTGTCCAGGACAGGATATTAACCCTGAGAAAGTCTTGCCAGTGTCCAGGAGGAAGTCAATTTCCTGGCCCTCAACAGTTAAAAGTACCTGGGGCTCAGTGAGGGTGATGACATGAGCTGATGCTTGCCCTGGACACCCTCAGTCCTGTTGTTGGATCATTTCATTGGGGGCTTCTGGCCCAGAGAACCTTTGCCCTCTGGGGCAGTGTGCCTTCCAGTGATTGCTTTGGCATAGTGGACATGGATGAGAGGGTGGCTTGTTTCTCGTTGGACAATCTTTTTTAAAGTATCCTTATAAACCACACTGATAACAAGCCCTACCAGGTGATTGGCCCACTCCATTTTCTGTCCTCTCTGAACCACCAAGGTTTGTTTGTCTGAGGTCCATGACTAAGGCTGCGGCCTTTCTCTGATCTCACTTTTCCTTTTGGACCTGTTCCTCTTGGTCCCTATTATAGAACACTGAGGTTGCCAGGTTTAATAATGCCTCCAGATTTTGTTCAGGGCCCAGGGCTCACTTGTGGAGCTTTCTCCTGATATCTGTGGCTGATTGGGTAATAAACTTAACTTTTAGAATCAATTGGCCCTCAAGTGAGTTGGGTGGCAGGGGAGTATATTTTCTCAAGGCCTCCCGTAGCTGCTCAAGGAAGGCAGAAGGATTTTCTTCCTTTCCCTGAGTTATGGTGGACATCATTGAATAATTCATGGGTTTCTCCTAATTCTCCTTAGTCCTTCTAGAACACAGGTCAACAGATGTTTGTGACTCCAGTCCCCATGATCTGAGTCATGGTACCAGTGGGGATACATACTGGGGACAGCTTGCTGACTGGTAGGGAATTTGTCCCTTTCTTCAGCTGTCATTCTGTCATTTACTTAAATAAGATACCAGGTATCTCCAAACTCTTGGGCTGCAGCTAAAGCCACATTCTTTTCATTAAAGGCCAGGGTTTGATCTAACAATAGCATGACATCTCTCCAAGTGAAATTGAAGGTTTGCCCCAGACCCTGTAGGACATCTATGTACCTATCAGGATCATCTGAAAACTTCCCCAGGTCTTCCTTGATCTGCTTTAAATCAGAGAGGGAGAAAGGGACATGTACCTGGGATGGGCCAAATTCCTCTCCCCCTACAGCTTGAAGGGGACATAACCAATGGCCCAGGGGTTTTTGTGATCCTTTAGAGATTTCTTTGCTTGTTTCCTTCTGGGTGGGGGAGATTAGGGGAGGCTTATCCTTAATAGGAAGGGGAGCTATAGGGAGGCTAGGATATGGAGGTAAGCTGGGAGGTCCTCCTGTGGGATGTAAATTGTAAGCTTTGCATAGTTGTGGATTCTCCTTGAATGAAAAGAAAGCTTGGACATAAGGTACTTCACTCCATTTGCCTTCCCTCTTACAGAAAAGGTCAAGCTGCAGGATAGTATTGTAATTTATACTTCCTTCTGGTGGCCATTTTTCCCCATCAGAGAGAGAATATTGGGGCCAGGCCATAGTGCAGAAAAAAAATGAGCCATCTCTTTTTTCAGGGTTTGTGGGCCAAATAGGTCCCAATTGCTTAGGGTGCATTTCAAGGGTGAGCCTGTTGGTGCCTGAGTGTTTCCCATCTGAAAGACAAAACTGCTCGTGGTTTTGGTTTGTTTCTCCCCCTGCCCAAGAACCTGCAATGGTCCCTGGACACTGCTGATCAGAATAGTTGCACTCACTGATGCAGCAGCAGAAACACTTCTTGCCCAAGAACCCACGATGGTCCCTGGACCCTGTTGATCGGAATAGTTGCACTCATCAACTCAGCAGCAGAAACACTAGTTTTCCTCCTAGACCACAAGGAGGACCTAGGAAGGTCAGATTTAGTGGCCCTTACTGACATATTCTCTAAAACCTGCACCCTTGCCTGTCCTCCTAGACCACAAAGAAGACCAAGAAAAATCGGATTCAGTGGCCCTTACCGACACATTCTAAAAATCCTGTTAGAGTCCTAAGCATTCTCCTGTTAGTATTGGGACTTTACCCCTGTCCAATACAGATGTTATGCCCCAAAAATGAAGTGGATGGCCATACCCTGAGGGAGGGAAGGGATCTCTAGGGTTGGAAGAGTGATGCCTTTTTTCCTCACTTGAATAGGAAGGATATCATTTCTGAAGCTCCCCATATGCTAGCTTCAGGAATAGCTTTTGTTAGGCCTGCTAGTCTGAGAAGGGATCCTAAAAGGATAGTTGGTCTCCCCACCTGATGGGGCTTTGGGCAAAAATTAGGTCTTTCTGATTGGTGAGCCTGGGTGCCTAAAGAAGGAAATAGAGTCCTGGAGTTTATACTAGAAATCATTCTTATAGGAGAATCTGGAAAAGCACCAGAGACAGGGAGTGGTTTTTAGAAGCAGAACTAGCCTCGGAGAAGAGAGGCAAGAGGAAGTTTGTCTGATAGGCATTAGGACCCTGGGGCAAGGTCAGGATAGATAGGATAGATGGGCGAGTCTTGCTTGGGCAACGTGACTTTGAGAGTTCTGCTCATGGCCGCAGGGTCAACCAACTTGTTGTCAGGACCCTGGAGATGAATGGCTTTCCTCTCTGTCGACCCTCAGCTCAGCCCGGAATTATAGGAAAAGCGGAAGCTGGTTCCAGGCAAACCAACGCTCCCAACTCCAAAGAGTCGGGGGTTGTTAGAGACCCCTTTCCAAGAAAGCCTGACACCCGTGTCTAGTCCCATGGCTGCACTAGTCACTTTTAACTGGCTGATAGGTGCCCAGTATTTAGCCCCCGGATTCTAAGGAAAAATAGGACAGAATAGTAATGAAAGCAAGCGGTCCAATGGTATTCACTGCTTGGCGATAGGTGATAGTCCCATCTGGGTCACCAAAATGTGTCTGGAATGTATTCCTTCCAATGAGTTATTGGTCTCACTGACTTCAGGAATGAAGCTGCAGACCTTCGTGGTGAGTGCTACAATTCTTAAAGATGGTGTGTCTGGAGTTTGTTCCTTCAGATGTTCAGATGTGTCCAGAGTTTCTTCCTTCTGATGGGTTCATGGTCTCGCTGACTTCAGGAGTGAAGCTGCAGACCCTCGCAGTGAGTGTTACAGCTCTTAAAGGTGGTGTGACCAGAGTTGTTTGTTCCTCCCAGTGGGTTCGTGGTCTGGCAGACTTCAGGAATGAAGCAGCAGACCCTCGCAGTGAGTGTTACAGCTCATAAAGGTAGTGCGGACCCAAAGAGTGAGCAGCAGCAAGATTTATTGTGAAGAGCGAAAGAACAAATCTTTCACAGTGTGGAAGGGGACCCAAGCGGGTTGCCGCTGCTGGCTGGAGTGGCTAGCTTTTATTCCTTATTTGGCCCAGCCCACACCCTGCTGATTGGTTCATTTTATAGAGAGCTGATTGGTCCATTTTACAGAGCGCTGATTGGTGCGTTTTTACAGAATGCTGATTGGTGTGTTTACAATCCTTTAGCTAGACACAGAGTGCTGATTGGTGCGTTTTTAGAGAGTGCTGATTGGTGCATTTACAATCCTTTAGCTAGACAGAAAAGTTCTCCAAGTCCCCACCCGGCCCAGAAGCCCAGCTGGCTTCCCCTCCCACCCTAACATTTTCTCAGGTGCAAAGATAATTTCTGATGTCTTGCTGTTAATATATATTCTAGTTATTCCTTAATAGGTGGCTAGGAAGAGGATGTCTAGTAAAAACATCTCTTTACAAACAGTATCATTTTACTCTACAAAAATATTCAGTGTTTAATTTGGAAAACTCATCCTCCAGATTTGGTTTCTTCACGTTTTGTTGTTTTTTGTTGTTGTTTGTTTTTTGAAGAACGTGGTGATTTGAAGAGTTACATGTCAAATGGGGTTAGGAAATAGAAAAATTGAATAACTGAAAACAGGGTCTACACTTGTATCTCTTTAGTCTGCTTTTAGCTTTGACACTTTTCCCTACCACTTAAGTGAAGCAACTCTAACTGATTCGTTCAATGATTTCTTACCCCTTTTCTGTTCAATGTGGTGAATCTTTTGCTCCATTAGGTTTTGTGCTTTCCATTATGCACTTGCTGAAGCCCCCAGTTCTTTGATATTCTGAATTTCTGCATGTCTTAGGTACACTGTTCTCCCCAATTGTCACACTGATTTCTGCCTGAAGTTCTAATCCAACCCCAAGTCAGTTCCAGAATAGATGATATGCACATAAGGCATTTCAGGGCACATTTTCTGTACCAGATTATCTTTCTTTAAAGCAACCTTGAAAGTGTCTTTCTTTCTTTCCTTGCTCCATCACCTAGGCTGGAGTGCAGTGACATAATCACAACCCACTGCAGCCTCAGCCTCATACACTCAAGCAATCCTCCTGTTCAGCTTCCCAAGTAGCTGGAACCACAGGTGCGTGCCACTGTGTCTGGCTATTTTTTTTTAAATTTATTGTAGAGATGGGGGTCTTGCTATGTTACCCAGGCTGGTCTCAAATCCCTAGGCTCAAGTAGCTCCCACTTCAGCCTCCAGACTACTGGGATTACAGGTGTGAGCCACCACGCCAAGGCTTTTCCTTTTCTGTTGGTAGAAATTAATGAATCCAAATTCCTTTTCTGTTGGACCACTACAAATGATTTTCAAGCTTTCTTTCGTATCTAGAAAGAAGCAAATCATGGATTACCAATCATGAGAATTCTAATGCTAGGTTTTTTAACTGTATGTTTATTGATAAATCATAGAATCTTGTGCCTCAGTTTCTGAATCTATAGTCATGGGGAGAAGTTTTTTCTATGGTTTCGTTCTCTGAATCAATAGGCTTAATTTCTTGTCAGTGATGCTATTGACACTGACAAGAAATTAAGGTTATTATTTGCCCTGACCATGAGTAAAGATAGCTCAGATATTAGTCTATTGCCTCCAAAATTCCAGAGATTTGAGACCCAGCTTACGTTTTGTGGTAAGCCCATATTACTAATGTTTCCCCTTGTAATATTGTGCCGTGTCAATGGCATAACCATCTCCCAAGCTCCTTCTCAGAACTTTCCCCAGAGTGGAGCTAGAATGCACATTATGTTGCTTTGCCTTTACCCATCTCTACTTCATTTATATTAGCCCTTCCTCCTTATAATGCTATCTTCATACGATAGGGCTTATTCCAAGTGATGAGAGTAGTGTGTCCTTGTAAAGACCTCACCTCCATTGTTCAGAGTTCAATTATAATCTTGGCTTGCCTCAATTTTATCATCTCATGAATGCAGACTCTCCTGGGTTCTGCCCTCTCCCTCTCTTCATTGTGTTTCTTCATGAGTTCTCCTTGATCTATGTAATTTTAAAAATAAATTGACCAACTAATTCATTATGTTTGTAACTTCCTTTTCTTATTTTCTGTGTAATAGATTCTGTTTCCAATAAAAATTACCCCTCTACAGGAGCAATGATATTTTCTCTGTATGCCTAGGGGTATTAATAGAGATGAAAAAGATTAATATATGTAATAGCACTCTGTTCATAGCTTCATGCTTTTTAATAGATAAAAATATTATTATGTACAATATTAGTAAAATATTTGTTGGAACCTAATCATTTTCTTTGTCCTGTATTTGTACTGGAGTCTGGACTTTTGGAGTCAGAATGTTACAGGAAAGCAGTCCCGATCCAGACCCCAAGAGAAGGTTCTTGGATCTCATGCAAGAAAGAATTTAGGGCTAGTCCCCAGTGCAAAGTGAAAGCAAGTTTATTAATAAAGTAAAGAAATAAAAGAATGGCTACTCCATAGACAGAGCAGCCCTGAGGGCTGCTTGTTGCCCATTTTTATGGTTATTTCTTGATGATGCTTTGCTGTTACAGTTATTTCTTGTTAAACAAGGAGTGGATTATTTTTAGACCATAGAGGGTAACTTCCTGACATTGTCATAGCATTTAACTGTTATGGTGCTGGTGGGAGTGTAGCAGTGAGGACCACCAGAGGTCACTTTTGCCATTTTGGTTTTTGTAGGTTTTGGCTGGCTCCTTTACTGCAACCTGTTTTGTTAGCAAGGTCTTTATGACCTGTATTTTTTTTTATTATACTTTAAGTTCTAGGGTACATGTGCACAACGTGCAGGTTTGTTACATATGTATACATATGCCATGTTGGTGATGACCTGTATTTTGTGTTGACTTCTTATCTCATCCTGTGACTTCAAATGCCTTAAACATCTGGGAATGCAGCCCTGTGGGTTTCAGCCTCATTTTATCCAGCTCCTATTTAAAATGGAGTTGCTCTGGTTCACATGGCTCTGACAAGAAAAGCCCTGGATTTCACTTCTTGCCATGCCATTTTCCAGCTGTTTAACTTTGGACAAGTTGCTTAATCGTTTAAAGGCTTTCTCAAAAATGAGAATATTTTGATTTTGCTGGGATTAGAAATGATAAACAAAAAATGGAATGCAAAATGTTTGGTGTAATCCCTATCTCATTTCATGACCTGTTATTGAGTCTTACAAGTGTTTTGTGAGTTGTCTTTTTTAAGCCAGTATTTTACTTTTCTTTTGTGTTGGTAGATGTTTAAATAGATTTGGGAATAATTATCCACACAGCTGACACTCCTCCATTTCCTCACTATAAAATCTTTCTATACCATATACTTAAAGTATTGTACCTGCTCTCCTTCTCTATAGCTGGTCTCTCTTTTAATCCGTTTCTCACACTTAGGAAAGCATTCTTTATTTTGCCACTTCCCTACTCAAAAACTTCAGTGCCTTGCCATGGCTTATGGAATGAAGTCCAAATTCCTTCATCTATTTCTCTGAGAAGCCAGACAACCTAGCTCCATTATATATCACATACCTTCTTTCTCACCACCTTTCTGCATGAATCCTCTGCTACCACTACACTACTCTACTCCCTCTCCTCTTCCCCAAATCTAAATCTGTTTATCAAATCCTGACCCCACTGGGAAGTGTTTCTTGAAGACCCTAACCCATAATTATCTTCCCTTCTCTAAACACAAGTGGTTATTGCTGCATGTTGATGAGTTGGCTGGTGAGTATTTTGATTTTCCTGCGCTTGCCTCACTTACTAGGCATTGAATCACTTTCATGTCTGTTTCTCCATGTCTCTATCATCTTCCCACCTATGATCCCCTTTTCATTCCTCAGCCTGGACCTACACTTTATCATCTAAACAACACTCTCAACAATATTCCAAGTTTCTTGCATACTTTTATTTCCATCTTCCTAGCAAAATTTGAACTCTGAATCTACTTTCTTTTTTACACCCAGCCCCAGACAGCTGAGCACTGTTGGAGAGAAATCTGCAACCATGGAGACTGGTTCAGCTACATATGTATGTCTTCAAATGCAGCAGGAAACTTACTGCCATCTGATAAACCTTTTGTTTATCTCACCTATATATCCCTCTCCCCCATATATCTGCTCCATTTCCAAATTTGCATTATTCTCATGTATCCTTCTCTGCTCCAAGCCCTGACTCTAGAAAGATGAGCTTGCCTCTGACTTCATAGAAAACACAGAGGCCATCAAGCATGACCTTCTTTTATTCTCTCTACCCACGCCAATACAAATACACAAATATAGTCTAACCAATCTTTACCAGCTTTCCTCCAGCCTCTGATAATCAGGTATCTCCACTCTGGCTAAGGCCAACTGCTTCACCAGGATGCTAGAACTGATTCTGACCTATTCATTCCAGAACATTGCTTTATCAATTATTCCTGCTGTGTCCTTTCTCTACTCCTCTGCCGATTTCTTCCTCATAGCCTACAAGAGTGGTCAAGATTTTTCCTTATCTAAAACACTGCAATTTCCCTGATCCTGCGTCCTCCTCTCCCTTTGCAATTAACATTTCAAGATTCCTTGTTTCCATGTCCTTCATTCTCACTCATTTCTAATTTTCTGCATTTGTTTTCAAGAAACAACACTTGTCTAAAGTCACTTTCACTATGGTATCTAAAGACTTTTTTAATTTCCAAATTCAAATTGCACAAGTTAAAGTCTTACTAGATTTTGATGTTGCATTTTATATTTTTATCATTTCAATTTATACATTTCTTCTATATTACACTTTATATTGCTAAACTCAATAATAAAAACTACCATTTATTAATTAGTTAAGGTATGAACGAATTGCACAATATATATTAGTTACAATAATTCTGAAAAGTGGATATTCTTCACCTCATTTTACATAGAAAACTAAGGCTTAGAAAGGTTAAATCATGGCTTAAGGTATGTGGAAGTGATGGAGCCAGGTTGGCACCATATTCTGTTTGCTTCCAAAGCCATCTTTCTCCTATGTTTATGGAAGGTATAGTTCAGGGGCCATTTCTTCCAAAATGCCACCCATAGCCACTCCTTGGGTCAGATGCCCCACTTTATGCTCTCATTATGTCATAAGCCTCTGTCATTTCGCAGAGCAAATGATGTCCTCACTTAGCTATTTGTGTCTTCCTCTGCTTTCAGGGCTTGACCCACTAAAGACAGACACATGCTTTAGTTATTATCAGGTTAAGTGCTGGCATATACATTTTTAAATGCTCCTTGATGATAGACAACATCTGTATACTTCGCATTCCCCAAGACATGACATAGGATCCTATCCATGCTCACATTGTTCATTCTGTTATTTGAATGGATGAAAGATTTATTATCAAATACACACGGGCCTCATAATGGCAAGTACCTCTCTGAGACTCTTTAATTACTGAAGACTGTTCTGCCCAGATCTCCCTTCCTTGATCTGTTTGATTGAGTATATTTTTTTTTATTTTTTTTAGATACAGTTTCACTCCTGTTGCCCAGACTGGAGTGCAATGGTGTGATCTCAGCTTACTGCAACCTCCGCCTCCTGGGTTTTAGTGATTCTCCTGTCTCAGCCTCCCAAATAGCTGGCATTACAGGTACCCACCAGCACAAGGCTAATTTTTATTTTTATTTTTAGTAGAGACAGGGTTTCACCATGTTGGCCAGGCTGGTCTCAAACTCCTGAACTCAGGTGATCCAACTGCCTCAGCCTCCCAAAGTGCTGGGATTACAAGAGTGAGCCACCATGCCTGGCCAATCGAGTGGATTTTTATCTGGCTGATTTAAAAGAGATATCAGATATAACATCCAACAGATTGGATCTTATATTTGGCCAATGATGGTGTACAGGGAGGAAAAGTGTCTGGGTGGACTGCCACCAGGAAAGATGGTTTTTTGGAGAAATGACACTGTTTTTGCTATGCTTTTCTTATTTCTCCTCTAAAGCATTCCCTTATCTGTGTCTCTTAGAGATTAATTCTGGACTTCTGACATATCAAGGATTCTTTCACCCCCTGAAATATTCTACTTTCCTTCCCCATCCCCATTATGCAGGAGGCAGAGTGGCAGCCACTGAGGATCCAGGGACCTACTGGGTGGCCTGGGCATCTGCCAAGCTCTGAATCCCTGACAGCCCATGAGCTCCTTTGTCTTGAACCCTAATCCTCTGCAGTGCTATGGAAACTGGAAGAAAGCAGTACCTCACAGCAGGCAAAATCAAATGGACTACACAAATGGTTAGCTGAGTTTTCCTCTGTAGACACACATTTTTATGCTTGTGGACCTTTGCTGCTGGAACCTGCAGGCTGTGACCTGAACAGAGTGTGGCTAAAAGGTCATATCCACAAATTTCTGGTCTTTAGGAGCCAGTAATTCTTTCTTGAGTTGGGATTGAAAATTTCAACATTGTCTTTTCACTGGCAGTGCATTTTTCCTCCTACTCTCTCCAAACTTTTAGAAATGTGATGCCGAATGTCCTATTTATTTGGGACAAAGGCCAAAGTGAATTGCTTCTCCATCAGTTATGCTAAGCAGTGAGTAATACAGCAGTGTGTATTGGGATAAATTGACAAAACAACCATGGCTGGTGATGTGATTCCAGCTTCAGAGCATGATATGCTCCTTTGACCAAAGGATTGTCTCCTTTAGAAGCCAGACATGCAAACGTGTCCCCGCTAGCTGGCAGCTTGACCTCTTCTATGCCACACACACACCCTGTGGCATGGGTCATGCTGGTAGATGCACCGAGGCACTGACCAGCAGAGGGCTTGCCCTTGAGCTGACAGAGTCCTCATGCTCTTGAGCAACCCCTGCTTACCTGCTGTGTGAACTCACTCGGAACAGTTAGGGCTGCTTGTCTTAGCCTAGTTGGGAGCACATTGACCCACAGTGCTAGTGAAACAGACTGCTTTCCTCACAAATCCACCCACTGCTCATCAGGAGAGAGACACAGGGCAAGACTGGGAAATGCAGGCCAAGTTCCTCTAAGTAGAACACACAGAGTCATCGCGGTGATGTTCAGGGAAATGGAGCAGAAGATGATTCAGGCACGGCCTCCAGCCAGAAAGCCACAGTTGTTTTGTCAATTTGTCCCAATACACACTGCTGTATTACTCCCTGCTTACCACGCAGCAGCACAGAGCAATCCAAACTGTCCAAGGGACCAGGGCCTGGAGAGAAATAACTTTGAAAGGAATATTGAAAAAAAAAGAATTTATTGTTTTAGAGTAGTTTTAGGGTCACAGGAAAATGGGCAGAAGGTTCAGAGATTTCTCATATGCCTCCTGCCCTTCCCCCAGCCTCCGTCATCATCAACATCCTCTAGCAGAGTGGTGCACTTATCACTGACGAACTTACATGAACACATCATAATCACCCTAATTCTTTTTTAAAAATGGACACTTTTAACAATTATTTCACTTTTTTCAGAGACAGAGCCCTCACCCTTTGCCCAGGCTGGAGTGAAGTGGCATAAACACGGCTCACTGCAGCCTTCACCTCCTGGGCTCAAGGGATCTTCCCACCTCAGCTTACTCAGTAGCTGGGGCTACAAGCACATGCCGTGATGCCCAGCTATTTTGTTTTTTATTTTTATTACTTATTTATTTTTTTTTTTGTACTTTTTTGTAGAGATGCCGTCACACTATTTTCCCCAGGCTGGTCTCAAACTCCTGGGCTCAAGTGATCCTACCGTGTTTAGCCTCCCAAAGTGCTGGAATTACAAGCATGAGCCACTGCCCCCAGCCTATTTTAACTATTCTTTAGTGGCTTGGATTTCTTTAGATTTGGGGAGAGAGTACTAGAACTAGTTTTTTTTTCCTCTTATTTTAGTCTTGACGGATTTTTCTGCCCTTTTTATTCACAACTAGCCCTTATCAAAGTACCTGTGACAGGATCCCAGTGTGTTTCCCTGAATGTCTATGTAACTTAAAGGGCCTGCTGCTTCATTTAGCACAGCCGGAATGTTTACTGCCATTTTATGTGCGTTAGTCTTGGCTTTCCAGACATATCATTAGCTCTTCAGGACAGGAACCATTTCTCAGTGCCAAGTTCACGTAGGTTCTCAATAAAGTAGGTACTGATATACAGTAGATGTTTGTTTATTTCAGAGTACAAATACCCGAGGCATCCAAACGCTTGGGATAGTTCTCAAAGAATTTTGCTACCGTGTTCATCCATTTTGTAATCACGTTGCTGCGATAACGAAAGGACAGTCTCCTTTAGGGCATGACAATGGTGTAATAAGACAGGCTATGGAAACGGGGGTTGTGTCCTAGTGGCCCAAGCTGCATGATCCAGATAGCGTGGTGGGGTTTGAAATAGACATATGAAAAATGACTCTGTCAGAGCTGTTTGATGTTATGAAAATCTGATAAATTACATGGAACAAAGGTCATTTACTCTAGAGCAAGAGATATTTCAGAAGTATAGACAAGCACAATTTGTAAAGGAAGATGTAGCTAGAGCCAGTAAAGGATGTTGATGGATCTTTCCAAAGATCCATTCTGATGGTGAGTGGGTTTTGTCGTACTCCTATCCACAGGTCAATAAAGATTTCCAGGAAAACAAATTTCCATACATACTTTACAGTTCTCTTTACTATTTTAAAAGGAAACGGATAGGTAATGCAATTTTTTTTTTTTTTTTTTTTTTTTTTTTTTTTTTTTTTTTTTTTTTGAGATAGCGTATCTCTCTTTTGCCCTGGCTGGGGTGCAGTGGCATGATCTTAGCTCACTGCAACCTCTGTCTCCCAGATTCAAGCGATTCTCCGGCCTCAGCCTCCCGAGTAGCTGGGATTACAAACGCACGCCACCACCTTTGCCATGTTGGCCAGGCTGGTCTCGAACTCTGGACCTCAGTTGATCTGCCCATCCTGGCCTCCCAAAGTGTTGGGATTACAGGCGTGAGCCACTGTGCCCAGCCAGCAATTTTTGATTTTTATGCCAAATTATGTTAAAGATATTCATTGTGTTTATGGTATCAAGTATCTGGAATATTATATGATTTGTTTTCATTTTCAAACAAAACTAAGTAGTTTTAACTGATATGAATTGATTACAGATAATATATCTCCCAGTTGATTTGTGTTAACCAAAAGACTCTAAATTTTACTTCATCCTTACTATACTTTATATCTCATTTTTTTTGTAGCATTGCACTATGGGCTACATTTTTTAAAAATTTTGTATTATTTTTAAATTAAGACTTCTAAACTTCAGAAATATTAATTACCTGGATGCAATCAGTACTCTGATGTTATGGGTAAATTATCTACGATAATTCTATGGTTATCAGTAGATTTAAAAATCACTTTGTCACCATCTCTGAAATGGTATCAATTTAATTAGGTAAAAAACTGAAACTCAGAACTTGTCCTTGACACATTGTTTAAATTAACTCCAATTGCCACATCCTGTCAATTCAAATTCCTAAATACTCATCTTTCCACCTCTCTTCTTTTCTGTGGAGCCAGGCTCAGACAGCACCCTGTAGGTTTCCTTCATAGACTTGCAGTAGCCTCTATCCTCCCTCAGAGTGGACACTGGGTCTTCTTTTCTCCCCACTTTTTCTTAATCCCCAGCAGAGTGCCAGGCAAGTAATGGATACTGAAAAAAAATCTGATGAATGAATGAAAACTTTACCTAGTTTGAATGATCCAGAGTTCTGAATTAGTAAACCCTAGTATATCAAGTTGAATTAAACATTACCAACAATTTATACTAGGCAGTGCCTGTCAAGGTTGCAAGCAATTCTCTAGGAATTGTTTTATGTGTCTGATTCACCTACTTTATAGATGCAGTGTACACTCTTTGGTTAAGATTGTCAAGATTCATGTTTTCTGAAACAAAGGGTGTTGACTTGAAATGATTATTATGTCAAGGTTGTGGGTATATAATATTTTCTCCCAAAGAAGAGGAGAGCAACAATTGGTATCTATTTTGAAAACTGGACAATGAGGTAATAACATAACAGCTGGGTAATCTTTAAACCAGGAAAATAGGTAATAATAAATTAAGCATGGGTATGGTGGAATTATCAAAATACATCCTGCAGGTGCAGTCAAGTTGAAGACACAATCAAGGGGGTCTGTGGAGGTCATGGAAATTTGAGATTTCATTTGTCTTCCACCTTTCTCTATCCTGTGAAGGGTAGCTTGGAGAAAATTTTGAAATGCAAAGGTCAGGTGTCCTTCATTCTTCATGGCAAATACATACATGAATTTTTCTAGTGTGAGTGTGTATACTGGGGATCCAAAAGGGGACCTCAGGGATGTTAGGAATAAGTAGCCACTGTCTTTCTTGTTTTTTTGAACGTTCCTTTTTTAAATAGCTTCCTTATACATTGTATACATTTTTTGATGTATGATATTCCTTTTCCCCATGACTTCCAGAGTGTTCATGGCTTTTTATGGGTAGAGTAAAGATTTCTGTTTTTAATAACACTCCTTGTGTTATTAGAGATATGTTTTTTGTCTTTGGTGCATTGTCGGTTAACATTTTACAGTGAGAGAAAATGCCTCTGACGTTTTATTTCCCTTCTAATTACAGAAATCTTGCAGCTGAGGGCAGACATTCACAGTGGGACTTTTTATGCAGCATTAATCTTACGTCCAATTTCTCCTGGGTCACTGTGCATGGTAGCGCCTGTTAACCTTAGCGGGAATCAGGTGAGTGCTGCAGAAACTCAGTGAATCTTGGGGTTTGGTGCTACTGGCTGCGGGTTAATGACAAACCCAAGTGACAGGGTCCCTGAAATCCTTGTTTCTGATGTGGTAATTGCCCAGATCTAGAGGTGTTAGGTTCTAGACTTATTGAAAACAGAAGAATAAATCTGGTGTTTGAATAAATGAATTGATCACGTCTCTGTGTTCAGAAAAGTTTCCTAGTGGGTAGAAAGTGTAGGCTCTTTGACAAGAGAAGTTTGATAATCTAGTCAGAGTAAAAGTTGTTTTCACCATTGTGTCTGTATCAAGCTGAGAACACTCCCAACTTGAGGTAATAAGCCAACCATTTTTATTAGAAAAGTGATATGTTTCTTAAATGACTAATCATGAAGATCAGAAAAGATGCAAATGCACACGTTTATCAATCCTTTGATTGACCTCAGCAGCAAAGCCAGACTGGGGCCTGTAGAGGGCATAAGCAGTCAATGCATTTCTACACCCAACTCCAAGGCATGCAATTTAGGATGATTATTAAATGATAAAATAAGTGTGGGCCAGTCAAAGAGGTTCTGACTTTTTTTTTCCCGCAGAATGACCACTTTCAACATATATATTTTTACTTTGAATAATCAAATTATTTTAAAATAATTGGGAGAGGAGTGCAAGGATGTATGGCTTTGTCCCAAGATGTGTAAGATCTGTATTTTGGGTAATTCAGTGCTAAGCTAAAAGCCTCTAGGAGAAAGAGACTTATTTTTGTAATAAGCACATGAGCGGAGTTACGGCATGGCAAAATTGGTCCTTGGGAACAATATCAAAATGAAGTGCAATACTGTCACCTGGTGACCATGTTCTGAAATGACACAATATCATCCTTGAAGTCCGCTACCCTCCCTTTCCCACTCGCTTCTCCCCAACTTTAGATGACATCACGGAATTTTAGAGATAGAGAAATATGAGAACAAATTTCATTCAGCTTCTCCAGTTTACAGATGAGAAATGAAGACCTTAAGTGACTAAAGCGAAACCGCCCTGGCCTATGCCTAATTAATGGTGCATTAGTGGTGAAAGAAGGTACTTGGAGCCAGTCAAGTCAGATTTAAATGGCAGCTCTGCAATTTACTAGCTGTGAGATTATGGGCAAAGTATGGAATCTTGCTGAACCTCAGTTTCCTCACGTGTAAAATGAGAATTCCATTGGAATAATGGGTTATTGGGAAGACTGGATGACATAGTCTGTGAAATTTGTCTGATAAGTTATTGGTTATTATTATTGTTGTTATGAATGCTGTTGCTGCTATCATTAGTTTTGTTTATTGACACCTCTTGGCTTCCAGAGCATCATTTCTATAAATCCAATTGCTTTCAGGGGACACATGTGAGTGGTCATTGCATAGAGGCAGAGAGCCATACCAGTGGAAGCTTAGCTGGAACACGGAATCTGGCCCAGGCTGAGGGGAGCTTAGATGACACTTAGGATTTGGGTTAAGACTGTTTTCTCTGGAGGGTCCTTATTAAGCCTCTGGCACACGAGGATGTGGAGAATACACATGAGCTTAAGGTATCTCTGGGTGCTGCTGTTCCCTGAGCCTCCCTCAAAGGTACCCCCCAAACAAGGGGGCCATTGCTGTCTGCATGGAGTGAAGAATCCACTAGGCCACAGGGGCCCAGGAACCATAGTTTCTCCTGGTTTTCACTCCATTAGGCTGGGGCAGGCACTCCATGGCCTTCAGGGGTTACCCTCATGACTGTCTTATGTTTTCCTCAGAGTCCTTGGCCCTGTGGCAAGGCTGGCTGTGGGGATAGGGGAGGAGGAGGAGGTGGAGGAGGAAGAGAGAGAGGGAGAGAGAGAGAGAGAGAGAGAGAGTCAGGTGAAAGGCAGAAGAAAGTGGTCATTGGTTAAAAGTGCAGGTTCTTGAAATACATCTCTATCACATATGGATTGGCTGTGTGGCCATCTGGGCAAGTTACTAACTTCTTTAAGATTTGGTTTCCTCATTTGTAAACTAGGATAAAATTATAATATTGCTAACCTTCTTGGAATGTAAGGAGGAGAAAATGCGATGAGTCCATGTATAGTTCATAGAACAGTGCCTTACACACAATACCTACCGAAAAAATGTTGGCTCTCAATATATACATGTATGTATGTGTATGTGTGTGTGTAAATTATATATAAATAATCACATATATATAAAACTGAGTGATGAATCTGGCATTTGTATCAATCTCTGGGCAGTGCTCAGTATGGCTCTAATCAAGTAATTATTCGTGATACTCACAAAGCTCACGTTGCCCATGACATATTATCACTTGTGGGTGTTCTTGGATGGCTTTATACTCTGCCTGTATTTTCTGAATCAAAAACATTGACACAATATGTGGGTTCTTTTAGGATAGGATATCTGAAAATGGAACAGCTCCTTAACCCCTGAGATATATGTTACAACTTCATTCTACACACTTGCACTCAAGTTACTAAAGTGATAAATAAGAACAAAGAGTAAACTAGAAAAATCTCTGTATAACCCTGAAAATCTAAGACTTTCAAAGTCAGAGTAGCAGACTAATGTTTCCAGAGCATCTCCTCTTTATGGCTTCCCATTCCCAGGCTGTTATGAACTTATTTTCCTCAAACAGCCTTTCATAGAAACAGAAATTCAGAATCTTGTGGACTTCTCGAACCATCAGAGAAAGATTTAGGCCTAAGTTAGAGCAATAAAATATAGTGAAACTTGTTGTGTCCCTTGGGTTCTTGGTTGAATGCAAGATAAGCCAAATATGGTCAATTTAAGCAGATGAAAAATGTCTTCTTTACATCAACAAAAGGGATGGTGAAGCAGTTCTGAATGGGCAGGCACAAGGGGTCTGGACGGCAGGGGCCTGGAGTCGGGCCAGGGAATTTTTTACTGCCATCTCCAATGCTGTGTGCCCTCCCAGCCCCACCCCCGTAGACTTTCAGAGATGCCGTGAATTCACACTTTTTTATCACCCTCTCCAGAAGCAAGCCCTGGACGAAACCTGTGATTGGACTAGCCTTCCTCACATACCACCCAATGGCAGAGAAGGAGAAATTGGTCCTTCTTCGGCAGAGGAAGCCTCTTACCAAGACTCACACAAAGGGGGCTTTCCCTGAAATGTCCAGCAAATCCTGATAAAATCCCCTCCCCTTGTTAAAATAGATTCTAAGAACTCACAATGTTTGATCATTTTGACAAGTGGTGAGTGAAAATCCACCAGTATACCAGAGGAGGGATCAATAACACAGCAAGTGGAGTCTGTTGCTAAGTTACACAGTTGTCACTAATGAACACCAATTTTTTTTGTTTTATTTTTATTTTAGAGACAGAGTCTTGCTCTGTCACCCAGACTGGAGTGCGTGGTGTGATCCTAGTTCACTGCAGCTTTGACCTCCTGAGGTCAAGTGATCCTCTTGCCTCAGCTTCTTGAGTAGCTGGGTCTCCCAATTTTCCCCACTATGATGGGCTTATTTTTATTTTTGTGGAGACGGGGTCTTGCTATGTTGCCCAGACTTGAACCCTAATTTTTATGTTCATGAAGATGAAGACTTTTAGCACCTTATTTAGAATCAAAATTATTCTAATTGCACTCAACTCACTGTATTTGTCTGAATATATAAAACTTCAATATTTAAAAGTATTTAAACACGTGATCTCTCTTCTGCTACTAATTTGTTGAATGATCATTGTTTGAAGGCTCTGTGCTGAGCACTTTACCACGTATCATCTCATTTAGTCCTCATCATCTCTTCAGGAGCTAGCTTCTATCCTCATTCTCATCTTTAGAGGTGAAGAAATTGAAGCCTAGAGAGCTATAGCTAGTAAGATTGAAGTTGGGGCTTGAACTCAGACTTGTCTGGTCCTAAATAAAGCCCATGTTATTAACTGAGCTATGGTATTTAATTCAGCCCAAATATCTTAATTATTTATGACAGCTTTTAAAAGCAAAGGTATAATTATCTACGGAAAAAATAGAGAGAGTGTTGATAAAAATATTGGAGAACAAAAAAGCAGAACACTACTGCAAAGGAGCTGTGGGTGTTTTGAGTAGACAGAACTCATTTAAGTGCTTCCTTTGCTGGCATCTGGGGACAAGACAGTTTATCCCCCTGAATTTAATTTTTCTTATTTTAAGGTGGTGTTAATCACTACCCACTCACCAGAATGGTTAAATAGAAAATACCAAGTGGTAAGTGTAGTACAACTGGAACCGTCACACACAGCTGATGGTAGTGTAAGTTGGTATAGCGACTTTGGAAAACTGACAATATCCACTAACGCCAGGTATATGCATCACATATGACCCAACAGTCATGCTTTCAGGCTTTCTCTGCTTTTTGTTTATTTGTCTATTTGTTTTGTTTTGCTTTTATGTGACTGCGGAATATGTTGTGTTTAATTTGTGAAATTTTGCCAAGCTTTACCACTAGAATATAATATACGCACTTTTCTGTCAATAAAAAGTTTCAACAAACAGTAATACAAAAATGAACTTATAGTGTCATTGCAAAAGTGAAACATATTAAAGTTCCTGGGGTAGAGCAGCCATTCAGTCAACACATTTCCCTTTGGTGAGCATTCTATGGCAGTAGTATGTGGGCAGAATCTGTAAGCTGGAGTCCACTGGAGTCATCCAGGTGAGAAATAAGATCCCAAGTGGCAGCAAGAGTGGAGTGGGAGAAACAGTGTCCCCAGAGCAGGAATGGCTGATAGAAGAGATCCAGGCTGGGGACTGATACAAGCAAGGGCCTGGGGGTGGGACCAGGCAATTGAGGCCACCTTGGTCCTGTCAAAGAGGCTGATCAGGGAGGTCAAAAGGCCATAACATGGGTCCTGGGAGTGGGGGTGGTGAAGGAGATTGGAACATCAAGAGCCAGATCAGGCCGGTAAAGGCTGGGAACAGAGGATGGAGGAGGAAGCTACTAGCTCATGCAGAGCATGCTTGGTATGGAGCAGAAGCTGAAGTCTAGACTGTTAAGAAACTACACCATCTTCTTGCCACTATCTTTCCTTTCCCTCCCATCTAAAATTTGGATAAAAAGCCTTCTTTCTACTAAATGTGCCTTAACATCACCTTTTTAATCCACATACAAAAGGCAAATGAAAACACAAGTTGGGGAGCAGAATTGGGCTTACTATTTATGCTCCATGTGAATGAAGGAGTCATTCAACTGCACAGAGGCTGAGTGTTCTCAGCCAGCAAATGCATGATTCAGATGTGACCAGCAGAGAATAGACGTCAGAATAAATGTGATAATGGACTCAAGAGTGCCTTGAAAGTCTAGAGAACTGCATAAATATGGGATGGAATGATTCATGGTCAGTTGAAATCCAATGATGTAGAATTAAAAAAATGCTATTTCCCCATTGTCTTCTCCTCTTTCAAAAAGACACCGGATTGCTCTTGATTCATTGTGTTGCTTTATTCTGTCTCTCTTAAGTTCTGAATCCATGCTTTGCAGAATTTCTTTAGGAGACTCAACCGTTCAGACTGGCTAAGGTGTCTGTTAGTTAACTGTTCACTGTTCTCTAAACTGAAATCTCTGTGAATTATTTTATCTGGATCTTGAAGTGCTGAGAGAGAGTTGCCAACCCTGATGCTGAAGTTAGTAGCTCCTTCAGCCTTGTTAGCATGAACAAGTCCAACCAGGCATGGCATGACAACCTGCTTTAAGCCTCCCCTGCATTTTGTGAGCTTATGCAAATGTAGCCCAGAGAGGTCAGATATGGAAAATCTAATCTAATCACCCAAGCTTGACATGTAATGAGTTTCCTTTTTTGTCTCATTGTTTCAAAGACTGGCCAGGCAGGTGATCTAATGTGTTTGATCCCTTTTCTACTTGTCAAGGCACCATGGAACATTCCAGGACTTATTTAATTTGAGTTTTTAAAATAACCTGTGTTCCTTTTTGTGGTTACTTCTAATGCCTGAAAGTGAAAACTGTTTCACTCTTTAAGAATTGCCTGTGTAATTCAGTTTTGCAGAGGAATGCAGTGTGCATGCCAATTCAGATCCAACTACATTTATTGAGCACCTGCTACATATTAGACATGGGCTAGGTGCATCACATCCATTACCTGGGGATTGGATAGGGCAGATGCTATAGCTGGTGACAGCTATTTTGAGTCTGCTTGACATAGAAAGAGTGTCTTAGTTTGTGTTTCCCCAGAAGCAGCCCATGAGACAAGGATTTGATTGCATGTTTTTTTTTATTTGGGAGGTGATTTCAGTAAACAACAGTAGGGCAGTGGAGAAGGTAGACAGGGAAGAGAAGAAAGCTGATAAAAGCTTCAATCTAACAGTTCCACCTGTGAGCAAATGGAGCTAAATTCTGCTGGGACCTTTGGGAAACAGATTGTGTGCCTCAGAACGATCTCATCATGTATCAGACTATTCCATGATGGCTGCTCCCAGGGATGAAGAGTCCCTCAATTTTGCCCTCAGGCAGAGATTGCAGTTCAAAGGCAATTGAGCACACGTGGAAATGTAAGAGCTTGGGCGACGTGGTTAGGGCTGCAATAGTCCATGCCTACCCAGAAGAAGGAAGACCAGAGCCACATCCTTCCGGGGTTCCTTAACCCTTTCGGTCTGGAAATCTAAATTTGATGGAAGCAGGTGGTGGGGGAAGATTCAGGATCAATGTTTCTATTTGGTGTCTTTACCTTAGTCTGGTAAGCAAGTCTAATACGTCACCTAGAGGAAATCCTTGTGTCAGTCGTGTCGTGTCAGAGGACAAGAGGTAATGGGCTGGAACCTGGAAGCTCAGGAGCCTGGACCACAGGTCCCTGAGGGAAAGGAGCAGAGGGAATTTCCAGGCAATATTTGTTTTTATTATACAAAGCTGTTTCCCCACACCCGATGCCATCTCCTGAAGACCCAAGAGGGACCATGTGGAGAGGGAAGACATCCAGATGGAAGGTTGACACAAGGTTCTCACTAAAAACAAACCATGGGTCTCCAGGACCTACTACTTATGCTGAGTGTTCTGCAGTGAGCAGGTATATGCAAACCTGCTCCCAAAGGCCAAGGAAATGCATAGGCCAAAGAAAGAACTTGGTACGTTCAGTTTCTCAGACAGAAACATTTCATAGGTTCTTACTAACAGAAGTCATGCCTCACAGCAGTAAGACAAGATGGTGGATCCCTGTGCTGTGATTCCTCAGATCCAGAGTGTATACACCAGAGGGAAGGAATGTGTAGGACAATTAATTCGACCCCTCTGGGAAAGGCAAGAATGCTATGTGATTCTGCCTAAAGGCAAGATTTATGGTCAAGGTTGTTTTGACCTAAGGGCAGGATTTATGGTAACAGTAGATAAAGTGGATATCTTAGAGACATTCCCAGAACAGGAATTAATTAGAAGGCAACATGGTGGGTTAGCATCCAAGATGGAGTTGCTTTAGCCTCCACACTGAACCATAGATTTTATACCTCTGATAGTGAGGAAAGATGGCTAAGGCAAGTAAGTGAGGAAAGAGCCCCATACCCAATGCGGAAAGCGAAGCTGAGGCAACACAGAGCCATTGGCTAGAGCTCGGGAGCTAGGCTGGTTCTGATCCTGGCTCAGTCACTAAGTGGCTTTAAAGTGTTTAACTGCCTGTGACTTGGTTTTCTCATCACTAACTGCCTCAGGACTGATGTGAAGATTGCAGGAGGTAAATACTTAACAGGTGTCTGTAATGGGAGCCATTCTTGTGTAAGCTGCCTGTCACCAACAGGGGGCAGCCCCAGGGCCATCTTACTGTACCTCATTAAGGAAGACAAGAAAGAAGCAATTTAAAGAGGGAAATCTAGAGTTAGTACAAGTCTCTAGCTCCAGGATCAATAAGTCTTGATTTGGACCTATTTTTTGGAACAGTGAGAGAAGAAAAGGAGGCAGAGGCATAGAAAATGGAAGGAAAGTGGAGGAAGAGGACTGGAATGTGCTAAGAAAAGTCTATTCTGATTTTCTTTTAGGGAGGGGCAATTTTAACTCCACATTTATGAAGTTTACATTTTTTAAGTGTTTTTTTTCCCAGCCTAGAAACATATTCATGGAGAATTCTTGCTTTCAATCAGTTCTCATCCTCCACTTCCCACTCCCACAGATGACCACTTTTATGAGTCTCTTATTTATATCTCTAGAGTTTCTTTATGCAAATGCAAGCCAATATGGATATATATTTTAAATTTTATCCCCCAAGAGATGTTTAAAATGGGTAAAAGTAGTAGTAAAATCAAGTGACATTTTATTATTAACTATATACCAAGTACTCATTTTATATATATTAGATTGATTTTACAGGTAAGGAAATTAAACACAGAGAGTTAAATAATTTTCCCAAGGTCACAGAGAAAGTAAATTAGGGAGACAAAATTTGAGCCCTCCTGGTGTCCAGAGTCTGAGCTCTTAGCCATGATGTAATACCACTACTTAGAAAGTAATTGATGTCCAGAGAGAGAATATTCCTAGTATCTCTAAAGGGATAGTCTTTCTATCTCTGCCCAGAAGCTATTCCTTTACAGTCACAACTTTTAGTGCCCCATAAATCATAACATCTCAATAAAGAAGTAAATGCACCCCTGGACTTAAGGATCAGCTGTAGACTGAGCAGTCCTTGTTCCCAGAATCCTCTGAGGGATTCATTTAGACCAGAGAGATGTGCCTATCTCTGTGTGACACCAGAATTAGCTATGAGCTGTGACCAACGTGCAAAGTGAGAACTTTATAGTGTGGTTCTATTATCTACCACAGAATGTGTGTTAGTCTGTTCTTGAGTTGCTATAAAGGAATACCTGATACTCAGTGATTTATAAAGAAAATAAGTTTACTTGGCTTCTGGTTCTGCACGCTGTACAGGATGCATGGTGCCGGCATCTGCTCAGCTTCTGAGGAGGCCTGAGGAAGCTTTTATTTATGGCAAAGGGTGAAGAGGGAATAGGCATCTCACACAGTGAAAGCAGGAGCAAGAGAGAGAGAGCAAGGGGAAGTGCCACATACTTTAAACATCCAGATGTCATGAGAACTCACTCACTATTACAAGGACAGCCCCAGTTGGATGGTGCCAAACCATTCCTGAGAAATCCACCCCCATGATCCAATCACCTCCCACCAGGCCCCACCTCCAACACTGGGGATTACATTTCAACATGAGATTTGGGTGTGGGGACAAATATCCAAACTATATAAAGATGAAAGCTAAATTCCTCAACTAAATCTAATCTTCTTTAACCACCAGCACATTGCAAAACATCGTGTTTTTATTCTCACAGCCTGCATAGCAATGTTCTTATGGCACCACCTGAATATTCCTTCCTATTTAAGGCTTCAGAAGCACTCAGGAATTATGGTGTCTTGCAAGAGAGTTTTTTTTTCCCAATCTGGTTGAGCAGAATCTTAGACTTTACGATTCTTTTTTTTTTTTTTTTGAGACGGAGTCTCACTCTGTTGCCCAGGCTGGAGTGCAGTAGCGCCATCTCGGCTCGCTGCAAGCTCCACCTCCTGGGTTCACGCCATTCTCCTGCCTCAGCCTCCCAAGTAGCTGGGACTACAGGCGCCCGCTACCACGCCCAGCTAATTTTTTACATTTTTAGTAGAGATGGGGTTTCATCATGTTAGCCAGGATGGTCTCGATCTCCCGACCTTGTGATCCACCCACCTCGGCCTCCCAAAGTGCTTGGACTTCATGATCTTGAAGCCAACAACAATAGACACTGTCACCTGAGAATGCAGAAACAAGTCTGTCAGCCTCACTTGGAACAGATTAATCCCCAGAGTACAGCGGTATTAGACTTGCTTTTGCCCTATTCAGACATACAGAGGCCTGGCTTGCTGGCCTCTGTTAACCGTAGAATTTAGTAGCATCGGCTTGTTCTGGGGAGGTTTGCACTTAGAAGACTTCTCACAACTGTCTTGGTCCTCAGCTTTTCAATAGGTTAGTTGTGCAAGCATCTAGAGTCATCTGGATTCACGGTTGCCATTTCATCCTTTCCCGTATCACCCCCAAACGCAATTTTGTCAGCCGTGACACTACTGCCAACGAAAGAAAAAAATCAAGCTTTTAAATAATTAAAGTTAGTTTTATTCAGAAGTCTTACTGAGGACTATAGCCTGGGAGCAGCCATTTAGAGAGATTGTATCAGACTAGTCCAGAAAGTGTTTCAGCTTACTGTTTGCATACAGGTTGTGAGGGTTTAGTATGTGCAAAATCCTATCAACCCATTTCAGAAGTTACACTGATGAGGAATCACAGCACAGTTTGAGTATGAGAGTACAGTGTGTTATAGATTACAGAGGTATAATCACCAACCCTGCCAGACATTATCGTATATGTAGGAAAAGGAAAGAATTAGAGTCATTTACCTTTTAAGGAATTTAGTGATTCAAGCAAGAGACATGGTGGGGGCCATGGGCTCCATCCTGTTTTGTCCTCAAATCATCTTAGAGCTGCACGTCGTCACAGAGTCAGGGGCTTTGCGAAACTATGCTGGCAAGCAGAAATGAGCAAACATAGCTTCTTACATATGCTTGCTACTTTGTCTCACAATAGCCTGCTCAGACCTCCTTTCAAGTTAGAACCTTCTGTGAGGAATGTGGTGAGTTGATAACCTCCTGTTGATGCACCCATAAGACCTGCCTCACTGAGGCCACACCTGGGCTCATACCACAGTCCGGGGCTGGGCCACACGGAACACTAAACTCTGGCCATTTCTGCCTGGTGTGGGACTCCTGCGGTGGGCACTCTTATTCCAAGCATTCCCAATGGCCTCACTCAGACTTTCTTAGAGCTGCAGTGCAGACTGAAGCACTTCCTGCCCAGTCCTCCTTCCCACTCCCTCTCCCTTCACAAGTGATCCACCCATGTCACAGGCAGAGACTCTCCCCCAAGTCAGGCTCATCCTTCATCCCGTCATCCCATCCTTCATCCCACCCTAAATTTCTTGCTCTTCTGATTCCTTCTTGGGATATGCTTCTTCCAGGACTAGGATGGACACAAACCTCCACTGAAAGTGCTGGGGCACAGACTACAGGGACCCCGTTGCCAAATCCAAAAGCCTTTTGCAGATCTTACTTCCCTCCACTTCTCCAGGTCATTTCTTCCCTGTGCCTTCAGTGACCCTGCTGTCCCTTGAGTCCTTTTGCCCACCCCAACCGTCCTCTTCAGACTCTGTGGGTGCCTCTCCCATGGCTCACTCCTTAAGTCCTTGGGCTTTTTGCTCAGTGGTCACACAATATCTTTGGTTGATTTATTCAATCCCTGATAAACTTATAATTTTCAAATAATCATTTCTTGCGTAAATCTCTTTCTTTAACTTGAAATTCCTCTATACAAACATCTACTCTTCTATTGGACTTTCCATAGAAAGTCTCAAACTCGAAACGTTTAATACATATGTCTTAGTCAGCTCAGGCTGTAACACAGCACCACAGTCTCCATGGCTTAAACAGACACTTGTTTCCCACAGTTCTATAGGCTGGGAAGTCTAAGATCAAGGTTCTGGCAGGATTCAGGCTGTGGTGAGGGCTTTCTTCTTGGCTTACAGATAGCCACCTTCTCACAGTGTCCTCACATGGCCTTTCCTTGGTGTGTGCTCATGAAGAGAGAGAGTGTGAGAGAGATATCTTTCTTCCTTTTCTTATAAAGTCACTAATCCTATTATGAAGGCCTCACCCTAATGAGCTAATCTCACCCTAATTACCTTCCAAAGGCCTTAACTCCAAATACCATCATATGTGAATTTGGGGTAAACACACACATTCATTTTGCTCAGATTCATAACTGTATCTCATAATCTCTACCTCTTAATTCCCCGGACTTTCCTGCATTTCTTACCCTTTAATGCCATGACCATCACTCCTGTCATTCGACCTTCCTTTGCCCTTACAGCTTCTACCATCATAAGACCCACGGATTATATTTTTCAAGTAATTTTTAAACCTTTTTCTTTGTCTCCTCATGTTGTGGGTTGAATTATGTCCCCCACAAATTCACATGTTGAAATCCTAACTTCAAATACCTCAGAATGTGCCCTTATTTGGAAATAAGTTCTTTACAGAGGTAATCCAGTTAAAATCAGGTTGTTATGGTGGGTTTCAATCCAGTATGACCATGTTTTTAGAAAAGGGGGAAACTTGAACACAGAGAGAGACACACATAGAGGAAGGAAGATGTAAGGAGATCCAGGGAGAAGACAGTCATCTATAAGCCAGGAAGAGAGGCCTGGAACAGATCCTGCCCTAACAGCCCGTGGAAGAAACCAATTCTGCTGACACATTGATTTTAAACTTCTAGCTCCGGAACTGTCAGACAATAAATTTCTGTTGTTTAAGCCACTTGGTCTGTGGCTCTTTGGCATGGAAACCTTATCCAACAGAGACACCATCTTTGTTTCTACTGCAATTGGTCAGTCTCTGTTGTTAATGGAGTTACTACAACAACCTCTATAGTAGGCAGAGTAATGGGCCCCCAAAGATGCAAGTTCTAATCCCCAGAATCTGTGACTATGATAGCTTACATGACTGTGTAGTTGTGATGAAGTGTCTTAATATGTGGGATCATTCTAGATCAACTGGGTGGGCTGAATGTAATCACGTGGGTCCATATAAGAGGGAGACAAGAGGGAGGTTCAGAGGCACAGAAAGAAATGCAATGGTAGAAGTAGAAGTGTGTGTGTGTGTGTGTGTGTGTGTGTGTGTGTTTATGAATGAGAGAGAGAGAGATCTGAAGATGCTTTGCTGCTGGCTTTGAAAATGGAAGAAGAGGCCACAAGCCAAACAATGTAGGTGGGCTCTAGGAGCTGGAAAGATGAGGGACAAATTCTCCTGCAGAGGCCCCAGAAGAAACACCGCCCTGTCGACACCTTGACTTGAGAACCTCTGACCCCTAGATCTGAATGACGGTAAATTTGCGTCACTTTAAGTCACTAAGTTTGTGGCAATTCATGACAGCAGCCATAGCAAACTAATGTAGTCACTCAAGTGCTCTCCTAAGCCTTTCTTAAATTTTTCATCCTTTACCTTTATCATCCCCATGATTAGTTTTTCTCAACCATTCATAAGACCATATGACTGTAGGTATATAGATTTATTCACCACTCACCTTCTGATACACACTTCCAGAGACAGCCCAGGCAATTGTGTGATCTCTATTTGATTGTAATTTATTTTTTCTTTTTTTTGAGACAGAGTCTTGCTCTGTCACCCAGGCTGGAGTGCAATGGTGCTATCTCAGCTCACTACAACCTCTGCCTCAAGTGTTCAAGTGATTCTCCTGCCTCAGACTCCCGAGTAGCTGAGATTGTAGGCACCCGCCACCACTCCCGGCTAATTTTTGTATTTTTAGTAGAGACGGGGTTTCACCTGTTGGCTGGGCTAGTCTCAAACTCCTGACCTCGTGATCCACCCACCTCGGCCTCTCAAAATGCTGGGATTACAGGCATGAGCCACGGTGCCCAGCCCTTGATAGTAAATTTTTTTACACCAAGAACCTTAGACATTTTTTTGGTCATAAAAAAAGCTTACCTTAGCGAATTTCCTTTCACATTCTATATGGCACCTGTAAAGTGTGTTATATGACATATGTAAAGCCTGTTACATGGCATATGTAAAGTGTGCTATATGGTACATGTAAAATGTGTTTTGATGGCACATATAAAGCCTGTTACACGGCACATGTAAAGCATGTTATATAGCACATATAAGGTGTTTAGATAATACACGTGTGTTACATGGCACATGTAAAGTATGTTCTATGGCACATTAAAGCTCTTCATTTCCCTCTTTTACTTGCTTAGAATGGAATCACATTACATCTATTAGATTCCATAAGTCACACACATACATATATCCATATATCAAATTAACCATATGCAAGCTACATGTGCGTATTTGCAGAACTAGGTAGAAAATGTATATTCTTTTCACTCAAGAGGAGGTTATGTTTTCTGATAATATCACATATTGGGTTTACTATTCAGGGAGCTATTTTAGAAATAAATTTTATGAAAGTCAACACCCCCTTTAAGCCCTTTATACAAAGAGCAAATCACGCAAAAGATAAAAACTGTTGTGCTTATGTAATCAATTGAAAATAGCAAGAAATGAAAAGAGGTGATTGGCAAAACAAAATGCTTTTGCAATCTTGGCTTGATTAAGCCAGAGTATCATTACTAATGTTGAATGGTAATTTACCCAATGTTAGCACAAAACAAGGTTAGGAGTTTATTTCTGAATTTTAAGCATACAGAAAGAACATTTGATTTCATTTTTGCTGCAAACTAGCAAAACTGAGATGGTTTCGCTTGTTTAAAGCACCTTCTACTTCTATTGTGCATCAAAGTGAATGGTCAGTGGGTGTATCAGCCAGGGTCCTTGAATCCAATCCAGCAGTCCACCTGTTTTTGTAAATAAAGTTTTATTGGAACATGGCCACTCTCATTCATTTACGTATTGTCTGTGGCTGTTTATTTATTTATTTATTTTTTGGTACAACGGCAGTTGAATAATTGTAGCAGAGACCATATGGCAGGCAAAACCTAAAATAGTTACTCCCTGGCCCTCTACAGAAAACATTCGCTGACCCTGTTCCAGAAGGAAACAGAAGGCACACTCCAGAGGGTTTAATAAAAATTATTCAGTGACGGAACTATTTTACAGAGGTGTGGACGGGTTTACGGGAACCGTGAAAGACTGGGGTACACTGGGACTAATGACAGCAGGGAGCAATTTCCTCTTCCAGGCCTTCCAGGCTGGGAGGAAGCTGTGTACCGGAACTGGGCAGAGCTGCAGGCATGAAAGAAGGACCTGGGAAGGAAGAGAAGAATATACAACCCAGCCTCTTGTCTTAGTCGGCTCCGGCTGCTGCAATAAAAAACCCCAGACTGGGTGACTTCAACAACAGAAATTTATTTGTTCACATTTCTGGAGGCTGGAAGTCCAAAATCAAGGTCCAGCAGGTCTTAGCCTCTGGGGAGCGTTCTCTTGCGGGCTTGCAGATAGTTGCTTTGTCCTTACATGACCTCTCCTCTGAGCTGTATGAGGCAGGGAGGGAGGGAGGGAGAGAGAGAGTTAGGGAGAAAGAGAAAGAGGGAGAAGGAAAGAGACAGATCTCTTCCTCTTCTGCTAAAGCCACCAATCTCGTAGCATTAGGAACCCGCCCTTATAACCTCATTTAACCTAAGTTACTTCCTGACTCCAAATACAGCCACACAAGGGGTGAGAGCTTGAACACATGAGTTTTGAGGGGACACGTATTTAGTCCATATCACCTCTTTACCCCTCATCTCCTGACGGTGTCTCCCCCTCTCATGGCCCAACCTGACAGGAAGCCAGAGGGTAGGAAGCTGAGATGATGCCGTCTACATAGAACAGCCTCTGGCCACAGAGTGGGGAAGAGAAAGCTGTACTATGGATGGGAGGTGGGGAAGGGCAGGGAGGCAAACAGAGAGTAATCAAGACAAGGGATAAGTGTAGAAAATGTAGCTGAAGAGAAAAAAAGTTGCTTATAGAACTGTCCATGAGGAAAATCAGAATATGTCTTGTTTTAAAACTTCAAAAACTGATTCACACTCTTATTTAGTGGAAATACATCAAGAGACTGCAAGCTTAACTTTCTCACAAATACATACATCTAAAAATAGCCTTTTGGAATCTAATTTATTGGTAAGCAAAGGATTGCAGCATTTGACTTACAATTAAGGTGTCACCTCCAAGTTAATCGTAGGTCCATGGTTTGAATAGCTTAGATTCTCAACTTTCCAGAACATTTACTAAGCTCTTGTGAAAAAGCTAAGAGCTCTGCAGGATAGAGGGATTTATAGAAGATGTGAGACTGGTACCCTAATGCCTTCATCAAGATCAGTATGGAGCAGACCCTCAGGACTGCAGAAGCAAGATCAATTCCTTTTGACGGGAATGACCAGTCAAAGGCATGACGCAAAAGGCAGCATTTCAGGTACTTTTTTTAAAAAATTTTATTATTATTATACTTTAAGTTTTAGGGTACATGTGCACAACGTGCAGGTTTGTTACATATGTATACATGTGCCATGTTGGTGTGCTGCACCCATTAACTCGTCATTTAGCATTAGATATATCTCCTAATGCTGTCCCTCCCCTCTCCCCCCACCCCACAACAGTCCCCGGTGTGTGATGTTCCCCTTCCTGTATCCATGTGTTCTCATTGTTCAATTCCCACCTATGAGTGAGAACATGGACTTTTGTTTTTTACTAAGGGAACAAAGTCCTTTGATCCTTAAGGGGGGTTTGAGCCCAGCCTCGGTGTAGTTACCACTTATACCCACAAGATGGCAGGCACGACCCGGGAAGAGCCTGCAGTAGCCACCTCTGGATTTCAAGGTCTCCAGGCTCAGCCAGCTGGTGAGGTCTCTGGAGTCTCAAGAGAGTTAGTGGGCAATGGCTTAGAAGCTGGGATTCAGTTAGTAGCTTTTCCTATGTGGGAAAAAGCATCAGATCAGAGGACAATAAAGTAGCTAGGGGAAGTCATGAGGACCTGAGAAAGAAGGTAAGCAAATTTAAGCAAAATCTGGATAGAGGAAGTAGGGTCATTTTAATAAAGAGTTGTTGCATGGCGAAAAAATCACAGGGACAGGCGGAAGGTCGGAGGAGCCAGAACACCAGGTTGGAAAGTGAAAGGCTAAGAGATAAACCAGGCAGCAGAATGGAGGAAGTAGGGAAGAGGAGAGGGGCATGTCAGGACAGCCAGAGGAAGTCTGAGCTTACAGTGCTATTCCTGCCCTCCTGTCCACATCCCTTGGTATGTCAAGGAGGGTTGGCTGCTAGGATGGATTCTGACATACTGGATCTTGGAGGAGGAGCAGGAAGTGGAAGACACAGAATAAGCCAAATGCACAGCCAATTCAGAGAATGGCAAACACTTCATTTTTTAAAAAACTTAGATTCAAGAGCCACATGCACAGGTTTGTACTATACTGCATAATGCTGGGGTTTGGACTTCTAGAGAACCCATCACACAGACAGTGAACATAGTGCCTGTGGTTTTTCATCCCTTTCCCCTCTCTCTCTGTCCCCATTTTTGGAGTCCCCAGTGTCTACTTTTTCCATCTTTATGTTCATGTGTATCCACTGTTTAGCTCCCACTCATAAGTGAGAACATGTGATATTTGATTTTCTGTTTCTGTGTTAATTCACTTAGGATAATGCCTCCAGCTGCATCCATGTTGCTACAAAGGACATGATTTTCTTTTTTTTATGACCATATAGTATTCCATGGTGTATATGGAATTTTCTTTATCCAGCGCACCATGGATGGGCACTTAGGTTGATTCTGTGACTTTACTTTTGTGAATAGTGCTGTCATAAACGTAAGAGTGCAGATGTCTTTTTGACAGAACTATTTATTTTCCTTTAGTAGATACCCAGTAGTGAGATTCCTGGGTTGAACGGTAGTTCTAGTTTTAGTTCTTTGAGAAATCTCCATCCTGTTTTGCCTAGAGGTTGTACTAATTTACATTCCCACCAACAGTGTGTAAGCGTTCCCTCTACCACTGTTTTTCTCTGACACACAGATATAACTATCTCACTCCAAATGTTTTACTTTTTTTATTTTTAAGATCCAAGGTCTTGCTCTGTCATTCAGGGTGGAATGCAGGGTGAAATTATCACTCACCACACCGCAACATCAGTCTCCTGGGCTTAAGTGATCTTCCTGCCTCAGCCTCTTGAGTCGCTGGGACTACAGGCATACACTACCTTGACCAGCTATTTTGAAAATAATTTTAAAAATATAATTTAAAAAATAATTTTAAACTATGTTGCCCAGGTCAGTCTTCAACTCCTGGCCTCAAGTGATTTTCCTGCTTTAGCTTCTGAAAGTGCTGGGATTTCAGGTGTGAGCCATCATGCCCAGCCCCAAACATTTTATTTTATAATCAACCTCCAGTAATGTATACATGGCCTTGGCTTACTTCAGGATTTCAATGTAGTTTAGAGGTGTTTGCATTCATTAGAATCCCCCAGACATCTTAGATATCTACTTACCCCCAGTACAAATGGAGCCCTGCTTCAACCCAGAGTGTGAACCACCCTGTCAGTCCTCTTCTGACCACTTTAAAGAATGTGCTAAAACAAATGCACTGGGCAGTGTCAAAGAAACACAACTGGACATTAGTTAAATTGATGAAAAAAGATTGTATTCAGTAACTACTGACAGCATTAGTTTGTTTCCTAATCTGAAGTACACTCATGTTTCTCTATTAAATGATTACCAGCATTGATAAGGGGTGAGTTGGGCTAGTCGCAGTCATTTCTTAAGTTATAAAAAGCCATGGGGATAGAGTTTTAGAAGTACATCTAGAATCTGTATGACGTTAAATCTCTGAGGAATCTTTGAAGTACTCTAGTATAGTCTAGTTCTGTCTGAATAGTGTTGGCTTCCCCAAGAGCACTTATCTATTAGGGGTGAGTGGGATGTGGTGGAAGTCTGGTTTTGACAGCCATCTTGACACAATGCACATGGGCCATAAAGAGCACTGTTCTTTGCAAATGAACATATGGAAAAACACAGGTATTCTGACATGTTGGCCAGGGCGATTTGCCACTTCATCATACTGTGGGTAGGAGTTTGAAATATCCACTGCTGAACATTTTGAGATTTTAAAATTAGGATGGAAACCAAGTTTTCTATCAGTGGAATATCTTTATTCTTCCAGAAACTGAGCTACATATTCTTGCTTCCAAGTCTCTGCTCCATCCTTTTTTTCACCACTGCTTCTCTTTGAGGTTTTCTTTTTGGCTCTTAAGAGATCTCTCACACTCTTGCCACACTGTTAGCCTCTGACTGCTCCCTTCAGTCCACTTTCCACTGGCCGTGGCCTGCAATTCACTCTCACCTTCCTCTTCTCTGAGGCTTTTCATATCTCACTTGATATTCAATGCCGTAGATTATATTTGCATTTTTTCTCCTCTTAACATAAGGGATCCTTTCCTTCAAATCCAATTACTGGAAGAGTATAGATATATCATAACAAGTCTGTTATAAAATCAAGAAAATAGAAATAACTAGAAACGCTTAGATGGAGACCCAGTTTTGGATTAGCTCAAGGGAGCTACATTTTACCAGTGGTTTCTGCTTTTAATCTTTGTAGTGGTTGCAAAATTCCTACTTTCTTCTGCTTTGACCTTCTAGATGCTAAACTTTCCTTTTCGGATACATGTAGTAGAGAGGGAAATTAGGGCAGAATGATCATCTTGCATAATGTCACAAAGGAAGAGTATGAATAGCAACAACACTCAGTATTATAAAACTGTCATTGGTCATTTATTTTTATAATCCTAATTAATTTCCATGGGGAATTTTTTTTATGTTATCTAGAAAGAAAAGCAAAGGTTAAACCTTGGGAAAGTATGCTAATAATTTAGCTACAGGAAAGCTGAGAAGGAAGCACACCTAAGACCGTAAAACTCTAGGCTCAGGATCCACTGATTCTAATTTTGTGATAATTCCCGTAGGATTTGATTAAATTGTTTTTACATCAACAATTTGCTTAAGCAAACCCATTCATGGTTGACAAAGGCTAGGGTTGTTTACTAGCAGGGTCCTTTATATACATAATTGACAAGCACTAATCATAAAGGACTATGTGTCTGTTTGTTGTAGGAGATTTTCTAAAGATCTCTGCCAGCAGGCTTTTGCTAGTTTAGTTCCAGTTGCCGTGTGTATTTGAGAATAGCAGCTGCTTTTCCTTCAAGATATTTTGTTTGTTTATTATTTCATCAAATAAACATTTGACTACTTACAAGTAAATTTATTAATTTAGAGTTTTCTAATTAGCAAAATATTATAAAATTTACCGAGTTTAGGCGAATGTAAGTCACTAGGTAAATTCACTGTAGGGTATTAAAAATAACGTTACCTGGGTTTTTGTACTGAATGCACAACTTATTAGTTGGGTGACTGTGGGCAAGGCACCTAAGTAGTCTCTTCCTTAGTTTGCTTAGTTGTAAAATGAGGACATTAGCTACCTGCTTGCCATCTTAGGATTTTGGCAAGGATGAAAAGAAATAAATTGGCCTTGCATGGTAGCTCATGCCTATAATCCCAGCACTTTTAGAGGCTGAAGTGGGAGGATTGCCTGAGCCCAGGAGTTTGAGGCCAGCCTGCACAACATAGCAAGATCCCATCTCTACAAAAAGAAAGAAAGAAAGAATGAACTAAAAAATTATCCAGGCATGGTGACATGTGCCTGTAGTCACAGTTACTTGGGAGGCTGAGGTGGGAGGATTACTCGAGCCCAAGAATTTGAGGCTGTGGTGAGCCATGATGGTCCTACCGCACTCCAGCCTGGGGGACAGAGCAAAACCCTGTCTCGAAAAGAAATAATTTTTGTAAAAATGTTTTCCTGAATTGTAAAACATTACATAATTGGGAATACATTGACATTGGCCTTTGGCAGCTAAATTGGATGATATAATGGTGTATTTCTCATCTAACTTCTATTATTTTCAGCTTATTTGTAGGACATTAGAAATTGAAACTGTCAGCAAAATTATCCATTTGCATTTCCAAAATAGCACCTGGAAAAATCTCTTATGCCTAGGTTGACCATAGTGAGGCACTGAGGCTCCTGGAACTGTCTTGCTGGAGACATCACAGCTTGTGGGTGGTCAAGTGAAACAGTCTTCCTGGCCTGCTCTGAGTTCTACTAGACCAGGAAGTGTATATCTCGTGTTCTGGGTGTATCTAGTCTTCAATAACTAGAAATAATTGCTACTTACTGACCTTTATTGTTGTTTTCGGATGAATAATTTTTAAAAATGTAAGTAGTAATGTGTCCCTTAACAAAAAAGATACATTCTGAGAAATGCATTGCTAGATGATTTTGTTGTGTGAACATCATAGGGTGCACTTCAGAAACCTAGATGGCAGAGCCTACTGCACATCTAGGCTAGATGGTGTAGCCTGTTGCCCCTGGGCTGCAAACCTGTACAGCATGTGACAGTATTGAATACTGTGGGCAATTGTAACACAATGGTAAGTATTTATGTGTTTAAACATATTTAAACAAAGAAAGGGAATGGTAAAAATACGGTATTCTAATCTTATCGGACCACTGTTGTATATGTGATCTCTCATTGACTAAGACATCATTATTTAGTGCA
Organism: Symphalangus syndactylus; assembly: GCF_028878055.3. Taxonomy (NCBI): domain Eukaryota; kingdom Metazoa; phylum Chordata; class Mammalia; order Primates; family Hylobatidae; genus Symphalangus; species Symphalangus syndactylus. Next base: position 70,997,857 of record NC_072423.2, on the reverse strand, counting down.
TGACTGTATTTGTATTTGCTGTGTGCTATGAACAATGTGACCAAAATGATTTTAAAAGTAGCATAGACATCCATTATGCCCCTGTTGAGAGATAAGATTGATGTCTTGAATGTAGACTTTTCCTGCTTTTCTGAAAGAAATTGATACCTGTGGCTACATTCACATAAGCCAAGAATATATTTACAGAACGATCAAATTCACGGCATTTGTAGATATGTTTTTAGCAAGCGGAGTGGGTAGACAAAGAAAGGCTATCTTTCTCACCTCACCCTTGTTCAAATGTTGCAGGAACTGCAGGATTTATGCAGGTGAAATCACACTGAGTCCTGAGGGCACAGCTGTGCTGCCCCATGAGATAAGTACTTATGCACTAGAATATTGCATTAGTCATGGTTCTCCAGAGAAACAGATTCAGTAGGATGTGTGTGGGTGCTTGCACAGTGATAGTTATCTTAAGGCATTGACTCACATGATTATGGAGATGCATGTCCAAAATCAGAATCATTAGAGCAGTTCAGAAGGCTGGGGTCCCAGGGAAGAACTGACATTGCCACTGAAACCTGAAGGCCGTGTGCAGGTGAATGATTTCCTTCTTGCTGTGAGAGGTCAGTCTTTGTTCTATTCAGGACTTCCACTGATCAGATGTGGCCCACCCATATCATGGAGGATGTTTTACTCAAAGCCCACTAATTTAAACTTTAATCTCATCCAAAAAACATCCTCACAGAAACATCCAGAATAATGTCTGACCATATATCCGGGACCCATGGCTTAGCCAAATTGACACAAAAATTAACCATCACAAGTCTATTGTTGAAAAATTTCTGTTGTGGTCCCTGTGACCTTTAATCTGCCTGATTGCATCAGGAGAAGGTTATAATCTCTGCCAGTCACTCTGAGGTAGGTGGTGGCAGAACAAGGTTAACATCAAGAAGGTAGTGGATGTTGTCCTGGATGGGGCTTCAACTATTTGTCTTCTGACTGTGCAGTTAGGATGAGATGCATTCATGATGTGCCATCAACAGCTTGCCCAGCAGATGCTCCGTCATGTGTGATGAAGACAGACAGGTCTGGGATAAAGAAATATTACCTGAACATACTGAGATAAAATTTCAAATAATTGAGTAATGGGACTGATTTTCAAATAAGTGCATTTCTCCCTGAAATTTTACTCAAGGAAGTAAATAGAGTTTGTGTGGCTTGGTTAGTTTGGCATTTACAGCATTGCTTCTGCTTTAATAATTACTTAGAGATAGTCATTTAGAAGTTATACTAAGTTTACATAAAATTGAATTGATCTCACTCAAACACATGTGAGTGTTCCGGGAGAGGTGCTGTGCTGTAATGGACTATTGATAACCAGCAGCGCTAAATGCAGCCATGCAGCTGAAAGCTAACACTGAATTCTGTTATTTGGCTGCCAGCTGTCCAAAGAAGTGCTTTCCAAGAATACTTTTCATTTGTCAAATTATTGATGAAATCACCACCATCGTTTCTACTGTTAGGGTGCTTGGTTTGGAAGGACTGGGTAAGGATGTGTACAAGCATTCATCAAATGAACTATCAAATATATTGCTTTTAAAGTTAAGTTTCATAAGTGTCTATTAATTGCAGTCCCCTTAGTGCTATTTATGTTCTGATTTGACTTTGAATCCTCTGTTGACCACACACACAGACACGCACACACACACACACGTATTGATGTATGTACAAACGGTTCCCCACATACACTGGTTTCACTTAGAATTTTTCACCTTTATAGTGGTGCTAAAGTGACCTGCGGTCAGTAGAAACAATATTTTGAGAATTAATACAATCATTATGTTTTTCACTTTTAGCATAGTATTCAATAAAGAGATATTCAACACTTTATTTTAAAGCAAGCTTTGTATGAGATGATTTTGCCAACTATAGGCTAACGTAAGTGTGCTGAGCACGTTTAAGGAAGGACAGGCTAAGCTATGATGTTCAGTAGATCAGGTGTATTAAATGCATTTTCACCTTACAGTGTTGTTTATCAGGACTCATTGCAAGTCAAGGAGCTCCTGTATATATGGTATTAATTTGCCCTATTATATGGTGGTGACATTGATGGCTAGTCCCAATGTAATGATTTGACAGAAGATACATATTACTCAACAAAATGTCTCATTTTAAATATTAGGTTAGTACAAAAGTAATCGCGGTTCTAACCTAATAGCAAAACTTTTGTCAGAACACAGAATACTGACACTGTAGTCCAAAGTAAACATCAGATCTACAGTGGTTTATTCGGAGTTGAGAGTCCTGGGTCTTCTAAAGGTTTCACATCCACTATTTGAATATTATTATATTTGGTAGGTACCAATTACATTTGTTTTATATGCAAGGTTATCTTTCAAGTGTTGGTTTCCTGAACAAATAGATCAGTGATAAAGATTGGCCACAAAGACTACATCGAGTCATATTCAAACACGGGAGCTCAGCTATGGGCTATTGGAAACGCCATAGCATATGTGACTCATATGCCACATAAAATGGTGGTAAGATGACTGTAATTTATTTCAAAATGCTTCAGCAGAGAGAGTATGACATAAATGAGTCTATTAGTTCACTTCAACTGATCATTCCAGTAATCCCATCATTTTATTAGGGCCACACTCCAGAGGTGATTATTAAAGATCTTGAGCGCTTTTATGTACATCAACGCTGGAGGCTTTTCTCAATGGTACAATAATGCTAGAAATACATTTTCATTGCTGAATTATGTGATTTGTTAATTCACATAATGGGCTATGAAAATGTGTTAAAAATAGACACTCCTTAATATTCTAGATCATGTGGCTTAGTCAAATTATGTAAAGACTCTCCTTTCCTTTTGTACTGATTGGATTCATGAATCTAATGAGGACTCATTCACATTTCTCTACTTTTACGGACCTGGGTCCAGACATTGGGAGCAATCAGGTGGCCTGATGCAGACTGAGCTTAATAGAATATTTTGGATACAATGTGTGGCACTTGCCTTGGGTGAATCTATGTGGTTGGATCACCTAAAGTGATACTCATTGAGCTTACAAAACATGTTATAAACATGATTCTTTATAAACGTTTGCTTCATAAATGTTGGGCTGTGTGTTCTGAGGCTTGTGTTCATTACGACTTAGTAGCAGAGTTGTAGAGGTGCTAACCCTCCCCCACCTCTAATCCTCAACTTACCTAAGATATTTGTTCAAGGTGGGCCTTATCTGTCATCACCCAAGAGGATAATACACTGTAAATGTCATACCAAGTTGGTGATTTAAGTCACTCAAAATCCTGCTGGTAGCATAGACCCTAAGGATTTTGTTCTTAGAAGAATCCAATGGGATCATAATCCCCAAGGGGAATATTCTTAATGTAGGGACCAGAAGTGTCCTTGGAAGCACTTAAACATTTCAGAAATCAGATAGGCATATGTTTGAGAGAGTGATAAGATAGAATTGCATCTAATACTACTTAGTTCTGTCCCTAATATTTGTGAGGCCCACATATGTCCGAATATTTAAAAGTTATAAGCTGAGCTAACAAACTTTTAAATAAAATATTTGTATATGCTCCTTCTATCTTGCCAAATAGACCTTCAAAGTGGACTCTGTGATGTTCTGGAGGCAGATGACAGTGAAGGCTGTCCTGTCACCTGGCCCCTCCTCTTCTTACCCCTGGCTCCATCTCTCAACTACAAAGTTCTTGCATAAGTATGAGCACCCAGCCCCCAACCACAACCTGTCATGACCAGCTATCACGTGACCACCCCTCGTAGCTGGGCAGTGCATCCCGGCCCCAGCAACTGCCGTCAGGGTTGTTAGGGCAGGTGTCAAGGTTGGGTTCTCCACGAGCAAACTCAGAAATTGTGATCACTGTGCATGAGATTTATTTTGGACTTCTTTGGGGATCAACCCCTTTGGAAATGAAGGGCTGGGGGAAGCAAGTTTTGGCACAGAGAGGAGAGTTGTGATGCAGTGTCAGTAGAAGCCTCTGCTGATCCCAAGGGAAGCTCTGGAGCTTGGATGGTCCTTCAGGATTGTCCTAAGCTGGGGGTAGGGGAGTGGGCCTTAGTACTTCAGTCACTGGTTGTGGGCTGCTCCAGGAAGGGGTGTGACCTTGGGTGAGGTGATTTTCTTGGTGGAAGTAATTTTGAGGGCAATGAGCACTTATCGCAGTCTGCTGCAGCACACAGCTGTTGGGATAGCCAGTCCTTAGTCCTCAGGGCATCTGGGTGGGGCACACAGCGTCTGCCCATAGGTGTTTCTGAAGTACTGAGCACCTGTCATGAGACCAGAAGGAGTAGTAGAGATTCTAGCTGGGCACTGAAGCTTCAGCCCAGACTTTTTGTCTCAGGAAAGAGGACAGTTGGGGAAGAGCTGGAGCAGGCTTTCTCAAGAGTGGGCTGTCTTAGTCTATTCCAGCTGTCATAACAAAATACCATAGACTTGAGAGATTAAAGAACAAACATGTGTTTCCTCATAGTCCTGGAGGCTGGATGTCTCAGATCAAGGTGTAGCATGCTAGGGCTCTGGTGAGGGCCCTCTTACTGGCTTGTAAATGGCCATCTTTTTATTGTATTCTCACATGGTAGAAAGAGGGAGCTCCGGTCCCTTCTGCTTCTTATGAGGGCACTAATTCCATCATGAAGAGTGTACCCTCATGACCTCATCTAATGCTAACTACCTCCTGCAAACCCCATCTTCCAAATGCCATCACACTGGGGATTAGGGCTTCAACATTTGAATCTTGAGGGACACAAGCACATAGTCCCACAGCAGGGACCCCTCACCTGCTCATACCTAAAGGTGATACTGAACACATTGGAAGGATATTCCTATGAGTGAATGTTTGTGTCACTCCAAAATTCATATGATGAAACCCTAACCCCCATTGTGATGGCATTTGGATATAGTGCCTTCAGGAGATAATTAGGTCATGCGGGTGTACTCCTTATGTGTCCAGAATTGGTTCCTTCTGTTGGGTTCTTGGTCTCGCTGACTTCAAGAATGAAGCCGTGGACCCTCACGGTGAGTGTTACAGTTCTTAAAGATGGTATGTCTGGAGTTTGTTCCTTCAGATGTGTCCAGAGTTTCTTCTGGTGGGTTCGTGGTCTTGCTGACTTCCAGAGTGAAGCCACAGACCTTCGCAGTGAGCGTTACAGCTCTTAAAGGTGGCGTGTCCAGAGTTGTTCGTTCTTCCTGGTGGGTTTGTGGTCTTGCCGACTTTAGGAGTGAAGCCACAGACCTTCGCAGGGAGCGTTACAGGTCTTAAAGGTGGCGTGTCCGGAGTTGTTTGTTCCTCCTGGTGGGTTGGTGGTCTTGCTGACTTCAGGAGTTAAGCTGCAGACCTTGGTGATGAGTGGTACAACTCACAAAGGTAGTGCAGACCCAAAGAGTGAGCAGCAGCAAGATTTGTTGTAAACAGGGAAAGAACAAATATTCCACAAGGCAAAACAGCACCCGAACCAGTTACTGCTGCTCACTCCAGTGGCCTGTTGGGGTGGCCAGCTTTTAGTCCCTTATTTGGCCCCATCCACATCCTGCTGATTGGTCCATTTTACAGAGTGCTGATTGGTCCACTTTACAGAGTGCTGATTGGTCCATTTTTACAGAGTGCTGATTGGTGCATTTACAAACTTCTAGCTAGACACGGAGTGCTGATTGGTCTGTTTTTACAGAGTGCTGATTGGTGCATTTACAAACCTTTAGCTAGACACAGAGTGCTGATTGGTGCGTTTACAATCCTTTAGCTAGACAGAAAAGTTCTCCAAGTCCCCACCCGACCCAGAAGACCAGCCGGCTTCACCTCTCACTCATGATGGTATTGGTGCCCTTATGAGAAGGGATATGCGAGAGCTTGCTCCTTTCTTTTGTTGCCATGTGAGAATACAGTGAGAAGGTAGCCATCTGTGAACCAGGAAGGGAGCCTTCACCAGAACTCACCCATGCTGGCACCCTAATCTCAGGCTCCCAGCCTCCAGAATTGTGAGAAATAAATGTTTGTTGTTTAAGCTGCCCAGTCTATGGTATATTTGTTATAGCCCCTGAGCAGACTAAGATAGATGTTATGGGAAGTGGCCTTTTGAAATTCATTGCTGTTTCACTATAGGAAAGACATAGAAGATGTTGTATAGTGTTTTCTTTCTGAGAATGGATGAGAGAAATTTCTTTGTGATCTTATTTTCAGGAATAATAGTTGCTTCTAAGCGCTTGGTTATTTTCACTGCACAACCACTGTAACTCAAATACCTGACCCTCTTTCCTCCTTCTGTTTGGCTACTAGAAAAGCCAAAATCTAAATTGGTGGTACACCTGTAGAAAGTATAGAAGACCTCAGGAGATTTGTTTAGTTTATAGACTTCACTCCTGGCTTCATCTTCTCTTTCTAGTCTTCATTATCTCCTTATCTTAATATCTTCACCTACTCATTAAAAAATAATAGGAATAATAATGATGATGATAATATATGTTACATGTATTTGTGTAAGAAAGTAAATCACTTCTGGAATTAAGTGGGCATCTGAAAAAGTATAACACATATTTCTTCAAATATTCTTTCTGCATCACTCATGTTTTTTCCTTTCTGGGGCTTCAATGGTATGAATGCTCCACATTTTGATACTGTTTTACAGATCTATGAAACTCTGTTCATTTTTATCCCAATCATGTTCCTCTCTGTTCTTATGATGGAAAAATTTCAATTGATCAATCTTCGAATTCACTGATTCTTTCTTCTGCCATCTCCATTCTGTTATTGAGCTCGTTTAGCAAACTTCTTATTTCAGGTATTATTTTTAAAATTTATCATTTTAAAATTTTCCATTTGCTTCTTCTTATATGTATTAGTCCATTTTTACACTGCCATAAAGATACTACCTAAGACTGGATAATTTATAAACAAAGGAGGTTTAATTGAACCATAATTCCACATGGCTTGGGAGGCCTCAGGAAACTTACAATTGTGGCGGAAGTAGAAGTAGGCACATCTTACATGGCAGCAGGTGAGACAGAGAGAAATTGAAGCAGGAAGAGCCCCTTATGAAACCATCAGATCTCATGGGAACTCACTTACTATCATGAGAACAAGATGGGGGAAACAGCCCTCACAATCCAATCACCTCCCACCAGGCCCCTCCCTCAACAGCTGGAGATTAGAATTCAGGATGAGATTTGGGTGAGGACACAAAGCCAAACCATATCACTATAGTTCCTGTTTCTCTATGAGAACATCTGGCATTCAAGACACTTTACCTCATGAAGTACAGTTAAGATATCTCCTTTAATGTCTTTGGTGATTTTAAAATCTAGGCTATTTGGGGTTTTCATCAATTAATTGTTTTTGCACTTATGAATTTTTCATGTTTCCTTGGGCCTTTATATATTGAGTGATTTTATATTACATCCTAGATATTTTCAATATTGCATTGTAAAACTCTGAGTCCTATTAAAATTCTCTGAAAAATATTGAGTTTTTGTATTTATTTTAGCAGACAATCAAACCAGTTAGGCTCAGACTATATGTTCTACCTACCTTTATGTGGGTGGTAGTTATAATGTCATTTGAATTTCAAAGGCTTTGCTATAAAGGCTTGGTCCACTAAGCAGTTGGCCTAGACTTGGATGGTGGTTTATATTGTAGTTCTAATCTTAAAGTCTTTGCTATGCTACTTTGTGTCTTTTCCACATGTGTCTCTCAAGAGTGAGTCTAGGCCTTGTACCAGTTTCTACATGGAATTAGGGGATGTGCTTCTCCAGCTCTCCTCATTCTGGCAACTGGAGTCACCCTTGGTGCAAAGCGGCAAGAGGAAAAAAAATTTCTCTTCTATTCTTTGGAACACAGGGTGTCCTTTTCCTTGTTCCTCAGGTCAGAAAAAAATGGGGTGATAGTTTTGCTGCTGCTCTTGCTATGCAGTTCCATGACTGGGGCCACCCTGTTTTCAAAGCATGGAGGAGAGACAGAAAAACAAATACTGCTAAACTCATCTGCATATGGACTGCCTCTTCAAGTTTCGACTACTTTCTTCAATCTGTCTGCCAGTAGTTAATTTTCTAAGGCCTCATGCTGAAGCTTTTTCAGTCCTGGGTTTTAGTTGTCAGTGGCACTGGAAATCCTCATGGAATGTTGATGTTACTCATTGTTAGGAATATGAGGGGATCCTCTTAATATTTTTATTGTTGGAACCAAGAAGATATATTAGAAAAATAAACTATAAATGAAACACAGAGTCAAACTTGAGAATGCAATCAAATTATGACTTGCCTGCTTGCAACAGAATCATTTCTTACAGAACTGGCTCTCAACTTAAAGTACAGATTGGCTTTAAGGGCAAAACCCACAAAGATATGGTAAGTCCGTACATCATCCTGTTTATTGAAAAAACAGTAGTTCTTCTTTGTGGTAAAAGTCAGTAATAAATTAATTTTCCCCTTGGGAGTAAGAAACTTACATGAAATGGACCTAAGTTGTCTTGTATTTCAGGGAATATGAGAAAGCAGAAATATTGGTCAATTCAAAACAAAACAAAATACTCCTTTTTTTGTAGTTTTTTATTTTTGAAATCCAAATCTTTCAGTATATGCCATCGATATGCTTGTATAGTTATAATGGTGGACATAGTAAATAGCTATAGGCATTTTTTTCTGAGAATAAAATAATCAGAATTTTGGTGGAATGAACAACTATTTTCAATAATGTTTCACAGAAGAACATTTTAGAACTTTATATATTGTAAAAAATTCAGTGCTAGGCAATAAGAGAATAATAGAAATAGTATGTGAAGAAGCACTTATTGAATGATTACTATGTTCCAATTACTGTTCTAGGAAATATCCATGCTCACAATAATTCCACGGCATGGTTATTATTACCCTCACAATGTAAAAAAGGAATCTGAGCCATGAAGACCTCATAATTTACCTAAATATAGCTGATAAGCATCAGAAATGGAATTTGAAAACAGACGGTCTGAGGTCAGAGCCTGTGTTTTTAACTGCTGTACTCTATTCAAGTGGAAGTATCGTCATATGATTAGAAAGTCAAAGTCAGTGTGGTATAATGGAATCTAGGAGCCAGATTTTAGGCTTGGGCTGGACACTAATTAAGTATGTAACCTTGAAAAAGTCATGCTATACTTTGGCCCTCAGTTTCCTTATGATCTCTAACTTATCTTCCTACTAGAAGACAATATAGAAGAATATCAATCCTCGGAAGGGGTAATGAGTTTAAGCATAAAAAGAATCTATTCATTCTACAGTTAGTATGGCTATATACGCTTTGGGAGTTTATCATACAGAGTAAACAAAATTAGTAAAATTGCTGATTTTATGAAGCTTTCATGTAAATGCAGAAGGCAAACAAGTAAATACACAATAAACACATAATACAATGTTAGACAGGGATAAATACTCTAATTAAAAATAAAGCAATTATTATGGTTTAAATGTGTCCCCTAAAAGTTCATGTGTTGATAATCCCCAATGCAACAGTGTTGAGAGGTGGCACCTTTAGGAGGTGATTAGCTCATAAGAGCAGAGCCCTTAACTTGCCTGCTTGCAGCAGAACCCATTACTTACAGTACTGGCTCCCAACTTAAAGGACAAATTAGATTTAAAGGTAAAAGCCCCAAAGGTATGGTGAGTCTGTTCATTATTCTTTTTCGTGAAAAAACAGTAAATCTTCTTTGTGGTAAAAGTCAGCAATAAATTAATTTTCCCCTTGGGAGTAAGAATGGATTAATGTCCTGATCATGGGGATGGATGAGTTACCACAGGAATTCAGCCTCCTTTTCCCCTCTGTCTTGTATACTCATTTTGGCCTTCCACCCTCCTGGCATAAGATGACCCTAGCCAGCTGCTATTGCCCTGCTCTTGGATTTTCCAGCCTTCAGAGTCATGAGCCAAATAGACTTCTATTCTTTAAAAATTAGTCTGTGGTATTCTGTTGTAGCAACAGAAAACAAACTAAGACAGTAGTGTTGAGGAATAGAGAGTGATGTTTGTTATATTTAGGCAGGATGTGCAGAGAAGGTTTCTCTGAAACAACATTTGAGTAGAGATCTGGATAAAGTGAGGAAGCAAGCCATGTGTATATTTGTCAAAGAGCATTCTAGGCAAAGCGAATACGCATTTTGGTGCACAAGTTTCTGTACAAGGATCTCAGTCTATTTGAGCATTTCTGTAATATAGGTTTAAAAATTGAACAATATTTACAAATATAAAGTCTAACAAAAATTAGTGAGTTTATGCATATTTCTGAAAAAAATTCATATAAATTTGAAATAATTTATTCCATTACCTTTAAACATTTTATTAGGGAAGAATTTCAAAGCTGACTTTTATTTCAAATGTTATATAAAGCCTGGAGCCATTAGCTCCGGGTCAGAAATATTTGTTCTTGCTTTTTGCCAAATTTGACCAAACCAGGAAGCTTGCCATCAAGGTGGAAGCCATCTTGCCTCCAACTTCTGAATGAAAATGAGAAGGAAAATATATTTGGAAAACAAAATATATTTCATTCAGAAATAATATAGTTCTTGAGTGATTGATAGAAACTGACCTAAAGTTAAGTAGAGTGAAATTGGGGATTCCTGAGGAATGGGGAATAGAAAATGTCCAATCATTATTGGCTCCTGTGGGGCACATAGAGACTATTTCTGAAGAGGCAGTGGCTAGAGATGGCTTTCATGTTCCTGGTATTCTTGTTACTTAATATTTTTGTCAAACAAATTCTCATAGGCTGCCTTGAAGCCCTTGTGGTTTTTTGGACAATTTATTAAGAATACCACATACTATAACAATTCTTTTTTTTTTTTTGAGACGGAGTCTCACTCTGTCACCCAGGCTGGAGTGCAGTGGCGCGATCTCGGCTCACTGCAAGCTCTGCCTCCCGGGTTCATGCCATTCTCCTGCCTCAGCCTCCTGAGTAGCTGGGATTACAGGCACACGCCACCACGCCTAGCTAATTTTTGTATTTTCAGTAGAGAAGAGGTTTCACCATGTTGGCCAGGCTGGTCTTGAACACCTAACCTCAAGTGGTCTGCCCACCTTGGCCTCCCAGAGGGCTGGGATTACAGGTGTGAGCCCCTCTGCCTGGCCCTGTAATGATTTTTAGATACCATAGCTCTTGCTAACATATTTGTGTTTTTTTCTCATGCTTTCTATGTGAATAAAATAGTTTTCCTACATAAACTTTACTGTACTAAATAACCCTTTATATATTTGTATTGGTCTGTTTTCATGCTGCTGATAAAGACATACCCAAGACTGGGAAGAAAAAGAGGTTTTATTGGACTTACAATTAAAGGGGAGGCCTCAGAATCATGGAGGGAGGTGACAGGCACTTCTTACATGGTTGGGGCAAGAGAAAATGAGGAAGAAGCAAAAGTAGAAACCCCTGATAAACCCATCAGATCTTGTGAAACTTACTCACTATTATGAGAATACCATGGGAAAGACCGGCCCCCATGATTCAATCACCTCCCCTGGGTCCCTCTCCAACACATGGGAATTCTGGGAGATACAATTCAAGTTGAGATTTGGGTAGGGACACAGCCAAGCCATATACATATAAAATAGTTCCACATGCTTTTTCTCATTCGATCCTCACAATTCTCTTTAAACCATTCCTGAGGACAGAGCCCTCCTGGCCTAAACATCTCCCATCAGGCTCCACCTTCCAACACTGTTGCACTAGGGATCAAGTTTCCAACACACGAATTTCTGGGGGACACATTTGAACCATAGCAACTGGTGATAAAGAAGACAGGACTCACTACTACTGCAAGCTCCTCAGCCCTCCTTGGGAGTTGCCTGCCCACAGTTGCTTGCCAGATGCCCAAGGCTTCCTCTGGGATGTGTGATCTGCCTGGGAAGAATGGGCCCCCACAGTGGCCAGTGACCCAGTGTTCTTTGCTAGAGCTGCTTAATTGCTTTAATGGGCATCACCTCTTGGGGCGACTCACCTCTCTGATAGGCATTTCCTTTCCACAGTCCCATTTATATAACTCTTCATAATACATTAAGTACTGGAAGTGGAAGAACAGCCAGAAACCATTTCTTGCAGGTCTCTCAAAGAAACCTATTCCAGATCACTTGCTATTAAGCAGCAGAACTGGGACTCAAACCCCATTTTCTCTAACTCCAAATTTGATGCTCTTCATCTTGATAATAAGCTGTAGTAGATTTGTCAGAGTACACAGAAACTGTGACTTCCCTGGTGTTACGTAGTGGTGGATGTAACAAGAAATACTGAATTTTTTTAAAAAAATTCTCGCCTAGTGTTCTGTTATAATCATGCAAAATCTTGATTGCCTCAAAAAAAGAGTAAGCTTCAGAACTCAAAATGAAGGTGAAGGTGTTACAATGACCTCAGGTGGCTTGGTTTTTGTTGATCAGCCTCAATTGATGTTTATCAAAAACCATGGCCCCAGAATCTGTTTGGATTCCTCCCCAAGTGTGAATGTCTTTATGCAATGAAAACCTGCTTGTCCTAAAGGACACTGATGGCACCTGCTGCTAATTTTGATTGAAGTTATTATGAAGGCACTTCCTTTTTCAGATGTGATTTGATGCTTGGCCTCTCACAGTACTGGGAGTCCTGACTGTACATCTCTCAGCACCCCATGACCTCAAAAGCCTGCTAAGAGTTCTTGCCTGGTCAGCTTCTGCTCTGTGGATATATGGGCCAGAGGCATGCCAGCAACGTGTCGGCTGCAGATGGCTTCCCACATGGTGGTTAAATTTTCTTCCAGTGTTCTCCCTTTTTGCCCTTGTCTCTCCAATGCTTCCCTAGTGACTTCAAGTTAAAAATATTTATTTGAGGGAGAGAGAGAGAGAGAGAATAGAAATGAGAGAGAAAACAAACTCCTGGATACATTTTAAACCTCCAAGGTAGAATCCTCTTTGAGCCTTTAGGATAGTGCCTCTCAAACTTTAATGTGTATACAAACCACCAGGGGTCTTATTACAATGAAGATTCTGATTCAGGACTTCCAGAGATGGGCCCCGAGATTGTACATTTCTAACAAGCTCCCAGCCCACGTCAGTGCTGTATGCGCGTTGCTTGCTGTACTTCGAGTAGCAAGATTTTATGATATATGAGTCTATACCACTACCTTCAAACTTGCTCAGTCAAATCCCCCTCTTCTGTACTTTACTCACATCTGAGCCAGCCAGTGACCTTCAGGTGTAAAGAGTCCAGGCCAGGACAGTGTTCTCTGCCTTCCCAGGTCTCTTCCCTCTTTGGGACCCCCTTTTCCTTTGGGAACAGCCACAGGAAAGAGGGAGATAGAAGGGGGCAAGTGTTTCTTCCTTTGATTGTGTTTGTTATTCCTGCATCTCTGAACAGCTATCAAAGCTCTGCATGTGGCAGGCTTCTAAAAGTTGGGTTTCTATTGGTACACGTGTGTTTCTTTGTAGGGACTTTCAGAGTCTCCCTATTGTTCAATTCTTTGACACAGGAGATATTATTTAACATCGGATTGTATGTTTTGGTGATTGAGAGACCCTACGAAGAACTCAGAGGTTATCACTGGTTTTTTGGACCACTAGTCTCCCTGTGTTGCACCCTGCAGCTGCCTACATTTGAGGGTTGCCTTGCTTGGCAGAAAGCTCTTGGGTGGGCACAAGCAAGATTACTCAAGCCCTCCTGCACTACTGTGACATGGGTCCTTGCTATAATAGCGATGTGCTTCCTCCTTTCTTTGGTCTGCCTTTTCCCCTTTCCTTTTTTTTTTTTTAATTTTTCTGCTTGGCTACACGTAGAGTAGTCCTGGCTAAGGAGAGGTGTGGCAATAGAGTGGATGCCAGCCTCACCTTCTTGCAGATGCTGTCAATCTCAACAAGTCGTCTTTTAGATTGTCTCCCTTCATTAGTTTCCAGTAGGGATGAAAAGTCCTCAACCCTACTTTCCAGGGAGAACTCCATTTATAAATGCTATAAACCAAAAATAAAATTCTAAACTTTACAACTAACTGAATGCACCCCTTCTCTTGGCCAAGGGCACTCTGAAGTTAACCTGAAACACCAGTTTAGGCCATCATGGGAAGGAGGGGTTGGACATACCTCATAATACCTTCCTCCCTTTGGAATTCAGGCACAGCTGATCAGCATTAACATTAAACCAGACGTTAAGACTGACCAAACAGACTTTTTGTAGCGATAAAATACCAACATGAGAGATAGCAGGCCCGGCAAGAAACTGAAGTATTTTACCCCAAGATATATTTCTTTGACATATTTTGAAATGGCCTTGCAAAGCTGTCTCTTGTGGGGAAAATCTACATTCTACAGAGAATCCTCTTCCCTTTCCAGGTCTTTTTGTTGATCCAAGAGATAATTAACTGAGTCCAGTACCTTTTTATGTCTGATTACAAACATTTACTATCTATTTTCTCTGAAGCCTGCTACCTGGAGGCTTCATCTGCATAATAGGGACCTTGGTGTCCACAACCCCTTATCCTAACCCAGACACTCCCTCCTATTGATTCCAGGTCTTTAGGTGAACTCTTTCAAGCAATTACCAATCAGAAAATCCTTAAATCCCCCCACCTATGACCTAGAAGCCCCCCCACCGCACAACCCCCATCACCTTTGAGTTGTCCTGCCGGACTGAACCAATGTATATCTTACATGTACATTGATATCTTATGTTTCACTAAAATATATAAAATGAAGCAGTAGCCCAGCCACCTTGGGCATATGTTCTCAGGATCTCCTGGGGCAGTGTCATAGGCCATGGTCACTCACATTTGGCTCAGAATAAATCTCTTCAAATATTTTACAGAGTTTGACTCTTTTTGTTGACAGTGCTACCTAAGCCATCCCTGCTCTGATTCCCTTACCTTGCTTTCTGGCCTCCTTTTCTAGGCTGGAAAGAGGATGTGAGGCTGAGTGTCATTTACAAAACTCTTGCTAAGCCTTGGAAGGGTGTCTGGGTCCAAATTGTTTGCATCTCTTTGCAAAATCTAGCTTTGATTGTTTCTTTGTCCCCTGCTTTGCCTCTCAGTACGGGTAAGATCAGAAGTCCCACTCAACCTCTTGAGCCATAGTTATACCTGCCTTTGTTTTGCAGAAGCAGGGCTGGGGAATAGCTGTAAAAAGTGGTGAGAGAATTTAAGCTTGTGCCTTCTGAGGTCTTGTCTGTGGGATTAAACCTTCACAGAGCAATAGCTCTCAGTCACTAGGAGGTGACTGGGTGAGAGCATTTACTGAGACCCTTATGACAGTATCTTATTTGTTTATTTATTTATTTTTGTTTATTTATTTTTTTGGAGACAGAGTCTTACTCTGTCACCCAGGCTGGAGTGCAGTGGTGTGATAACAGCTCACTGAAACCTTTGCCTTTTGGGTTCAAGTGATTCTCCTGCCTCAGCCTCCTGAGTAGCTGAGACTACAGGTGCCCGTCACCATGCCCAGCTAATTTTTGTATTTTTAGTAGAGACAGGGTTTTGCCAAGTTGGACAGGCTGGTCTCAAACTCCTGACCTCAGGTGATCTGCCCGCCTCAGCCTCCCAAAGTGCTAGGATTATAAGCATGAGCCACCGCGCCCAGCCCAGTATCTCATTTAATCCTAACCAAAAACTTGGAAGGCAGCTTCTGTTATTTAAATTTCATGTTAAGAAAATACACTCAGAGAGATTAAGTAATCTTCAAGAGGAATTGTAGCCACTAAGCTACCACTTTCAACCCATGTTTGTGTGACTCTCTAACCAAATTCTTAAGCACCATGCTAGGCAACATTCCCAGTGCAACTTGCTATAAGACATGAGGTTAAATTAACACTGAGGTGGGGGTGCGGGGATATAACCCTTTACTCCCTGTGAATTCCCCTCCCCTCATACATGAAGGTACGGAGATTATTCAATTTGTTAAAAGTCAAGCTTTATTTTGTTAGAATGCAGCCACCAAGGTTTCAAGTGATGCAAGAAAGTATTTATTCCAAATGTTCAGTATAAACTAATCCATGTCTTACAAAATTCAGGAACTTTTTTCCCTTCTGAATTAATCCTAAAATAAACCTTACTTTTCTCATGGAATGGTTTATGATTTAATTAATTCTGTTTACACAGCAAGGTTGACCATTGTTACTAGGTTGAGAAAAATAATAGGCTAATTTTTTGGTTAAACATCTTAAATGATTCAAAATGTGGATGCATTGTTTTCATTACACTTGGGCCATTTGATTTTATAGGTACTGCTTAATTAATAGACTATAGGGTTACTTCCTTTTCAGAAAATAAATTTCCATGGCATCAGAGATGTTTATGTAAACCATTTGTTATTCCTTTTAGTTGTAGCTGTGTCGTAAATAATCAATACATACTTTAGAAAGAAAGACCCAGAGGAACAAGGTATAAGATTTCATTCTTATGTAGAATTGATTCTGAAGTGAAAATGCAAAGGAATGTGGGAAAGGAGTGGTGGTATTGTAGAAACAAAAGTCAAGTCCTTCTTGGTGACAGTTTAGGTAGGAATTCATGTCTGATCGGCTTTTTGTTGCTTGTGAAAACCTGCTCATTTAGTGATGGTTTGCTGAGTGCCTACTCTGTGCCATGCTAGTTGCTAGGGATATGGGCAGTGCACAACGCAGACACAGGCCTGTTGAGGGGGCTCAAGGTCTCCCAGAGGACATCCAAACCAACAACCACAAGAACAGAAAAGGAAAGGTGGATAAGGGGCCATGAGTACATAAAAGGCTATGGAGAGGATGATCATTTATCGAGCAAACTGAAACAATTCTGAGGATGAAAAAGAACTTTCTTGCAAATTATGCTAGGATGACTGCATAAGCTGGAAATGTTATGAGGTCTCCACTGGGGATGGGGTCAGGGAAGTCTGTCCCAAAAGAGTCACATTTCAGCTGGAGACTGATGGATGAGTAGGAGTAAGCCTAGTGAGGGGCTTGGAGTGGGGAGCCCATGTTCAGGGAGGAGCATGTGCTCAGGCCTAGAGCTGATTAAACCAAAAGACATATAGAGGCTGGAGATGAGATGACAAGCAAAAACATGAAAGTAGGCTTGAAAAAAATTGGAATCTGTATGTATCAATTCAGTTCTCTGTCTCTTTCTCTTACTATCCCATTGTTGTGTTTCAACGTGTTTGGGTTCTACTTTCTTCATTTTTAAATAGAGATAATAATATTTAACTCACAGGGTTGCTCTGAGACTAACTGTAATAATTTATAGAAGTTGTCTGACACTAAGTAGGAGATCTAAAAATGTTTATTCTTGTATTTTCATACACTAGCAATTAACAATCTGAAAAGAAGATTAAAAAATAATTTCATTTACAACAGCATCAAAAAGAATAAAGTACTTAGAAATAAATCTAACTAAAAAAGTATATGACCGGTACACTGAAAATTACAAAACGTTGCTGAAATAAGTGAAAGAAGATCTAAATAAATGTAAAGACAAAGATATCCCGCATTCATGGATTGGAAAACTTAATATTGTTAAGATGGTAATACTTCCCAAAGTGGTCTACAGATTCAGTGTAATCACTATTAAAATTCCAGTGGACTTTATTTTTCAGAAATAAAACAGCCAATTCTAAAATTCATAAAAACATTGCAAGGAGCCCAAAATAGCCAATACAAGCTAGAAAAGGAACAAAGTTGGAGGACTTAACTTTCTGATTTCAAAAGTTGCTATAAAGCTATAATATCAAAACAGTATGGTACTGGCATATAGATAGATATATGGATCAACACAATAGGATTGAGAGTCCAGGAAATAAACTTTTACATCTATGCTCAATCGATTTTCAATAAGGGTGCCATTTAATGGGTGAAAAACTAGTTTATTCAACAAATGATGCTTGGAAAACTGAATTTCCTCATGCAGAAAAATAAAGTTGTACTACACACCATATATAAAAATTAACTCAAAATGATTTAAAAAATCTAAATATAAAAGCTAAAACTTCATTTTATTATTATTATTTTTAAAAATTTTATTTTAGATTCAGAGGTACATGTACAGGTTTGTTACAAGGGTATATTGTATGATTCTAAGGTTTGTACTTCTATTGGTTCTGTCATCCAGATAGTGAACACAGAACTCAGTAGAATATTTTTCTGCTTTTGACCTCCTCCTTCCCTCTCTCCTCTTCTTTTAGATTTCCCAGTGTCTATTGTTGCCATCTTTATGTCTGTGTGTACCCAATTTTTAGCTCCCACTTATAAGTGAGAATGTGTGATCTTTGACTTTTTGTTTCTGTGTTAATTCACTTAAGATAATGCCCTCCAGCTTCACCCATATTACTGCAAAGAACATGATTTCATTCTTCTTTATGGCTGTGTAGTGTTCCATGGTGTATATGTACCACACTTTCTTTATCCAATCCACCATGGATGAACACCTAGATTGACTCCATGACTTTTCTATTGTGAATAGTGCTGCGATAAACATACAAGTGCAAGTATCTTTTTCATAGAATGATTTATTTTTCTTCAGGTATATGTCCAGTAATTGGATTGCTGGGTTTAATGGTAGTTCTATTTTTAGTTCTTTGAGAAATTTCCAAACTGAAAAGCTAAAAATTTATACTCAAAGAAGAAAATAGGTAAATCTTCATACCTTGGATTTGGCTTGGAGTGATTTTTTAGCTGAGACACCAAACATAACAACAAGAAAAATAGCTAAACTGGACTTCAGCAAAATTAGAAATGTTTTTGTATCAAAAATAATTTGAGTATTAAAGAATAAAAAGACAATCCACAGATCTGCAAGATACATGCATGTAATGAAAAAACTAATAAAAAACTTTATCTGATAAAGTTTTAATATTCAGAATATATGAAAAATGTTTATAATGCAACAATGAAAATACAAACAATTCAATTAAAAGACAGGCAACAGATGTGAATAGACATTTCTCCAAAGAAAGCATGCAAATGACCAATAAGTACAGGGAAAGGTGCTACACATCACTAGTCATTAGGGAAATGCAAATCAAAACTGTAATGAGAGGTGAGATAGCAATTCATAGCTATTAAGATGATTATAACAACAAAGAAGAAAAATTAGTGTTGGTGAGGATGTGGAGAAACTGGAACCTTCTGACAGTACTATAGGATGGGAGTATAAAGTGGTGCAGCAGCTGTGGAAAACAATTTGAAGATTCCTCAGAAAGTTAAACACGAATTATCATATGACCCAGCAATGGCATTCTTAGATATATATTTCATGGAATTGAAAACCATTGTTCAAAAAAAATTGTACAAGAATGTTTATAGCAACCCTATTCATAGTAGCCAAAAGGTGAAAACAATTCAAATATCTATCAATTGTTGAATGGGTAAACAAAATCTGGTATATCTGTACAATGGAACAGTATTTAGCTATAAAATGAATGAAGTATTGACATGTTACATCATGGATGAAGCTTGAAATATTACGCTAAGTGAAAGGAGTCATATGCAAAAGGCCACAAATTGTATGATTCCATTTATTTGAAATATTCAGAATAGGGAAATCCATGGAGACAACAAGCAGATTAGTAGTTTCCGGGGGCTTGGAGGAGGGAGTTATGAATGATGACTACTTATTGGACACAGGGATTCTGTTTGGGATGATGAAATGTTCTAGAACTAGGTAGTGGTGATGTTGTTCAGCATTGTAATCATACTTAATGCTACTGAATTATACAAACTCCTGAGCTTAAGTGATCCTCTTGCCTCCACCTCCCAAGTAGCTGGGGTCACAGGTGGATGCCACCATGCCTGCTTATAAAATTAATATTATTTGTAATTGACAAATTATAAATTTATACATTTATGGGGTACAATGTGATGTTTTGATATCTGTATACAATTTGGAATGATTAAACTAAATTAACATCCATCAGTTGCTTACCATTTTTTTTTGTGGTGAGACATTTGAAATTTACTCTCTAAGTTATTTTGAAATATACAATATATTATTACTGACTATAGTCACCCTCCTGTGCAGTAGATCCTGACTCATTCCACATATCTGACTGAAACTTTGTACTTTTGACCAACAACTCCCCATTTTCCTCTCTCCCCAGCCTCTGGTAACTGTCATTCTGCTCTTATAAGTTTGACTTTTTTAGATTCCACATACAAATGAGATTATGTAGTATTTGTCTTTTCATGCCTGGTTTATTTAACTTAGCATAATGTTCTCCAGGTTCATCCACATTGTCACAAATAATAGAATTTCCTTCTTTTTTAGGGCTGAATAGTATTCCATTGTCCATGTAGAAGAATAAAGTTGGATTCTTATCTCACACCATACACAAAAATTGACTCAAAATAAATACTTAAATATAAGACCTGAAACTTTAAAACTACTAGAAGAAAACATAGAAGAAAGCTCCACAACTTTGGTCTGGCAATGGTTTTTTTTGGATATGACTTTGAAAGCCCAGGCAACAAAAGCAAAAATAGACAAATGGGACCAAACCAAACCAAAAAGCTTCTGCACAGCAAAGGAAATGATTAGCAAAATAAAGAGACAATCTACAGAGTGGGAGAAAATACTTGTAAACCATATATCTGATATGAGATTAATATCCAAAATATATAAGGAACCCAAGCAACTCAATAGCAAAAAAAACAAATAACCCAATTAAAAAATGGGCAAATGACCTGAAAAGATATTTCTCAAAAGAACACATACAAATGATCAACAGGTTCATGAAAAAAAGCTCAACCTCACTAATCATTAGGGAAATGGAAACTAAAACCACAATGAGTTATCACCTCATACCTGTTATAAGGGCTATTATCGAAAGATGAACAATAACAAGTGTTGGTAAGGATGTAGAGAAAAGGGAACTTTTATACACCATTGGTGGGAATGTAAATTAGTAAAGCCAGTATGGAAAGCAATATAGGGGTTCCTCAAAACACTAAAAAAGAAATACCATATGACCTAACTGTCCCACTTATAGTTATACATCAAAGGAATTGAAATCTGTATGTCAATGAAATATCTGCACTGCCATGTTTATTGCAGCCATATTCACAAAAGCTCTGCTTTTGTATGAATTTAAAGGCAAGGAATTGGCAAGTACAGTGTGGGCAGAAGAAGTACAAAAAATGCCTAAGAAGAAACCATCCATCTCTTCTAATACCCATTCCTTTTTGACAGGGTGGGGAGCAGGGTGCAGGGAGACTTTTCATGTGAATAGTGTGTTTCAGTGTATAACAAGGACTTTCTGTTGTGCCATCAAGATTTAGACAAACACCAGATCTTGGTTTCAAATACCATTTCTAAGTTGAACCAGAGACACTTCTTGGAGAAATGTCTTATTCCAGGGCTGGGCCAGGGAAAGTGAAAAGATGAGCTTGGAATATCTATTTGTTTCAGAAAATAAGAATGTGCTCAAAAAGTGATATGAGTATTTCAAAAGGACACAGAAGCTGGTTTGAAGAGGCTCCAACTAGCCATATCCAGAATAGTTAGAACATCAAAATAAATCTCGATAGGCACACATAGTCCATATTGATAATGAGAAAATATTTTAAATAAGTTTAAAAACAATTAAGCATATAACTGAAGGATCAGGTAAAATACTTGCTTAGAGTAGAATACCAACCAGTAAGTGCAGAAAGAATAATGGATTAAGGAAACCACCACTTTCAACCACTGTAGTTACAATCGATTAATCAAAGGATGCCAAAACTATTGGGTAAAAGTTTAATAGAGAATAGAATATTTACACAGTCCCCAAGTATCTCCCCACAGATTAATTATTAATTTCAAAGAAAAAATGACAATTTTACACTGTAGCAAATGGGTGGTCAACATTTCAACAATTGTAGGATGAAGTGACATCAAGTGCCATCTCCTAATGTGAAGCACTAATAAGGACATATCAAAAAAGCATGACACAAGGCTAACCACATGAAAACATGAGACAAACCCAAACTGGGGAGCATTCTGGTCTCCAAACATGTCAATGTAATGAAAGGCAAAGAAAGGCAGAGAAAGAGACATGCTGACCAAATGCAATGTGTGAACCTTAATTAGATCTTGAAGGAGAAATGCTATAAAGGACATGTGATGGTTCATTTCATCTGTCAACTTGAGTGGGCTAAGAGATGCCCACAGACTTAGTAAAACATTTCTGGGTATGTCAGGGAGGGTGTTTCAAGATTAGATTGGCATTTGAATTGTAGACAGTAAAGAAGATTGCCCTCACCAATGTGGGCAGGCATCATCATCCTATCCATTGAAGGTGGAAATAGAACAAAATAGCAGAGGAAAAGCAAATTCTTTCTCTGTGTTTGAGCTAGGACATCCATCTTTTCCTGCCTTTGGACACTGGTGCTCCTGGTTTTGGGGCCTTCCTGTTTGAACTAGGACTTACACCAGCACTTCCCCCATTTCCACTACCCCTCCCAGTCCTTTGCACTCTTTGGACTGAATTACGCCACCAGCTTTCCTGGTTCTCCAGCTTGCAGATGGCAGATGGTGAGACTTTTCAGCCTCCATAATTATGTGAGCTAATTCTCAAAATAAATCTGTGTGTGTGTGTGTGTGTGTGTATGTGTATGTATGTGTGTGTGTAATTTTTTTTCCATTGGTTCTGTTTCTCTGGAGAACCCTGACTGATACAGACAGTCTTGGTAAAATCTGAATGTGACTGAATATAGTAATATGGCAATGTTAAAATTTCTGAATTTCATCATTTTAACATGGCTGTGTAAGATATAGTGATTCTTTTGTGTTTAGCAGATACATGCTGAAATATTTAGGGAGTGTTAGGGGTAAAGGATTATGGTACCTGCAATTTGCTCTCAGGTAGTTTAGTAATGATAATTATTCTATATCTATGAGAAATAAAGTAAATGTAGCAAGATAGTAGCAATTGGTGAGTTTAAGCAAAAGATGTATAGTAGTACTTGCAACTGTCTTGTAAGTTTAAACTTTTTTCAAATAAAGGTAAATAAAAAACTTTATACCCTCACTCACTCCCAACATGCAATTCTCCCTTTCAGAATTCACTCTTGGGGAGATGCAGCATGGTGAACAGTGATGATATCATCTCTAAAGTGTGTTCCAACAGTAAAATTTTTTATTTATTTATTTTTCTTTTATTTTAGAGATGGGGTCTCACTGCATTGCCCAAGCTGGTCTCAAACTCCTGGGCTCAAGCGATCAGCGTGCCTGGGCCTCCCACAGTGCTGGGGTTACAGGCATGAGCCACCGTGCCAGGACAGGACTTTTGATTTCTATGTATCTGCATTTCTCAGTAATATCAGTCCTGATCCAATAAAACATACGAGGAAACATACTGATACCTTCAAAGCCGCATATACAAACACTGTAAAGAGATCTCTTTGCCAGAAATTTTAAAAAGACTGATAGGCTGGGCCAAAGGGACAGCTTTGGGGGAGATGGGTGATGATGAAGAAGTTTTGTCACCTTGAATTGTAGTCGGTCCTATTCTGAAATGCATGACTGGGGCCTGCTCAGCAGAGCCGGTGACTCCACAGCCTGAAGGAACAGATGAGAGATGAAACAAAGAACGTGGTGGCAGTTCTCACAGTTGTGGCTAACACCCCACGACATGCCTGTCACTAACATTGTCAGAAGCTGCAAACTAAATGAATTGGGAAAAATTTCCTGGGATAGTCAACCCCTTACATGCTGGAAGGTACCATTCTGAACATCTTATTTCTGTGACTAAAGATATATTACCAAGAGTTTCGGTGGAGATGCAGATTTAAACAGGAGATTGATGAATTTTGCCTGGCTGTGTGTGCACTTTATCTACTGTCAGTCAGTTTGATGTCAGCTGCTCAAATTTATGTCAAGGAAAGCCAAATTCTATTAATATTTTGTGTAGCTTAAAAATTGCAGAAGAGTCCCCAAACAGATTAATAATTTTTGCATGAGAAATTTATATTTTGAGCAACTTCATTTACTCCGGGGAATTTATTATTCTTTAACACATGAGATAAGAAGATAGAAAACAAGAGGATTATGCTGAGAGTGGGAGATTAAATAATTCATTTGGCTGCACCACTCAGGCCTCCAAATTCTACTTTATTAGATATCAATGTTTGCTTTTTCTTTCAAAGTTTAGCTAATTATTAAGATTGCTATGGGAACATCAATTTGCTCCTTGGAATCTGCTGTTTCTCCCAGCTTAAGATTGAAACTGTTCTTGATAGTGCACTGATTCCTGCTTAATCAGAGTATATCACAAGCAAGTGTGTGCCAGTGCATGTTTGGTGGCGCATTCGCACACACATACACACAGAGACATTCCAACTTATAACAGAAAATTTAAGCCTAATGGTTGTTGTTGCTTATGTATGCTCAAGTAAACATTAGGATTTAATGCTATTGTATGTGCTGTGGTCTACATTGTAAACACACATCAGGAATGAGAGGTCGGGTAGGCAGAACATACATTTCCTTCCTATTGTTAAAAAGGATTGCCTGAGCACCTATCTGTCCTTATTAGGAAGAAGTCTGGCATTTTTAAGATCCCTCTCCACCCAAAACTTGTTGTTTAAGACATAGAAAGCTTGTGTACTTCAGTCTTTCTAAACACAATTGGAGAAAGAAACCAGCAGATGAGAATTGCTTGGGTGTCACATCCTGGCAGATGCTTGTTGATCATTTCTGGAACGTCTTTTCTGAGAAGGGACCTACATAGCTAGGTAGGGTACCCTTGATGTGCCTCCAGTTTTAGAGCTCATTTGTTCACACTCATATACCCAGACATTGCTCCAAATATGACCTTTAGGCCAGAGTATCTGAATTCAGAAGGATTTGTTATCTCAATCACATGCTGAAAAAAAATTTAATTCTTCTCTTCACCCTCAAGTTCTTATGTTGAATTAGGAAATTTTTTTTTCTTTTTTGAGACGGTGTCTTGCTTTGTTGCCCAGGCTGGAGTGCAGTGGCACGATCTCTGCTCACTGCAAGTTCCACCTCCCAGGTTCACGCCATTCTCCTGCCTCAGCCTCCCTAGTAGCTGGGACTACAGGCACCCGCCACCATGCCTGGCTAATTTTTTGTATTTTTAGTAGAGGCGGGGTTTCACCGTGTTAGCCAGGCTGGTCTCGATCTCCTGACCTCGTGATCCGCCCTCCTCGGCCTCCCAAAGTGCTGGGATTACAGGCATGAGCCACCTCGCCCAGCCAGGAAATATATTTTTAAAAGCCCCAAGTTTATATTGGTATTGACATTTCCAATTCAAATGTGATATTCAGTGGTTTTCTTATTTTCCTTACTTTGCCACTATCTTAGTCCATTCGGGTTACTATAGCAAAATGCCTTAGGCTGGGTAATTTATAAAGAAGAGAAATTTATTTCTTACAGTTCTGGAGGCTGGGAAGCCTAAGATCAAGGACACTGGCAAATTTGGTATCTGATAAGGACCTGGCCTCTGCTTTCAAGATGGCACCTTGTTGCTGTGTCCTCCCTGGAGGGGACAAAGGGTGTGTCCTCACATGGCGGAAGGGTAGAAGTGCAAAAGGGCCTAGCTAGCTCCCTTCAGCTCATTTATAAGGGCACTAATCCATTCATGAAGATGGAGGTTTCATGGACTAATCATTTCCTAAAGAACCCACCTCTTAATACTATTGTAATTGTATTAAATTTTAGCATGAATTTTGGACAGAGTGCAAACATTCAAACTATAGCAGAAACATACCTTTAAACATGTGAAAACTACAATTGTAATGTTACTTTTAACAATATAACTACTGAGTGAAAGTTAGGATTTCTTTGCAATTTGTTTTGTTTTGTTCTTATACCCATAAATGATATATGTTCAGAGTATGGGGTTCAAAATATTATCTGTTAGGTCCATCTGTTTTAATACATTTCCAGTTTTAGAGTTTACTTTTGAAATTCTTTAAATTTGGTATTTGGAATATATAAAACATTTACACGATTCAAAGTAAAAATATTTCTAAAAGGTTTTCTCAGAAAGGTTCCATTTCCATTCTGATTTCCCCCATTGTATCCCCCTCAACCAAGGCCCCTAATTTTTTATTTATTTCTTTCAGCATTTCTTGTTAGAAAACACACACATTCATATTCTTATTTTCTTCCTTTTCTTACACAAAGGCTAGCATACTATATACACCATTCTGCACCTTAAAAAAATGAGCTGTCAGTCTTGGAGATCAGTTAAATCAGTAAAAAGAGACATTTTTCATGACTGTATAGTACTTCATTGTGTGGGTGTCCCATAGACTATCTAACCACTACTCTACTGATTGACATTTGAGTTGTTTCCAATATTTTGCTATTATATCTAAGGCCTCAGTAAATAACTTTGTACACATGTTTCATACTTGTGGAGTTGCCTTTTCAGGGAAGATACCTAGAAGTGTGATTGCTGAAGAAAGGGCAAATGCATATATTATTATGTATTGCCAAACATACATAAAAGTCACAGTATTTTGCGTTCTCACTGACAATTGATAAGAGTGTCAGTTTCTCTATGGCTTAACGTACAGGGCACATTGTCAAGCATTTGGATTTTTTGCTAAAACTTTGGGATGCGTTTTTCATGCGCTAGCTTTATCCAGAGTCAGCAGAAGCAGCAACACCTCTTAATGCAGGGGCATGCTAGAGATGGCCAAAATTGACTCACCAGAGTTTGTTGTCAAAATTTCAGAAATTTTACACTGGTTGCTAACCACAGCCATCATTAAAATCAAGCTGTATAAACGTATAATTAAATATTACAAACAAAGGCAATAAATGCTAAGAAAAACATGGCTTCCTAATGATTTTACTCTATTTACTACTATCTATGTCCTTGAGCTAATTTACTCCTATGCCTGTAAGGTAGAAACACCGGGTGAAATCCTACATACCTCTTTTCAGTTATGCACTCAGGGACTTCACCTTGGTAGCCTGAAACCAGCCATGATGGGACTATTTACACCATGGAAATCAGCAAACACAACAAACCCAGGCTGTTTTTCTTCTTTCCCAGAGAGCCGATTGTTAGACATTTACCAGCACACCACCGAACACTACTGAGGTTCTCACACAAAAAAACTTCAGGGAAAGAATCTTTCCAAAGGTCCTCTATCTCAGAAAAAAAAAAAAAGAAAAGCCCCACAAAAACAAAAAAACAAAATATTTCAACATCCAACATCTGATTAAAAAAAAAAATTAATGTGGGTGGGGTATGAGGCTTGTCAACTGTTTCCAGAGGTCTCCTTGATGAAGGCTGCATGTGGTCTAGCACTTCCTTTGGAAGATGTTATCTCTTATCCCCTAGGTCCTCGGATGAAACTCACATTTAACAGGCTGTTATATGAAAAGGACTACAGATGCTATTATGTTCATGTTGCATAATATGAATAATTTTAATTTGCATGTTTAATTCTATACAAAAATTGGCATAATCTGAAAGTCAATGAATATTAGAATTATGCCAACTGTTCCCTATTAATCAATTTTATGTGTGAATTCAACCTAAAACCCTCAACAGTTCTATTTTAGGCATATTGATAATACTGATCAAGCCTAAGTACTCCAAATTTATTATACCTACTCATATTTATATCTGATTGCATTTGTAGTGCTTTAAAGGCATCATTTCCACTTTCAACATTCAACTCAGCTCAATCACATCAAATGCTCGTTTCAGGAGTCCATGTTCAGAGGTAATATTTTGTGCATATTGTAATAGCTGTATCATGCTGTCATGGCATGGTATTAGTTATTTCTGTGGATAAATACCATACAAACTTAGAACATGGACCTGAGAAGCAAGAGACATACTAATGAATAATTTTAAATTTTAGATAAAATAACCCAAACCAGTGGACATTATAGGGAAGAAAATGAAATCTGCAGGAAGATAAAATCAGAGTAGAAGGAATAATATGTTTAAATTAAAAAGGAATAAACATAATAAGAGTTACTTTGAAGTCCTTACCCTAGCATCCATGGAATAGGTGAGGGTCAGTTTTTAGGGTTTAGGAAGTCTGTGAATCTCCTGAAATTGTTCAAATATATGTGTTAATGTAACACTGTGAATTTTTCAGAAGAGAGTTTTCTTAGCTTTCATTGGATTCTCAGAGGGACTCCAATGACCCCCCAGTAGAAAGAGCCATGGTTTACTACCAATAGCATCACATTAAGACTTCTGAAATCTGAACTACTAAGTCATTATTTAAATTGAACTATTCCCTTTAACCTCTCAGGCACCCGTGTTTTCACTTATGACCCAGTGTGATCTCTAAGTTACCATAGTCCCATGGCATGCACAGGGTTGGGGCTTAGGGAGAAAATTAAGTTGTACTATTCTTTTCCTGCAGAATGTGGAATCATATGAAACACAAAACATGTGAGTAAAACAGATGGAAACCAAATTTCAATTTTATGAAAGCTGGATTGGAGAATATGATTTAGATCTACAGCCAAATATACTTCATTTTACTGCTTTTCTGCTTGGTACATTAATATACCCACCAGAAAAGATATTTTACCCCTCTATAAACTTACTGCCTGGAGGAGCAGAGGATGTATGCATGCTGAGGGCACTTTCCATAAAAGAGCAACTAGAAGGTACTGAACCAAGTGTTTTCAGGTCCTTTTAAAAAACAGCACCAAAAAGATAAATGAGACAGTTGATAGACTATTCTTTTCTTGGGTGGTGGTGGGGAGTGGGGGGCATCAGTTTCTTGCTTTAGGAGACAAGGTGGCAATGACAGAAGGAGTAAAAAAGCACTGCCCTATAGACAGATGCCTCTTGGTCATACAAACCCAAAAGGTTTCCTAACAGAATAGCTTGAAAAAAGTCATTTGAGGCAGCTGAATGTAGAACATTTTATGCAAGTCTAAGAAAGTTTAATTTGATCAAACATAAGATGGTTACTTATTTTTTAAAATAAAACTTGATGTAACAAGAAGTGTTTTAGGTAGATTAAACTGTGACAATATTATACAATGTATTAGAGTAGCAACAATAGAAAAATAGAAACATGCACCAGATGATAAAAATCATGATGTTAGATTCTAAGTTTTTAAATTTTTGGCAGCAGAAATTAAGATAATTATGGTGATTCCTTGAATGCAAAGAGTAAGAGAGTTATAGAGTGAGAAGAATCAAATGCTTCAGTCTTTAGACTATAAAGATTGAATAGCTGAGAAAGAAAGCTTTTGGGGATAGTGACCAATGATGAGAGGTTTTAATTTTTCCATTTTCATTTGCTAAATTAAATTGGTGAATTGAGGTGAGTAACATATTTTGCAAGTAATGAAACTGAAGCTAATATTAGTTACTACCTATACAACATTATATTTTAATTTGGGATTTCCAAGTCAGCTCAGGACTCTGTGATTTATTTATTATTTATGCATTGATTGAAATTTATGATGCTTTTTTTTTTTTGAGACAGAGTCTTACTCTGTCAGCCAGGCTGCAGTGCAGTGGCACGATCTCAGCTCACTGCAACCTCTGTCTCCCGGGCTCAAGCAATTCTCCTGCCCCAGCCTCCCAAATAGCTGGGATTACAGGTGTGTGCCACTATGCCTGGCTAATTTTTGTATTTTTAGCAGAGACGGGGTTTCACCATGTTGGCCAGGCTGGTCTCGAACTCCTGACCTCAGGTAATCCATCTGCTTTTTCTTCCCAAAGTGCTGGGATTACAGGCATGAGCCACCGCGCATGGCTGAAATTTATGATACTTTACTAGCCATATGACAGTTGCCAATTTATTGCTTCCGCTCTACATTCACCCTTCAATTACCTTCTCCACTGTAATGAAGCATTTCTTTGCAGCAAGTACTATATCAAGCTTTGCCAGTAGAGGGAGCTGGAGGGAGATTGGAGAAAAAGGGCTTCCTAGTTCCACAGCTGCTGCTGCTGCTGCTGGTATGCTTTTTTACATGGATTTATCAGCAGTATGTGTGTGTATACTGGGATGGGGGTGCATTCAGTGATGCTTTACTCTTGCTGTGTGTCCAGACTGCACAGTCATTTTGAAAGGTCCCAACTTAATTCTAGCCTGGTGACCACCTTACATGAACACCATGCACCCAAGACCTCCCAATGATGCCTTGCTGGTAACTAGGCTTTTCACTCCCTGACACCCTTCGTACATTCACCTGCCAACCTTAACCTCTGTGCAGTTTCTCTAGTGCTGGTCTCCTGCAGACACTTTCTCCAGAGATCAGCCGTCGTAGCAGCGTAGTTTTCTCTAACCCTGGGATCCTTCAGGGTACATAAATTTTGCAATAGCACAGCTTTCTCCAGCTCTGGCCTCCTGAAGAGTTATCAGAGTAAGGGATTTTTCTTGCACTGGGCTCCTACAGGGCATGATTCCAGAAGTGTTCAGTGGCCAACAGATCCTCTTGGCACCCTAGAGGGCAGATTTTCAGCAAGAACCACTGGTGAGGTCCTTAAGGACTTCCCAGTATTCAGAGAGGCATGCATTTCAGGCTTGGAGGGGCCCTTCTGTGAGTTCCCTAGTCTTAAGGACATTGATTTTCCCTTATATCTGTTGCTGTTGTGTTCTTAAGAATCCTCTTTAACTCTTACTAGCCAATTTTCCATTATTCCAATTCCATGCTAATAATTCTGTGTTAAACTTTTCTTGCTCAGATTACTGTGTGGTTTCTGTCTGCTGCCCGGACTCTGACAGACAGAGGCACTGACCTTGCAACCTCACTCATCTTTTATCATCCTCTGTCAGTGGCCATTCTGTTTTTCTGTATAACATTGATTTTACTTTATAATGAGCTCTCCATACCTGAAAAAGAATAAGTGACTTTATTCTGAATTATGTAAATCCTGGAGATCCGACTCATTTATGGAGAATAGTTTCAAGCTGCTGACTTGAGTAGGAGAATTCTTCATGGAATAGAGCAAGAAGTAGTGGATCTCAAAGGCAGGAATCTGACTTTTTCCTTTGTCAGCAGGCAACTGGCACTAGCTTTTGTCTTTCTTTTCTCTATTTTCTCCTTTCTCATTTTTATCGCAAGTAGGAAGGAACTGAAAGAATACTACAGGATTGGAATTAGACTATATGGGACTTGGGGATAGAATTAATTATGGCAAGCAGAATATTGCAGTTTTTTAAGCAAATTTGAATTACTCCAGTCAGAAATTGTGACCAGGAAGTGTGGGGTCTTAGGTTCTTATCTTCTCAGAGGAAAGAATTCACCCAAGAGACATATAGTCATAGTTAAGCAGTAGTAAACTTTATTTAAAATGACAGGACCCGCTGAAATCTGGGTCAGAGTGGGCTGCTTGAGAATAAGACAGCCCAAATTGTCACTGTGGAAGCTCCTTTATGGGAGTTTTACATGATTATTCATGAAAGGGGCATGAAGGAATGTTACTAGCAACCATGTTTTGGGTGGTCCCTGAGATGTGCTTGTGCTATGGATGTACATGCCAGTACATATGTCAGTTGTCTCATTAGCATTTTAAATCTTCACCCAGGGGTGTGTTTTTAATATTTTAATGAGCAAAATGTTACTTTTAGGGTGAGCCAAATCAAAGTGCACATGCTTGCTACTGGGAAAAGTCCCTACTGAAGTCATTTCCTGCTAGGGCTGGATAAGCTTAACCACAAGTTCAGATGTGGACATTGTTTTCTTCTGATTGCTAGTGGGGCAAAGTTTCCAGAACTTGCTTCCTCTGAGACTGCCTTTCCTGCTCATGTTTGTTTGTCTACCTACTCTAATGAGGTTGGTAAGATAAACCCTCAGTGAGATTGCCTAAAAATGAATATGGGGGCACTTAATTGGCAAGCCAGTCCTCTCTTTTTTCCCTTCCATTTCCATACCCCACCACATCCTCTAAGCACACAGTGTCCTCCGGGTGCTCAAATCTTTCAACACCGTTCTGGTCTACTCATCCCTCTTGAGGTAATTTATTCTCCATGATGAATTTTCCTACTTCTTTTCACGTCAATAAAAACTCCCAAGTATTGAGCCTGAATTAGCGTAGTGCTTTTTAACATTAATGAGTGAATAGCCCCTATACTTAATATCCTCGAACAGGAGATTTTCACCCAAATTAATCCTAATTGGTGGAATTTGGTAAGGGAGACAGTAGTAGGAATATACTGTTGAGAAGCGACCTGGTGATGTTTTTTGCTAGAAGCACAACATTTAGACTAGACTATGAATAGAAGCTCAACATTTAGGTTGAGCAAAAAAACATCTCCTTCTCCTTCATCATACCCAGGCTGGATTTCTGAGGGAAAAAACAAATCCATGAAAATTATTGGTAATTAGATTGGAGCTGCATGCCACTAAAGCCCTTAGTAGTTACATGAGCAAATAAATGATACTATGATCCTTTGGGACATGTAAGACCAAAGAATCATGCTTGGCTTGACAAAAAGAACACTAGAAATCATGAATTTTTAGGCCATCTTTTGAATTATGCATTTGATGTTGACAAACATTTCTTCTGACAATCTTATTTATGATGCCAAGTTGGTAGATTAGAGTAATTATTTCTCTTTTCTTTGTACAATAAAGTAGTCAAAGAGTTAACTACACTGCTCCAGATCATGGTCTATGAAGGCATCAAAATCACTAGAATCTTGAGTCTTTCTATTTGATCATATTGCTTTCTATCTGGGGATTTTACTTGGAATTTTTCACATGTGCAACCCATTTTTAAACTTGCAGGTTGGATTTGTGAACTAAGAAAAATAATAATTTGCATGGGAGAGATTTCAAATGCCTGTTGATAGGAAGAATTGCCTTAAAGTGGCATAGAGGATCTCAAGAGGATTTCAAAGTCACATCACAAGGTGTTTTGATTCTTCTGAACAACAAATAATTTTCACAAAAAGAACATACTTTCAATCTGAAGGTAAAAGAAAGGAAGGCGAAAAGCAAGGACTATTAGCAGAGCCTGCTCTAAAAGATATTGAAAACAATAATAACAGAAAGATGGACTCATTCTGAATGTTTTAATCTTTATTTTAATATAATTGCACAGTGATTTCTCTCCTTATGTTGATTTAGCATATCCAAATTAACCAGGAGTTGGTTTTCTAATTATGTACTTGAGGTTTAGAAGAGTGGTGTATATTGAAAAATTAAACAGCAAAATTTTCTAGCACCTTATACATTTGGATTTGCTAAATTAGTCCTGATTGGTTTATTAAAAAATTCGTTTTTATGAAGCAGTGTAGGATGGTTGATCAGTTAAGTTTTCTTCAGGCACAGATAAATAAGCAGTCATTCCTTCATTCATTTATTCATGTATTAATTCTGGAATATCATATGGACATAGAAGAAAAGTGATCATATAACTTATTTCATCAGGCTTTTTATTTTTTTCTTCCTTTTCTTAATTATATGTACATACTTTCCATAGAGTGGGGAATAAACCTAATAAAGATTTAGGGGCTCAATACATCACTGAAATTGTTAGGAGTCCAGTGGTCCGAAGCACAGCAAGAAATACCCTTACAGAATAAAGACAAATTATTGCATTTTGTACTTTCCACCACTAAAATAGACTGATGGAGTTTTTGTTTGTTTGTTTGGAGACAGTGTCTCGCTCTGTGGCCCAGGCTGGAGTGCAGTGGCACAATCTTGGCTCACTGCAAGCTCCACCTCCCGGGTTCATGCCATTATCCCACCTCAGCCTCCCCAGTAGCTGGGACTACAGGTGCCCACCACCATGCCCCGCTAATTTTGTTTTTGTATTTTTAGTAGAGACAGGGTTTCACCATGTTACCCAGGATGGTCTCCATCTCCTGACCTCATGATCCACCCTCCTCGGCCTCCCAAAGTTCTGGGATTACAGATATGAGCCACCAGCTTCGTGCGTGGCCCTGATGCAGTTTTTTTTTTTTTTTTTTCCATTTTGGGGGTAGCTTATTATTCCATACTTGGAAATACACCTTTAAGTCATGTAGTAAGTTAAAAGGAAGGCTTCCAGCTTTAGTAATGCCTACAGTAGGAAAGAAGTCTGTGTCAGGTCCAGGCTGCAACACCAGTAATGCTACTACTTGGGTGATATTGAGAGGTGAAGCCAGCTGAGCTTCTGCCTAGAGTGGGGACTTGGAGAACTTTTCTGTCTAGCTAGAAGATTGTAAATGCACCAATCAGCACTCTGTAAAAATGCACCAATCAGTGCTCTGTGTCTAGCTAAAGGATTGTAAAGACACCTATCAGCACTCTGTAAAATGGACCAATCAGCACTCTGTAAAATGGACCAATCAGCACTCTGTAAAATGGACCAATCAGTGCTCTGTATAATGGACCAATCAGCAGGATGTGGGCGGGGCAAAATAAGGGAAGAAAAGCCAGCTATGAGCCAGCCG
This sequence comes from Symphalangus syndactylus, assembly GCF_028878055.3. NCBI lineage: Eukaryota > Metazoa > Chordata > Mammalia > Primates > Hylobatidae > Symphalangus > Symphalangus syndactylus. The sequence goes on along the minus strand of NC_072423.2, from coordinate 70,963,588 downwards.
TGGCACCCCTCTAGGGTCCTCATCCACACTGTGGATGTTTTGTTCTTTTGCTCTTCATAATAAATCTTGCTACTGCTCACTCTGGGTCCGCACTACCTTTAAGAGCTGTAACACTCACTGTGAAGATCTGTGGCTTCAGTCATTGAGACCACGAACTCACTGGGAGGAACAAACAACTTTGGCCTTGCCATCTTTAAGAGCTGTAACACTCACTGCGAAGGTTTACGGCTTCATTCCTGAAGTCTGAGAGACCACAAACCCGCTGGAAGGAAGAAACTCTGGACACATCTGAAGGAACAAACTCCGGCCACACCATCTTTAAGAGCTGTAATACCATGAGGGTCCGCAGCTTCATTCTTGAAGTCAGCGAGACCAAGAACCAACCAGAAGAAACCAATTCCAGACACAATATGATCCAGCATTACAGGTGTCTTTGGTGGGAAAAAGACATTATATGGAGTTCATAGAAAATAACAAATAGGAGAATAATGATGAAGACACCTGTAGTTCTACAGCAATCCATGTCATTTGCATCAGAGAGTTACACTTACTAAACAGTTCAAATAGGAGTACTGTTTGACCATCTTAGATGTGAATAAGGAGTGCCTGACTTTGGGATTAGTGACCATAGACTCAGAGCTCCCCATCATGACCTGTGCTCTTTCAGAACCACCAAGTCATAAGGCCAGGCAGCCTCAGCAGCAATATATTGTTTGATGGAAGTGATACCACTGAGAGCTGGCATGAGCAGGGCCAGAGTCAACATTAATTTCTATTTGGTTAAAATGGATAATTTTCTTAATGGCAGAACTAAGGAAATGCTAGTGGATGCATATGATTTTTATAATTGTAAATCCAAGGAGTTCAAGGAAAGAAATAAAATGATCTGCCCAAATACTCCTTAATTACTGAGACATTTTTTGTTCTAGCTGCTGGTTTTGTTGGCATGAAGTTATTTTAAATATCCTTTGAGTAGCTTTTACAGTTTGGAAATTATCTTTCTTCTGATATCTTGAAAGAACACACAAGTAAACCAGTGGGGGACAACAATTTTTTTTTTTTAATAAAAAGTTTTCTATATATTCTAAACAGAATGAATCACTTGAAAATTATCCCTATCGTAGAAAATAATTTAATATGTGAAAAAAGAAAACAACTCTAGTGGGATAGAAATTGGGAAAGTTTGCTGGTTAGAATAAAATCTAGCTTCACTTGAAAAAATGTACACAATATATTTTTTCTTTTTTTTTCAAGAGCCGGCATCTTGCTACATTGCCCAGGCTAAACTTAAACTCCTGGATTCAAGCAATCCTCTCACCTTAGCCTCCTCAGTAGCTGGGAGCGTAGGCAAGTGCCTCAGTAGCTGGGAGTGTAGGCAAGTGCCACTATCTCTGGATTACTTTTTTGATTTATCTTTTATATCACTTGTGTATTCATTTATTTCTAGTATATTTGTTTGGGTTGTGATTTTATTCTTCCTTAATCAGATTTGATAATGTTTGGTCTGTCTTGTTTTTGTTTGTTTTTTCTTTGCAGAGACAAAGTCTCGCGCTCTCACTCAAGCTGGAGTACACTGGCTTGAACGTAGCTCACTGCAGCCTCCTGGGCACCTGGGCTCAAGTGATCCTTCCACCTTTGCCTCTCAAAGTGCTGGGATTGCAGGTGTGTGGCACCACACCTGGCAGGCCTGTTTGGTCTGTTTTACTGTCTCCTACTCCACCTCTCTTCACCTCATACACTCCAGTTATTCAGTTCTTGGTTAGTTAATTATTATAATTTTTTCAGCTTTCTAAATTATTAACCTTTTATTTTTTCTTTAGCTAAAGTATATGATTGCTTATTCTGTATTGGGCACTGTGCTTAAGATTTTACCTTTGTCACAGTAATTCTTTTTTTAATCTACTGATTTCATTGAGTTTGTTTTGTTTTTTCTTTTTTAAATTCTAGAGTTGAATACTTAATTTATTAAAAATGGCCTTTCTAATAAAATGCTATTGTTTAGTAAAATTACATGATGAAAACATCAAGAATGAATTACTGGTTGAACACAATTGTACAGATTTTAAATGGAAAATAATGTTTTGAGCAATATTTAAAATGTATTACATCTGGAGGCACTTAAGAGTTAGCAAGAAGTAGACCAGCTCATTTAACATAAAACAATTTTCAACTGAAGAATTCCTTTTAAAAATTTTCATATGTAATTTTATACTCAGTCAATAAAGGCTTTGAGAATAGGTCTCTTTTTTTTTTTTTTTTTTTTTTTTTTGCAGTGGGGTGGGACAGAGTCTCACTTTGTTGCCCAGGCTGGAGTGCAATGGCATGATCTGGGCCCACTGCAACCTCCACCTCATGGGTTCAAGCAATTCTCCTGCCTCAGCCTCCCAAGTAGCTGGGATTACAGGAGCCCGCCATCACACCCGGCTAATTTTTGTATTTTTAGTGGAGACAGGGTTTTGCCATATTGGCCAGCCTGGTCTTGAACTCCTGACCTTAGGTGATCCGCCCTCCTGGGCCTCCCGAAGTGCTGGTATTACAGGCATAAACCGCCACCCCTGGCCTGAGAATCTCTCTAATTGGAGCTCAGGTGAAGCCTTCAGAGCTCTGACTACTCAGCTCTGTTTTTTACTTTACCATTTCTATCTCGAAGACAACTTTCTGGGATGTTAGTCCTTCTTGGAACAGTAATCCTTAACTCCTTTATTTTACAGAGGTAGAAATGGAAAACCAAAGTTTTTTTCTTGTTAAATGTTAATTACTACAAGCTGTTCTTAATCTGATTTTGGTTTTCCCTATTCTCTGCTTCTGGTGTGGTTTCTTTTATATCAAAATGTTTGAGGAGGCCGGGCGCAGTGACTCACATCTGTAATCCCAGCACCTAGGGAGGCCAAGGAGGGTGGATCTCGAGGTCAGGAGATGGAGACCATCTTGGCTAACACGGTGAAACCCCGTCTCTACTAAAAATACAAAAAATTAGCGGGGCGTGGTGGCAGGCACCTGCAGTCCCAGCTACTCGGGAGGCTGAGGCAGGAGAATGGCATGAAACCGGGAGGCAGAGCTTTCAGTGAGCCGAGATCATGCCACTGCACTCTAGCCTGGGCAACAGAGCAAGACTCTGTCTCAAAAAAAAAAAAAAAAAAAAAAAGAAGAGAAGTTTGAGGAATTTCTGGCTGAATTTTGTTGTCCAGTTCGGGGACCTTAGAGAAGCTATTGTGTCAAATATTGCTTAAATTACAAACTTTACAATTTTGCTTATAATTCCTCAAAGAGATAGTATCAATTTGCCATTTAGAATGCAGAATTTTTTTTTAATGTTATCTCCTTTGAGTATACTTTGACCAAAACCAGTATCTTGTTTCTATGGAAAATTAGTAATGATGGCTCCCTGACACACTTGTGTACAGGAAGATCACACATCATCATCATCATCATCATTGCTATCATCATCATCATTGTTGTCACTGTGGTAGTAACTTAAGCTGAAGTCCCATGTGACTCAGAATCTGTACAGAGTCAGAGTCAAAGAAACACTGTCCATCAAGTGAAAATGATTGAAAGGAAATGCCAATATTTATTTGCATTTCTTGAAGAGCATTAAAGGGTTTTCAATCGTTAACCACGGCAACATAGATCTCAACACATCTCAAAAGCCTTTTCTTCTCCTAAAATATGCAATACGTCATTGCTCCGATGTCCCTCAGACAACTGCTTCTCACTCACCCTGAGATTTTTGCAGGGTTTGTCTCTTTATTTCTCTTTTATTTCTCTCTGGCATTGTTACTTTCCATCCCATGGCCCCCGCCAGTATTCTGAATCTGTATGACAAAAGCCTGAGAATGGAGTAAGCAATGCTAGAATTCTTTAAAGGGTAAATTAAAGAAATGCAATTAAAAGAAAGCAAAGTGAAAGAAAGAAAAGAAAAAGGAAAAATCCCTTTTCCTTTAAAGGATTGGGAAGGAGAAACATGGGAAAACTCACTCAAGAATGCATTTGCCCTTGTCACTTAAGTAGTTCAACACACATTCGCTCATTCAATCTTCATGGCAAGTTTATGAAGTAAATAAAGTCATAATTTCTCTTTTGCTGTCAGGGTAACTAGGACTTGGAGAGATAAAATAATGTACTCAGGTCACCTAGCTAGTTAGTGAAAAAACAGAAGCTCTGTTTTTGGTCAATTTACTATGCAATCATCTGAAGTTTCCAGATTTCATAAAATTTGATGTTATTTTCCAATTAATATTTTTTCTTATGATTCATTTTCCCTCTCCAAATCCAAGCCCTTAGAAGCAGACCTTTGTTTAAAATGAATTTTTATCAGATTACTGGTATTTATACATTAACCATTCCAATGAGTCCTTAATTTTGGAACCTGGCTTCTATAAAAAAAATTGGTTTAGCTATTCCAAAAATTTAAAATACATTTTTACAGATTGGTACAACTGATTCTTCACGCACTGATTCTGGTAAATTAAGTGGTGTGGGTTTCTTTTAGCAGATAAGATTAATATGGAGAGATTCTAAAGGGTCTGTACACCAGCATGAGGGTATGTGCACATGCCTCGGTAATCCTTATATTAATATTGGAGTGTTGAGAAATAAAGGCAAGGCTTGGGGAGGATACAAAAAGATACTATCTTGCCATAGTATGAGATAAGAAAATTTGTAATTTTCTAAAAGCAGGGAATTACAGCCGTAACCTCTGACGTGGAGGAGGAAGGAATGTAATCATTGTGGACATGTCAGCAATGTCAAAAGGTTCTTTGGGGTAGACACTACTATATTAATTGTGTAATAGGCATTATGCATTGCTGTAGTTCAACATGTGCTCTATTCCTTGGCTTGTGAATTAGAGAAATTCTGTGCAGGTATGCATGAAAGTGTACAGGGTATGACAAGAAATTGATGTTTGCTTCTATCTGTGTCTCTCAGGACCCTGGTATGCATGATGAAATCTGCTTTGAGGAATGTGAGCATAGCAAACACTCACTCTCCCAATCAATTATTTATCCAAGTTCATAATGAAAGTGAGATTAAACACTTCCATGAATGTGGGCAGACAAACTGGAAAATAATTTTTGAAAGGGGAAGTTCTATGATATCTTTACATCTAGGAAGGCACAGTGTCTTCAGCAGAGCTTTTGCTAGTTGCTGTTTCTGCAATCAAGAGTCTCTGTTCTGAGTGCAATGAGGATGCTCTATGCTCTGCACATTCACCTGGGTGATCATACCTTTCTATGTTTACAGGTCAGAAGGATAACAACCATGTGTACTTCTGTTGCTGGTGCATGGTATTCTCGGCAACCTCTTACCTAGTTCTTTACACCTGACTTTTAAATCTGTGAAGGAAATGGGAAAAGCAACTAATATCTAGCTGCCTAGTATGTCTGGGTACTGTGTGGTGCCTTATGTGCACAATCTCATTTATTTCTCTAAAGACATGTGAAGTAGGTGTTACTATATCCACTTCCCAGATGAGGAAACAAAGGAGTCACCATATCTCCTCTAGGCTTATACAGATAGTTAAAAGGCAGATAGGGGATTTGAATTCAGATTCACCTGATTCTCAGTTTCAGCTAAACTAAACTGTGGAATTCCAAAGATCAGTTCTTCGTATACACCCTAGGATGCCTTTCATGTGTGAAATATCAAATATTTGTTAAATATCTGTGGCATTTCTGCAGGGGAAATGATTGAGTTTCTCAAATATTAAAATCTGTTAATGTAATCAAACTTTGTTTCTATTTACACATTGTTTTAATTTGATCAGTTAGTTTAAGTAAGAGAAGAACAAAATCTAATTGTTTTTCTCCTTTTCAACCCTCACAAAATAACAGAGTAAGCATACAACAAAAAGTAACATGGAGAAAATGAACAGAAGGAGCTAAAATCAGCTGCAGTTTTCATTGTGGGGACAGGGAGTGTCTCAAAAATGTATATTTATTTATTATTATAGATTCAGGGGGTACATGTACAGATTTGTTACATGAGTATATTGTGTTATGCTGGGTTTGGGCTTCTAGTGAACCCATCAGCCAAGTAGTGAACATAGTACTCAATAGATAGTTCTTCAACCCTTGCCTCCATTACTCCCTCCCTGCTTTTGATGTCCCCAGCATCTAGTTTCCACTTTTATGTGCTTGTGTACCATTGTTTACCTTCCACTTATAAATGAGAACATGTAGTATTTGAATTGCTGTTTCTGTGCTATTTAATTTGAGATAATGGCCTCTAGCTATGTTGCTGCAAAGGAAATGACTCATTCTTTTTTATGGTTGCATAGTATTCCATTATATATATATATATATATATATAACATTTTTATATATATGCATTTTTATATATACACATTTATGTATATATACATTTATGTATATATACATTTATATATATTTATATATATACATTTATATACATTTATATATACATTTATATATTTATATATAAATATATTTATATATATACATGTATATATTTATATATACATATATATTTATATATACATGTATATTTATATATATACATGTATATATATATTTATATATACGTGTATATATATTTATATATATACGTGTATATATAATTATACATACATGTATATATATATACATGTATGTATAATTATATATACACGTATATATAATTATATATACACGTATATATAATTATATATACGTGTATATATAATTATATACACGTATATATATTTAATATACATGTATATATATTTATATATACCTGTATATATACATGTATATATACATGTATATATATCTATATATACATGTATATATATATATCTATATATACATATAGATATATCTATATATACATGTATATATATTTATATACATGTATATATATATTTATATATACATGTATATATATTTATATATACGTATATATATATTTATATATATATTTATATATACATTTATATATATATTTATATATATACATTTATGTATATATTTATATATATTTATATATACATTTATATATATATTTATACATATATTTATATATGTATACATTTATATATATTTATATATATTCATTTATATATTTATATATGTATACATTTATATATATTTATACATATACATTTATATATATTTATATATGTATACATTTATATATATATATATATATATAGGGAAAATTGGGTATCCATCCTCCCAAGCATTTAGTCTTTGTGTTACAAACAATCCAGTTATACTCCTTTAGTTATTTTAAAATGTAAAATCAAAGTATTATTGATTATAGTTATCTTGTTTTGCTATCAAATACTAGGTCTTATTCATTGTTTCTAACTACTTTTTTTGGTATCCATTAACCATGCTCGACTACCCCACCACCACTCCCAACTACCTTTCCTAGCTTCTGGTAACCCCATCCTTTTATTCTCTATCTCTATAAGTTCCATTGTTTTGATTTTTAAATCCTACAAGTAAGTGAGAACATGTGATGTTCACTTTCTCTGCTTAGCTTATTTCACTTAACATAATGATCTTCAGTTCCATCCATGTTGCTGCAAATGACAGGATCTAATTCCTTTTTATGGCTGACTAGTACACCACTGTGTATATGTACACAAAGATATTTTATTCATTCATTCATCTGTTGATGGGTACTTAGATTGCTTCAAAATCTTGGCTATTGTGAACAGTGTGGCAACAAAGATGGAAATGCAGATATCTCTTCAATATACTGATTTCCTTTCTTTTGGGAAGCAGTGTGATTGCTGGATTCTTTGGTAGCTCGGTCTTTAGTTTTTTGAGGAACTTCCAAACTGTCCTCCATAGTGGCTGTACTAATTTACATTCCCATCAACAGTGTACAAGGTTCACTTTTCTCCACATCCTTGCCCCCATTCGTCTTTTGGCTATAAGCTATTTTAACTGGGATGAGTTGATATCTCCTTGTAGTTTTGATTTGCATTTATCTGATGATCAGTGATGGTGAGCACTTTTCCATATGCCTGTTTGTCATTTGTATGTCTTCTTTTGAGAAATGTCTATTCAAATCTTTTGCCCATTTTTCAATTGGATTATTAGTTTATTTTTTCCTATAGAGTTGGTGGAGATCCTTGTATATTCTGGTTATTAATCTCTTGTCAGATGGGTAGTTTGCAAATAATTTCTCCCATTCTGTGGGTTGTCTCTTCACTTTGTCTATGTGTCTGTTTTTATGCCAGTACAATGCTGTTTTGATTACTGCAGTTCTGTGGTAAAATTTGAAGTTGGGTAATGTGATTCCTCCAATTTTTTTTTTTCTTGAGATGGTTTTACTATTCTAGGTCTTTTGTGATTCCGTGTAAATTTCAGGATTGTTTTTCTATTTCTGTGAAGAATGTCATTTGTGTTTTAGTATGAATTGCATTGAATCTGCAGACTGTTTTGAATAGTGTGAGCATTTTAACAATATTGATTCTGCCAATCCATGAACATGAAATATCTTTCCAATTTTGTGTCTTGTTCAATTTCTTTCATCAGTGACTTATTGCTTTCATTGTAGAGATCTTTCACTTCTTTTGTTAAGTTAATTCTTAGGTACTTAATTTTATGTGTGCTATTTTAATTGGGATCACTTTTTAATTCTTTTTTTTAGATTGTTCACTGTTGGCATATAGAAATGCTATTGAATTTTGTATGTTGAATTTGTATCCTGTAACTTTACTGAATTTGTTCATTCTAGTAGATTTTTGATGGAGTCTAGATTTTTCTGAATATCAGATCGCCTCACCTGCAAACAATAATAATTTGAGCTTTTCCTTTCCAATTTGAATGCAGTTTATTTCCTTCTCTTGTCTGATTGCTCTAAGTAGGACTTCCAGTACTATGTTATATAACAATGGTGAAAGTGGCTATCTTTGTCATGTTTCAGATCTTAGAGGAAAGGCTTTTAGTTATTCCCCATTCAGTATGATACTAGCAGTGGGTCTGTAACATATAGCTTTTATTATATCGAGGTATGCTCTTTCTATTCCAAGTTTTTTTAGAGTTTTTAATTATGAAGGAATGTTGAACTTCATCAAATGCTTTTTGGCATCAGTTGAAATGATATGGGGTTTTGGTTCTTCATTCTTTTGATATGATGAGTTACATTGTTTGGTTTGCATATGTTGAACCATCCTTACATTCCAGGGATAAATCTCACTTGGTCATGATGAATGATCTTTTTTAAAAAGAAAGTATTTTTAATGTGTTGTTGAATTTGGTTTGCTAGTATTTTGTGAAGATTTCTGCATCAATGTTCATTAGAGATGTTGGTCCATATTTTTCTTTTCTTGATATGTCTTTGGTTTTGGTGTCAAGGTTATAGTGGCATTGTAGAATGATTTTGGAAGTAGTCCCTCCTCCTCTATTTTTTTGGAGCAATTTGAGTAGGATTCGTATTAGTTTTTTAAACTTCTAGTAGAATTCGACAATGAAGACATTGGAGTCTGAGGCTTTTTTTTTTTTTAACTGGGAGAAGTTTTGTTAAGACTTTGATCTCATTACTTGCTTTGGTCTGTTCAGGTTTTTGATTTCTTTATGGTTCAATCTAGGTAAGTTGCATGTGTCTAGGAATTTGCTCATTTTTTTCTAGATTTTCTAATTTATTGGCATATAATTGTTCATAGTAGCCACTAATGATCCTTTGAATTGCTGGGTTATCAGTTGTAATGTCTCTATTTTTATCTTTGATTTTATTTATTTGGGTCTTCTCTCTTTTTTTGTTAATTAGTCTGGCTAAAGATTTGTCAATTTTGTTTATCTTTTCAAAAATTCACCTTTTTGTTTCATTGATCTTTTGTCTTGTTTTCTTCATTTCAAAGTCATTTATTTCTGTTTTGATAATTATTATTTCTTTTCTTCTCCTAGTTTTAAGTTTGATTTGCTCTTGCTTTTCTAGTTCTTTAAGATGCATCCTTAGGTTATTTATTTGATGTTTTGATTTTCTTTTTTGATGTAGGCACATACAGCTATAAATTTCCTTCCTAGTACTGCTCTTGCTATATCTCATAGGTTTTGATATGTTGTGTTTCCATTATTATTATTATTATTTGTTTCAAGAAAATGTTCAATTTCCTTCTTGATTTCTTCATTGGCTCACTGATCAATTTAGGAGCATAGTTTTTAATTTTCATGTGTTTGTATAATTTCCAAAATTCTTGATTGATTTTTGGTTTTATTCCATTGTGATCAGGGAAATGCTTGATATTTCAATTTTTCAAATGTTTTAAGACTTTGTTTTTTTTACTTTGCAGATGCCACTGCCTCTGGGAGCCCTGTGCCTCAGCCATGGTCAACCCCACCATGTTCTTTTACATCACCATCAAAAGTAAGCCTTTGGGCCCTGTCTCCTTTGAGTTGTTTGCAGACAAGTTTCCAAAGACAGCAGAAAAATTGATGCTCTGAGCACTGGAGAGAAAGGATTTGGTTATAACAGTTCTTGGCTTCACAGAATTATTCCAGGGTTTATGGTCAGGGTTTATGTGTCACTTATTTCTACACACCATAATGGCCCTGGTGGCAAGTTTATCTACAGGGAGAAATTTGATGATGAAAACTTCAACCTAAAGCACACAGGTCCTGGCATCTTGTCCATGGCAAATGCTGAACCCAACACAAATGGTTCCCAGTTTTTTATCTGCCCTGCCAAGATTGAGTGGTTGGATGGCAAGCATGTGGTCTTTGGCAAGGTGAAAGAAGGCATGGATATCATAGAGGCCATGGAGCACTTTGGGTCCAGGAATGGCTAGACCAGCAAGAAGATTAGCATTGCTGACTGTGGACAATTCTAATAAGTTTGACTTGTGTTTTATCTTAACCACCAGACCATTCCTTCTGTAGCTTAGGAGAGCACTCCTCCCCCTCATTTGCTCACAGTATCCTATAATCATTGTGCTCTCACTGCAGTTCCCTTTGGGTTCCATGTTCCCTTCCATACCTAGCTGGATTGCAGAGTTAAGTTTATGATTATGAAATAAAAACTAAATAACAAAAAAGACTTTTTTTTACTTAACATGTAGTCTATCCTTAAGAATGATCCATGTGCTGAGGAAAAGAATGTGTGTTTTGCAGCCACTGGATAAAATGTTCTGAAAATATCTGTTAGATTAATTTGGTCTGTAGTATACAGTACGTCTGATGTTTCTTTGTTGATTTGCTGTCTGGGAGATCTGTCCAAAGCTGTAAGTGGGGTGTTGAAGTCTCCAGCCATTATTGTATTGGGGTTTATCTCTCTCTTTAGCTGTAATAATATTTGCTTTATATATCATGTGCTTTAGTAGTGGGTGCATATATATTTACGATCATTATGTCCACTTGCTGAATTGACTGCTTTATTATTATAAAGTGAACGCCTTGTCTCTTACAGTTTTTGCCTTGAAATCTATTTTGTCTGAAATAAGGATAACTACTCCTGCTCTTTTTTGGTTTCCATTGGCATGGGATATCTTTTTTTATCTCTTTTTTTCAGTCTATATGTGTCCTTATAAGTGAACTATATTTCTTATTGGCAACAGATCATTTAATCTTATTTTTTTTAATCCATTCAGTCACTCTACGTCTTTTGGTTGGAGAGTTTAGTGTCTTTACATTCAATATTATTGACTACTAGGGACTTATTTCTACTATTTTAAAATTTGTTTTCTGGTTCATTTGTGGTCTTATGTTCCTTCTTTCTTTCCTTCTTGTCTTTCTTAGTGAAGATGATTTTCTCTGGTAGTATTCTTTAATTTCTTGCTTTTTATTTTTTGTGTATCCATTGTATGTTTTTAGATTTGAGGTTACAATGAGCCTTGCAAGTACTATCTTATAACTTATTATTTTAAACTGATGACAACACCGATTGCATATACAAACATGCAGAAAGAAAACTAGAAAAACTCTACACTTTAACTTCATCCCCCACTTTTTAACTTGTTGTTGCTTCTCTTTATGTCTGATTATACTGTCTACATCTTGAAAAGTCATTGTAGTCATTATTTTTGATTGGTTTATCATTTAGTCTTTCTAGTTAACAATGGTAATTAACACTACCAATGGCAATGGTGGTTACTTTTGCTTGATTCTTTTTAACTATTTTAATCTCTTTGTTAAATGTATCTGATAGAATTAATGGAATCACTAATTATATCATTAATTAATCATTAACAAATCATTTATTATTACATAAATCTAATCATTAATTCTATGAATTCTGAATTTCTTCTCTGTGTTATCTTGAATTTTCTTGAGTTCCCTCAAAATAGCTATTTATTCAGTTTTCTCAAAATAGCTATTTTGAATTCTCTGTCTGAAGGATCATATATCTCTGATCCTCTGGGGTTGGTCCCTGGTGCCTTATTTAGTTCATTTGGTGAGATGTTTTCCTGAATAGTGTTAATGCTTGTAGATGTTCGTCAGTGTCTGGACATTAAAGAGTTAGGTATTTACTGTAGTTTTCACAGTCTGTGCTTGTTTGTACCTGTCCTTGGAAAGACTTTCTAGGTATTCAAAAGAACATAGGCCCCAAGCCTAATACTGCTGTAGTTTTTTTAGACTCATGGAAGCACCACTCTTGTGGTTTTGAATAAGATCTGGAAGAATTATCTTGATTATCAGGCAGACTCTTGTTCTTTTCCCTTGGTTTCTCCCAAAGAAATGGAGGCTGTCTCTCTCTCTCTCTCTCTCTCTCTCTCTGTGTGTGTGTGTGTGTGTGTGTGTGTGTGTGTGTGTGTGCTGAGACACCTGGAGCTGGGGATGTGGTGATGCAAGTACTCTTGTGGCTGGCACCACGGGGACCGTGCTGGGTCAGACCTAAAGTCAGGACAGCACTGAGTCTTGCCCAAGGCCCTTCCCTTCAGGGTGACAAGTTCTTTCAGGCACCAGACATGTCCAGAAATGCTGTCTGGGAGCCAGGAATTGAAGTCAAACACCTTAGCATTTTACTTAATGTTATATTCTGCTGCAACTAAGCTGACACTCACACCACAATACAGAGTCCTTCCCACTCTTCCCTCCCCTTTACTCAGGCAGAGGAGCCTCTCCCTGTGGTCACCACCACCACAGTCCATGGGGGTTCTGCCAGGCCACCGTTGATGTTCACTTAAATCCCAAGGGCTCTTTTGTAAGCTTGTGGTGAATGCTGGTAGGCCTGGAACTTACCCTTCAGGGAAGTGGGCTCTCTTCTGGCCAAAGGTAGATCCAGAAATTCTGTCCAGGACCTTAGGGTTGGACTTAAGGACTCCAAGAGCCTTCTTGTTGCTTTGCCCTACTGTGGCCAAATTGGTGTTAAAGATGCAAGACAACGTTCCCTTTATTATTAACTCTGCTTTTCTCCAACAGGAGTCTTTCATCATAGCCACCACAGCTGGAAACATGCTTGGTAAATGCTGAGCTAGCATGTCTCAGATCCCAAGGCCCATGGTGTGCTTTCTGGGTATTTCTGCTGGTTATTCAGCACCCAAGGGTTCTTGAGTCAGCAGGTGCTTTAGTCCATTCTACACCATTATAGAGAACTACCTGAGGCTGGGTAATTTATGAAGAAAAGATGTTTAATTGACTCACAGTTCCACAGGCTGAACAAGAAGTATGGCTGGGAGGCCTCAGGAAACTTACAATCATGGCAGAAGGCTTAGGGAAAGCAAGCACGTCTTACCATGGCAGAGTAGGAGAGAGAAAGTGAGGGAGAAGTGCTACATACCTTTAAACAACCAAAGCTCACAAGAACTCACTATCACAAGAACAGCAAGGAAGAAATATGCCCCCATGATCCAATCACCTCCCACTAGGTCCCTCCCCCAACATTGGGAATTACAATTCTACATGTGATTTGGGTGAGGCATAGAGCCATACCATTCATCACAGGTAATGAATTCTGCCAGGAATGGTCCTTCCCTTCAAGGAAGCAGTTCCCTTTTAGCCCAGGGTGTGTCTGGGAATGTTTTTCAAGATCTAGGGCCTCATGACTCTGTTTGCTGCCCCATCCTACTATGTCTGAACTGGTTCCTAAGATGCAAGACTTTGTTACTTTTCACTTTCCTCTCCTTAAGCAGAAGGAACATGTCACGTTTGTTGCTGCTGCATTGATTGGGGTTGAGGGAGAGATTGTGCAAGCTAGTCAAAATGAATGTTTAACTGAAGTTTGTTAATAGTTTCTGTGAGTCTCATGTTGGGGCTCTTTATTTTTATCTCACTCAAGACTTAGAACAACATAGTAAGCACACCTGGCACCCAGACCTTGGCTTCTAATAGCATTCTCAATTAAAGGAGTCAGGGGTTCTTGGAGAAATATGTGACTGGATTGGGACAGGAATTATACAGGCTAAGTCATCTTGCAGCATAAGAAAGTAAGGAAGTGCTTCAGAAAAACTCACTTTGATGGCAGATATATCAAAGAGCACAGGATCCAAGAGTTTTCACTCACCAAATTGAAACGATTTGAGCAACAACATAAATAATGTAGAATTGGGTTTGAACCACACATATAATATAAATATCCACAAATCTTTAGTAATATAAATAAATAAGATTAATAAATAAATGGGAAGAGAAGAGACAAATCTCTCAGACAAAAAAAGAATTTCAGTTAATTTATGCCTCACCCTCAAGGAGGTAGCTCAAAACTCTTCACTCTTTAAGTGTGAGCTATGCATCATAACTTTCTTCCTAAGAGTACAGTATTGATAGAGGGGAAAGGTTGCCCTTATAGTGTAGAGCCCTGGAAAGCACTTCCTCAGCTAGGTTATTAAGGTCAACATGAACTTTGAAAATCATATTGATAACTACCCTTGGCGTGATGGAATGAAAACGTTACTTTACCTCTGTGATCTTCCTTCAGAAACTCATAACCCTAGTCTAATCATGAGAAAAATATCAAACAAATCCCAGTGGAGGAACATTCTACAAAATAGCTGACGAGTATTCTCAAAATTGTCAAGGTAATCAAAAACAGGGGAAGTGTAAGGATTTACCACAGCAAGAAGAGCCTAAGGACATAGGACAAATATGCTAGACTGGATGGGATACTGGAACAGTAAAAGGATGTGAGGTAAAAACTAAGAAAATCTGAATAAAAAATGGACATCAGTAAATAACAATGAATCAATACTGGCTCATTAATTGTAACAAATGTATCACACTAATCTAAGATACAAGTAATAGCAAAAACTGGGTACCGAGAATATGTAAATTCTGTGCTATCATCACAATTTTTCAAAGAATCTAAAACAGTTAAAAAATATTTATTTTTTTAAAAAAATACATAAGGAGAGAACTTTTCTAATATTTCATATGAGGAAACAGAGCTTCAGAGAGCTTAGGTAACTTGCCCAAAGTCAGATAATCATACAATAAGTGGCAAATTGGGAGTTTGAGCTATATCTTTGGACTAAATGGCTTGTTTCAACACCTCACATTATGTCTTTTATGTGCCACCATCCATTTTAGTGCCATCTACCCACTGTCAGAATTTCTCTTCACCCCACTTTTGCATGTACCCTACTTGCTTCTAGGGAAGAATATAACTGCAAGCAGTTGATTTGGGAAGTGATTCCAGGAAGCAAAAATGACAAAAAGAGACAGGGAAAGAAAAAAATGCCAATAAATTGTGTGTAATGAACTGATTATGCTTTAGGCAACTGGAGCTTAATCCTATTTGGGATCCTCTGAGACACCCTATTGAGCATGTCTCACAGTTATCTCTTTGGGGACAGAGAGGCTTCCACTTACCCTCTGACTCCCATCTTCCAATGGCTGAAGTTTGCTCTGGAGGGATTAACACTCTTATATCTACCTAGTTCTGGAGAAATCCTCATTCACAAAATAAGAAAGATTCAGGCTCTTAAAATAGGTTGCTATCAGCTTACCAGAAACTGAAGTAGCTAGAGAATAATTCAGATGGAATGAATATGGGGTGGGGTCTGCAACACCATACAGAGGAATTTGTGATGTGTGACTTTTTACAGACATAGCTACATTTTAAATGTATGCAAACGATAATTTGTAATGCAAAGGTATGAATAACCAATTTTAAGTTCAAGACTATGTAGAGCAAGTATTTGTAAACTGTGGATGGTGAACAAAATCAGGCCTACTGTCTGTTTGCATAAAGTTTTATTGTGATACAAATAAAGTTTCACTGTAACAAATTTACTGTAACATTTTTATGGCAGCAGAGGTGGCCTGTCTAGAGTGGCCACTGCAAAGATGCCAACTGCAGTGGGGAAGGCAAGGCCAGGGCTGTGCATTCCATGAAGTCTGAAGGAGAAGGAACAGGAAAAAGTCCCACCCCCTTCTATGTTGGTGGGGCTGGATCCCCAGCCTCCCTGGCACAGCTACAGCCACCCAGCCATGGTTGCAGACCCAAGCATCCCTGCACTCTTGGGGGCCCTGGAAGCCTCTTGCCCCTGCAGGTTCAGAAGTGCCTGCTCCCCCTGCTTGGCCCTTCCCTGCTCCCAGCACCCACTTAGATTTCAGAGCAAAGTTGAAGTCGAGCCTGGGTGCTGTCATAACCTGGCCAGATGTGCACACACTCAGGGTGCTGCTGGCACACCAGCCCCCTGCTGCCTTGGCCCCCTTCAGACTTTGGGTGCTGGTGAGCATAGGAGAGAGACCAAGTCAGGAGCTGAGTGTGGCTCAACGCAGGGCTTCAGGTGCCCCTTGGCACAAACAGCCTGAGCACCATGGACAGCAGGTTGATGATGGCAAAAGGCAGACAGGCTCCTAGGCAGAAGGAGGTGGGTCCCTGGTGAAGCCCCACCTTCAAGCCAGGGATGGCTTGAAGCCTGGGGGCTGGGCTGGGGCTGTCAGTTCTGCGGAGAGAACTGGAGTGAGAACTTATGGTGCTTTTTCCAGGCCTGCAGATCACTGCCCATGGATCAATCAGCATGCACTTCCTCCACTCTGAAGCTCATAAAAACCCCAGACTCAGCCAGACTTGGGCAGAGGATGGGATGACCTGCAGGTAGATAGGAGTTACCCACTTTGGGTCTCCTAGGAGCTGTACTGTCACTAAATAAACTCCTTGCCTTGCTCACCCTCCAATTTAGTGCATATATCATTCTTCTTGGATGCAGGACAAGAACTCTGGACTTGCCAAAGGGTGGGACTAAAAGAGCTATAACAAACACAGGACTGAAACATGCACCCCCCCACCACTCACCACATTTCAGGTGACAAGAAGGAGAGAAAATACAAGGAGAGAAGAGCTGTGGCCCTTTGGGAAGCCCAGACCTAGGAGCTCCTTGAGCCAAGGCTATGACACTCTCTTTGGGGCTCTGCAGTTACCAGCATCTCCAAGCTTCCAGGCATCACCACATTCCCTGGTGCCCACAGTGGAAGCCACTTGCCATACACCTTGTCCAGCACAGTCTTGCAAGGAGGCAGCACCTGTCCCGGCTTCTGGAGCTGCCTGCCCTGTGACAGCTGCCATGCCTGGCTGTACACAGTGTCTGGACCCCACACTCACTCACTCATGCACACCTCACTGCTTTGTGCCTGGCTTGCCCTTGGCAGGCATGGGGTCCAGGCCAGAAGCATGAGCTGAGCACAGCCTGCCAGGCCAAGTGGGCAGAATAGCCCAGTAGGCCCAAGCAAAACTCAGACAAAGACATCACTGGCCACAAAGGTTTCCAGCTGGAAAAGTAACACCACAAAGATCCCGTGGCATTTTGGGGGGCTCATCCGGGATCTGTGGAAGGGTGAGTAAAAGTGGATTTGCTGCTTTCTGTCCTTTTTTCAGAGTCCCTAAACTCCACAATAGCCAAAATGAAAGAAAACTACCACACCTCTGCCAGCCAGTTAAAAGCAACTCATGTGGCTGCTGGACTTAAGACATAGAGGACAGGCTTGCTGAAGAGGACACGGTCAATCACCCGTCACCCTTAGGTGTTGGGAATGTTGGCTTTGTTTTAATCCAGTTTCCCTTCACAAAGGTCCAGTTGTTAAGTGGGATCAGAAAAAGGTCCTGGGGCAACTGAGGGTATATGGCTAAGGTTACACCTTGGTGTTATCCAAAGGCCCCTGGACTAACTCAAGTTCCCAACTGCCAGTTAGAGTGTCAGCACTAGAACCTCCAGTCTTTCCTTTTCTTTCTTTTCTTTCTTTCTTTCTTTTCTTTCTTTCTTTCTTTTCTTTTCTTTCTTTCTTTCTTTCTTTCTTTCTTTCTTTCTTTCTTTCTTTCTTTCTTTCTTTTTTTCTCTTTCTTTCTTTTCTTTCTTTCTTCTTTCTTTTCTTTCTCTTTCTTTCTCTGTCTCTCTCTCTCTCTCTCTCTCTCCCCTCCCCACCTCCCTCCCTCCCTCCCTCCCTTCCTTCCTTCCTTGGCTCCTAGATCTTCTTTATATACAATGTTAAGGGTGTTGTTGCAAACAACAGAGATAATATTACGGGGTAGAATGAGTATTTGGCTTGGTCATCAGGAGTGTACATTAGAACAATTTGGTGTCTGTCTCTTCTTAGAATAAAGGAGGATATAACAATTGAGACTTCTCTTTCCCATGTTGAAGAAACCCATTTGCATAGGGCAAGAGGCTTTTCCTCCAAGCACCTTCCCCTCCCCTGTGCTTAAGTTGTTTCTTTTCTCTTTCCTCCACCATGTTGAGTCAATAAGGTCTTGCAAATACAGGGAGATTTTCTATTAATTTTTTCCTCTTGGAAGGCATCTTGTTAGGCCAGGTCCCCAATTCCTGGGACTCCCTTTCTCTCCCTTGTTTGAGGAGGACCTGGTCCCACAGCTTCACCTTCTTATGATACGGAAGCAACGGAGGAGTAGCCCTACTGGTTGCTGGCTGCAATTTGGCAAGGGCCATCTGGGCCTAATTTAATGGGTCCCTACACTCTCCCAAGGCACCCTTTTGTCCCAAGCTTTGGTTGGAGGCCCTAGAAAGGAAAATTAGATCCGAAAGATCCAGAGGCAGATGACAGGGGAAGTCTAGGGGCACAGCACAGGTGAGCATGACTAATTCCTTCCAATTAGGCCCACCTGCTTCATGGATGGAAGTTATGCTCACATCCATGGCATAGATAAGGTTTAGGAAACTCAAAGGTTACTGACAGTTGGAGGCTTAGGCATCGAGTAGGTGAGTGCTAACATTCCTGCTGGCTATGCCTTTCTGCTTCATGGGTGAAGGTTGCACTTGCACCCGTGGTCAGCACCTGCAAAGGTCAACAGGACTCGTGGACATAAGGTCAAGAGAAAGAAGGGGATGCCTTTTTTTCTCTTCATCATGTACCCCTGGTATTTGCTGGAAAGAAAAATGAACAAAGGAATGACTTCCCTCTTTCCATATGGGTAACCAACCATCTTCAGCCAGCACTCCTCTCTAATGCAACCTGAATCATTGGGACCCCTTTGACCCTCAGACTCTGGAGAGAGAAAAAGCATCTTTTTCCACATCTGTCTTCTCTTCCAAATGGGCAACCAATCATCTTCAGCCTGCACTACTTTTGACTGAATCCTGAATCCCTGGGACTGCTTTGACCTTCAGACTCTGGAGACAGGGAAAAATGCATTTTTCCTCTTCTGTCCTCTCCTCTAGATGGGTAACAAATCATCTTCAGCCTACGCTCTTCTAGAGTGTATACTGAATCACTGTGGCTCCTTTGACTCTCAGTCTCTGGAGAAAAAGTACCTCATATTCTTTTGCCCAAAGGTGTGGCTGAATTATATTCTGCAGGAAGGAGAAGCATGGCCTCAGGAAGGAAGCATTAATTTCAATACCATCCTGCAGCTGGACCTTTTCTGTAAACATGAGGGCAAATTGTCCAAGGTCCCATATGTGCAGGCTGTCTTTCCCTTGCAGGAATATAAATTGCCAACATTGTCAGATTGATTCAGTCCTCCCAGCAGCCATCTCAGGAGAGGTTGCAAGGTGCATTCCTGGGGAACTTGGGAAGAAAACTCCAGAAGTACCTCCAGTAGGGGAATCAACTCCTTCCACTCCTCCTTATGCAGGTTCTCTCTCAAGCTTGCCCCATCCTAGAAATCCTCATTTTAGGCAGGTCCCAGTCTCATTCCTGCCCCTACAACAGAGGCCTGGTGAATGTGGCCCCATTAAGGTCCAGGTCCCCTTTTCTCCACAGGACTTAAAGCAAATTAAGGGGGATCTTGGAAAGTTTTCAGATGACCCTGATAAGTATATAGATGCTTTCCAGAATTTAATCCAAGTATTTGAACTCTCCTGGAAGAATTTTATGTTACTTTTGAATCAGATCCTCACTACTGCTATAAAGCAGGCTGCTGTACAGTGGCAGAGAATTTTGGAGATGAACTTTGGATCTTATTTAGTGCCAGGGAAGGAGATGAGCTTTATCCAATTGGAAGAATAGCAGTACCATTGGAGGACACTAAATGGGACCCCAATGATGAAATGGGAGAATGGAAGAGGAAGCACTTTCAGGTGTGTGTACTGGAGGGCTTATGGAGAACTAGGACTAAGCCAATCAATTACTCCAAACTATCCATGATAGACAATGAATTAGAAGAGAATCCCACTGCCTTCCTGGAAAGGCTAAGAGAGGCCTTGGTAAAGCACACCTCTCCTGACTCAGTCAAAGGAAAACTAATTCTAAAGGATAAATTTATTACTCATGCAGCCCCTGATATCAGGAGGAAGCTGCAGAGACAGGCCATTTGACCAGATAATGCTTTAGAGAACCTCCTGAAAGTGGCCACCTTGGTATTTTACAACAGAGGTCAGAAGGAGGCCAAAGACAGGAAAAGGAGACACAAGAAAAAGGCAGAGGCTCTAATAGCCACTTCACATGTTCAAAAACCCCAGAGTCCCTGGATACACTTGATAACTGCTACAAATGTGGCAAGCCAGGGCAGTTTAGGAAGGACTGTCTGGACAGCAGGAAGAAACCACCTTGATGCTGTCCAATATGCAGTGGGGATCACTGGAGGGCAGACTGTCTTTGGAGACATAAGACCCCTGGCCCAGCCCAAATGATCCAGCAGGATTAATGGGTCCCAAGGCTCCTCTCCCCAGCTCCAGTGGTTTAGAAGTTGAAGAGAGGAAGGTGGACCTCCTCCTGGAAACTGGAGTGAGCCTTTCATTTCTCCTCTCCAATTCAGCCCCCTGCCTCGTCTCTTAGCACAACTGTGGGGGACATCTCAGGAAAACCTTTAACCCAATATTGTTTCTAACCCCTCAGCTGTAGTTGAGAAGACCTCTTCCTTACTGTTCTCGCCTTTGTTCTGTTCCTCATTATAAAGCATCTTTGTCAAGGACTCCTTAATCCTGAACTCCCAAGGGATTATCTACACCCCTAAACAATTATTCTCTATTAAAGTTTAACTGCCCCCATACCAGATTCATTTTTTTCCACCAGGGTGTAACAGCTCTAGCCACAACATTGTTATCAGAATAGTCTATTTTTTCCTTTTAGCTCCTTTTTGTATAATACTCCTATTTGGTAGATGTATACTTAGCCTCCTTCTAAAATTTGTTTGTTCTCAAGAGGCCATCAAACTCCAAGCATCATTCAATTAGAGGCTCAGACAATGGCTCCATTTTTTACTAAGGACCCTTAGGCCTCTGAGAGAGATCTGACTCCCGTATTCACCAAAACAATGGCCCCTCTCAGCATGAAGCAGTTAAGAGCAGTTATTGTCCCTATCCTAACAGCAGTTAGTTGTACCTCTTCAGGGGGGGATTGATGGCAGTGGCAGCCCATCTGGAGTGGCCACTACAAAGATGCCAGCTGCAGTGGGGGAGACTTGGCCAAGGCTGTGCACTCTATGGAGTCAGCAGGAGCTGGAAACAGACAGAAGTCCCGCCCCCTTCCAAGTTGGTGGGACGGGAGCCCCACCATCCTGGGTGCAGCTGCAGCTGCCTAGTGACAGCTGTGGATTCAGGCATCCTTGCACTGTCGGTAACCTGGGAAGCCCCCCTGACCCTGCAGGGTTGGAAGTGCCTGCCCCTGTTGCCTGGCCTCTCCCCACTCCCAGTGCCTGCTCTGATTTTCGAGCAAAGTTGTGGCTGAGCCTGGGCACTCTCATGACCTGGCATGCACTCAGGATGGTGCTGACACACCAGCCCCCTGCTGCCTTGGCCCTCTCCAGACTTTGGGCACTAACAAGAATGGAAGAGAGGCCAAGTGGGGGGCTGAGAGTGACTTGGCACAGGCCTGTAGGGTCGTGAGCACCGTGGTTGGCAGGTTGATGGTGGCAAGAGGCAGACAGACTCTTTGGTGGAAAGGGATGGGTCCCCAGTGAAGCCCCCACCTTCAAGCCAGGGACAGCCTGATGTCTAGGGGCCAGGGAGCCTGTTCCGCAGACCAGAGTGAGAACTTATGGTGCTTTTTCCAGGCCCACCCATGGTCACCCATGGACCAATCAGCATGCACTTTCTCCCCTCTGAATCCTATAAAAAGCCCGGACTCAGCCAGACTTTGGCAGATGATGGGATGACCTGACTGCTGATAGGAGCTACCCAGTTTGGATCTCCTCTTTGCTGAGGGCTGAAGAGACAATGAAACATCCTCCCTGTGGAAAGGAGCTACCCACTCCAGGTTTCCTGAGAGCTGTACTGTCACTCAATAAAACCCCTCTTCACCTTGCTAACCCTCCAGTTGTCTGCCTACCTCATTCCTCCCAGACACAAGACAAGAATTTGGGACTTGCTGAATGGTGGGACTAAAAGAGCTGTAACACAGATAGGGCTGAACCCCCCATCCCCAACTCACCATGTTGTGGGTGACAAGAAGGAGAAAAGAGAGAAAAGGAGTGAAGAGCTGCAGCCCTTCAGGGAACACAGACCTAGGAGCTCCCCAAGCCAGGGCTGTGACACCCTTTTTGGGGTTCTGCGGTTCCTGGCATCTCCAAGCTTCCAGGCACCACTGCATTCCCCAGTGCCTGCGGTGGAAGTGCTGGCAGTATGCCTGGCCCAGCCATAGCCTCACAGGAAACTGGTGCCCATGCCGGCACCTAGAGCTGCCCCTCCGACCACAGCCAGTGTGCCTGGCTGTACACAAGGGCCAGATCCTGCACTCGTTCACTCATGCACCCCTCACCACTCTGTGCCTGGCTCGTCCTTGGCGGGCATGGGATCTGGGCCAGTAGTGCAAGCCAAGCACAGCCTGCCAGGTCAAGTGGGTGGAACAAGCCTAGCAGGCCCAAGCGAAACTTGGGCAAAAGTGCCACTAGCCACAGAGGTTTCTGGCTGGCAAAATCACACCCCAAGGATCCATGACAATTTGTTTTCATATTGTCTATGACCATTTTGGCACTACACTGGCAAAGGTGAACAGTTGTGACAGAGCCTATATGGTCCACAAAGTCTAAAATATTTTACCATCTGGCCCTTAAGGGATAAAGTTTGCTGACCTCTGATGTAGAGCCTAAATAGGAAAACTTTTTATACAGGGAAGTTATCTCTGCTGCACCAAATTCTCTACTGCAGGTGATGACTACTTGTACTTTTGTGAGATAATTGCTGGTCTGTGGGATTATTTAAGCTCTTTGAGAACTGGTACTATTATAGAGACAGTGGAAAGTTCTCTACACTCAGTTTGAGCAGCTTCTTGGAAATAATCATAGATTAAAAGTCTCTTGAGGCCCTTTCATGTTTAAGCCTGGCTTTGGAAAAATGTTAAGTTCTGGCCAAGAAATGACAGCACAATTTTGGAAGATTACTTATGAATCTATATATATTTCTTCATATTAGGCAGATGATACACTCTATAGAAGGGAATATGTATTCTTTATTCAGTTGGGAGCATCCTGTGAGAGTTAAATAATTTGTTTTGATTATAAGGAGATTTTAAAAAACTCATTATAGATAATAGATCACAATTATGAGCAATTTCTACCTGTATCACCACAAAGAGAAAATTTCTAATAATTTACTACCAGTTCTCATTATCTTCAATTTACTGTAGAGGCCAAAGAGCTTTGCAAATACGTAAGAACATTCTTTAGCAGGATGATACATTTATAGCAATGCTGAGTTATTGAGGCACTCCTACACCATCAGCTAAATTCAGCCCAGTTCAATTGATGCACAGTAGATATATTAAACTCACATTTTTCAAATTGGGAAACATTTTGCTACCTAAATTGTCAAAGCAAAAACAGAAAGTTCATTCAGCAGCTGCATATGGCAAGAAAAACTAATGGCGACTCTTCAGTGAAACATTTCTGACTTTAGAAGGACAGTAAAAAAATGCAGTCAGAGGTCAAAGATGATTAAAGAGAAAAAGTAATTCACCAATGTTGCATGCTCATGTAAAGCAATTTCATAAAATTTAGAAGTTTAAAAGTTTTGATTGAGCCATGAACATATACAGAGAATGAAATCCCAAAGTTAAGTGTCAGACCGAGATGCAAACATTCAGAAGAGTATTCTAGAATGTGTTCCATGACTCTTTGGCATTTCACCTATAGTAAGGCCATAAAAAGGTAGGCTTCTTAAATGTAGGCAGAGAATTTAGTGAGGAAGACAAGAGAAAGGTATTGATTCATGGAGACAGAAAGTAGAATGGTGGTTAGCAGGTATAGGGACAGGGGGTAATTTAAGTTATTGTTTAATATGTACACAATTTCTGTTTTGGATGAAGAAAAAGTTCCAGAAATGGATAGTAGTGACAGTTGCATAGCACTGTTAATGTGATTAATGCCACTGAATTTTACACTTAAAATGGTTAAAATAGCAAATTTTATGTTATATATATTTTGCCAACATTTTTAAAGAGAAATCTATTGTTGCACTGTGAGTTTCCTCTCTCTGAAGGGAAGAAGTGGGGGTGTGTTTTCTTCACTTCAAGCACAATGAGAGGCTATTCAAAGGAACCATTTGGAAGCTTGATATTTATTCCCAGATGCTACTCTGTCCCCACATATTGGGGCATTTGAGGACATGGTCCCTAACTTATGCCTAAGAAAAGAAAAGTCTTTAGAAATAAGAAGGGGGCTTGTAGGAGAATAAATACTGTCAACTACAGTGGGGATATGCATGCATGAATCCTACTTGTAACACAGAGCAAATGCAACTCTTGTACACTAGTGGTGGAAGTGTACATTCGCAGCCATGTTAGAAAATCACTTGGCATATGCATACACAATCACACAGGAATTCCACTCTTAGGTATACATCTAACAATACTAAGTTTGTATAGACACCAAAGGACATACAGAAGAATGTTCCATAGCAGCTCTGTTTACATCAGTTCCTAAGTGGAGTCAAACACAAAAAAGCCAATTTATAGTAGAATAAGTAAATGAATTTTGGTATATTTACACAGTGACATATAACAGTGAGATCAGTTAACTATTGCCATATGCAACACCACAGATGAATTCCTCCCCCTAAATATGTTGGTGTACAGAAATGCTAGTGATGTTTGCACATTGGTTTTGTATCTGGAGAGTTTGCTGAAGTTGCATATTAGCTTAAGAAGCTGTTGGGCTGAGACAATGGAGTTTTCTAGGTATAGAATCATGACATCTGCAAACAAAGAGAGTTTGACTTCCTATTTGAATATGCTTTATTTCTTTTTTTTTTTTTTTTTTTGAGATGGAGTCTCGCTGTCACCCAGGCTAGAGTGCAGTGGCATGATCTCGGCTCACTGCAGGCTCCGCCCCCCGGGGTTCATGCCATTCTCCTGCCTCAGCCTCCTGCGTAGCTGGGACCACAGGCGCCCGCCACCTCACCAGGCTAATTTGTTGTATTTTTAGTAGAGACGGGGTTTCACCATGTTAGTCAGGATGGTCTCGATCTCCTGACCTCGTGATCCGCCCGCCTTGGCCTCCCAAAGTGCTGGGATTACAGGCATGAGCCACCGCACCCGGCCGCTTTATTTCTTTATCTTGCCTGATTTCCCTGGACTGAAGTTCCAATACTATGTTGAATAGGAGTGGTGAGAGAAGGCATCCTTGTCTTGTGCCAGTTTTCAAGGGGAATGCTTCCAGCTTTTGCGCATTCAGTATGATACTGGCTGTGGGTTTGTCATATATGACTCATTATTTTGAGGTATGTTCTTTCAATACCTAGTTTATTGAGAGTTTTTAATATAAAGGGATGTTAAATTTTATCAAAGACCTTTCCTGTGTCTATTGAGATAATCATGTGGTTTTTGTCTTTAGTTCTGTTTATGTGATGAAATCACATTTATTGATTTGTGTATGTTGAACCAACCTTATATCCTGGTGATAAAGCCAACCTGATCATGGTGGATAAGCTTTTTGATGTGCTACTGGATTCAGTTTGCCAGAATTTTATTGAGAATTTTTACATCAATGTTAATCAGGGATATTGGCCTGGAAGTTTTTGTTGTTGTTGTTGTATCTCTGCCAGGTTTTGGTATCAGGATGATTTTGGCCTTATAAAATGAGTTAGGGAAGAGTCCCTCCTTTTCAATCATTTGAAATAGTTTCAGTAGAAATGGTATTAGCTCTCCTTTGTACCTCTGGTAGAAATTCAGCTGTAAATATGTCTGCTTCTTGGCTTTCTTTTGGTTGATAGGCTATTTATACTGTCTCAATTTCAGGACTTGTTATTGGTCTATTCAGGGATTCCATTTCTTCCTGTTTTGTCTTGAGAGAGTGTATGCATCCAGGACTTTATATTATCTTGTTTATGTGAATACAGGTGTTTATAGCATTCTCTGATGGTTGTTTGCATTTCTGTGGGGTCATTGATGATACTCCTTTATCATTTCTAATTGTGTTTATTTGATTCTTTTTCTTCTTTATTAGTCTAGCTAGCAGTCTATCTATTTTATTTTTTTCAAAAAATATCTCCTGGATTCATTGATTTTTTTATGGCATTTCATATCTCTATCTCCTTCAGTTCTGCTCAGATCTTGGTTATTTCTTGTCTTCTGCTAGCTTTGGGGTTTGTTTGCTCTTGGTTCTCTAGTTCTTTTAGTTGTGATGTTAGGTTGGTGATTTGAGATCTTTCTAGCTTTTTGATATGGGCATTTTAGTGCTATAAATTTCCCTCTTAACACTGCTTTAGCTGCATCCTAGAAGTTCTGATATGTTGTCTCTTTGTTCTCATCAGTTTCAAAGAATTTGATTTCTGCCTTAATTTCATTATTTACTCAGAAGTCATTCAGGAGCAGGCTGTTCAATTTCTGTGTAGCTGTGTGGTTTTGAGTGAGTTTCTTAATATTGAGTTCTAATTTGGTTGTGCTGTGGTCTGAGAGGCTTGTTTTTTAATGACTTCAGTTATTTTGCAGTTGCTGAGGAGTGTTTTACTTCTGATTATATGATCAATTTTAGAGTAAGTGCGATGTGATGATGAGAAGAATGTATATTCTATTGTTTTTGAGCAGAGAGTTCTATAGATGTCTATCAGGTCCACTTGATCCAGAGCTGCATTCAGGTCCTGAATATCTTTGTTAATTTTGCTTCAATGATCTGAATAATATTGCCAGTGGGCTGTTAAAGTCTTGCACTATTATTGTTGGGAATCTAAGTCTCTTTGCAAGTCTCTAAGAACTTGCTTTATGAATCTGTGTGCTCCTGTATTGGGTGCATGTATATTTAGGATAGTTAGCTCTTCTTGTTGAATTGAACCCTTTACCATTATGTAATGCCCTTCTGCATCTTGTTTGATCTTTGTTGATTTAAAGTCTATTTTGTCAGAAACTAGGACTGAGACCCCTGCTTTTTCTGTTTTTTATTTGCTTGGCAAATTTTCCTCCATCCCTTTATTCTGAGCCTGTGTGCCTTTGTACGTGAGATGGGTTTTTTGAAGACTGCGTACTGATAGGTCTTGAATCCGGCATGCCACTCTTTGTCTTTTATTTATTTAATTATTTATTTATCCATAGGTTATTGGGGTACAGGTGGTGTTTAGTTACATGAGTAGGTTCTTTGTGGTGATTTGTGAGATTCTGGTGCACCCATCACCTGAACAGTATATCCTGCACCCTATTTGTAGTCTTTTATCCCTTGCCCCCTCCCACTCTTCCCCAAAGTCCATTGTATCATTCTTATGCTTTTGCGTCGTCATAGCTTAGCTCCCACATATCAGTGAGAACATACAATGTTTGGTTTTCCATTCCTTAGTTACTTAACTTAGAATAATAGTCTCCAATCTCATCCAGGTCGCTGTGAATGGCATTAGTCATTCCACTCTGTGTTCTTCAACTGGGACGTTTACACCATTTACATTTAATGCTAATATTGTTATGTGTGAATTTGATCCTTTCATCATGATGCTAGCTGGTTATTTTGCAGACTTGTTTATGTGCTTGCTTCATAGTGTCACTGGTCTGTGTACTTCAGTGTGTTTTTGTAGTGGCTGGTAACAGCTTTTTTTTTTTTATTATTTTTATTTTTTATTTTGAGACGGAGTCTCACTCTGTTGCCCAGGCTGGAGTGCAGTGGCACAATCTTGGCTCACTGCAAGCTCTGCCTCCTGGGTTCACGCCATTCTCCTGCCTCAGCCTCCCAAGTAGCTGGGACTACAGGTGTCTGCCACCATGCCTGGCTAATTTTTTGTATTTTTAGTAGAGACGGGGTTTCACCGTGTTAGCCAGTATGGTCTCAATCTCCTGACCTTGTGGTCCGCCCACCTTGGCCTCCCAAAGTGCTGGGATTACAGGTGTGAGCCACTGCGCCCAGCCACTAACAGTTTTTTCTTTCCATATTTAGTGCGTCCTTCAGGAGCTTTTTGCAAGGCAGGCCTGGTGGTGACAAATTCCCTCATCATTTGCTTGTCTAAAAAGGATTTTATTTCTCCTTTGCTTGTGAAGCTTAGTTTGGCTGGATATGAAAGTCTGGGTTGTAAATTCTTTTCCTTAAGAATGTTCAATATTGGACCTCAATCTCTTCTGACTCCTAGGGTTTCTGGTGAGAGGTCCACTGTCAGTCTGATGGGCTTCCCTTTTTTAGGTGGCCTTGTCTTTCTCTATGGCTGCCTTTTTTTCTTTAATTTGGACCTTGGAGAATCTGATGATTATGTTTCTTGGGGTTTATCTTCTCATGGAGTAGCGTACTGGGGTTCCTTAGGTTTCCTGAATTTGAATGTTGGCCTGTCTTGCTAGGTTAGGGAAGTTCTCCTGGATGATATCCAAAAGTGTGTTTTCCAACTTGGTTCTATTCTCCCTATCTCTTTCAGATACCCCCATCAGTGGTAGGCTTGGCCTTTTTACATAATCCCACATTTCTCAGAGGTTTTTTTTCATTCCTTTTTATTCTTTTCTCTCTATTCTTGTCTGCCTGTCTTATTTCAGAAAGATAGTCTTCAAGCTTTGAGATTCTTTCCTCTGCTTGGTCGATTCTGCTATTGATACTTGTGATTGCATGTTTTATGCTTTATGGACTCGTATATCTTTAAATTTTGAGGTTGCTGACCTCAGAATGGAGTTTTTGTGGGGTCTTTTTGTTAATATTGTGTTGTTGTTGCTTTCTGTTTGTTTGTTTTTCTTTTAACAGTCAGGCCACCCTTCCATAGGGCTGCTTCAATTTGCTGGAGGTCCACTCCAGACCCTAGACACCTTGGTCTTTCCCACACCCAGAGGTATCATCAGTGAAGTTTGTGAAACAGCAAAGATGGTAGCCTGCTCTTTCCCTCCCAGGAGGGCATTGACCTGATGCTGACCCACATGTTCCTGTAGGAGGTGTCTGGAGATCCCTGTTGGGAGATCTCACCCAGTCAGGAGGAACAGGATCAGGGACCTGCTTCTGGCTGCTCCTTGGCAGAGCTGGTGCACTGCACTGGGGGGAACCCCCCCTTGTCCAGACCACCCAGACTCTCCAGAGCTAGCAGACTGGAAAGGCTAAGTCAACTGAACCATAGAGACAACAGCTGCCTTTGCCTCCAGGGGCTTCATCTCAGAGAGAGGTCAGAGTTCTGTCCATATAATCTTGGCCAGAGTTGCTGAAATTCCTGCAGGGAGGCCCCACCTAGTAAGAAGGGATGGATCAAGGTCCCACTTAAAGAAGCAGCCGGTCATGGTCTGACACAGCAGCTGTGCTGCACTGTGGGGGACTTCTCCTGGTCCAGATCACCCAGAATCCCCGGAGTCTGCAGGTTAGAATGGCTGACTCAAACCACAGAGAGGGCAGCTGTCCCTCCCCCTGGGAACTGGGTCTATCTCAGGCAGTCTCCAGCCTGCTGTTGCTGGCTGGCTGGAATTTCAAGCCAGTGGGTCTCAAGTCAGGAGGTGCCATGGAAGTGGGGCCTGCAGAACTATGCTGCTTCATTCTGTGGATTCAGCTCCCTTCCTAGGAGAATGCACGAATGGATCTCCTGCTTCTCCGGAATTCTTGAGGCTGGGGTATGCAAAACTCCTGAATGTCTGTGCATGCCAGAGTGGCTGCTTTGCTGAGACTGCACAACTCTGTGCTTCAGACTCAAGGGCCCTGGTAGCCTCACAAGGGGATCTCCTGATCTGCAGGTTGCAAAGATCCCGTGGGAAAAGCGTGGTTTCCAGGTGGGGTCGCACAATCACTCACCACTTCCCTTGGCTGGGCATGGGGACTCCCTTGGCTCTGTGCTGCTCCTGGGTGGGCCATCGCCCCATCCTGTTTTTTGGTTTTTTTTTTTGTTTTACTTGAGTCGGCGTCTCGCTCTGTAGCCCAGGCTGGAGTGTAGTGGTGCGATCTTGGCTCAATGCAAGCTCCGCCTCCTGGGTTCACACCATTCTTCTGCCTCAGCCTCCCGAGTAGCTGGGACTATAGGCACCCGCCACCTCGCCCGGCTAATTTTTTGTATATATAGTAGAGACGGGGGTTTCACTGTGTTAGTCAGGATGGTCTCGATCTCCTGACCTCGTGATCCACCTGCTTCGGCCTCCCCAAGTGCTGGGATTACAGGCGTGAGCCACCAAGCCCGGCCAGCCCCATCCTGTTTCTTCTCACTCTCCGTGGGTCAAGCCATCCGCCTAGTCAGTCCCAATGTGAAAACCTCAGTACCTCAGTTGAAGGTGCAGAAATCACTGGCAATTTTCATTCCTCTCCCTGAAAGTCACAGACCACAGCTGCTTCTAATTGGCCATCTTGGCCCCTATGCTCTGATCTTTATAATTTTTTTTTGTCTGATTGCTTTTGGTTTGATTTACTCTTCTTCTTTTCTTCATTTTCTTAAGGTAGAAACTTAGATAATTTATTTAAGAACTTTCTTCTTTTCTAGTATAAACAATTATTGCTACAATTTTCCTCTAAGCATTATTTTAGCAGCATTTTACAAATTTTGATATGTTGTATTTTTATTTTTAGTCAATTCAAAATATTTTGTAATTTCTTTTGTGACTTCCTTTTGAACATTGTTGTTTAGAAATGTGTTACCTAATTTCCAAATTTGGGGGGGTTTTTAAGAATTTTTCTTTTATTGATCTTTAGTTTGATTCTATGTGATCAGAGAACACATTCTGTTTGATTTTGTTTTTACTTTCTTGAGACTTGGTTCATGGTACTGGACATGATCAATGATGAATGTTCTATGTCCACTTGAAGAAAGTTTGCATTCTATTAAGTGGAACACTCTAGAAATATCAATTAGGTTAATTTGGTTAATAGTGTTTTTCAGGTCTTCCATGTCTTTACCTGTTTTCTCTCTACTTGTTCTGTTGTTTACTGAGGGAGGATTTTTGAAGGTTCAACTTTAATTGTGAATGTGTCTATTTTCACTTTTAGTTTGCTCAGGTTTTGCTTCACATATTTGGAAGATCTGTTGTTAGATGCACATAAATTTTTTGTGCTTTCTTGATGACTCATCCCTTTTGTCATGGTATTTTTTTTGCAATGTCATTTTTTATCCATATTTCTTCTTCTAAAGTCTAGTTTTTCTGATATTAACATAGGCATTCCAGCTTTCTTTTAATTCGTGTTTATATAATATATCCTTTGCCATCTTTTTACTTTTAATCTACATCTATATCCTTAAAAATGGATTACTTGTAAATAGCATATAATGAGATCACTTTTCTCTTTTTATTGGTGTGTTTCCACCACTTACAATTAATGTACTCTTTAACATGGGTGGATTTAAGTCCATTATCTTGCTGATTGCTTCTGGCTGAATGCTGCACAATGTGTATGGAATAGTAGAGATTGAGGGTATTTATGCCTAGCAATGGCACACTTCCTCTGCTCGGTCATATATGTCAGGAGTTGAGCTGGATTTAGGTTTTGTTGCACCATCCTTGCCTTCAGTGCACTACTAGCTCCAAATTCTTTCTGTGTTACTTTGTACTTTGTATGATGTTAGATAGTTTTTCTGCAGTATATTTGCCCCATTCTCAGTTCTTCTTTATTCACCTGCACCTTAGATGGGGCCTCTCTCTTCATCCTCAGAAGTCAAGCTCCATCATTTCTGCAAAATTCTGTGATTACACAGACCACCCCTAATCAGTGTGGTAGGGGAGTACTCAAGGACATGAACATCAGTAGTGAGAATGGCTGGAAATCATCATGGAAGCTGGCTACTAGAAAGACTTTTGGTTAAGGTTGATGGAGAGAAAAATTGTGAATGCTTTAATTTCAGTTTTAATATTAGTTAATTCTTTGTCATTTTCCAAAATTAAGATTTTAATCAAGATATACATTTATATTTTGAATAGCAAGTTTTTAAAATCATTGGAACAACTTAATTTTTCTAATTTAGTGGTATTATTACTATAATTTCTTCTAATTTGTCAAGCTTTTTAGATGACTAGGAAAGGAGGTGAATTATCAGAGCCACTCTCTTTTTATTTAATATGTTAATGGTTTGTATCATAGTTATTACCCCAGCACGTCCTGAGTTACTTCAGGGATTCATGCTCTTCTTAATAGAGAAATAGAGAGTATTGCACACTACAGTTATTGAGCTCTTTCTACATACTGAGGTTCTATGTTAGAGGATTCACTTCCAGTTGCACAAGGGTTGGTTCTAAGTCCCAGACTAGTCCTCACACAAGTTTCTTTTTTTCCTGGAGCAGAATTTGGCTTGCTCTTCTTTCTATGCAAAAGTAGTCTTTCCCATGTTATTTCCTAAAGTTCCCCTTTCCTCAGTGGAAGCCGCTTTTTACTTCTTTTCTTTTTTCTTAACATAAGTAACTCGAATCTACTCATCTTACTGTTTTCCAATATCTAGTTACTACAGATAATAATAAAGGTAAATCACAAAGGAACCAGTAATCTTAGAAAATCCTGAAACTTTCATCTTCAACTATTTTTCATCATAGAGGTGATTGTCAATTGATATTAGAAGTAAACCAAAATTAATTTTGATTCTGTAGTGAACTGCTGAAGGCTAATTCAAAGGTCTGGGTAGTCTGTGTTGAGATCCAGGCTGGGAGGTTTACCATGCCTGCTCTACTTCTCCCAGGACACTCCCTTTGGGATCCCTGGGCAAAGTTGGCACTGACATTTTTACCTTACTTCCCTGGCTGTACAGTTATTTATTTCTTTTACCTTTGTTTGTTGACTAGGTATCTAGGCTTTTCTAAGGAAAAGCCAGGATGTGCACAGATTCTTACTGCTCTCATGAATTTCTGCAAAGATATTTTGGTTACAGCTTTCCAAAAATTCTACTATAGTTTTACTCATTCATTCCATCACACATTTATTCATCAATTAATTAATAAACATGTATTATGTGTCAAGAACCATCCTATCTGCAGAAGGGAGTGAACAATCAGTTCAAAAGGAAGGGAAAATTCAATAGGGAAAAAGATATGGCACTTGATCTCCAGGAGATTACACATTTTCTCCCCATCATTCTCTCTATTTGTTCTTCCTTTTCTTTCTCCCTCCCTCTCTTCCACTCTCCTGCCTCATGATTTCTCTTACACATGAATACCCTCACATAAACTTTCATACAGAGCAGCTCAATCTTAAGCTCTTAGTAAAATACAAAGTCAGTTTTTGACTTATTAGAAGAAATATCGAACTGGGTTGACAGAGCTTGATACTGAAATCCTGGAGATGGTAAAAATCAGATCTGGACTCTGGGGAGTAATGGAAACATGGAAAGTAAAATTTATATTTCAGATCATTATTGGTGGAATCTGATCATTTTTAGATAATCAAATGGAAACACTTTTAGACTTTCAAAGTAGATTAGTAGAACCACAAAGGATTGAAAAGAAAATGGACCTTGGAGGTAGCCTAGCTTAGCCCTCTTGTTTTGCAGAAGATGGTGCTGAACCCAGGAGGGATTAACTTTTGGATACTGGATTATAAGTAAACTCTGCCAATTGTTCAGTCTGATGTGCTTTTGAGGATGCCTCTTCGTGGCTACCACTCTTTAGAATAGTCAAGAAAGATTACATCCAATGTTACAAAATTATATCCAATATTATAATGCTTACTGAATGCCCACTATATGCCAGGTGTTGGGTGAAATACGAAGATAAACTTTGTGATGAACCTTGCCATCAGAAAGTTTATAGTCTGATAGGGAAGGCAGACATATACATGTCTAATTATGTGACAGACAGAAAGAGTTAAATGCTGTTAGTTAAAGAGCAAACAGAAGGGAGAGATGAACTCTCCTTTCGTAGGAAGTTCCAGAAACAATTTTTGACATTAGACCTCATTTGATTTATAAACTAAACAATCTCCAGAATGTGGCTGCCTTTTGCTTTGTTTCTTCTAGAAAAATGATGCAGCAAGGACTTTGTAGCTCTCTACAACTTGGTTGGCTCAGCTGAAAATACTCTCAAATAGTCCTCATGGGCAAGTGCCCAGTAATGAGCTTAGAGACCTGATCCAAGTTGTTACAACAGTTTCTTCACACTGTCATCCACGCAATAGTTCAGAAGCTCTTCTCTGCTCTTTCTGGCATGGCCCAGTCTTGTGTAGCAAACAAGTGAAGCTTCTCTAAGGGCTATGAAATGAGATCAGAGGAAACCATCATGGGCAATAAAACATGTTGCTCATCTAGAGGTAAACCTTTTAAAAAATATAATGTATAATATTTCATATTAAGTCTGCATCACAGTTAATGAATCATTCTTCTCTTAATAGAGATCAAAGTGGTACACACACCTTTTTTGAAAAGCTTTTTGTCTTGATATTTTGCTCAGATAACAAGTGTGAGGTAAAATTATTGTTACTGGTTTCTATTCAACCTCACTGAATTCAGTTTTCTCTCAGTTTTTTAAAATTCTTTTAATGAAATCAAAGCACAGAAGTTAGGGATCTGATAATAGATGGGACTGATCCTGAGAAGTTACAGGTTTTACTCCCCTGCCTTTAATTATTTTATATTTAAACTATTTCTAATACTTTTAAATCCATGATGAGCTAATACTACTCGTCTGGGTTTTGGTAGAGTCACATGCTCCTATCTTCTTTGTTAGCAAATATAAACAATATTGTATTCAGGTAACATGTTAAATATTTTGACTTTTCTTCACATGTATATTCAAACATAGCTTCTGTTCCAGATTTTGCCTACTGTGCTCATGTAGCAGCAGTTGTGTGAAGCATAGGGTATGAAAATAACAGTAATCGATAGTGAATGAACATGTGGTTCCCATGGTCTGAGGGACTAAAACCTGGGGAAGATGTGCAGGAACGCTTGCTTGTCCTCCCCTTTCACACATCCACCCTGTTCTCTCATGTGGCTTCCAGTGGCCTGAATGGTCTATCTAGAAAGCAGTTGCCCAAGGCTTACAATCTTACAGGTGTGAGCCACCACGCCTGGCCGCTCCTGCAGATTTCTGTTATGCAGGGGAAGGATACTTAAGCTACAGGAAAGCCACTTGTATTTGCTCTGGCCAATAAAAATATAATGTGAGCCACATATGTATAATTAAAAAATTTAGTAACATCATTAAAATATAAAAAGAAATAGGTAAAAAGTTCTTATATTTCAACTCAATATATCCAAACACATTATTATGACATATAAACTACATAAAATTATTAGTGAGATATTTTACATTCTTTTTTTGGCACCAAGTCTTTGAAATGTGATGTGGTCAGTTTAAATGACCCACTTTTCAAGTGCTGTTCCTCAGACCATGAGTAGTGTGGGAACTTGATGGGGCTTGAGTGAGGGTCCTAACATGAGAATGCACTCTGTTACCCAGGCTGGAATATAGTGGTGCAAACACAGCTAAACCTCCTGGGCTCAAGGAATCTTCCTGCCTCAGCCTCCTGAGTAGCTGGGACTGCAGGTAGGTACACCACACCCATGCTTGATTCATTTTTTAAAGTTTTGTAGAGACAGAGTTTCACTATGTTGCCCAGGTTGGTTTCCAACTCCTGGGCTCAAGCAATCCTCCTGCCTTGGCCTCCCAAAATGCTGGGATTACTGGTGTGAACTACCATGCCCAACCTCTGTGTTCATTTTTCAGCAGTTAATTCAGCCCATCTGAGCTTGGTTATTTCTTGCTACCTACCAACTTTTTGTCTTTCTGGCTCTGAATTTTGTCCATCTCTGTCTTTGACAAAGTCACTGGAGTTCAAATTTGTTAAACTTGTATCGAATAGCCTACAAGTGGCATGATCTCAGTGAAGTTATTTAACCTTTGTTCTGTGTCAGTTTTCTTGCCCGTAAAATAAAGCTAATAATAAATATGACATTTCTTGCAGAGTTGAGGGTTGATGTAATATATGTAAAGTATTAGCATATTGCCTGGTCAATAATAGGTGTTTAATTAATAAGAGTTGTTATTACATTTGGTAGGAGAAAGTTGTGTCACAAATAGGCTTTTATGTGAATAGTGTTTGATGTGTGGTAGATGGGGCTTAGAGTTACCTTCAAGCAGCTTGTAATGAATAAAGTCTATTTGAAAACAGCCGTACACCTAGGAAATAGTTCCTATCCAATCAAGACAGTGACTCTTTAGTATAGTAAGCATTTGATAACATTAACTTTTACTCTCCTGAAATCAAATTTATAGATGATATAGCTTACCAACACCTATAATATTATTAAAAACCAATATGATATTCTAGCATAATGGGAAAATACCAGGAAAGACATTCATAATAAAATATAAATGTTAATATGCAAATGCATAGACATCACTGCTCTAGAAAGCATGGTGAAGAGGTCAGATGATGGGACTCATATGTGGAATCATTATGAGTGAGACGGCTTCAAAACCAGATTGACAGAGTTGATTCAAAAAGTAGAAGTGGCACAGTTAATAATGATTTTTCTGAAATAATGATTAGTAGTTTTTGGTAAAGTTTCCAGCAAATCAAAGTGACACTCTTCTTTTTTCTTTGTGTTTGTATCCCTGAATAATTCAGTTTATATAAAAACTGTGCAAAAAGTACTTTATATTTGAAGGTAAAATGGACTCAGACCCTAGGCTCAGATACTTAGATATTTTACTTATGCTAAGTGTTCTGCATAATATTCAAGAGTGGTACAGGACATAGAATGATTTTCACCATGCAAGAGTGTTACTTGTATTTTTAATTGATATATTATAGTTGTATGTATTTTGGGGATACATGTAATATTTTGATACATGTATAGAATGTATAATGAATGTGGGATATCCATCACATCAAACATTTATCTTTGTGTTGGGGACATTACAATTCTTCTCTTCAAGCTTTCTAAAAAATATGCAATAAACTATTGTTGACATAGTTTCTTTATTGTACTGTTGAATACTGGAACTTATCACTTCTATCTGTATTCTTGTACCCCTCAATCTACTTCTCTTCATCTCCCTCCTCACTTCTCCCCTGATTTGGTTTGCCTCTGTGTCCCCACCCAAATCTGCTCCTGAATTGTACTCCCATAATTCCCATGTGTTGTGGGAGGGACCCGGTAGGAGATAATTTGAATTATGAGGGTGGTTTCTCCCATACTGTTCTCATAGTGAGCAAGACTCACGTGATCTGATGGTTTCATCAGGGGTTTCTGCTTTTGCATCTTCCTCATTTTCTCTTGCTGCCACCATGTAAGAAGTGCCTTTTGCTTCCTGCCATGATTCTGAGGCCTCCCCAGCCATATGGAACTGTAAGTCCAATTAAACTTCTTTTTCTTCCCAGTCTCGGATATGTCTTTATCAGCAGCATGCAAATAAACTAATACAGTAAATTGGTACCAAAGAGGAGGGCTTTGCTGAAAAGATACCCAAAAATTTGGAAGCGACTTTGGAACTGGGTAACAGGCAGAGGTTGGAACAGTTGGGAGAGCTTAGAAGAAGACAGGAAAAGGTGGAAAAGTTTGGAACTTCTTAGAGACTTCTTGAATGGCTTTGACCAAAAGCCTGATAGCGATATGCAGAATAAGGTCCAGGCTGAGATGGTCTCAGATGGAGATGAGGAACTTGTTGGGAACTGGAGCAAAGGTTACTCTTGTTATCTTTTAGCAAAGAGACTGCCCCACCCTAGAGATTTGTGGAACTTTGAACTTGAGAGAGGTGATTTAGGGTATCTGGTGGAAGTTTCTAAGCAGCAAAGCATTCAAGAGGTGACCGGGGTACTGTTAAAGACACTTGGTTTTATAAGAGAAGCAGAGTATAAAAGTGTGGAAAATCTGCAGCCTGACAACGTGATAGAAAAGAAAAACCCATTTTCTAAGGAGAAATTCAAGCCAGCTGCATACATTTGCATAAGTAACGAGGAACGGAATGTTAATCCCCAAGACAATGGGAAAAATATCTCCAGTGCATGTCAGTGGTCTTCACGGCAGCCCCTCCTATCACAGGCCTGGAGGCCAAGGAGGAAATGGTTTCGTGGGTTTGGCCCAGGATCCCTGTGCTGTGTGCAGCCTACGGACTTGGTGCCCTGAGTCCCAGCTGCTCCAGCCATGGCTGAAAGGGGCCAGTTTAAAGCTTGGGCTGTGGCTTCAGAGGGTGTGAGTCCCAAGTCTTGGCAGCTTCCACATGGTGTTGATCCTGCGAGTGCACAGAAGTCAAGAATGGAGGTTTGGGAACCTCCACCTAGATTTCAGAATATGTATAGAAACTCCCAGATGCCCAGGCAGAAGTTTGCTGTGGGGACAAAGGCACTCATAGAGTCATGGAGAACCTCTGCTAGGGCAGTGCAGCAGGGAAATGTGAGTTTGGAGCCCCCACACAGAATCCCTACTGGGGCACTACCTAGTGGAGCTATGAGATGAGGGCCACTGCCCTCTAGACCCCAGAATGGTACACTGACGGCTTGGACCGTTCACCTGGAAAAGCTGCAGACACTCAACGCCACCCTGTGAAAGCAGCTGGAAGGGGAGGGTGTACCCTGAAAAGCCACAGGAGTGGAGCTGCCCAAGACCATGAGAACCCTCCTCTGGTGTCAGTATGATCTGGATTTGAGACCTGGAGTCAAAGGAGATAATTTTGGAGCTTTAAAATTTGAGTGCCCCACTGGATTTTAGACTTGCATGGGCCCTGTAACCCCTTTGCTTTGGCCAATTTGTTCCATTTGGAATGGCTGTATTTACCCAATTCCTGTACCCCCATTGTATCTAGGAAGTAACTAGCTTGCTTTTAATTTTACAGGCTCACAGGTAGAAGAGACTTACCTTGTCTCAGATGAAACTTTGGACTGTAGACTTTTGGGTTAATGCTGAAATGAGTTAAGACTTTGGGGGACTCTTGGGAAGGCATGATTGGTTTTGAAATGTGAGGACATGAGATTTGGGATGAGAGAGTGGCAGAATGATATGGTTTGGCTCTGTGTCCCCAACCAAATTTCATCTTGAATTATACTCCCATAATACCCACATGTTGTGGGAGGGACCCAGTGGGAGATAATTTGAATCATGGAGGTGGTTTCCCCCATACTGTTCTCGTGGTAATAAGTAAGTCTCATGAGATCTGATGGTTTCATCAGGAGTTTTGGCTTTTGCATCTTGCTCATTTTTTCTTGCCACCGTCAGGTAAGAATTGCCTTTCACCTCCCACCATGGTTCTGAGGCCTCCCCAGCCATGTGGAACTGTAAGTCCAATTAAACCCCTTTTTCTTCCCAGTCTCAGTTATATCTTTATCAGCAGCATGAAAATAAACTAATATACTTTCCCAGCCTCTGGTAACTACCATTCTACTTTCTACCTCCATGAGATCAACATTTTTATCTCCCATATATGAGTGAGAACATACAGTATTTGCCTTTCTGTGCCTGGCTTATTTCACTTAACAAAATGACTTCCAGTTCCATGCATGTTGCTGCAAATGACATATATACATATGTATAATATATGACATATATATATACATATGTCAAATGTTCTTGTTCAATCATCTGTTGATGGACACTTAGTTTGATTCCATATTGTGGCTATTGTGAACAGTTCTGCAATAAACATGGGAGTGCAGATATCTCGATATACTGATTTTCATTCTTGTGGGTATATACTCAGAAGTGGGATTGCTGGTCATATAGTACTTCTATTTTCATTTTTTTGAGAAAACTCCATACTGTTTTCTATAGTAGCAGTACTAGTTACATTCTCACCAACAGTGTATGAGCATTCTCCTTTCTTCATGTCTTTTTGATAACAGTGATTCTAAACGGAGTAAGGTGATATCTTATTGTGGTTTTGATTTGCATTTTTCTGATGATTAGTGAT
This sequence comes from Symphalangus syndactylus, assembly GCF_028878055.3. Lineage (NCBI taxonomy): Eukaryota > Metazoa > Chordata > Mammalia > Primates > Hylobatidae > Symphalangus > Symphalangus syndactylus. The sequence goes on along the minus strand of NC_072423.2, from coordinate 70,923,194 downwards.
GTTGAACATTTTTTTCATACATTTATAGTCCATTTGTATGTTTTCTTTTGAGAAATGTCTATTCAGACCTTTTGCCCATTTTTTAATGGGATTGATTTTTGCCATTGAGTTGTTTGAGCTCCTTATATATTCTGGTGAATAATCCCTTGTCAGATGGATAGTTGCAAATATTTTCTCCTATCCTTTAGATTGTCTGTTCATGTTGTTAATTTTTTTCTTTGTTGTGCTGAAGCTTTTTAGCTTGATGTTATCCTATTTGTCTATTTTTTCTTGTGTTACCTGTGCTTTATAGGTCTTACCCCCCAAAATCTTTGCCCAGAGAAATGTCATGTAGCATTTCCACATTGTTTTATTTTATTCGTTTCATAGTTTCAGGTCTTAGATGTAAGTCTTTAATCTATTTTGAGTTGAGTTTTGTATATGGTGAAAGATGGAATCTAGTTTCACTCCTCTGTATATAGATATCTGGCCTTCCCAGCACCATTCATTGAACAGACTCTCCTTTTCCCAGTGTATTTTGAAAAAAATAAGTTATCTGTAAGTTTATCAATTTATTTTTGAGTTTTTATTCTTTTCTTTTAGTCTGTGTCTCTGTTTCTGTGCCAGATCATGCTGCTTTGGCTACTATAGCTTTGTAATATAATTTGAAGTCAAGTAGTGTGATACCTCCAGCATTGTTCTTTTAACTCAAGATTGCTCTAGCTATTGGAGGCCTTTTGGTTTTATATGAATTTAGTTTTTTCTATATCTGTGAAGAATGTTATTAGTATTTTGATAAGAATTGCACTGGATATGTATATTGTCTGAGTAACAAAGACAATTTTAACAATGTTAATTCTTCCAATCCATGAGAATAGAATATTTTTCTATTTTTGTGTGTCTTCTGCTATTTATTTCATCACAATTTTATATTTTTCCTATAGAAATCTTTCACTTCTATGGTTAAATTTATTCCTAAGTATTTTAAAATAGCTATTCTAAAGGGATTGATTTCTTGATTTCTTTTTCAGATTCATTACTATTAGTATACAGGAATGCTACTAATTTTTATATGTTCATTTTGTATCCTGAAACCATATGGAATTTACTTATCAGATCTAATGAGTTTTTTGGTGGAGTCTTTAGCTTTTCCTAGGTATAAGATCATCTCATCTGCAGAGAAGAACAATTTGACTTCCTCTTTTCCAATTTGGATGCCTTTTATTTCTTTCTTTGCATGTTTGCTCTGGCTAGAAATTCCAGTAATCTATTGAATAGAAGTAGTAAAAATGGGCATCCTTGTCTTGTTCCAGATCTTAGTGAAAAGGCTTTCAGCTTTCCCCTATTCAGTAGGATATTAGCTGTGGACTTGTCATATATGGCCTTTATCATGTTGAAGTACGTTCCTTCTATAACCAATTTGTTGAGGGTTTTTTCCATGAAGGGATGTTAAATTTTATCAAATGCTTTATTCAGCATCTGTTGAAATCATCATATTTTTCCCCCATGATTCTGTTAACATATCCCTGTGATTCTGTTTAACATATCCCATGATACGTTGAAACATCCTTGCATTCCTGGGATAAAACCCACTTGATCATAGTAAATCAGCTTTTAAATGTGTTGTTAAATTCTATTTGCTAGTATTTTTTGCGAATTTTTGTATCTATGTTTATCAAGGATATTGGTCTGTAGTTTGTTGTTGTTGTTGTGTCTTTGTCTGGTTTTGGTATCAGGGTAGTGCAAGAATGTTCTTATTACTGCATGTCACAGACCATTCTTGCCACCACCACCTCAATCCCATCTTCACCAGTAATGCCAGTACCCACAGGCTTTTGTGATAATCATAAAAAGCCCTACAGATTTCTAAAATGACTATTAGAGGGTGGTACAACTCCAGTTGAAAACAACTGCTTTAGCACTGTTTCCTTTTTTTTAGGGAGGGCTCTATGGTTTAGAGACATGCCTGAGGAAGGAAACACTTGCCCATTCTCCAATACTGTGCCAGGCACTATGGGCACTCACCTGTTTACACTAAATTGAAAAGCAATTAGTATACTAGTGGGTATATTAGTAGAAATGGAGTGGCTCTGCTCATGTCAAACCAAAGTATTGTTTCAGAGAGAACTTGGGTGGTAGAGTCAAAGTTACTGCCATGTAGTTCCCAGGTAAATTAAAATTTTCCTTCAGACTCATACTGACTTCAACTGTAGTGTGAAAGGGGGTGGATGTCAAAAGTGAAGAGGCCATCATCAATGCCACATAGAAGTAGAGAAGCAGCAATGCTCATGTAGTCAATCTGCCCACTGGAAAAGCATCTATTTAATAAATGGTACTAATATAAAAAATAGAAAAACTCTGCCTGTTACAAAAGCAGCACAAAAGCCTGTGCTAAAATTTCAGTAAGAGAAACAGGCCAAGGATGGTGAATGTGAGAAGGGGAAAAGAAGGAAGAAGTGTGTAGTCATGTTGATCTTATTCGTTTATGACATCTAAAAATAATGTTGCTTTAAGCTCCCAAGGGGATGATGAGGATTATTTCTCAGGCTCAGAGAAAACAGCAAGTTTAGAAGTTCTCTGTGTGGGTCATATCTCTGACCTAATCCTTTCAGTTTACCCAGCACACTGGTCCACCAAGGAGAATGAATGTAGGTTAGGTTGACATGAGTTCATAGCTATGCAGCTGAGTTTATCAGAAGCAGAGAAAACATGAAGCACAATAGACCAGATCAGCCACATTAAGTAAATCCCGTTGCTATGCTTCAGAATTAATTTGAGGAGCTAAAACGTTATTAGCCACTATAGCAACCAAGGGAGACTTCAGTTAGAATGATGTCCTAAAGGACTGTGTAAAGGAAGATCAAAAGAAATCTGTCAGAAAATGCGATAGCTTCAAGATCGAACATTAGGTTAGAGGCCAATATAAACCTGAATTGTTTGGTACAGTTCTATATAGATTGTCTGTGCCAGCCAGGAAATATGTTGAGTAGCATTAAGATAGGCTTCAGGTGATAAAAGAGATCAGAAATTCAGTGACGAGTGGTAATTTCAAAGAGGTTATTTAAGTACCTGTGTTCCCATCTAAATAATGCTGAGTCCCCTTAGTATTGTGAAGAATAATTGTGAAAAAAAAAACATATTATTTTGAAATGCCAATTTATCATAGAGTTTTTTATCTATTGAAAATTTGGCATTTAAAATTATTTTGTAAACTGTGTTTTCCAATAAGTACGGCTTAGGTCAGGGATGTTTAAGCGGGGATGTGCATCAGAAACATCTTGGGAGATTTTTAAAATATGGAGTCCCAGAATCAGTCTCAGATCCCTGAATCAGAAACCTTAAGAAGGGAGGCCTGGGCAGCTGTGTTTTGAAAAGCTGTGAAAATGCCTTAGGTGGTTTTAATGTGGCATTGGCTTTGGAAATATAATGACTGAAACCTAGTACAGTTTGTTTCACATGGAAGACTATTGCCCTTTTCAGTATATTTACAACTGAGTAAAATTTTAAAAGTTGGGGTGATTTTTTTTTGAAGAGAAAAGCATGATAGTTTCCTGACTAAACATCTTCAGTGACTTCTCATGGCACTTTCAATAAAATCCAAGTCCTACATGTTCTAGCCCAGGGCCACCTCTCCAATGTCTTTTACCACTCTCTTGCTGCCTTAGTCTGTTCTCACTGCTATAACAAAATACTGAAACTGGGTAATTTTTAAATAATGGAAATTTATTGCTCACAGTTCTGGAGGCTGGGAAATCCAAGATCAAGGCATCAACAGATTTGGTGTCTAGTGAGGGCTTAGTCTCTGCTTCAAAGATGATGCAGTCTATCTGTGACCTCACATGGTGGAAGGCATGAGAAAGCTCCCTCAAGCGCCTTTCATAAGGGCACTAATCCAACCTCTCAAAAACTCCACCTCTAAATACCATCACATTGAGGGTTTCAACAGATGAATTTTGGAGGTAGAGGCACAAATATTCAGATTGTAGCACTTGCCCTTTGTTCTATTTGGCTTTATTATTCTTTTCCTTAGAAAAGCCAAGTTTGGGCTGGGCACGGTGGCTCATGCCTGTAATTCAGCACTTTGGGAGACCAAGGTGGGTGGACCACGAGGTCAGGAGATCGAGACCATCCTGGCTAACATGGTGAAACCCCTCTCTACTAAAAATACAAAAAATTAGCTGGGCGAGGTGGCAGGCGCCTGTAGTCCCAGCTACTCTGGAGGCTGAGGCAGGAGAATGGCATGAACCCAGGAGGCAGAGCTTGCAGTGAGATGAGATCGCACCACTGCACTCCAGCCTGGGTGACAGAGCAAGACTCCATCTCAAAAAAAAAAAAAAAAGCCAAGTTTTTGTTCTTTCTGTTCTTTTTTGTTCTTTCTCTTCTTTCTGCCTAGACCATAATTTTCTGAGATTTTTGCATATTTTGATCCTAATTTGAAACTTAGCTCATGTCAATTTCTCTGAAAGACCTTCTCTAACCGTTACTCTATCACTCACTAGCATTACTTTATTTTTATAGCATTTATTAAAATCTAAAATTATTCTTTATTTATTTGTATATTATATAGGTACCTCAGCCAGAATGTTAAATATTACATTGGTTCTGAGTCTAAGACTCCAATAACACAGCACACTGTGGATCTTGAGAATGCGTTTAAAAATTAGATGAAATAAAGCAGCTCATAAAATATCACATGAACAAAATTAGTAAGTTTTAACCTTGAAAGGACAACTAATGAACACTATTGACATTCAACAGTCTAGCATTCAAAGGCCCACTTTGGGAAAATCTGTCATGTGCTCTGTCTTAGAAGCATTAATACTTTAGTGGGTAGAATAAGGCATAATTGAATAAATTGAATCTAATAGTGTCTTACCTCTTCAGGGAATAACAGCAGAGTTAAGATTTGGGGTTAAGTTTTCTCTTAAAAATCCTCATACTGAAGAGTGATCACTTGAATGCAGTTTGAATTCCAGTATGAGCAGAATAGAAAAAGAACAACTTGATAATATGGAATAATTGTTTATGTGTGTCAAAGGAAACAAACTAAAAGAAAAAGTAAAGCAAGGGAATTTCAAGCTTGCATAATTCATTGGTTCCAGATTCTTTTGTTAATATGAAATTAGTTATTTTATTGGAAATAATGTTAAGCATAGTTCAGTATCATGGAAATACAATAACCTGCTGGCAAAACAAAGATGTTGCTACATTTTGATGGTGACAGAGCTAATGGCATGCACCAGAACAGCACAGGGGAAAGCAATATTTGTGGTATGATTGATTGTTGTCTGGGCTGTACTGCTTATTAAATATTTTTATTTCTATTATCTTTAATTTAATTTTGTGGGTGCATAGTAGGTGCATATATTTATGGCATACATGAGAGATTGTGATAAAGGCATGCAATACATAATAACTACATAATGAAGAATGGGGCTCCTATCCCCTCCAGGCTTTATTCTTAGTGTTACAAACAATCCAAGTATACTCTTTTAGTAATTTTTAAATGTACAATTAAATTATTTTCGACTATAGTACTCCTATTGTTCTATCTAACAGTAGGTCTTGTTCATTCTTTCTAACTATAATTTTTTGTATCCATTAATGATCCCACCCACTCCCACTACCCTTCTGAGCCTTGTGTAAGCATCCTTCTACTCTTTATGTCCATGAGTTCAATTGTTTTGATTTTTAGATCCCACAAATACGTGAGAATATGCAATGTTTGTCTTTTTGTGCCTGTCTTATTCCACTGAATACAATAATCTCCAGTTCCATCCATGTTGTTGCGAATGACAGGATCTCATTCATTTTTGTGGCTAAATAGTACTCCATTGTGTATATGTATCATATTTTCTTTATCCATTCTTCTGTTGACAATTAGGTTGCTTCTAACTCTTTGCTATCCTGAACAGTGCTGCAGAAAATGTGGAAGTGAAGATATCTCTTTAATATAATGATTTCCTTTATTCTGGGTATATACCCAGCAGCAGGATTGCTAAATCATAGAGTAGCTCTTTTTTTAGTTTTTTAAGAAACCTCTATTCTCCATAATGATTGCACTAATTTTCATTTCCACCAATGGTGTATGAGGGTTCCTTTTTCTCCATATCCTCACCAGCATTTGTTATTGCCATCTTTTGGTTATAAACCATTTTACCTGGGTTAGTTGATATCTTATTGTAGTTTTGATTTGCATTTCTCTGATAATCAATGATGGCAAGCTCATTTCATATGCCTGTTCGCCATATCTATGTCTTCTTTTTAGAAATGTCTATTCAAATATTTTGCCCATTTTTCAATTGAATTGAATTTTTTTTCCTGTAGGGTTGTTTGAGCTCCTTATATATTCTGGTTATTAATCCTTTCTCAGATGGACAGTTTGCAAATATTTTCTCCCATTCTGTGAGTCATCTATTCACTTTGTTGATTGTATTATTTGCTGTGTAGAAGCTTTTTAACTTGACGTGATCTCATTTGTTCATTTTTGCTTTGTTTGCCTGTCCTTGTGGGGTATTGCTCAGGAAACTTTTTCCCAGATCAATGTCCTGGAGATTTTCTCCAATTTTTTTTGCAGTAGGTTCATAGTTTGGGGTCTTAGATTTAAGTCTTTAATACATTTTGATTTGATTTTTGTATATGGCAAGAGATAGAGGCCTAGTTTTATTCTCCTGCATATAGATATCCAGTTTTCCCAGCGCCATTTATTGAAGAGACTGTCTTTACCCCAGTGTATGTGCTTGGCACATTTGTCAAAAGTCAGTTCACCATAGGTATGCAGAATTGTTTCTAGGTTCTCTATTCTGTTCCATTGGTCTATGTGTCTGTTTTTATGCCAGTACCATGCTGTTTTGGTTATACAGCTCTGTAGTATAATCTAAAGTTAGGTAATGTGATTCCTCCAGTTTTGTTGTTTTTCTCTGGATAGCTTTGGCTATTCTGGATCTTTTGTGGTTCCATATAAGTTTTAGGATTGTTTATTCTATTTCTATGAAGAATGTCATAGTGATTGCATTGAATCTCTAGATTGCTTTGGGTAGTATGAATATTTTTAACAATATTGATTCTTCCAATCCATGGACATAAAACAGCCTTCCTTTTTTTTGACACCGTCTTCAATTTTTTTCATCAGTGTTTCATAGTTTTCATTGTATAGATCTTTTACATCTTTGGTTAAATTAATTCCCAGGTATTTAATTTTATGTGTGGCTATTTTAAATGGGATTACTTTTTAAATTCTTTTTTTTTTTGAGACAGAGTCTCTCTATCTCACCAGGCTGGAGTGCAGTGGTGTGATCTCGGCCCACTGCAACCTCCACCTCCAAGGTTGAAGCTATTCTCCCTCCTCAGCCTCCCAAGTAGCTGGGACTACAGCCACACATTACTATGCCCAGATAATTTTTGTATTTTTAGTAGAGTCAGGGTTTATCCATGTTGGCCAGGATGGTCTCGATCTCCTGATCTCGTGATCTGCCCACCTTGGCCTCCCAAAGTGCTGGGATTACAGGCATGAGCCACCACACCCAGATTTAAATTCTTTTTTTAGGTTGTTCACTGTTGGCATACAAAAATGCTATTGATTTATGTACATTGACTTTTATCCTGTAACTTTAATGAATTCGTTTATCAGTTTTAATAGTTTTTTGGTGGAGTCTTTACATGTTTTCAAATATAAGATTGTCTTCCACAAGCAAGAATGATTTTACTTTTTCTATTCCAATTTGGAAGCTCTTTATTCCTTTCTTTTATCTGATTGCTCTAGCTAAGATTTCCAGTACTTTGTTGAATAACAATGGTGAAAGTGGGGATGCTTGTTGTGTTCCAGATCTTACAGAAAAGGCTTTCAGTTTTTTCCCATTCAGTATGCTACTAACTGTGGGTCTGTCGTATATGGCATTTAATGTCTTGAGGTATGTCCTTTAATCCCCAGTTTTTTTAGGGTTTTTATCATGGATGTTGAATTGTATCAAATACTGTTTCAGCATCAGTTGAAATGATCATACGGATTTTACCCTTCATTCTGTTGATATGATGTACCATGTTGATTGATTTGCATATTTTGACCATCCTAGTATCCCAAGGATGAATCCCACTTGGCCATGATGAATAATCTTTCTAATATATTGTTGAATTTTGTTGCTAGTATTTTGTTGAGAAGTTTCACATGAATATTCATCAGGGATATTGGCCTGTAGTTTTCTTTTTTTATGTTTCTTTGTCTGGTTTTGGTATCAGAATAATACCGGTCTTGTACAATGAATTTGGAAGTATTCCCTTCTCCTCTATTTTTTGGAAGAATTTGAGTGGAATTGGTGTTAGTTCTCAAAATGTTTGGTAGGCGTCAGCAGTAAAGCCATCAGGTTCTGGACTTTTCTTTACTGACAGACTATTACAGCTTCAATCTTGTTACATGTTATTGTTCAGTTTAGGTTTCAGATTTCTTTCTGGTTCAATCTGGGTAGGTTGTAGGTGTCTTCGAATTTGTCCATTTCTTCTAGAGTTTCCAATTTATTGGCATGTGGTTGCTCATAGTAGCCACTAATGATCCTTTGAATTTCTGGACTATAAATTGTAATGTCTCCTTTTCATTTCTACTTTTATTTATTTAGCTATTCACTATTTTTACTTAGTTTGGCTAAAGGTTTGCCAATTTTGTTTAACTTTCCAAAAAACCAACTTTTTGTTTCATTGATCTGTTGTATTGTCTGCTCTGATCTTTATTATTTCTTTTCTTCTAATTTTAGGCTCAGTTTTCTCTTGCTTTTCTAGCTCCCTCAAATGGGTTATTAGATTGCTTATTTGAAGTTTTTTCTCTTTTTTGATGAAGGAACTTATATCTATAAACTTCCCTCTTAGTACTGCTTCTGCTGTAACTCATAGGTTTTGGTGTGTTGCATTTCTATTATTTGTTTCAATAAATTTTTCACTTTTCTTCTTAATTTCTTCATTGAACCATTGACTATTAAAAAGCATATTGCTTAATTTCCATATATTTGTATAGTGTCTGAAATTCTTCTTGGTTGTTTAATCCATTGTGGTCAGAAAAGATGCTTGATATTATTTAAAATTTTGTTGAATGTTTTAAGACTCATTATGTGACTTAACATATGGTCTATCCTTGAGAATAATCCACATTTTGAGGGAAAGAATATATATTCTGCAAAATTTGGATGAAATTTTCAGAAAATATCTATTAAATTTATTTGGTCTATAGTACAGACTATGATGTTTATTTGTTGATTTTCTGTCTGGGTGATTTTTCCAATCCTAAAAGTGGGGTGCCAATGTCTCCAGCTATTATTGCATTGTGAGCTATCTCTCTCTTTAGCTCTAATAATATTTACATTATATGTTTGGGTGCTCCAGTGTTGGGTGCATATATATCTAAAATTGTTATATCCTCTTGCTGAATTGACCTCTTTATCATTATATAGTGATCTTCTTTGTCTGTTCTTATAGTTTTTGTCTTGAAATCTATTTTGTCTAAGTATAGCTACTCCTGCTCTCTTTTGGTTTCAGTTGGCATGGAATATCTTTTTTTCCCCTTTTATTTTTAGTCTATGTGTGTCTTTTTAGATGAAGTTGCCTACATTTCTTGTAGACAACAGATCAACTGGTCTTGTTTTTTCATCCATTCAACCAGTCTATGTCTTTCAGTCAGAGAGTTTAGTCCATTTACATTCAATGTTATTACAGATAAATAAGGATATACTCCTAACATATTGTTATTTGTTTTCTGGTTGTTTTGTGGTCTTGTCTTCCTTCTTTCTTCCTTCCTGTCTTCCTTAGTGAAGGTGATTTTCTCTGGTGATATGATTTAGTTTCTTGCTTTTAATGTTTTCTGTATCCATAGTATGCTTTTTGGTTTGAGATTACCATGAAGCTTGCAAATACGCTCTTATAATCCATTATTTTAAGCTAATAACAACTTAACACTGTTTGTATAAGCAAACAAACATAAAAGCAAGCAGAAAGAAAACTAACACAAACTCAACACCTTAACTTCATTCCCCACTTTTTAGCTTTTTATTGTTTCTATTTATATCTTATTGTACTGTCTATGTCTTGAACAGTTGTTATAGTTATTAGTTTTGATTGGTTAATCATTTAGTCTTTGTACTTAGGATAAGAGTAGTTTATACATCACACTTACAGTGTTATAAAGTATCTGTGTTCTTCCGTGTACTTACTATTACCAGTGAGTTTTGTAACATCAGGTGATTATTTATTGCTCATTAATGTCCTTTTCTTTCTTATTGAAGTGGTCCTTTAGCATTTCCTTTGGGACCAGTCTCATATTACTAAAATCTGTCAGTATTTGTTTGTCTGGGAAAGTCTTTATTTCTCCTTCATGTTTGAAGGATATTTTCACCAGATATATTTATATCTATGGTAAAAGTTTTCTTCCTTCATCACTTTAAATATGTTATGCCACTATCTCCTGGCCTGTCAGGTTCTACTGAAAACTCTGCTGCCAGACATATTGTAACTTCATTGTATATTATTTGTTTCTTTTCTATTGCTGCTTTTAGAATCTGCTGTTGTCTTTGACCTTTGGGAATTTGATTGCTTAATGCCTTGCGGTCGTTTTCTTTCGGTTAAATCTGCTTGGTCTTCTCTAGGTTTGGGAAGTTCTCCGTTATTATCTCTTTGAATAAACCTTCTACCCCTATCTCTTTCTCTACCTCCTTTTTATGGCAAATAACTCTTAGATTTGTCCTTTTGGAAGCCATGCAAGCATGGTTTATTTTTCTAATTCTTTTTTCTTTTGTGTCCTCTGACTATGTATTTTCAAATATCCTGTCTTCAATCTCACTAATTCTTTCTTCTTCTTGTTCAATTCTGTTACTAAGAGACTCAGGTGCATTTTCTGCACCTCAATTGCATTTTTCAGCTGTAGAATTTCTGCTTAATTTCTTTTAATTATTATGGTCTCCTTTTAAAATTTATCTGATAGAATCTGAATTACTTTTCTGTGTTATCTTGAATTTCTTTGAGTTTCTTCAACACAGCTATTTTGAATTCTCTGTCTGTAAGGTCATATATTTCTTTCTCCAGGACTGGTCCCTGTTGACTTATTTCATTCATTCGGTGAGGTCATGTTTTCCTGGATTGTCTTGACACTTGCAGATGTTTGTCTGTGCCTGAACATTGAAGAGTTAGGTATTTATTGTAGTCTTTACTGTCTGGGCTTGTTCGTACTTGTCCTTCTTGAGAAGGCTTTCCAGATATTTGAAGTTACTTGGGTGTTGTGATATAAGGTATATCTGCTTTAATGGGGACCCCAAGCCCAGTAATGGCTATAGTTCTTGCAGAATTGTAGAGCTTCTGCTTTGATGGTCTTGGACAAGATCCAGGAGAATTTTCTGGATTACCAGGCAGAGATACTTTTTCTTCCCTTGCTTTCTCTCCCCAAAATGGAGTCTAAGGTGACTATTCTGAGCTATGTGGAGTTGGAGATGGAGTGACACAAGCACCCCTGTGGCCACTATCACTATGACTGCTCTGAGTCAGACCTGAAGCCAGCACAGCACTGAGTCTTGCCCAAGACTGGCACTCTCTGGCTACTGTCAAGGTTTGCTCAAGGCCCTGGGGTTCTACAATCAGGAGGTGGCAAAGCCAGCCAGGCCAGTGTTCTTCTCTTCAGAGGAGTGAGTTCCCCCCAGGCCCTAGGTGGTTCCAGAGGTGCCATCTGTGAGTCAGGGACTAGAGTCAAAAGCCTTAGCATTCTACCTGGTGTTTTATTATATGCAGCTGAGTTGGCACTCAAACCACAAGACACAGTCCTTTCCAGTGTTCCCTCCCCTTGCCGAAGGCAGAGGAGCTTCATCTCATTGTCACCACTGCAATGGGCCCACAGGGAGTACTGCCAGAGTACTGTTAATGTTCCCTTAAGGCCCAAGGGCTCTTAAATAAGCTTATGGTGAATGCTGCCTGACCTGGAACTTACCCTTTGAAACAGCAGGCTCTCCTCTGGCCCAGGGAAGGTCCAGAAATGCCATCCAAGATTCATAGCCTGGAATCGGAAAACTCAAGAGCCCACTTGATGCCCTACACCCCTGTAGCTGAGCTAGTACTTGAAACTAAGAAGACTCAGAGGATCACCTAGGGCTCTCTATGTGGCACCTGGGTATTGCTGCTGGTTATTCAGGGCCCAAGGGTTCTTCAGTTAGCATGTGATGAACACTGTCAGGACTGAGTACTTTCCTTCAAGGCAGAGGGTTCCAGAGGTGTGTCTAGACATGTCATCTGGGAGCTAGGGCCTGGAAAAGAGGTTTCATGACTCTGGTGGCATGTCCAAGATGCAAGACAAAGTCCACCCCATTTTCTCTCTCCTTTACATGAGTGGAAGGAAGTTATCTCTGTTGGAGCCTTGAGCTGTGCAGCCTGGGGTTAGGGTAGGAGTGATGACATCACTTCCTTAGTCACCCAGGCTAGTGTCTCAGTAGTACCATGCCCCCAAGGTCTGCTGGCTCTGGGCCCAGTCCAGCACTAGGAGGCACCTAAAATTTGCAGTCAGTGTGGTCTAGACTGCATTTCAAGTTTCTTTAGAGCTCCAGAGAACTTTAGCCCATGGTGGCAAGGTTAATAGGAACTCAAGTTTCAGCCACTGAGATCAGCAGTTCCACTCTGGCTATGGTTGGTGTAAGTGCTCCCTCCATGCGTGAATGTCAACTGAGTTTGGTCTGGTTTTCCTTTCTGCTTGAACAGGACAGTACTGAGTTCAATACCTCACAACGGCTGTGTTCTCCCTTCCCAAGCACAGAGAAACACTCTCTGTGCCACTTTGTCACTGCCGGGGGTGTTGAGGAGAAATGACATTGCTGATTCAAGACTATTTTTTCTACTTTTTTCAGCAATATGAAGTTGAAACCAGATACTGTGATTTTTGGTTCTTATCACGGTGCTTTTTTGGGTGCAGATAGTTGCTATATTGGTGTCCTTGCAGGAGGGGCAATTTATGGAGCCTTCTATTCTTCCACCTTTTTCCACCCCACTCCTGATTGTTAAACATGGGGTCTTTCTCTTGAGGCAGATACTTATTTTTTATTTTCATTTTTTTTAGATGGGATCTCACTATGTTGCCCAGGCTGGTCTCAAACTCCTAGGCTCACACGATCTTCCCATCTTGGCCTCCCAAAGTGCTGAGATAACAGATGTGAGCCATTGCTTCCAGCCTAGATACTTTTTAAAATGTTGAGATTACTTAGCTAATAATGTGAGGGACTCATGTTACATGTATCTAAAGTCCCCTTCTACCCTGAGACTTTATGCTTTTAGTAATTGATTAATATTTTTCTTCTTAAATTTTCTTTTATTATTTCAATAGTTTTTGGGGAACAGTTGGTGTCTTGTTGCATGGATATGTTCTTCAGTGGTGATTTCTGAGATTTTGGTGCACCTGAGCAGTGTACTTTGTACCCAAGATGTAGTCTTTTATCCCTCACTCCCCTCCCATCCTTCCCCCCAAGTCCCCAGAGTCCACTATATTATTCTTATGCCTTTGCATCCTCATAGCTTAGCTCCCACTTATAAATGAGAACATATAATGTTTGGTTTTTCATTCCCAAGTTACTTCACTTGGAATAATGGTCTCCAACTCCATCCAGGTTGCTGAGAATGCCATTATTTCATTCTTTTTTGTGGATGAGTAGTATTCCACATTTTCTTTATCCACTTGTGGTTGATGGGCATTTAGGCTGGTTCCGTATTTTTGCAATTGCAAATTTTCCTGCTATAAACATGTGTGTGCAAGTGTCTTTTTCATATAACTTCTTTTCCTCTAGGTAGATACCCAGTGGTGGGATTGTTGGATCAAATGGTAGTTCTACTTTTAGTTCTTTAAGGAGTCTCCATACAGTTTTCCACAATGGTTGCACTAGTTTACCTTCCCAGCAACATTGTAAAAGTGTTCTCTTTTCACCACATCTACGTCAACATCTATTATTTATTGGTTTTTTAATTATGACCATTCTTTTTTTTTTTTTTTGAGATGGAGTCTCGCTCTGTCACCCAGGCTGGAGTGCAGTGGTGCGATCTTGGCTCACTGCAAGCTCCGCCTCCTGGGTTCACGCCATTCTCCTGCCTCAGCCTCTCTGAGTAGCTGGGACTACAGGCGCCAGCCACCACACCCGGCTAATTTTTTTGTATTTTTAGTAGAGATGGGGTTTCACCGTGGTCTCGATCTCCTGACCTCCTGATCCGCCAGCCTCGGCCTCCCAAAGTGCTGGGATTACAAGCGTGAGCCACCGCGCCTGGCTTATTATGACCATTTTTGTAGGAGTAACGTGGTATTGCATTGTGGTTTGGATTTACATTTCTCTGATAATTAGTGTTATTTAGCATTTTCTAATATGTCCATTGGCCATTTTTATATCTTCTTTTGACAATTATCTATTCATGTCTTTAGCCCACTTTTTTAATAGGTTTTTTTTACTCTTGATGATTTGTTTGAGTTCATTGTACATGCTACATATTAGTCTTTTGTCAGATGCATAATTTACAAATACTTTCTCCCACTCCGTGGGTTGTCTGTTTACTATTTATTTTGCTAAGTAGAAGCATTTTAGTTTAATTAAGTCCCATCTATTTATCTTTGTTTTTGTTGAATTTTCTTTTGGGTTCTTGGTCATGGACTCTTTGCCTAAGTCAAAGTATAGAGAGTTTTTCCAGTGTTATGTTCTAGAATATTTATGTTTTCAGGTCTTAGATTTAAGTCTTTCCTCCATCTTGAGTTGATTTTTGTATAAGGTGAGAAATGAGGATCCAGTTTCATTCTGCTACTTGTGGCTAGCCAATTATCCCAGCACCATTTGTTAATTAGGGTGTCCTTTCCCCACTTTATGTTTTATTTGCTTTGTTGAAGATCAGTGGGCTGTAACTGTTTGGCTTTATTTTGGGGTTCTCCATTCTGTTCCATTGGTCTACATGCCTATTTTTATACCAGTACCATGCTGTTTTAGTAATTATAACCTTGTAGAATCATTTGAAGTCAGGTAATGTGGCACTTCCAGATTTGTTCTTCATGCTTAGTCTTGCTTTGGTTATGCAGGCTATTTTTTGGTTCCATATGAATTTTAGGATTGTTTTTTCTAGTTCTGTGAAAATAATGATGGTATTTTGATGGAAATTTCATTAAATGTGTAAATTGCTTTTGGCAATATGGTCATTTTCACAATGTTGATTTTGCCCATCCACAAGCCTGGGATTTGTTTCCACTTGTTTGTGTCGTCTATAATTTCTTTCAGCAGTGTTTTGTAGTTTTCCTTGTAGAGATCTTTCACCTCCTTGGCTAGGTATATGCCTAAGTATTTTTTATTTTATTTTATTATTTATTTATTTATTTATTTATTTATTTATTTATTGCAGCTGTTTGTAAAGGGGTTGATTTGATTCTCAGCTTGGTCACTGTTGGTGTATAGTAGTGCTAATGATTTGCATACATTGATTTTGTATCCTGAAGCTTTACTGAATTTGCTCATCAGATCTAGGAGTTTTTTTGGATGAGTCTTTAGGGTTTTCTAGGTATACAATTATATCATCAGTGAACAGCAATAGTTTGATTTCCTCTTTACTGATTTGGATGCCTTTATTCCTTTCTCTTGTCTGATTGCTCTGGCTAGGACATCTAGTAGTATGTTGAATAGAAGTGGTAAAAATTGGCCTCCTTGTCTTATTGTAGTTCTCAGGGGGAATGCTTTCCACTTTTCCCCATTCAGTATAATGTTGGCTGTGGGTTTGTCATAGATGGCTTTTATTACCTTAACATACATCCCTCCCATGCCAGTTTTGCTGCGGGTTTTAATCATAAAAGGATGCTAGACTTTCAATGCAATGAGAATTGAATTGAATTTGTAGATTGCTTTTGGCAGTATGGTCATTTTCACAATATTGATTCTACCCATCCATGAGCATGGGATGTGTTTCCATTTGTTTGTGTCAAATGTTTTTTCTGGATCTATTGATATGATCATTTGAGTTTTATTTTTAATTCTGTTTATGTGGTGTATCACATTTATTGACTTGTGTATGTTAAACAAACCCTGCATCCCTGGTATGAAATCCACTTGATCATGGTTTATTATCTTTTTGATATGCTGTTGGATTCAGTCAGCTAGTATTTTGTTGAGGAGTTTTGCATCTATGTTCATTAGGGATACTGGCCTGTAGTTTTCCTTTCCTGGTTTCAGTATTATGTTGATACTGACTTCATAGAATGATTTAAGGAGGATTCCCTCTTTCTCCATCTTTTGGAATAGTTTAAGTAGGATTGGTATTAATTCTCCTTTGATTGTCTGACAGAGTTTATATGTGAATCTGTCTGTTCCCGGACCTTTTTTGTTGGCAATTTTTAAAACTATTATTTCAGTCTCACTATTTGTTAGTGACCTGAGTTTCTATTTCTTACTAATTTAATCTGGGAGGGTAGTATATTTCCAAGAATTTATCCGTCTTCTCCAGGTTTTCTAGATTGTGCACGTAAAGGTGCTCATAGTAAGTAGACCTGAATGATATTTTGTATTTCTGTGGTATTGGTTGTAATAGCTCCTCTTTCATTTCTAATTGAGTTTATTTGGATCTTCTGTCTTCTTTTCTTGGTTAATCTTGCTAATGGCATATCAATTTTGTTTATCTTTTCAAAGAATCAGCTTTTTATTTCATTTATCTTTTGTATTTTTTTGTTTCAATTCATTGAGTTCTTCTCTGATCCTTGTTATTTCTTTTCTTCTGCTGGTTTGGGCTTGTTTTGTTTTTGTTCCTCTAGTTCCTTGAGGTGTGACCTTAGATTTCCCATTTGTGCTCTTTCAGAGTTTTTGATGTAGGCAATTAATGCTATGAAGTTTCCTCTTAGTACTGCTTTTGTCATATCCAGAGGTTTTGATAGATTTTGCTACTATTATTGTCCAGTTCAAACAATTTTTAAATTTCCATCTTAATTTCATTGTTGACCCAGAGATTATTCAGGAACAGTCTTTAATTTCTATGTATTTGTATAGTTTTGAGGGTTCCTTCTGGGGTTAATTTCCAATTTTATTCCACTGTGGTCTGAGAGAATACTTGATATAATTTCGATTTTCTTAAATTTATTGAGACTTGTTTTGTGGCTTCTAATATGGTCTACTTAGAGAATATTCTATGTGCTGATGAAAGGAATGTATATTCTGCAATTTTTGGGTAGAATGTTCTGTAAATATCTGTTAAGTCCATTTGTTCTAGGGTACAGTTTAAGTCCATTGTTTCTTTGTTGACTTTCTGTCTTGCGACCTATCTAACTAATGCTGTCAGTGGATTACTGAAACACCCCACTGCTATTGTGTTGCCATCTATCTCATGCCTTAGGTTTTTTAGTAATTGTTTTATAAATTTGGGAGCTCCACTGCTAAGTGCATATATATTTAGGAGTGTGATATTATTAATTTCCTGTTGGACTAATCCTTTTATTGTTATATAATTTTCCTCTTTGTCTTTTTTAACTGTTGTTGCTTTAAAGTCTGTATTTTTTTTTTTTGGGGGGTGGGGATGGAATCTTGCTCTGTTGCCCAGGCTGGAGTCTAGTGGCACAATCTCGGCTCACTGCAAGCTCCGCCTCCCAGGTTCACTCCATTCTCCTGCCTCAGCCTCCTGAGTAGCTGGGACTAGAAGCGCCCACCACCACGCCCAGCTAATTTTTTCTTTTTTTTGTATTTTTAGTAGAGATGGGGTTTCACCATGTTAGCCAGGATGGTCTTGATCTCTTGACCTCATGATCCACCTGCCTAGGCCTCCCAAAGTGCTGGGATTACAGACATGAGCCACCGTGCCTGGCCTAAAGTCTGTTTTGTCTGATATAAGAATAACTACTCCTGTGTGCTTTTGACTTCCATTTGCATGGAATACCTTCTTCCATCCCTTTACCTTAAGTTTATGTGAGACCTTATGTCTTAGGTGAGCCTCTTGATGACAGCAGATACTCTGTTGGTGCATTTTTATCCGTCCTGCCATCTTTTAAGTGGAGCATTTAGGACATTTACATTCAACCTTTGTATTGAGATGTGAGGTACTGTTTTTTTCATCATATTAATTGTTGACTGAATACCCTGGGTTTGTTTTCATTGTGTTATTGTTTTATAGTTCTGTGATATTTATGCTTTAAGTAGGTTTTACTTTAGTGAATTTAGAGGTTTTGTTTCAAGATTTAGCATTTCTTCTAGCATTTATTGTAGTGCTGGCTTCATAGTGGTAAATTCTCTTAGCATTTGTTTATCTGAAAAATACTTTATCACTTCTTCATTTATGAAGCTTAGTTTTGCTGGATACAAAATTCTTGGCTGATAATTATTTTGTTTAAGGAGCTAAAGATGGGGCCCCAGTTCCTTCTGGCTTGTAAGATTTCTGCTGAGAAATCTTCTGTTAATCCGATAGGTTTTCCTTTATAGGTTACTTGATGCCTTTGCCTCACAACTCTTAAGATTCTTTCATTCATCTTGAATTTAGATAACCTGATGACTATGTGCCTAGGTGATGACCTTTTTGTGATGATGAATTTCCTGGGTGCTCTCTGAACTTCTTTTTTTTTTTTCTTTCTTTCTTTCTTTTCTTTTTTTTTTTTTTGTAAATGGAGTTTTGTTCTTGTTGCCCAGGCTGGAGTGTGGAGTGCAATGATGCGATCTTGGCTCACTGCAACTTCTGCCTCCTGGGTTCAAGCAATTCTCCTGACTCAGCCTCCTGAGTAGCTGGGACTACAGGCATGTGCCACCACACCTGGCTAATTTTTTCGTATTTTTAGGAGAGACAGGGTTTCACTGTGTTAGCCAGGATGGTCTTGAACTCCTAAACTCATGATCCACTGCCTCAGCCTCCCAAAGTGCTGGGATTGCCAGTTTGAGCCACAGCACCCAGCCTTTGAGCTTCTTTTATTTGGATGTCTAGATCTCTAGCAAGACCGAGGGAGTTTTCCTCGATTATTCCCTCAAATAAGTTTTCCAAACTTTCAGATTTCTCTTCTTCCTCAGGAACATGAATTATTCTTATGTTTAGTCATTTAACATAGTCCCAAATGCCTTGGAGGCTTTGTCAGTTTTTTTTTTTTAATTATTTTTCTCTGTTTTTGTCAGAATGGGTTAATTCCAAAGATTTATCTTCAAGCTCTGAAGTTCTTTCTTCTACTTGTTCAGTTCTATTGTTGAAATGCTCCAGTGTATTTTGCATTTCTCTAAGCATGTCTTTTATTTCCAGAAGTTGTGATTCTGTTTTCTTTATGATATTTATTTCTCTGGAAACTTTTTCATCCACATTCTGTATTTTTAAAATTTCTTTGAGTCAATTTTTACCTTTTCTGGAATCTCCTTTGGTAGCTTTATAATCGACCTTTTGAATTCTTTATCTGGCTTCAGATATTTCTTAGATTCTGTTTCTTAGATTTCTTAGATTCACAGTTTTTCAGCTGTTTCACAGAGTTTGCAGTGGCAATCTCTGCAATGGAAACACATCCCATGCTCATGGATGGGTAGAATCAATATTGTGAAAATGACCATACTGCCAAAAGCAATCTACAAATTCAGTGCAATTCTCATTGCATTGAAAGTCTAGCATCCTTTTATGATTAAAACCTGCAGCAAAATTGGCATAGAAAGGACATACCTTAAGGTAATAAAAGCCATCTATGACAAACTCACAGCCAACATTATACTCTGAATATTCAGATATTCAGAGATTTCTTCTTAGTTTGAATCCATTGCTGGAGAGCTAATGTGAACTTTCGGGGGAGTTATAGAAACTTCTTTTTGTCATATTGCCAGAATTAGCTTTCTGGTACCTTCTCATTTGGGTAGACTGTTTCAGTGAAAGATCTAGAACTCAAGGGTTCAGATTCTTTTGTCCCACTGGGTGATCCATTGATATGGTGCTCTCTCCTTTACCCTAGGGAGGGGGCTTTCTGACAGCTGGAATGCAGTGATTGTTATTGTCCTTCTGGGTCTAACCACCCAGCAGGGCTACTGGGCTCTGGGCTGGTTTGGGAGATGATCAGCAAACAGTCTCCTGATGCAATCCATCTTCAGGTCTTCTAGCCCTGGTTACCAGCGCTTGCTCCGGTGGAGGTGGCAGGGGAGCAAAGTGGACTCTGTGGGAATCCTTGGTTGTACTTTTGTTTAGTGTGCTGATTTTCTCAAATGCTGGTTATGATAGCAGTGAAGTTGTCATGTGGACAGACTCATGACCTCTGGTTAGCCAGAATGTTGCAGGTAGTGGAATTAGCTGTTGTTCTCTCCTTCTTTGGAGGAGGGTTGTTCTGTTATGAGTTGCTCTACTTGCTTGAGTTGGTTGGCCTCCAGCTAGGAAGTGGCACCTTCAAGACAGCACCAGCTATGGTAGTAGAAGGGGGATAGAAGTTTGCTCTACATGGGCCAGTGTAAGTATTCTGGTTTCTCAAGTAATAGGCAGGGTCTCAGAGCTCCCAAGACTTTGTCTTTTGTCATCACCTACCAGAGTGGGTAGAGAAAAATCATCACATTGGGGCAGGGTTAGGCAGGTCTGAGCTCAGACTCTCCTTGGGTGGGGCTTGCTGCGGCCACTGTGCGGGATGGGAGGGTGGTTCTCAGGCCAATGGAGGTATGTTCCCAAGGGGATTATGGCTACCTCTGCTGCATCATACAGGTCACCAGGGCAGTGGGGGAAATCTGGCAGTGTCGGTCCTCACCCGGCTCCCATGCAGCCATCAATGCGAGTCTCACTCCCATGGTGCCCTGCCAACAGCAGTGAGTTTATATCCAGGCAGAAGGGCTGAGATCTTGCCCCAGGCCACATGCCTCCCCACTGAGAAAGCAAGCAGGGCTTGCAGGGCTTGCAGGCCTCGCCTCTCCATGTTTCTGGCATCTTCAGCTGTGGCTTCTGCACTTGTATTCACACTTCCCATTCCTCACACCAGATTCTGCTCAGGAAAATTCATGTTCAGTTTAAATTATTACAAAGTTTGGCTAGAAGCTTCCTTCACCCTGTGATACCTCTCCAATTCCACTGGCTGCCTTTCCCAAGGACTCTTGTGAGATAAAGCCAGTGATGGCTTCTGTAGGCTTGAGCTGGGGACCAGGAGTGCCTACAGGGCTCTTCCTGCCACTTCTTCTACTTTTATATTTTGCTCAACTCCCTAAGTCTGTTTCAGCTCTATGGAAGGTTAAATCCTTCTCCTGTGATCTGGATTTTCAGGTTCCCTGGTGGGAATGTGTTTTTGGAGGTGGATGTTCCCTCTCTCACACTTTGGGAATTCACAGTTTTTCAGCTGTCTCACAGAGTTTACAGTGGCAAACTGCTTCTTTCAAAGAGTCTGTGAATTCTTTCAATTTTCCTGGTATATTTCTGCAGTGGTTCTTGGAGCAAAAGTTCACAGTGTGAGTCTCCACATGCTGTTCTCTCTGTCCAAATGGGGGCTGCACATTAGTCCTGTTTTCTATCTGCCATTTTTTCTCTGTTTTTTAATAGTATTCCTATTTTTTAATAGTATTCCTTGTGTTATAAATATAGTCTGAATTTTCATGTGTTTGTGTTAAAGTAGTAAAGATTTAATAAGTAGCCCTAACACTCATATTTTATGCATTGTAAGCATTTGGTTTAGAAATGGCAGTATATACTTTCTTTGTGGTCCCTTTGGCTCATTTTCAAAGCAAATAGGTTTAATTTAATATTGTTTAATATTTTCTCTGGATAGGATTGTTTATGCCAGATAAAAACACAGGGCAATGCAACATGATATTGAAATAAGATTGAAGGAACTCACTTCTTTTTATTGAAGGGCAAAATTTTAAAAGACCATGATCAGCTTGAAAGAGAACATTTGGCTCCTAATAGGTATGCATGAGCATGCATATATATGGGTTTGAGAAATACGCCTCCATTTTCTGTGATAGAATGAAAAAAATTTAAATGTAAAATTGACAGTTTGTAACTTTCACTGGATAAGCTAATGCTTGGATTTTTCTGAGCTGAAATCTTAATTTGACAGAAATGAGCTACTTTTTAATCTCATCTTTACAGTTCCTTTAAATTGACATAATTGCACACATTTATGGTATACATCACGTTTTGTTATATGTGCTCATTGCGCAATGGTTAAATCAATCTAATTAGCGTGTCCATTACCTCATATACTTAGCTTTTTTTCATGATGAGAACATTTAAAGTGGACTTTCTTGGCAGTTTTTACAGAAAAAATACATTATTAACTATAGTCACCAATGTTGTACAATAAAGCTTATAAATCTTTGGCCACATATTCTGAGTTAGAAGAGTGAGGTGACAGAAGTAAATTAAACCCTTGTCCAATCTCATTAACTAATGTGATGAGGGCTCAGACACCACTGGGAGAACACTCTTACCTAGAAATGACAATGTTGTTAATGATGATAATAAAGGAATGAATGTCACTTTTCAAGCATCAAGGACTTACAAAAACTTCTCCAGGCTAGTAACCCTTTAAATCACTGGAAAATAAGACACTAGAATTTTTCCCCAAGAAAAATTCAGCAGATTAACTTCAATTATAATTAGACAAAACAACTTAGAGCTTTCTAAACTAATAATGGTGAAGTTAAAATCAAATCTTTAAGCTCCCATCAAAACAACATCAACTAAATAATAGTGTGTAAGTTCTTAACATTTATTTTATGTTATTGATTAAACTGGGTTTAAAATGTGGAACTACAGAATTATTAATTTGCTGAACTATCACATCATGCTTAAGTCTGCATTTTTATTAGCCATCTGATGCCTTGATTTCTTAGGTCAATATTTAACATGAGAATAAACAGGCCATATAGGTAGAGCTATTTCAGTCTGACTAGTGTCTTACTCCATTTAGTCTACTATAACAAAATACTACTGACTGAGTGGCTTATAAACAACAGAAATCTATTTCTTACAGTTCTGAGGACTGGGAAATCCAGGATCAAGACACTGGCAGACTCAGTGGCTGGTGAGGACTTGCTTCCTGGTTCACAGATGGCACCTTCTTGTTGTGCCCTCACAATAGGACAAACAAATTCCTTTGGTCCTGTAAGGGCACAAATTATATTGCCTCCCAAAAGCCTTTATCTCCTAATACTATCACTTTGGGGATTAAGATTTAATATATAAATTTTTGGGACTCAAACATTCAGCTCACAGCTGCTATTATACTATTCATCATCCTGTGGTTGAAAGCTCAAATAGCATTTTAGTTTCCATTTTTTAGCTTTAGTTTTTTTGTTCTATTATATTTAGTAAGTGTGTGCGTGTGTGTGTTCTTTGTGTGTGTGTGTGTGTGTGTGTAAGCTAGTTTTGGGTTAAAATGCCTAAGTTAAAATAGAGCCCTGAATCATATCATCTGTGAAAATACATAGTTTGATGTCCTCTCTTCCTACTTGGATGACTTTCATTTCTTTCTCTTGCCTGATTGCTCTGGCTAAGACTTCTAATAATATGTTGAATAGGAGTGGTGAGAGAGGGCATCCTTGTCTTGTGTTGGTTTTCAAGAGGAATGCTTCCAGCTTTTGCCCATTCAGTATGATGTTGGTTTGTCATAGACAGCTCTTATTATTTTGAGGTAGGTTCCATCAATGCCTAGTTTATTGAGGGTTTTTAGCATGAAGAGATGCTGAATTTTATTGAAAGCCTTTTCTGCATCTTTTGAGATAATCATGTGGTTTTGTCTTTAGTTATTTTTATGTGATGAATCACATTTATTGATCTGCATATGTTGAACCAACTTTGCATCCCAGGCATAAAGCCTACTTGATCATGCTGGATTATATTTTTGATGTGCTGCTGCATTAATTTGCTAGTTTTTCTGTTGAGAATTTTTGCTTCTATGCTTATCAACAATATTGGCCTGAACTTTTCATTTTTTATTGTGTTTCTTCCAGTTTTTGCTATCAGGAGGATGGTGGCCTCATAGAATGAGTTGGGGAGGAGTCATTCCTCCCAAATTTTTTGAGTTTCAGTAGGAGTGGTGCTAGCTCTTCTTTATACATATGGTAGAATTTGATTGTGAATCTGTCTGGTCCTAGGCTTTTTTTGGTAGGTAGGCTTTTTATTACTTATTCAATTTCAGGACTCATCATTGATCTGCCCAGGGACTCAATTTCTTCCTGGTTTAGTCTTGGGAGGTTTTTTTTGTTTTGTTTTGTTTTTTTTGAGATGGAGTCTCGCTCTGTCACCCAGGCTGGAGTGCAGTGGCGCAATCTCGGCTCACTGCAAGCTCCGCCTCCCGGGTTCATGCCATTCTCCTGCCTCAGCCTCTCCGAGTAGCTGGGACTACAGGTGCCCGCCACCACTCCCAGCTAATTTTTTTGTATTTTTAGTAGAGATGGGGTTTCCCCGTGGTCTCAATCTCCTGACCTCATGATCCGCCCACCTGGGCCTCCCAAAGTGGGGAGGTTTTATATATCCAGAAATTTATCCATTTCTTCTAGATTTTCTGGATTCTGTGCATAGTCTCTCAGGGATTTTGCATTTCTATGTCATCAGTCATAATGTTCCTTTTGTCATTTCCAATTGTGTTTATTTGGATCTTCTCTCTTTTCTTTTTAGCCTCGCTAGCTGTGTATGTATTTTATTAATTTTTTCAAAGTACAAACTCCTGGATTTGCCATTCTTTTGTATGTTTATTCCTGTGTCAGTTTCTTTCAGCTCACCTCTGATTTTGGTTATTTTTTGTCTTCTGCTCGCCTTAGGGTTGGCTTGATCTTTCTTTTTAGTTCTTTTAGTTGTGATGTTAGGTTGCTAATTCAAGATCTTTCTAAGTTTTTCATGTGGCTGTTTAGCACTATAAATTTCCATCTTAACATTGCCTTAGCCATGTCTCATAGATTCTGGTATGTTGTATCTTTGTTGTCATTAATTTCAAAGAACTTCTTGAATTCTGCCTTAATTCCATTATTTAACCCAAAGTCATTAAGGAGCAGGTTGTTTAATTTCCATGGAATTGTATAGTTTTGAGCAATTTTCTTAATATTGATTTCTATTTTGATTGTGTTGTGGTCTGAGAGCATAATTGTTATGATTTTGATTTTTTCAAATTTGCTGAGGATTGTTTTATGTCTGATTATTTGGTCAATTTTAGAGTATGTGCCATGTAGCAATGGGAAGAATGTATATTCTGTTGTTTTTGGGTGAAGAGTTCTGCAGATCTTTATTAGGTCCATTTGGTCAAGTGTTGAGTTTGAGTCCTGAATATCTTTGTTAATTTTGTGCCTTGATGGTCTGTCTAATATTGTCAGGTGTGTTTTGAAGTCTCTTATTATTATTGTGTGGGAATCTAAGTCTCTTCATGAGTCTCTAAGAACTTGCTTTATGAATCTATGTGCTTCTATGTTGAGTGCATATATATTTATCATAATTAGGTCTTATTATTGAATTGAATCCTTTGCCATTATGTAGTGCTCTTCTTTATCTTTTTTGATCATTGTTTATTGAATGTCTGTTTTGTTCAAAATTAGGATTGCAACCTCTGCTTTTTTTTGTTTCTCACTTGCTTGGTAGATTTTTCTCCATCTCTTTATTTTGAGCCTATGGGTGTTATTGCCTGTGAAATCAGCCTCTTGAAGACAGCATAACTTTGGGTATTGCTTCTTTATCCAGTGTACCACTCTTTACCTTTTAAATGGGCATTTAGCTCATTTATATTCAATGTTAATATTGAGATGTGTGGGTTTGATCCTGTCATCATGTTGTTAGCTGGTTATGATGCACACTTGTTTGTGTGGTTGCTTTATAGTGTCACTGGTGTGTGTACTTAAGTATTTTTTTTGTAGTGGCTGATAGTGGTCTTTCCTTTCCATATTTGGCACTCCTTTCAGGACCTCTTATAAGGCAGTCCTGGTAGTAATGAACTCTCTCGGCATTTGCTTGTCTAAAATTGATCTTGTTTCTTCACTTATGAAGCTTAGTTTGGCTGGAGATGAAATTTTTGTTTGAATTTTTTTTTTTTTTTTGAGATGGAGTCTCGCTCTGTCACCCAGGCTGGAGTGCAGTGGTGCGATATCAGCTCACTGCGAGCTCTGCCTCCCAGGTTCATGCCGTTCTCCTGCCTCAGCCTCCCGAGTAGATGGGACTACAGGCACCTGCCACCATGCCCAGCTAATTTTTTTTGTATTTTTTACTAGAGATGGGGTTTCACCATGTTAGCCAGGATGGTCTCAATCTCCTGACCTTGTGATCCTCCTGCCTTGGCCTCCCAAAGTGCTGAGATTACAGGCATGAACCACTGCACCCAGTCGAATATTTTTTTTTAAGAATGTTGAAGATAGACCCTTAATCTCTTCTGGCTTCTACAGTTTCTGCTAAAAGGCCCACTGTTAGTCTGCCAGGCTTCCCTTTGTAGGTGAGCTGCCCTTACCTGTCTTAGGGATAGTCTGCTTGTGTTGTATTTTGCAGGAGTTATGTGCATTTCTTGAATTTGAATGTTGGTCTCTCTAGCGATGTTGGGGAAGTTTTTATAGATGATATATTGAAATATGTTTTCCAAGTTAATTGCTTTCTGTCTCTTTCTTTCAGGGATGTCAGTGAGTCACAGATTTGGTCTCTTTATATAATCCCATATTTCTCAAGGGTTTTGTTCTTTTTTTTCTTTTTTTTTTTGTCTGACTGTCTTATTTCAGAAAGCCAGTCTTCAAGCTCTGAGATTCTTTCTTCAGCTTGATCTATTCTGCTGTTAATACTTTCAATTGCATTGTGAAATCTTTATAGTGTGTTTTTTAGTTCTTTCTTTTTTTTTTTTTCAGATGGTGTCTCCCTCTGTCACCCCGTCTGGATGGAGTGCAGTGGTGTGATCTCAGCTCAGTGCAACCTCTACCTCCCAAGTTCCAGCGATTCTCCTGCCTCAGCCTCCAGAGTAGCTGAGATTACAGGTGCCCAACTATGGGGATTCACCATGTTGGCCAGGCTGGTCTCGAACTCCTGACCTCAAGTGATCTGCCCACCTCAGCCTCCCAAAGTCCTTGGATTATAGGCATAAGCCACCGCTCCAAACTGGGGTGTGTTCTTCAGTTCTGTCAAATCAGTTTGCATCTTTTCTATACTGGTTGTTTTGTCTATCAGCTCTTGTATTGTTTTGTATTGTTTTATTGTCATTCTTAGATTTCTTGGATTGGCTTTCAACATGCTCCATCTTGATAACCTTCATCCCTATCCATATTCTGAATTCTATTTCTGTCATTTCAGCCATTACCTCCCAGTTAGGAACCCCTGTATGGGGACTAGTGTCATCATTTGGTGGAAAGAAGACACAGGCTTTTTGAGTTACAAGAGTTCTTGTGCTAGTTCTTTCTCATCTCCATGGGCAGGTGTTCCTTTAACTGTGGTATAAACTGAGAAGTCAGTAGACTTCTTTCTCGATGTTTTCAGAGTGTCAAGGCTTTCTACCAGGTCTTTATTTGTAGCTGCCTTCTTGTCTTTAGTTTCACAGGGGGGTATGTTAACAAAGTATTTTTGTTATTGAACTTTCAGTTGTGATCCAGTAGATGGTGCTTAAGCATAATGGTCTGGCCGGTAGATAGGCTCTTGCTCAGTCAAGTGGCTCCTCTGTATTTCCTCACAATTGCAGCCATGCTCTTTCTCAGTGCTCTGAAAGTGTGTGCTCCTCTCTCTATTACAGTGCTGGCTGCCAATCTCAGCTTTGCTCTCCTGGGCTGCCCACCACAGCTCTGGGATGATCTCAGGGTTTATGTTCCCTCTCCAGCTTGGAGACAGCAGGAAAAGGAACCTTAATAGTGGTTGTGGCAGAAGACCTTTCAGTTTTCTCTTGATCTCTACCCCAGAGAGATGCAGAGCCATAATCAATCAGTGTGATTGGCCCAGGGCGGGTGGCTGTGTTGTGGGCCCAAGCCAGGAGAGTTCTGCCTTGTGACTAGTAGTGGGGCAGGTGGGACCTGGGGGAAACAGACTGACCTCCTCTCCTTAGAGCAACTGCACCTTGCTGCAGGTGTGGATAAAGCACTCAGGGTCATTGCTCCTTTTCCAGTTTTAGGGCAGCAAGGGCAGTACCAATGCAGTGGCAGTGGCAGAGGAGTTTCTGGTTGCTTCTGGGAGCTCCACCTCTGAGATACATGGAGCTGTGACTAGTGGGTATGTTCGGCCAGGGAGTGAGGCAGCTGCATTGCTGGCCTGAGCTGGGGGCTCTGCTTGTTGGGGAGCAAGGGGTAGAGAGCTCACAGGGAGGAGAGATTGAGCTCCTCTCCATATGGTGGCTGTGTTATGCTGTAAGTTCATGTGAAGCCCTCAAGCTCTTTGCTTTTTCCTCAGACCAAGGGCAGTAAGGACAGAAGCATGGCTGTGGCAGGGACAGAAGGGCTGTCAGTTGCCTCTTGGAGCCTCTCCACAGGGAAACTCAGAGCCACTCCCAGTGGTTGTGCTCATCCATGGGTGGGGTGGCTGATTTGTGGTCCTGAGCAGGGGGCCTGCCTGGTGAAGAATGGGGGTGGGGGCTCAGGGGGAAGAGAGCCTGGGCTCCTTTCTGTATGGTGGCTGCAGTGTGCTGGAGGTGCCAACATAACGACTAGGCCCTTTGCTTCTTTCCCAGCCTGAGGGCGGTTAGGGTGGTACCATTGCAGCTTCAATGGCAGAGTGGTTATTGGTTGACTCTAGGATTTCCTCCTCAGAGAAATGCAAAGCTGCCTCTGACTGAAGTGTTCAGGCTGGGGCAGGGTAGTTGTGCTGGAGTCCCAGGTTAGGTGGTCCCTCCCAGTGAGGAGAAATGGGGATGGAGACCCGCGTGAACAGTCTGGCCAGTTTTCCTTGGGGCAGCTGCCCTGGGCTGGGGGTCTGCCCCAGTCTCTAGTCACTGTAGACTCTCTAGAGCCTGATGGTAACAACAGCAAGGGCTGTGAGACAGCAAAGATGACAGTGTGCCCCTCCCTCTGGGAGCTCTGTCCCAGAGAAATGCAGAGCTACTCCTAGCCCAAGGGCAGTGGCAGGGGGTAGCTAGAGCCCCAGCACAGGAGGTCCTGCCCAGTGAAGAGAAGCAGGATCAGGGACCCATGTAAAAAACATTCTGGCTGCTTTTATGTGGGGCTGTAATGCTGTGCTGAGGGTCCACACTAATCCCTCATCACCATGGATTCTCCAAAGTATGGAGGCAACAACAGCCAGGATGGCAAGACAGCAAAGATAGCAGCCCGTCCCTCCCTGTGACAGCTTCATCCAAGGGAAGTGCAGAGTTGTTACCAGGCCAAGAGCCCCAGTGGCAGATGGCTGCAGTCCCATGTTAGTAGGTCTTATCCTGAGAAATTCATTGGAATTGAGGCCTGCAGACCATCACTGCTCAGTCCTCTGGATTCAGCCCCTTCCGTGGGGGCCTATGAGGGAGACTAGCCTCCCCCTTTGCCAGAGCTGCAGTGCTGATGCCGGGATGCCCAGAAATCCAAGGCTACCAGTACTCCAGGTGTGCCTGAGTGGCAGCTCTTTCAAAACTCCATGTTATCTCTGAATGTCAGTCTGATGGCCCTGGTGGGATGGGCTCATGAGGGGATCTTCTAAGGCCAGGGCTACAAAAATCCATGGGAAAAGTGTGGGTCAACAGAGTTTCCACTCACTCGCCATTTCCCTGCTGTTGGGGAGCCTCCCTTGGCTCCATTCCACTACTGAATGGGTGGTCATCCTGTCTTGCTCCTCTCCATTCTCTGTGGGTCGAGTTGTTTCCTTGATGAATCCTATATGTCCACCAGTATGTTTCAGTTGAAGATGTGGCATTTACTTGCCACTTTTTATTCTCTCCATGAGAGCAGTGCACACTAGCTGTTTCTAGTCAGCCATCTTGGCCCTTCTCAAAATCTTATATTTCATGATAAAAATTAATATAACTTTTGAATTATGGCTCATAATATTTTGATTTTTAAAAAGACAATAAAGTTATATTTTAGATGACCATCAAGCCCAGGTGATATTCCAAAAATATGTTCCATATTTTTTCTTTATTCTTAATCTGTCTTAGGAGGTAGGCATTAACACTTAAATATTCGTCTGGTTGTCAAGAACATTGACATTTTTTGGTGGACTAAGGGCAAAAACATGACATGTTTTGTTCAGTACTGGGCCACAGACGAAGCCATCAGGATAGGATGTTCTGGTTTCTTTCTCAGGCTGCCTTCCCTTTGGAGAATCTGGGCAACATCTTTTAATGCACTTCGGAAGTGAAGTAGAACATTAAATTCATTGACTTTGTGGATTCCGTCAGTGTTTATCTGTGTGAATTAATAATATTTCTTATCAATCCACTTTGGTAAGATTCTGGACTTCACTCTAAATATTACCAGCAGGTAAAACTGGATGGAAATAATATGTTGCAAGGAAGATGTTCAATTTCCTATAAAGTCATGGATTGCTCTAGCGTATTGTCCTCTGAGAAGGGTATGTCTTCGGGAAAGTTATCTTGCTAATACCACCCAATACACTGAAATTCTTTAGAGTGGGATTCAAATTTTGAACAAAACAAGTCTAGAGAACACTCGCTTTTTCTACCCCTGGGGAGCCTGGGAGAAATGGTTAGTCATTTGACCTTGTTTAAAATTGATTTGAATGTACATTTTCTTGCTATAAAAATTGAAGAGAGTAAGACACATGTGTGGCTTGTGTATCTTATTATTATAACATGAAAGCAATAGATTATTTATTTTGCCAGTAGTTGAGATAAATCAACTCTATAACTAAAACAATTGCATTTGACAGATATTTCTAGAAATTAAAAAAATGATATTACCTAAAATTTACTGAGCCAAATTATTGACATTCATTGTCTTATTTAATTTAGCTCATTACTGAGAGCACCCCATGAGTTGGCATTTTTACTATCTCTATTTTAAGTATGTGGAAATAGAGTCTGAATAGGACACACGATTATTTAATAATGGCCAAAGGTGAGACAGAAGCCTCATCTCGCTATCTATCTCTTGCAAGTAATAACTCTTGCTCTATACCACCATTTGATCTCTTGAAAGTTTGGAGTTAAGAGCATCAACTTTGCAGCCTTATTGGATTCCCAGCTCTAGCACTTATCAACTCTATAAACTTGGATCATTTACTTAACTTGTATATTTCACAGTTTTCTTCTCTGAAAGCAAGGATAAAAGTAGTGCCTGCCTCAAAAATGTTATTATGAGAGAATGTAGTGCCCAACTAATTCATTCTATGATATTATTTTATAGGCCACACCAGACTGAAGATTTAAAATATATTCACAAAGTAGCATACAAGACTTTCTGCATTAATAAATGTAATATTCATGGTTTAACCTGTTTGTGAACAACCGTGAAAGTCTGTGACATGTGATAATGTGTAATATTGCTGTAGCATCAACTTTAGTCATAGGTCTGGAGAGGCTGGTGTGAGAAGGGGTGCTTAGCTGCTCACCTCTTAGCTCTATTGTTTCTTTTTATTACAATGCTGGCAGTAGTTCTTGAAAAGTGATAAAACAAGAACAAAAACAATTTTTTTTGAGGTTGCGTGTCTGTGAAAATGGCTCTAAAAGACATTGGTGATGGAAATGAAGGAAATGTGCTGAGATCTAAGAACTAGATGGATCTTAGCCAGAAAATATAAATGTTGAGTAATATAAATTCCAGCATATCAGATTCAGCATCAATCAATTTCTTTTTAGAATGAGTCTACCACAACATCGTTAGGGAGTCAAGACCAGATGAAAAAACTAATGAAACTGTTTCTGTGGATACTCAAATCACATTTATTTTAATCTTGTCATAAGTGAGTTTAATCTTTGTCAAAGTCAGAATCTAAGTTGGAAGAAGATGGTACACTTAAATATGGGAATTGAGAGAAGATGAATAAAGGGATTATTTGCAAAGGTGAAGACAAGTTTAAGGGAAACAAACAAACAGAGGCTCAGATCCCCAAGGCAAGCAAGAGTAGGAAGTTGCTACCATTTCTGGGTCTAAGGTGTTAAAGTGTGGGAGGAATTGCCTGAAACTGCAGAGAGTAGCAGATATTCTAAGGGCCGTGGCCTTCAGAGGAATGGTGCAGCAAACTCATGGCAACTTGGCAGAGATGGAGCCAGGGAAATACCCATTCTTACATGCCTCCCACCATCTGATCTCCTGCTGAGGCCTGCCATTGGCTGAGCCTTAATTGAAGCCAAATAGTAAGGAAACCTCTTGATAAACTCAATAAACCTCTTGATGAACACATTTCCTTTATTGGACCTTTAATAAAGGTCCAATGAACCTTTGTGCAGTTTTTATAGAGTGGATCTGGAGGGAATAATGAAAAATATTCAACACAATTCTTCATTTGTTATTATTTGTTTTCTTAAAGTGGCTTATTAATCAATGCATATTCATATTTTATATGCTAAATATTGTTCTAGTAAATAAGAATATAGCAGTGAACAAAAGAGTTCAAAATTCTTACCTTCATGGAGCTTACATTCTAGTTGGGGTTATATTTAATTATATTTTATGAAAACAAATTTTATGCTCTAAAACTGTGAATTTGCGTATTCACAAAGGTTTCTAAAGAAATTCTTCTTGAATACTAAGATGCTTTATCTATTTATTTATTTCTCATGCTTTCATCCAATTTCTTCCAAACTGTTCTAATAATCTTATATTTTTTGTATAAACGACTTTTCTTTCCCTTAGAATAAGTTTATTTCTAGAAACTTTCTATCATTTATGTAAATAAGTATCCCTTGCAGAAAATTGTTATTATTTCTTCTATAATATCTGAACGATAGGATAAAGAGTAATTTTCAAATAGTAAAAACATTATTTAATATAAGTGTATAATAATATGTTATAATAGTGTATAACATAAATTAGTAGAGAAAAAATTGAATGAGGAAAAATAGTTCCAATATAAGAGAAGGTAAAAAGGAAGAAAAACATACAAAGAACTGGTAGAACAAATCTAAGCACAAAATAATAATAAATCAAAAATTACTTGTAATTGCAATAAATACAAATGAATAAAATGTTACAGTTTAAATAGATTGTCAAACTAGATTTAAAAACTAAAGGTGTTTCTGTCTATAAGAGATACATCTAAGAGATAATGACACATAAATTTTCAAAAGTAAATGTCTAGAAAGGGTAACTCATGCCAATAATAAAAAAAATAAAGTGTCCCAATGCAAAGAAAAAAATGCTTGCAGTGATTGGGTGGAAATTTCAGTTACCCTGATTTGATAGTACACATTGTATATAGGTACCAAAATATCACATGTACTCCTAAAATATGTACAACTATTATGTCAATTATAAAAGAAAATCGATTGTAGTCTTTTAATTTCAAGTAAAATAAACTTAAGAGGTAGAAACATTGTAAGAGTTAATGTCATGTCATCATGATGAATAATTCTGAAGTTGTATGCATCTAATAAGAAAGACTCAAAATATATAAAGCAAAAAATAATAACAGCTATACAAAAATAAAGCAACCTATCATGAAGATGGGTATATAAAAATACCTAGATCAGTACTTGATAGAAAAAGCAGACCAAAAAATATCAGCAATGATACAGATTTGTTAAAAACAGGTTAATCAATTTGATGTAATGAACATATATATTACCATATTCAGGAGCTATAAAACATTCTTTACAAGCATACACAGACAATTGACTAAATATTGGCTTTATAAAGCAAGCTTTAATACATCTCAAAGAATGTCATAAAAGTCACATTTTTTACCATTATGCTATCAAATTAAAAATCAGTAACAAAAAGTTGATGAGAACACACTTATAAAAGATATATAGGTCAAAGAAATCAAATATTAGAAAAATATTAGACACCAAATGATAAATATATGATACAGATAATTAATTTTGAAATATGGAATTTATACAGAAATATGAAGCCTAAAATTTTGTATCTGAAAAGAAGAAAGGCTGAGCTAAGCATCCATACTAAACAGAATGAGGACAGCACTGTAAACCTAAAAAACTGGGAAATTACCTGTCATTACAGAATTGCTTATTAAGATTCTTAAATCCTTGAGTTTTTTAGGATAATTGAGAACAGAAAGACAAGATGGGATGAAGTGAACAGAATCTTAAGCAGTTCTAAAATGAGAGGTAATAAAGATCCTTCAGCAAGGAAAAAAATCAGCATGTATTATAGGCTTCATAGCAATCTTTGGTAACAGAAAATCTTTCAATATGCTTAACAGTTCAGAAAAATCATTTTTTATTTAGATAAGCTATAAATTGCATCAAGCAAACATCCCTCTACTATGGCTAAGGTGTCAGAGAAAAGTAATAGAAGAACATTTCTGTCCAAAATCCATTTTCCTCACCACTACATGTATTGTCTTGCTTTTTTTCACCTCTTTTTATCACATATAGCCCTTGACCAAGTAAAACTGCTTTTGTCTGATACCAGAGTTTTATAAGCTAAAGAAATATTTTCCAGAGTTTTGGATTTCATAGTTACATGCACACACACACATATTACATATGTGTATATATATTACATATCTATCTCATATATCTATCATATATTACTATAGATGTAATATATACATATATATATTAGAAATACACACACACATACAACACATACACACACCCATCCTTACACACCCCCCATATATATGTAGAATATATATATATGTATATATGTATTTTTTATTTAAGGTTAGCATAGGTGTGCACAAGTTGTTTTGCTAGGAAAAAGCATCATTTCACTTAAAAAGGAATATTTTAATTTTTGAAAATGTATAAAGAATAGTTAATTACACTGCAAGGAAATGCTGCCTTGTCTTTTTCTTGTAATTTGCTATGGTTTGCTGATAGTTTTATTTTGGAAGCACACAAGTTGGCAGAGCAGTGTTTGACAAACCCTGGGGAAGAGAGGTTGATGCTTGTTTATTGATGTTTGAATTACCTTAAGGAAACATCAACTAAAATTCAGAAACTCCGGTACTTTCAGTGAGGTCCTTAGTGACCTTCCGGTGACAATGCTCAGTTTTATCTTCCTTGACCTCTAAGCAGCATTTGATACTGACAACCTCTTCTGTTCTTTTGGTACCATTTCTTCACTTGTATCCGGGATATCATCTTTTCATACTCCCCAGTTTGTTGTTTGCTACTAAACACTTCTCAGCTTCTTTTGCTGATTATTTCTTCTTCTTCTTCTTTTTTTTTTTTTCCCAATGTCTTAATTTTGGAATGTCCCAAAGCTAAGTCTTTGTTCTCTCCCTCTCTCCATACACTGACTTGGTGATTGATGTCATCAAGTTCCATAGATATAAACATCATGTATATGCTGACAATTCCCAAATGTATATCTCCATTCCAGACCTTTCTCTTGAGCTCCACACTTCTGTATCCCATTGTCTGTCTACCTGACCCCTACAATTGGATGTCTAATCTCAAACCGAATGCATTTGTAAGTGTTCTTCTGCTTTCTCTTGTGTATCACAGGCCTCTGGTGCCTACATCAATCCTGTCTGCTCACATTTGATTTCAACTTCAGCTGCAGTGAATGGTTTTAGGTAGGCTCACTCTCATTTTGCGTCGACAGTGACCCATCTCAAGCAAGCACCACAGCTTTTTTCATTTGCCCCAGTGCCTTTTCCAGTGCCACAGGAATTTGTTTATTCTGTGCTCTGCAGCATCCCAGAAATGAGATCTGCTAGGGACAAACTTCAAGTAATAGGGACTGGAACATGGTGGATAAATATGCCCATATTCCAGACAGAAAGTTCTGGGAGGCATTCTGTATGGCCTGAGAGGGCCATTGGAATCAAGTCCCCTTGCCTGTCTCACCCTCTGCTCCTTCACTCTTGCTTCCCAGATTACCTTCCATATAAATATCTACACCCGAGTTCTTGTATCAAGCTCTGCTGTTGGACTGAATTATTTTTACTAAATATTTTGTTTGATTTCTTTTTGTGTCTATGCTTATGAGGGACATTACAGGTTTTTTTTTTTCCTTATAATGCCTTTGGATGGTCTTGGTGTAAGGGTAACACTGATTTCATAAAAATAGGTTTAGGCCGGGCACGGTGGCTCACGCCTGTAATCCCAACACTTCGAGAGGCCGAGGCAGGCGGATCACGAGGTCAGAAGATCAAGACTATCCTGGCTAACACGGTGAAACCCCGTCTCTACTAAAAATACAAAAAAATTATCCAGGCGTGGTGGTGGGCGCCTGTAGTCCCAGATACTTGGGAGGCTGAGGCAGGAGAATGGCGTGAACCTGGGAGGCGGAGCTTGCAGGGAGCCAAGATGGCGCCACTGTACTCCAGCCTGGGCGACAGAGCGAGACTCCGTCTCAAAAATAAATAAATAAATAAATAAATAAATAAATAAATAAATAAATAAATAAAATAAAAGTAGGTTTGAAAGAATCTCCTCTCTTTATTTTCTGGAATAGTATGCAGATTTGGTATTATTTCTCTTTTAAATGTTTGGGAGAATGCACCAGTGACTTGGAATTTTCTTTGTGGGAAGGTTTCTAATTAAAAAAATGTTTCCTTAATAGATAAAGCACTGTTCTGTTTCTCTATGCTTATTGAGTGAGCTTTGGTAATTTTTGCCTTCTGAAGAAGTTTTACGTTTCATCTAAGTTTTGAATAAGTTTTCTTTTTTTTTTTTTGAGACGGAGTCTCGCTCTGTTGCCCAGGCTGGAGTGCAGTGGCGCCATCTCGGCTCACTGCAAGCTTCGCCTTCCGAGTTCACGCCATTCTCCTGCCTCAGCCTCCCGAGTAGCTGGGACCACAGGTGCCTGCTACCACACCTGGCTAATTTTTTTGTATTTTTAGTAGAGATGGGGTTTCACCATGTTAACCAAGATGTCTCGATCTCCAGACCTCGTGATCTGCCCACCTTGGCCTCCCAAAATGCTGGGATTATAGGCGTGAGCCACCGTG
This sequence comes from Symphalangus syndactylus, assembly GCF_028878055.3. NCBI lineage: Eukaryota > Metazoa > Chordata > Mammalia > Primates > Hylobatidae > Symphalangus > Symphalangus syndactylus. The sequence goes on along the minus strand of NC_072423.2, from coordinate 70,886,381 downwards.
CCCAGCCAGAAGTTTTCTATTTTACCTAGTTCAGGAGTTTATTGGCAAATGTTTTTAAGCATATTTATCAATTAACCTGTGAAGTTCAGTCTTTCATTCCTGTTATAGGTCTTTAGTGTCTTTTCTTCTTTTGTTTTCCTTTTTTGGTCATCTGACTAGAGATCTATCAATTGTATTGGTCTTTCCAAATAATTAGCTTTTTAAAGTTATTTTTTCTCCTTTATTTTTAAAATTTTTTTATTTTCTTGCTTTTTGTTTTTATCTATGACTTCCTTCTTTTGTTTAGTTTGGGTTAGATGATTTTTTTTAGTTTCATAAGGGGAAAGCTTAGATCATTGTTTGAAATTTTTCTGTTTTAAATAAAAGTATTAAAGATTGTGATTTTTCTCAGCACAAATGTAGCTGTAACTCACAAATGTTTATGTTGTTTTCATTTGTACTCAATTCAAAATACTATCTATTTCTCTCATAATTTATTTTCTGAGACATTGATTATTTTGAAGAAAGATACTGAATTTTTTAATAGGAATACATTTTCTGTTTTTCATTTCTAGTTTTAGTCCACTATTGTCTGAAGACATATTCTGTATTATTTTTGTCCTTCCATATTTATTGGGAGTTTCATTATCACCCAGATTGTGCAGCCTATGTTGGTGAATATTCCATAGGGACTTAAAAATAATATATATTCTGCTACTATCACCTATATTTTTACTGATTATTTTGATCTATTTATTTTATTAATAACTTAGAGGGTGAATTCTCCAACAATAATTATGGATTTGTTTCTATCTCTTCATTTCAATCAGTTTTTCCTTTGTGTATTTAAAGCTTTGTTATTAGATTAATACACACTTTTAAAGAGATTAAAATAAACTTACTCCCTTATCTTTACATTTTGATTTCCAATAACTCTGATAATACACATTGTTCTAAGTCTGATTTTTTTGATAGTAATACAAACTCTCCAGTTTCCTTCTGATTTGTGTTTTACATTGTATCTTTCTCATCTTTTACTTTAAATTCTAAAATTCATATGGAACCAAAAAGTAATCCAAATAGCCAAGGCAATAGTAAACAAAAATAATGAAGCTGGAGGCATTTAATCAAATTATATACAAGGCTATAGTAACCAAAATGGCAGGGTACTGGTACAAAAATAGACACACAGATCAATGGAACAGAATAGAGAACCCCCAAAAAAGCTGTATAACTATGACCAACTAATCTTTGACAAAGTCAACAACAAAAAATACACTGGGGTAATAACACCCTATTTGATAAATGGTGCTGGGATACCCATATGCAGAAGAATGAAACTGGAGCCGTACTTCTCACCACATAGAAAAATTAACTGAAGATGAACTACAGACCTAAACATAAGATCTGAAACTATAAAATTCCTAGAAGAAAACCTAGGAAAAACTCTTTTTGACATTGGCCTGGAAAATAACTTATGACCAAGTCCCCAAAAGCAAGCACAACAAAACAAAAATAGACTAATGAGACTTATATCCATCTACATCTTTATATTTAAAATAAATTTCTTACATATAGGGCTGTGATTTTAATTTGGATACCAAAAATTGGAATTTTTTGGTTATTTACTCAATATAATTTTTGATATGCTTGGGGTTTTATGTACTTTTTGTTTTTTGTTTTTTTATTTGTCCTATCTGTTGTTTTCTCCTTTTTTCTAGCTTTCCTGTCTTTTTTGGAATAATTGAATGTTTATTTATGATTCCATTTTATTGCCACTGAAAACTTTATAGTTGTTTTATATCTTAGTGGTGGCTCTAGATTTTACTACACAAATTTGTAACATATAAAAGTCTGCTTTCAAAAAATACATTACTTCATGTATAGTGAAAGAACTTCAAAACCAAATATTTATGTATTTCCCCTCCTGTTTTGTTGTCATACATTTTACTTCTGCATATATTATGAACTGCCAAATAGATTTATATTTTTGCCCTAGATTCTCAATTTTACTTTTATGTTTTTTATTTTTTTTTTTGCTTTTGTGTTTCTTTTTTACTTCTTATTGTATTTTTCAATTGTTTAAGAAGATTAAAAGTAAAGAATAAAAGATATTTTTATATTTATCCACATTTATACATTTTTGTTAATCTTAATTTCTTTGAATAGATAAAATTTTCTATGCATACCATATTTCTTTTGTCGGAAGAACTTTGTTTAACTTTTCTTGTAATTCAGGTTTATAAGCCATGATAGTTCCAACTTCTGTGTCATCTCTGTGCCTGATTATATTACTTATTTTATCTCTTGACAATGGTTTTAGTAAAACAATACTAGAAACTGAGGTAAATAATTATTTTGGCCAGAAATGGGTATGCTTCTTTATTATCATGTCATTAGTCTGGGGATCTTGGCAATGTGGCCAGTAGTTGAGCTAGGCTTTTGCTTTGTTCCTACTATGGTTACTTTTAATGGACCACAGACTTCAAATTTCTCCAATGACGGACTGCTTCTGCTTTGTGGTTACTGTGAAGCCTGCATAAAATATATTTCTATAATACTAATCCTCCTTCCTTCTTTGCCATGGCATTTTTTATCTTCATGAATGATTTCCTTAATTCAAATCATTCTAATTATTAACAACCTATGACAATATATATATATTGTTATATCAATAGTGTCTCCTGGAGTTTGCAATCTGATAGTCTTTCGAAGAGTTTTAGTTGATATAGCATTTTCCCAAGCTGAGCCCATCATGATACCTCACTTTTCTCATTAAGAGGTGTGGTTCAGGGTGGGTATGTGGCCCACACAGAACAAAACTGTTGTTTTGGATTTTTCTGGATGCAAGTTGTGTGAATGAGCTCTCTGTCTCTGACATTAAGACTGTAACACAGTTATTCTCAACTGGGGACAATTTCACTGCCCCCAGAGGACATTTGGCACAGTCTAGAGAAAACTTTTGTTGTTACAGCTGGAGTTGGTGAGGAGTAGAAGGCGCTACTGGCATTTAGTGGGTGGAGGCCAGGGAGGCTGCTTGACATCCTGCATTGCATGGAGCAGATCTCCAAAACAAAGAATTATCCAGACCAAAATGTCAACAGCTCTGATGTCAAGGAACCTTGCTGTAAGAATATTAGCTCAGAACTGGCTGTGGCTATGATTCCATCCATAAAGGAATGGCAAATTTAAATTAATGAAGAAAAGCAGAGCTAAGAGGTAAATAAAAGGATTAAGAATGAGTTCTAAAGCTGCCTGATGTCCTGGATCCAGTTTTTCCAGAACCTGAATTCATCCATACTGTTTCTTTGACTTTGTTATTGAACCCTTTGAAAATATATGATTCTATATTTCATTTCCATCACTTGCAAGCCAACTATTATGTAAAATATACAGTTCTTGCAACAGGTTCTGGGTTAGGTTAAAACTAGGAAAGTGAAGCAGCTACTGTCCATACCACCCCTTTTCAACTGGTGTGAACTTTCCGATAGATATATGTCGAAACAATTCCAAGAGAAAGGAATTAATGAATCTATACACAGCAAAGTTTTGTAGTACGGGTATTAATTTTTTCTAAGGGGAAGGAAAGTTTAGCTATTTTTAATTATTAGATCCCTAAATTTAAGCATCTAAAGCTTTGAAGCCGTAGATTTCATTAAGGTTTATTAATGAATGATTTATTAAAGAATAATGGTATGACTCCATTGGAGAAAATATGAGATCCATACATGAAAATGAAAATGTGGAATTTGTCTTGGTGGATTTTCTTAAGCCTTTATTGCCTTAAACTACACTTACACCCTATAACACACACTAAACAGCTGCTTGTGACAGCCAGTTATTGGAACATTGAATTTGTTTTCAGGTCTTGGTCTTCTTGATCTATAAAACACAAACTTTCATAGAGAATAAGTCACCAAATGATCATTAGCATTGCATTGCACATTAATGCAGTTAATTTAGGGCATTCACATTTAAAGCTGACACTCCTTACAAATTTATTCAAGGTCCTTCCTGATCAAGCTAACTTTCAATAATCTTTTAAAAAAATATAATCACCTTCTAGGTGCATATAGTCTTAGACTGCAATTGTTATTACTCACTATTTTCTAAATATTGTCTATACTTTTAGGTCCCTGTTCTTAAATCAGCTGTTCTGGCGGCCTGAGATATCTCCGTCCCCCTTTACATCTGCTGAAAATACACCGATTCTCAGTGTTTACTCGAAAGACCTCTCTTCCCTGAAAGACCTCTCCTTTCCTGACCCTTAATCATCAGATTCTATAATCCTTCCTCCACATTCCCTCACGTGTTGCTTGCAATAGAACTTGTTGTCCTTACTAGTTATATAGTTCATGCTTATCTTCTCCTGGTTAGACTCCAAGTGCATTGAGGTAGGAACGTGATCTTCTTCATCTTCTCATTCTCCTGTCTCCTGTTGCATTAGTCACTGACTTGGAAGATGTCTGGGTATGAGATTTCTAGTTTCAGAGTGCAGAAACAAAGAGCATGAGGACAAACAATGTAGCTTAAAGTATAGGAAATTAATCTGCAAAAACATATCTGAAATTATAAATAAAATTTTAAAGTGGGTTCTAATTTGCTACTTTTCCAAAGTAAGGAAAATTTGTGTTGTGTTATGACAAAAATCATTTTATTTATTTTATTATTCACGTGCTATAAAGGATCAGGGAGGTGAAGCAAGAGCAAAACATATGTCTGATAATTCCATAACTAGGCTGCTTAATTGTGAATGACAATATATGGTTATACTTACATATTGCTTAGCTGTGGAATGGAATGGCTAAGCACTATATGCTAAATTGGAATTTAAAAAATGATCTCAACAGATATTTCATATTCTCCCATATTGGATCAGGAGCTCCAATCTCTCTCTGATTTATCTTGATTTATATAGCTGTTGGAAGTGGCTATTACTAATTATCCTGGCCTGACAACTCAGCATCAGGTTCCCAAGCTATATATACCAGTTTCTCTTGAATTATACATTACATAGCCTCACCCCAGGGACAATTTGAACAGCTTCCTCCTCCAAGTTCTGTAGAAACTTCCTGGATATTTAATTTCAAAAAGGGACCTTAACTCAAATTCCAATCATTTGAGTTACATTTATAATCTACCTATTTTATAATTTGCAGCCATGCTAAGGCATTTCTCCTTAGAATTGCAGTCTGGACTATTGTGTCCCTCTCATAGGAAAGAAACAAAAATAATTGGAGCATGAAGCAAATAAATCCCATAAGTGCTCATTTATTTACATTAATATATGTTCCATAAAGGAAAGGGAGAATTTGCATACACAAAAAGTAAGTCAAAGAAGGGCTCATGTACCAGATTGAAACAGCAGTTTTCAGAAATCAAACTTCAAGTAGTCTCAGGATTAAACAACAGAAACTAGGCCTCCATTTGTACCCTTCCCTCACGCTGTAATGTTTCTACCAAGTCTCTTTCTGTTAGTTGAATTCCTACTTTAAGACCTACCTCAAATATCACCTCTTTCTTTGTTAAGTCTTCCCTGAAACCTTCACAACTAGTAACTCACCATCTGTAGTCCATTAAAAAGTTTTATTTTCTCCTTCAGTGTCACCACCAAACCATATGTACATACCTTCTCAGCATTATCCCAGTCACAGATGAATCTATTTCAGCACAATGTGAAGCATCCCTCTTTATGGCTAGGACTCAGAAAATCCAGATCCTAAAATCACTCTGGGCGCTCATCTGTCCAAGGCATATTCAGTTAAGTATTGTAGACTCAAAATCCTCTCACCCTTCTTCACCCACTCAATACTAAGTTTTGCCTTCATGGCACTTCATGTCCTGGTGCCATACCCATGCCCTCTCTGAAATATTAAACTTAGTCTCTTGTGCTGACCCAAACTTCTCTACTTTGAGTTCTTTTCCTCCTTTATTTCCACTTCTCTGTACTTTGTCATCTTTTTAGAACTTATAATCTTAGCTTACTCAATTTATCACTGCTCTTCTCATTTCGCTTCTTTAACCAATAAAAATATTGTGGTTAATTGCTACAGTTGCCTCTTTCTGGTCCTACAACTTACAGTCCTTGTTCTTCATCCATATCCAATGAGTTCACTTAGAAAACCACTTGCTTACTGTCTATTATACCAAAGTTGCCAATCAACTGGAGAAAAATATCTACAAATTAATACGTACTAAACCTGGCTGGGCACTCAGTGTGAGTCAGCAATACTGAATATATTCTTGGTTACCCAATTTCCTTTACTCTTAGAGTTTTTCCACTTCTCCCTGACCTGTTCCTTTCTTGTTCAGCACATGAACCCTTCCTCTTCCTAGAAAATTTACTTATTTATTTGTTTATTTATTTATTTTGGAGACAGAGTCTTGTCCTGTCGCCCAGGCTGGAGTGCCGTCGCATGATCTCTGCTCACTGCAACCTCTGCTGCCTGGATTCAAGCAATTCTCCTGCCTTGGCCTCCCGAGTAGCTGGGATTACAGGCACGTGCCACCACACTCGGCTAATTTTTGTATTTTTAGTAGAGATGGGATTTCAGCATCTTGGCCAGTCTGGTCTTGAACTCTTGACCTCTGAGTTATTTTTAGTTTTCTAATTAAAAATACATGATTAAATATTAAATTCAAACCAAATATCCTGTTTACCCCAGACTAGCACTGTTTTTCCCCAGGCAAACCAATGTTAAGTTTCTTATGATCTCCTCAAACATATTTTGTGCATATGCAAATGTAAATATGTATACATTACTTCTTCATGTAATACCACTTGCTCTGTAACATGTGGCATTCCACACATATGGAACTGCTTGCAGCTGCTCAATCCACCATAGGAGTTAATGCCTCCAGAGCTTTGCATTTGACCTCCTTTGCTGAAATGTCCAAGCTGCCCATCCTCTTCACTCCACTGTTTCCTGGGCAAATAGCCTTTATCATGATAGCACTGCTGAGCACATTACCTGGGATATAAGAAGCACTCAATAAGTGTTAAAGTGTTATTATTTTTATTATTATTTATAGAGGACTGGTGTTTTCTATCTTCAGTTTTTCACTGGTAAAATTTAAGCACTTTTTTTGGTTCTTGATCAAGCACCTGCTCTTGAGGTGTGGAGAAGAGTAGTTAAGAATTTTCCAAAAGGATTATGTGAAGTCTGGAAAAATGTCAAGAGATAATTTTGCACAATTTAGGTGGAAAGAGTATACGGAAAAAAAAGAGTCCAACTTTGGGAAACACTGTATGACATCATATCACTGAAGAATGGTCCTAATTTAGGAAATATTTCTGAACTCTGAGTTGGTCAGATTGGAGCCCCAGCTGTGTTTTGCCCCTGAATATTCTGATGGGATTTCAAAATTCCTTAATCAGAGACAAGAATTTACTCTCTTCTGTTCCTCTATAAATGGTACTTTACAAAATCTTCACAGTGAATATGATATTAGAAAATGAGAAGTTATATTCTTGGGTTAGCAAGATAGCAATTGTAGCTCTGGAACAACTACTTAGGAGTATCTTGGGAAATGATTGATTGGAAGTCAGGACAACAAGTTTTGTTTAAAGCTATCTTTAGGTAGGAAGCATTGTTTTTACTTTCTGGGGTGGTTTCCTGAGGGTAATGACTTTCCATATCCTAGTCATCCTTTAGAGCTACCCTATTGTCCAAACTCAAGTTACAAAATCTCTTCTTCATGTCAGTTCTGATATTTTGTATGTGTGCTCTGCCAATCTTACTGAAAATTATTTGATAAAAGAGTAACTAAACTAAATCTAGAACAGAAAGACATTTTGGAGGAATCATAACATGGGGAAAAAGTTGTTTTACTTGCTTATGTTATATTATTTAGAACACAGCTAAGATATAGGTCAACTTCCTTCTGTAATTTTTTGTTATTACTGCTAGATCTATCTGTGGAATAGATCTAAGAGTGTATTCGTCTCCTCATCTTCACACAAACGTGTAGTCTGCAGGATTCAGAGCTTGCAACTTAAAATGCGTCTCTCCAAGTATATCTGTACCTTGACTAATAGCTTTATTAATAATGAAAACTACAGATTGCTTTGGCAGCAAAACGAATTAAAGAGTAGAACACCTTTGGGACTTCTGTCACGAATGTCAAGGTCAGGAGCAGAGACTACTGGAGTCAGAGAACTGATTTCCAAAATGCTTGGTGGTAACTCACTTCTTCTGACACTGTTTACATTAAATATCTTCCTAGCTGAGGACTTCTTATTTTAGGCCAATAAATATATTCACAGGGGAAACATGGCAGTAATTAATGACATGTCTGGCAACAACAAACGTGGGGCAAAACAAGATAAACAAATAAAAACAGTGAAAACTGCTTGACGCCACTTCCTTTTATTTCCCGAAGAGTAGTTTTCTAACATGTATATTCAAATATAATTATTTGGACAAAAAAAATTAGGCTAGACAAATTCAACACTTCTAGCTTTTCTAAGCACCAGGATTTTGAGAACTCTGGTTCACATTACCATACTTATGTTGTTAAATGTATGCATTTTTTTTCTTTGTTTTCTGAGACGGAGTCTTACTCTGTTGCCCAGGCTGGAGTGCAGTGGGGTGATCTCGGCTCACTGCAGCCTCCGTCTCCCAGATTCAAGTGATTCTCCTGCCTCAGCCTCCTGAGTAGCTGGGATTACAGGCGCCCACCACCATGCCTGGCTAATTTTTATATTTTTAGTAGAGACAAGATCTCACCATGTTGGCCAGGCTGGTCTCGAATTCCCGACCTCAAATGATCTGCTCACCTTGGCCTCCCAAAGTGCTGTGCTCACAGGCGTGAGCCACCACGCCTGGCCTGTATGTATTTTTAAAGCCTTGCTAACTACAATATTTTTTTTTAAATGTCAAATATTTAAATAATTTTAACTGTCAGAACATTTGCACTGGCTTCTTCTAGAGATCACCATTGTGAATGCTTATAAAATATGTGTGTGTGTGTAAAGACCCAACTTCATTAATAATTTAAAAAAAACATGGAATTGCCTTTAGGAATGCCAAACAAAACTGCTTTTTATTGGAAGAAAACCTTTTGGTTATATATATATATATATATATATATATAATTTTTTTTTTTTGAGACGAAGTCTCACTCTGTCACCCAAGCTGGAGTACACTGGTGTGATCTCAGCTCACTGCAGCCTCCGCCTCCTGGGTTCAAGTGATTCTCCTGCCTCAGCCACCACCACGCCTGGCTAATTTTTGTATTTTTAGTAAAGATGTGGTTTCACCGTATTGGCCAGGCTGGTCTCGAACTTTTGACCTCAAGTGATCTGCCCGCCTTGGCCTCGCAAAGTGATAATAACTTTTTTTTCCCCCAGGCTGGAGTGCAATGGCGTGATCTTGGCTTACTGCAACCTCTGCCTCCCGGGTTCAAGCAATTCTCCTGCCTCAACCTCCCAAGTAGCTGGGATTACAGGCATGCACCACCATGCCTGGATAATTCTGTATTTTTAGTAGAGACAGCGTTTCTCCAGGTTGGTCAGGCTGGTCTCGAACTCCTGACCTCAGATGATCCACCCCTGGGCCTCCCAAAGTGCTGGGATTACATGCATGAACCACTGCGCCCAGCCGAAAATAATTTTTTTAACTCAACTAATTTGCTGCCTTGAATGTTGCCAATGCAGATATAGGCAAGGAGCTTTAAAAAGCCACTTGACCTCTAGACTTTGGGGAACATTGCCATCAACTGTGATTGGAGTATTTGGAGGGACAGCCTGTGTGATGCTAGTGAGTTTCCTTCAGACTCTGCCAATGACCTGGACTCAGGTGTCAGGGTGAGCACATAGCATACTGAGTAGAACTAACAGTACACTTTATAATATTAGATTTTTTTCTATTGAATATAATTTGTTCAACTTAATTTGCAACTGGACAATATGTATATTTTTAAAGATTGATAGACGTTACAGCACTAATCTTTAATGTTCTCAATTGTTCTTTAGTCCAACTGGTTTAAATTTAGGGTAGGACTGGATAAGACTCAATGTCAATCCATGGAAATAGATGTATGCAAGTGTGTGTGCAGAAAGAGCTTTAGGAATCTTCTAAGCTGATGGTGATTTCCAGGCTGTGCACCAGAGTCCCAGTGGCAACAAGTTAGCTCCTTTTCCAACTTTGATTCAATTAGGGCAAGCCTACTTTTATCTGTTTTAGAAATTGTGTCTTTGTGACTTGGAACCAACCCAAATGTCCAACAATGACAGACTGGATTAAGAAAACGTGGCACATATACACCATGGAATACTATGCAGCCATAAAAAATGATGAGTTCATGTCCTTTGTAGGGACATGGATGAAACTGGAAACCATCATTCTCAGCAAAGTATCACAAGGACAAAAAACCAAACACCGCATGTTCTCACTCATAGGTGGGAATTGAACAATGAGAACACATGGACACAGGAAGGGGAAACATCACACTCCAGGGACTGTTGTGGGGTCGCGGTAGCGGGGAGGGATAGCATTAGGAGATACAACTAATGCTAAAGGACGAGTTAATGGGTGCAGCACACCAACATGGCACATGTATACATATGTAACAAACCTGCACATTGTGTACATGTACCTTAAAACTTGAAGTATAATAATAATAAAATAAAATAAAGAAAAAAGAAATTGTATCTTTGAAAATAATTTCATTTGTGCATAGTATTCTGTAGCTGAACCATTGCTTTTGTGGAACAACTTAAAGTTGTAGGTTATTATTCTTTTAATATTATTCTTTCTCATTTTATAGATGAGAAAACTGAGGCTCACAGAGCTTAAACAATTGTCCTTAAATTGCCCAGCAAATACATGACAGCAATGAGATTCCAATTCAGGAAGTTTGCCTTTTGATTTCATAGTCTGAACCACCTCTTTTTGGAGTTACAGCTTCTGAAGCCTGTCTACATCTTTCAACAACTTCATCAACTATTAAGTCACAATGATACCTGTGTTTCTTTTAAATTATATTTTTACTGTAGAGAATTATCAGCTTGGCTTCTTGCTATTCACAGGAAAAATCTTCAGGGACTTGTTTTTGTACACCCTCCCTACCTCCATTCACATTCTATGTATTCTCAGAATTCTATATATTCCCCTTATAGAGTAAAAAGCAGAGGAGGACCTAACACAGCTCTTCACACCCTACATTTGCCATCTGACTCCACAGGGGCTGTCCTGTGCGCAGGTTGGGGAAGTCTCTTCGTCCACACGCTTAACTGCCTCCTAGTTCTTTGCCCTTCACATTTTACAGCAAGGGTGATTCTCATCACCATCCGCAGCTGTGCTCATTCATTACACACACCCACACCGTGGCTTTGAAGAAAAACAGCCACTTTCAAAGGAATTTTAATGCTTTTTCCAGAATGTGGCATTTTATTAATTTCTTTCCTTTCAAAAAACTGATCTTATGCATCATTTATGGACGAGGTAATCTATTCATTCCCATGGTTCAAAACTCAATGGACCCAAAAGGGAAGTGAAGAGTCTTCCCTCTGTTCCCGTCCCCAGCTATGCAGTTTCACTGATCAGAGACATCCAAATGAATGAATCTGTCACAAACATATTTCCTATTCAGTTTGCTTTTGACATCTACACCAATCAATTTCACGTTCTCTCTGTGACTACCGATTATACATGTAACCACCTTTGGCTTTGCTTTTCTCTGATTTTTTCATGATTGTTTTTGTTCATTGAATGAACTAGTTCAAGTAAACAATGTGTATATTTGCAAAAGCAGAATACTTCAGTAGTAAAAGACAATTGTAAAATATTTGGGACATCTAGATACCAGATGAAAGTTTTAGTAATGTGAATGATTCATTCAAGTGAAGTAGAAAAAAGTAGACAAAGATAAAATAATTTTAAACTCTGTATGGAGTACATTCTTATTCTACCTCCCATCCTAACTCACTGTCTCACTTTCCTTCTTAATCTGTCATCAGCCTGAATAGAAGAGATTTGATAAAATACAAAATAAAAAAGACCAGGATTTTCTTCTTGGCCTGCCACAAACTTGCTGTTTTCTACCCTACTTTTGTTTTCATGGGTGTGGAATAAATAGACCTTTTGCCACCGTCCTAAATAGGGCACTGTAAGAATCTTTGCTTCTTAGCAGCCACTTAAGTTAAGGGCAGCATACAGTAGAAAAATTTGAATCAGAAAGTCTAGGTAAATTCCTATTCCCACATTAGTAATATGATCCTGGAAAAACTATTTTACCTCTTAGAATATTTTACCTCTTAGAAAACACACTTTTGCATTTTCTGATGCAGAAGTGGTGATGTGAGGACTAAAGGAGATAGTGAACAAAGGATGTGAAAATCCAGGCACATACTAGATACCCAGTGTGTGGCATTTCCTGTATACACAGCAATTTCAGATTTCTAATCTTGTATTAGTGGTATTTGCAGCAGAACTAGGGGTACCTTTAAATTGAGATGTAATCCATATACCATGATATTATTGCTTTTAAAATGTATGACCCAGTGGTTTTTAGTATATTCACAAAGATTGTAACCATGACCACAATCTAATTTCTGAACAATTTATCACCCCAAAAGATCCTCATATCCTTTAAGCAGTAACTCTCTGTTTTCCCTCCCCCAAACCAGCCCGTGGCAACCTCTAATCTGCTTTCTGTCTTCATGAATATGTCTGTTCTGGATATTTCACATAATGAAATTATACAATGTGTGGCAATTGTGTCTGACTTCTTTCTCTTAGTATAATGTTTCTGAGGTTCTTTCATATTGTAGCATGTATCAGTACTTCATTCCCTTTTATAGCTGAATAATATTCCATTATATGGACCATTTTTTTTTATTCCCTCATCAACTGATGGATATTTGAATTTTTGGCTGTTACAAACAATGCTACTATGAACATTTGTGTGCATGGTTTTGTATGGACATATGTTTTCATTTCCTCTGGGTAAATACTTAAGAATGGAATTGTTGGGTCATATGGCAACTCTATGCTTAACTTTTTGAGGAACTGCCAAACTGTTTTCCATACTTAACTTCACCATTTAAAATGTCTACCACCAGCATATGAGGATTCCAATTTATCCACATCCTTACGAACACTTGTTACCATCAGCCACATTCTTGTGGATGTGAAGGGGTATCATATTGTGGTTTTGATCTACATTTCTCTCATGACTAATGATGTGGTTATTGGACAGTTATCTATGTTCTTTGAAGTAATGCCTAGCCAAACATTTGTCTTCTTTTTAAATTTTGGTTGTCTTTTTATTGTTAAGCTGTAACAGTTCCTTGTCTGTTCTTTATATAATCTCTTATCAGAGATATGATTTGCAAATATTTTTCTTCTTTCTGGGGTTGCATTTTCTCACTCTTGATGATGTTCTCTAATAGAAAAAATGTTTCAAGTTGGATGAAGTCTAACGTTTTTTCTTTGGTTGCTTGTGGTTTTGATATTATATTTATAAATCCTAATCCATGGTGATGAAGATTTAAGGGTATCTTTTCTTCTAAGAGTTCCATAGTATTAGGTCTTACATTTAGGTCTTTGATCCATTTTAAGCTTTTTAATTTTTAAAATATGGTATGAAGTAGGGGACCAACTTTATTAATTTGCATGCAGATATTCATTTGTCTCAGCAGCATTGTGGAACCTCAACATTTTCCACACCATTGAATTTATCTTGGGCACCGCTGTTAAAAATCAATTGAACATAAATATAAAGGTTTATTTCTGGACTCTCCTTCTTTTCATTCTTCTATATGTCCAAACTTTTGCTGGTATTACATTGTCTTGATTATTAAAGCTATTTACTGTACCTTTTTAGAAACTTTTGAAATTGAGATGTGTGAGTCCTCCAACCTTGTAAGCATTACTGTATATGTAAGATTTTTTAATGTTGTGTTTCCTTTTTATTCATTTCAAAGTATATTCTAATATTCATTGCAATTTTGTATTTTATTCAGTGTTTATTCAGGAGTATGTTTTTAATGTTGATATATTTGTGAATTTCTCTATTTCTTGTTTTTACTAATTTGTAATTTATTCCTTTGTTGTCACAGAATGTACTTTGTATTTTCAAATCATTTTAAATTTGTACATACTTAATTTATGGTCTAACATGAGGTCTCTCCTGCAGAATGTATCATGTGCATTTGAGGAGAATGAGAATTCTACGGTTAAGTTCACTATAGACATCCTTTAGGTTTGGTTAGTTTATATTGTTGTTCAAATAGTATTTTTGTTCATTAATCTACCTAGTTGTCTTGTCTATTATTAGCATAGAGTACTGAAGTCTCCAGTTATTATTTTTAATTTTTTATTGCAATAAAATACACAAGCATAAAATTTACTATATTAGCCATTTTAAAAATAAAGTTTATTATGGGCTGGGTGTGGTGGCTCATACCTGTAATCCCAGCACTTTGGGGGGCCAAGGTGGGTGGATCACCTGAGGTCAGGAGTTTGAGACCAGCTTAGCCAACGTCGTGAAACCCCATGTCTACTGAAAATACAAAAAAAAAAAAAAAAAAAATAGCCAGGTGTGGTGGCATAAGCCTGTAGTCCCTGCTACTTGGGAGGCTGAGGCAGGAGAATTGCTTGAACCTGGGAGGCAGGGGTTGCAGTGAGCCAAGATCATGCCACTGCACTCCAGCTTGGGTGACAGAGAGAGATCTCAAAAAATAATAAATAAATAAATACATTTTATTATGCATATTTAAGGTATACAACATTATGTTATGGAATACATATAGATAGTAAAATTGTTACTGTGTGACAATGTATGTGAAGCAAATTAACATATCTATCATTTCACAGTTACCCATTTTTTTGTGGCATTTAACCAAAGAGATAAATGATCTGTACTTTGAAAACTATAAAACATTGATGAAAAAAACAACAGAAGACACAAATAAATGAAGATATTCTATTCTCATGGATCGAAAGAATTAATATTATTAAAATGCTTATACAACCCAAAGCAAAATGCAGATTCAAGCAATTCATATCAAAATTCCAATGCCACCCTTCTTTCACAGCAATAGAAAAAAAATCTTAAAATTTGTATGGAACCACAAAAGACTCCAAAGAAACAAAGCAATTATGAGAAAGAAAAATAAAGTTGGAAGCATCACCCTTCCTGATTTAAAATTACATTACAAAGCTATAGTAATTAAAATAATATGATATTGGCATAAAAATAGATACACAAACCAGTGCAACAGAATAGAGAGCTCAGAAATAAATCCAATAATATAAGATGAACTAATTTTTTTCAAGACCCCGCAAGAGGACACAATAAGGAAAAGATGGTCTCTTTGAATAATGGTACTGAGAAAACTAGAATTCTACATGCAAAAGAATGAAATTATGTAAACATACAAAAAATTAATCCAAATTGGATAAAAGATCTAAATGTAAGACCCGAAACCATAAATCTCCTAAAAGAGAATATAGAGGAAAAGCTCCTTGATAGGTTGGCAATATTTTTTGGATATTATATCAAAAGCTCAGGCTACAAAAGCAAAAATAAATAAATGGAACTACATTAAAATGCAATTCTGCACAGGAAAGGATACAATCAATAAAATGAAACATCAAGCTATGGATTGGAAAAAAAACGTGTAATCCATGTATCTGATGAGGAGTTAAGATCCAAAATTTATAAAAGAACTGATAGGAGTCAATAGTAGAAAAACAAATGACCAATTAAAAATGGACAAAAGACCTGAGTAGACATATTTTAACCATTTTTAAGTGTACAGTTCAGTGTTATTAAGTAATCAAATTGTGAAACCATCACCAGCATCCATCTTCTGAACATTTTTCATCTTGTGAAATTGTAACTCCATACCCATTAAATGACAACTTCCCACTCCCTCTCCTCTTAGTCCCTGGAAGCTACCATTCTACTTTTTGTTTCTATGATATTGACTACTTTAAGTGTCTCATATACATGGAATTGCACAATACTTGACCTTCTGTGACTGGCTTATTTCACTTAGCATGTCTTCAAGATTCATCCATGTTATTTATTGCATGTGGCAGGATTTCTTTCCTTTTTAAGGCTGATAATATTTCATGGTATGCATACACCACATTTTCTTTATCCGTTCATCTGTCAACAGACATATAAATTGTTTCCATACATTGTCTATTGTAAATAATGCTGCAGTGAACATGGGAGTGCGGACACCTCTTTGAGATCCTGATTTCAATTATTTTGGATAAATACCAAGAAGTGAGATTTCTGGATCATATTTAATATTTTTCAGGAATCTTCATACTGTTTTCCATAGCAGCTACACCATTTTACATTCCTGCCAACAATGTACAGGTGTTTCCATTTCTCTATATTCTTGCCAACACTGGTTACCTTTTTTTGCTGTTATAATAGCCATCTTATGAAGTGTGAGGTGATAGTTCACTACAATTTTGATTTGCCTTTCCCTGATTAGTGATATTGAGTATCTTTCTATATTCTTATTGGGCATTTGCATGTCTTTTTTGGAGAAATGTCTATTCAAGTTTTGTGTCCATTTTTAAATTGGGTTTTATGTTGTTTGGGGTTTTTTGTTGTTGTTGTTGAGTTACAGGAATTTCATACACAATTTGGATATTAGCCTCTTATCAGATATGTGGTTTGAAATTATTTTCTCCTTCTTTGTAGATTTTCTTTTCACTCTGTTAATTGTTTCATTTGCTGTGTAGAGCTTTGCTTCTTAGTTTGATGTAGTTACTCCTGTCTAGTTTTGCTTTTGCTGCCTGTGTTTTAGTCATCATATCCAAGACAACATTCCCTAGACTAATATCATGAAGATTTCCTCTTATGTTTTCTTCTAGGAGTTTTACAATTTCAGGTCTTATATTTAAGTTTTTAATCCATTTTGAGTTAATTTTTGTATGTGGTATTAGGTAAGGGTCCAACTTCATTTTTTTTCATGTGAATATTCTATTTTTCCTGCACGTGTTGAAAATACTGTTTGTTCTTTATCAAATGGTCTTGGTTCCCACGTTGAAATCATTTGACTCTACATGCTAGAGTTCATTTCTGCACTCTATTATTTTTCATTGGTCTATATGCCTGCCTTTATGCTATTATGTCTCTGTTTTGATTACTGTAGTTTTATAGGAAGTTTTAAAATCAGGAAGTACAAGTTCTCCAGCTTTTCTAAGACTTTTTGGCTATTTGGACATTCCCTGTTTACATATGTATTTTGGAAAAAAAATTTCTATTTCTTCAAAGAAATATAATTGGAATTTTGATAGGCAATGCCTTGAATCCACAGACTCCTTTGGGTACTATTGCCATCTTAAAAATGTTAAGTTTTTCAATCCATAAACATTTTATATCTTTCCATTTATTTGTATCTTCTTTAGTTTCTCTCAATAATGTATTGTAGTTTTTAAAAATACAGTTTTTACCTCGGTTAATTTCTAAATATTTTATTGTTTTTGATGCTATTGTAAATAGAATTATTTTCCTAATTTCCTTTTTCATTGCTCATTGTTAATGTATAGAAATGCAAGTTACTTTTATTTTTTATTCACCTTGTATCCTGCTACTCTGCAGGATGTGATTGTTAGTTCTAACAATTTTTTTTCTGTGGAATCTTTAGGGTGTTCTATTAGTTTGGTGCCATTTTTAGATGGCAAAAACTGCAACTACTTTTGCATAACCCTAATACATATGAGAAAATATCATCAGTGAGAAAAGATTATTTTACATCTTTTATAATTAGAACATATTTTATTTCTTTTTCTTGCTTAACTGTTCTGGCTAGAAATTCTACTACTATGTTGAGTAGAAGGGCTAAACATGGACTTCCTTTGTTGTTCCTTATATTAAAGAAGAAGATTTCAGACTTTCAGCATTGAGTATAATATTCATTGTGGCTTTTTCCTTTATGCATCTTATTATCTTGAGATAGTTTCTGTATATTTCTAGTTCATTGAGGATTCTTTTCATGAGTTGGTGTTGAATTTTATCAAGTTCTTTCTTTTGCATTAATTAATGTGATCAATGCTGTTTTCTCCTTTATTCTATTAATGTGGTATATTACATTGATTGCTTTTTGTATGTTGAACCATCCTTGCATTGCAGAAATAAATTCAACTTGGTCATGGTTTTTAATCCTCTTAATATGTTATTGAATTTAGTTTGCAAGTATTTTGTTGAAAGCTTTTCTATCAGTGTTTGTAAGGAATATCTGCCTAGTTTTATTGTAGTGTCTGTCTGGCTTTGGTATCAAGGTAATGCTGGCCTCATAGAATGAATTAGGAAGAAATCCCTCCTTTTCAGTTGTTTGAAAAAGTTTGCAGATTGGTATTAGTTTTTTTAAATGTTTCATAGAATTCACCAGTGAAGCTATCTGGTCCAGGGATTTTCTTTTTCAGATGTTGATTCAAAAACTTAAATCTTTACATATTGTGTCCAAAAATATAAACTAATGTTTTTTAATGTATATTCATCTCTTAAATTATGTAGAAAACAGAAAGTGAAGTTACAAACCAAAATAAAAATAATACTAGCTTTTATAATTGCCCACAGGTTCACCTTCACTGAGAACTTTATTTTGTCATCCAGCTTTAAGTTACTTTCTAAAATCCTTTCATTTCAATTTGAAGGACTCCCTTTAGCATTTATCACAGCACAAGGTATGGTTTGGCTGTGTCCACAGCCAAATCTCATCACAAATTTTAGCTTCCACAATTCCCATGTGTTGTGGGAGGAGGGACCCAGTGGGAGGTAATTGAATCATGGGGGAGGGCCTTTCCCATGCTGTTCTCATGGGATCATGATAGTGAATAAGTCTCATGAGATCTGATGGTTTTATAAAGGGGAGTTTTCCTGCACAAGTATTCTCTCTCATCTGCCACCACGTAAGATGTGCCATTTGCCTTCTGCCATGATTGTGAGGCCTCCCCAGCCATGTATGAGTCCATTAAACCTCTTTTTTTAAAAACAAATTACCCAGTCTTGAGTGTGTCTTTATCAGCAGCATGAAAACAGACTAATACAGTAAATTGGTACTAGTAGAGTGGGGTGCTACTTCAAAGATACCCAAAAATGTGGAAGTGACTTTGGAACTGGGTAACAGGCAGAGGTTGGAACAGTTTGGAGGGCTCTGAAGAAGACAGGAACATGTGGGAAAGTTTGAAACTTCATAGAGACTTCTCTAATGGCTTTGACCAAAATGCTGATAATGACACAGACAATAAAATCCAGGCTGAGATGGTCTCAGATGGAGATGAGAAACTTCTTGGTAACTGGAGTAAAGGTTTTGCTGTTTTAGCAAAGAAACTGGTGGCATTTTGTCCCTGTCCTAGAGATTTTTGGAACTTTGAACTTGAGGGAGATGACTTAGGGTATCTGGAAGAAGAAATTTCTAAGCAGCAAAGCATTCAAGATGTGACTTGGGTGCTGTTAAAGGCATTCAGTTTTAAAAGGGAAACAAAGCATAAAAGTTTGGAAAGTTTGCAGCCTGACAATGTGATAGAAAAGAAAAACCCATTTTCTGAGGAGAAATTCAAGGTGACTGCAGAAATTTGCATAAATAATGAGAAGCCAAATGTTAATCTCTAAAACAATGGGGAAAATATCTCCAGAGAATGTCAGATACCTTCATGGCAACCCCTCCCATCACAGGCCCGGAGGCCTAGGAGGAAAAAAATGGTTTCGTGGGCTGAGCCCAGGTCCTCCCTGCTGTGTGCAGCCTAGGGACTTAGCGCCTTGCATCCCAGTTGCTCTAGCCATGGCTAAAAGGGACCAAGGTAAAGCTCAGGCCATGGCTTCAGAGGGTGCAAGGCCCAAGCCTTGCCAGCTTCCACATGATGTTGAGCCTGTGGGTACACAGAAGTCAAGAATTGAGGTTTGGGAGCCTCAGCCTAGATTTCAGAGGATGTGTAGATCTGCTGACAGCTTGCACCATATGCTTGGAAAAGCCATAGACACTCAATGCCAGTCCATGAAAGGAGGCAGGAGGGGCACTGTGTCCTGCAAAGCCACAGGGTGGAGCTGTCCAAGACCATGGGAACCCACCTCTTGCATCAGTGTGACATGGATGTGAGAAATGGAGTCAAAGGAGATCATTTTGGAACTTTAAGATTTGACTGCCCCACTACATTTTGGACTTGCACAGGGCCTGTCACCCCTTTATTTTGGCCAATTTCTCCCATTTGTAATGGGTATATTTACCCAATACCTGTACCCCCGTTATATCTAGAAAGTAACTAACTTACTTTTGCTTTTACAGGCTTATAGGCAGAAGGGACTTGCCTTGTCTCAGATGAGACTTTGGACTGTGGGCTTTCAAGTTAATGCTGAAATGATTTGAGACTTTGGGGAACTGTTGGGAAGGCATGATTAGTTTTGAAATGTGAGGACCTGAGATTTGGGATGAGTGAGTGGCAGAATGATATGGTTTGTCCCCACGCAAATTTCATCTTGAATTATGGCTCCCATAATTCCCACATGCCATGGGATGGACTGGTAGGAGGTAATTTAATCATGGGGTGGGTCTTTCCCATGCTGTTCTCATTATAGTGAACAAGTCTCACATCATTTGATGGTTTTATAAAGGGGAGTTTCCCTGCACACATTTTCTTTCTTGTCTGCCACCATGTAAGACATGCCTTTTGCTTTCTGCCATGATTCTGAGGCTGCCCCAGCTGTGGAACTGAGTCCCTTAAACCTCTTTTTCTTTATAAATTACCCAGCCTTGGGTATGTCTTTATCAGCAGTGTGAAAACAGACTAATATGGGGCAGATCTAGCAGTAACAAACTTTATTAGCTTGTATTATTTGGGAATGTTTTAATTTCTTCCTCACTTTTCGAGGGCAGTTCTACCAGACAGGATTATTGGTTGGCAATATTTTTTCCCTTTTAGCACATTAAATATATTATCTCACTGTTTCTGGCCTTCAATATTTCCACTGAGAAATCTAATAATCTTAATGAAAATCTCTTCTTTGTGATGAATCACTTTGTCTTGATGTTTTCAATATTCTCTCTTTGCCTTTTGTATATATGATTATGTGTCTTGATATAGGTCTTTTTGACTCCATCTTACTTGAAGTTTGTTGAGCTTCCAAGATATTTATATTAATGTCTTTCATCAAATGTGAGAAGTCTATAGACATTATTTCCACAAGTATTCTTTACTGTTCTCTCCATGGAACTCCTACAGTACTTATGCTGGCCCAATTTTTGGTGTCTCACAAGTCCTTTAGGCTCTGTTTATTTTTCTTCAATATTTTTCCTTCCTATTTTTCAGACTGGGTAATTTCAAATATCTTGGCTTCAAGGTCACTGATTCTTTCTACTGCCTGCTAAAATCTATCTTTGAATCCCTCTAGGGAAAATTTTCATTTCAGTTGTTGCACTTTTTAGGTCCAGAATTTCTTTTTGGTTTCTTTCCATGATTAAAAAAAATCTCGTTATTGATATTTACATTTTTCTCAATTTTTAATTTTATACATATACAGTAAGTGTATATATTTGTGTATATATTTATAGGGTATATTAAATATTCTGATATGGGCAAACAGTGTGTAATTATCACATCAGGTTAAATGGAATATCCATCACCTGAAACAGGTATCATTACTTTGTGTTTCAAACATTGCAATTATACTCTTCATTATTTTAAAATGTACAATAAATTATTGTTGAATGTAGTTACCATTACTGTTATGCTATCAAATATCTGATTTTGTTCATTCTTTTAAACTATTTTTTGTACCCATTAACCATTCTCACTCCATCCCTCACTACCTTTCTGTGCCTCTGATAACCATCCTTCTACACTATGAGTTCAATTATTTTAATTCTTTGCCCTCACAAATAAGTGAGAACATACAATGTTTGTCTTTCTGTGCCTAGCTTATGTCACTTAGAATAATGACCTCCAGTTCCATCCATGTTGTTGCAAATTATAGGATCTAATTTTTTTTATGGCTGAATGGTACACCATTGTGTATATGTACCACATTTTCTTCATCATTCATCTGTTGACAGACACTTAGGTTGCTTCCAATTCTTGGCTATTGTGATTAGTGCTGTGATAAACGTGGGAATGCAGGTATGTATTTGATATACTAATTTTCTTTCTTTTGTGTATATATCTAGCAGTAGGATTGCTGGGTCGTATAGTTGTTCTGTTTTCAGTTTTATGAGGAATCTCCAAACTGTTCACCATAATGGCTGTACTAATTAAAATCTCCAACCGTATATGAGCATTGCCTTTTCTCCACATGCTCACTAGCATTCATTATTGTCTATCTTTTGGATATAAGCCATTTTAGCTGGAGTGAGATGATATCTCATTATAGCTTTGACTTGCATTTCTCTGATGATCAATTATGTTGAGAATCTTTTAATATATCTGTTAACCATTTGTATGTCCTCTTTTGCAAATTGTCTATTCAAAATTTTTGCTTATTTTTATAAAATATTATTAGATTTTTTCTTGTAGAGTTTTTTGCACTCCTTATATATTCTGGTTATTAATCCTTTATTAAATGGATAGTTTGCAAATATTTTCTCTCATTCTGTAGGTTGTCTCTTCACTTTTTTTTCATTGTTTCCTTTGCCGTGCAGAAGCTTTTTAACTTGGTGTGATGCCATTTGTCCATTTTTACTTTGATTGCCTGTGCTTTGGGTTATTATACAAGAAATCTTTACTCAGACAAGTGTTGGAGAGTTTCTCCAATTTTTTGGTAGTATTTTAATAGTTAAATGTCTAAGGTTTAAGTCTTTAATCTATTTTGAGCTGATTTTTTAATATAGTGAGAGATAGGGGTATAGTTTTATTCTTCTGCATATGGATATCCAGCTTCCCAGCAGTATTTGTTGAACAGACTTTTTCCCACCAATGTATGTTCTTAGCACACTTGTCAAAAATGAGTTCACTTTAGAAGTGTGGATTTATTTCTGGGTTCTCTTTTCTGTCCCATTGGTCTATGTGTCTGTTTTTATGCAAGTATCATGCTGCTTTTGGTTACTATAGCTCTGTAGTATAATTTGAAGTCAAGTAATGTGATATCTCCAGTTTTGTTTTTTGCTCAGGATGGCTTTGGTTATTCTGAGTCTTTTGTGGCTCCATATATATTTTAGCAATAATTTTTTCTATTTCTGTGAAAAATGTTATTGGTGTTTTGATAGGGATTGCATTGAATCTATAGACTGCTTTGGGCAGTATGGACATTTAAAAAATATTGGTTCTTCCAATCCACGACCATAGGCATCTTTCCAGTTTTTGGGTCCTCTTCAATTTCTTTCATCAGTGATTTACAGTTTTTATTGTAGAGATCTCTCACTTCTTTGGTCAATTCCTAGGAGGCCAGGCATGGTGGCTCACTTTGGGAGGCTGAGGTGAGTGAATTGCTTGAGCTCAGGAGTTTGAGACCAGCCTGGACAACGTGGTGAAACACTGTCTTTACAAAATATACAAAAAGTAGCCAGGCATGTTGGCACATGCTTGTAGTCCCAACTACTTGGGAGGCTGAGGTGGGATGATCATCTGAGCCTGGGAGGTTGAGGCTGCAGTGAGCCATGATTGCACAATTGCACTTCAGCCTGGGTGATAGAGTAAGACCCTGTCTCAAAAAAAAAAAAAAAAAAGAAAGAAAAAAAAAGAAGAAGAAAAAGAAAGAAACTAGCAATTTAATTTTATATGTGACTATTTGACTTTTTAAAAATTTCTTTTTCAGATAGTTCACATTCTTTTGGCATATAGAAATTCTACGGATTTTTGTATATTGGTTTTGTATCTTGCAACTTTCCTGAATTTTCTTATCAGTTCTAATAGTTTTTTTGTGGAGTCTTTAGGTTTTTGCTAATATAAAATCCTATCATCCATAAACAAGGATAGTTTGGCTTCTTCCTTCCTAAATTGGATGCCCTTTATTTGTTTTTCTTGTCTAATTGCCCTAGCTAGGCTTTCCAGTACTGTGTTGAATAACAGTGGTGAAAGTGGGCCATCTTGTCGTGTTCAACATCTTAGAAGAAAGGTTTTCAGATTTTCCCCATTCAGTATGCTGTGGGCCTGTAATATATGCCTTTTATTGTGTAGAGGTATCTTCCTTCTATTCTCAGCTTTTTTAGTTTTTTTTTTTTTAATCAGGAAGTATGTTGAATTTTATCACATGCTTTTTCAGGATCAGTTGAAATGATCATATGGGTCTTGTTCTTCATTCAGTGATATAATGTATAACAATAATACACTCGTGTATGTTGAACCATCCTTGCATCTCAGGGATAAATTCCACTTGGTCATGATGAATGCTCTTTTTAACATGCTGTTGAATTCATTTTACTAGTGTTTGTAAGTATTTTTGCATCAATGTCCATCAGATATATGGACCTATGGTTTTCTTTTTTTGATATTTCTTTGTCTGATTTTGTTATCAGAGTAATACTGACCTCATAGAATAATTTTGAAAATATTTTCTCTTTTTCTATTTTTTTGGAACAGCTTGAATATGATTGGTGTTAATTCTTTTTCAAATGTTTGGTAGAATTCAGCAGGAAAACCATTTAGTCTCAGGCTTTACTTGAAAACTTTTTTTATAGCTTTGATCTCATTACTTATTATTAGTCTGTTCAGGTTTTGTATTTCTTCACAGTTCAATCTTGGTAGATTTTATGTGTCTAGGAATTTATCCATTTCTACTAGTTTTTCCAACTTAATGGCATATAGTTGCTCATAATAATCTGTAATGATGTTTTGAATGTTTGCATTATCAGTTGTAATGTCTTCTTTTTAAATCTCCGATTGTATTTCTTTGAGTCTTCTCTCTTTTTTGTAGTTAGTCTGGCTAAAGGTTTGTCAATTTTCTTTATCTTCTCAAAAAAACAACTTTTTATTTTATTAATATTTTGTATTTTTTGTTTCAATTTCATTTTTTTCTGCTTTGATTTTCATTATTTCTTTTCTTCTACTAAATTTGTGTTTGGTTTGTCCTTGCTTTTCTAATTCTTTAAGATGCATCATTAAGTTTTTTATTTTTGATTTGAATGTCCTAGTCTTTAATGTCTGTCTCCCAAAAAGGAAAAAAGAGAAAATTAAAGTGGGGTGGGGGAAGACACTGGAAGGAAGAAAACTCTGGGGAAATAAAAAGAAAAAAAAGGGGGTCAAAGAAGCTTTCAACAATGGAAGGAAGTGCAACAATGGCTGCCTGTCTCTGCATTTGTACTTACATAATCAGAAACTGCAATCAGTGATTGGAAATCAAATACCCAGTTTTGGAGAACCGGGTCCTTACTGCCCACCCTGGTTCCCACAAGCGATGTGCAAGCTTTTCCAGGAACACATGCACAACTGCCTTCCGTGGAGCTGGGGAAGAGGAAACAATAACCACTACCAAATTAAGAGTTAAAATTAACTGAATTTAATCACAATTTACTGTCTAACTTTCCTTTACAAGTTGCAAGCCTTCAATAGACTCCAGAGTTCTAAAACGTTTACATCAGACATATTTTGCCAATGTAATTGTTGTCTGAGTAGGGAGATAAATTCCTGGTATTTCATACACTGGTATTTTTTCAGAATCTCCTTTCCAATGTTATTTATTTATTTATTTATGAGATGGAGTCTGTTTCTGTCACCCAAGCTAGAGTGCAGTGGCACAATCTTGGCTCACTGCAACCTCCACTTCCTGACCTCAAGTGATCCTCTCACCCCAGCATCACATGTAGCTGGGACTATAGACATGAGCTATCATGCCAGGCTAATTTTTGTATTTTTTCTAGAGACAGGGTTTCACTATGTTGCCCAGGCTGATTTCAGACTCCTGGGCTCAAGTGTTCTACCTGCCTCAGCCTCCCAAAATGCTGGGATTACAGGTGTGAGCCAATGTGTCTGGCCTCCAACTGTTATTTTGAATTGTCTATTTCTGTCTTTAATTTTGTCAGTTTTCACCCTATGTATTTTGGGGCTCTATGGCTAGGTGCATGTATGTTTATACTTACTATATATTCTTGATGGATTGGCCCCTTTATAAAATATTTCTCTTTGTCCAAGTTAACTTTTTTTTGTCTTAAGGGTTGTAATTTTATCTAATATTAGTATAGCAACTGAAATCCTTTTTTGGTATACCTTTTTCATTCTTTTACTTTCAACCTATCTGTGTCTTTGAATCTAAAGTATAAAGTACGTCTCTTATAGACAGCAATTGTTTGTTTTTAAAAACAAAATCAGTTTTTTTCATTTTGATTGGAGTGTTTAATCCATTTTCATTTAATAGTTACTGATAAGACAGGATTTTTGCCCATAACTTGTTATTTATTAATGTACTTTTTTGTTCCTCTTTTTCTCCATGATTACATTCTCTTAAATAACATTTTTTATTGTACCATTTTAATTCCCTGTTGTAGTGGTTGCATCAGATATTACAACTAACAAATAACCATGTAACATTATAGTTCAGATGACTATCAACTTAACTTCCATAATATATATATATATACTATATTGCTTCCTCCAACTATCATTTTCTTCATCTATAGAAAGATGGCAAGCATAAGAACACATATCAGAAAAAGTAATATTAAGTTAAAAAAGTAATATTAAGAATTTGAGAAGTACAGAAAAGGCAAAGCATTACAGACTATCATAATAGTATTTTCCCCCACAAATTCAAGTCAATATGTAGGAATTCAAGGTTATCTTGACTCAGTTTTTTAATTTAACATTCTGTTCTGAGTTTATTTTGCTTCAAATATTCTTTCTTGTGCACTTATTCATCTTACTGTAGCTAAGCAATGTTACAACCTTTTGCCATATATTTTTGTACAATGTTAATTCCCCCATTAAAAAAAACAACTTCCCTTGTTCTTCTCCTACTCTTGCTCACAATAGGCACCTTCCAGCTTTCTGAGCAAAGGGGCAGCTTAATCCAGACTAATTGTGGAAAATGATCAGTGGGTATTCCTTTGGGTAGTTAAATTTCTGTTTCATGACAGTAATGAACACAAAACTACCAATTCAGTCATTATTTTATTCACTCAGTAAGCATTTATTTTGATTAAAGTTAGATACTTTATATGTCACATTTCTTTAGAAAGCAGTAAATTGTTACAGAATAATCTATTTTCTTCCTAGGAGCTTCTACTTATTCAATTTACAGGGATTCTCTAATGTGATATCTGTTAAGAGCTAATGTATTGTCCTGAGACTGAACAGCTGAGAGCTAGAACCAGTTGCGCTGCTTTAGAAAACAATATTAAAAGATGAATATGAACCTATAAAGCCATAATAACACAGAGCTGAAAGACAAAGAAATATTATGTGGCATGTTTACATGCCACATAATATATAAATTATTTAAAGACAATTGTGCTCAAGTGCTTTTTCCTCAAAATATTACTCTGAAACCTGACTGAACTCACTGGATCTCTGAAACCACTCAACAGCTATTCCCCTTTGGGCAGACTTCTTTCTGGAATTTTGGAAGAATGACTGTTGAGGTAGTATCATTGGTGAGGTATTTGGGGTAGCTTTATTTGTATGGCAGAGAGGAAGGAATTGAGACTGACTGTTTTGTCAAGCTAGAATTTGAAAGGAATAAAAA
This sequence comes from Symphalangus syndactylus, assembly GCF_028878055.3. NCBI lineage: Eukaryota > Metazoa > Chordata > Mammalia > Primates > Hylobatidae > Symphalangus > Symphalangus syndactylus. The sequence goes on along the minus strand of NC_072423.2, from coordinate 70,858,823 downwards.
GCCACTCAAATAAAAATATAAGCAACCACGTTATTACCTACATGTAATTTTGGAAGCAGCTCTAGGATCTTGTGTGTGTGTCTGTGAAAGAGAGAGAGAGAGAGAGAGAAGGGAAAAGAACATAGGGAGAGAAAAGAAGTGATGATTTTTCAGTTGTTGTACTCTCCTAGTAACTCTCTTATCTTAGGGCAGCTTAAAAGGAGACTGAAATTTGGCCCGGACCCTGATATGCAATCTGCCATGTATCCCCCACCCTGCAAAGCTGTCTCATACGTGAAATGATTTATAACCATGGCTGAGTACTTTAGGCTAGTATCAATGTAAATGGAAATATTTGAGTCTTTTCAGCTACTAATTTCTAATTAGATTCTGGCTGACACTCTGGAACAGGAGTGTCATTGTTTTTGCTTTTATGCTGTCCATGCTAATTAATGAACAGACTCTTTCATAAGTAGATTAATGGAGGTTGTCTCATTACCCAAAGTTATTTCAGGCATGACTATATTGCACCTCATTAGAGGAGCATGAATTGAGGCAGCTTTCAATTAGAAGATAAAGCCCATGTACAGTGTGGGTCTCAATTTTTAGAATAGTTTATTTGTTTTGTTTGTGTGTGTTTCTAGAAAAGATTCTCATCTTTTATTCCTCTGCCTGTGTTCTCATCTGTGATGAAAAGCTTTTAAATAAAATTAGTCTTAATTTTCTACTGGATTTGTAATCAATCAGAAGGTTTTGTGCAGCCCCAGATCTGTCACTTAAAAATGTATAGTCTTAGTGGATTTATTTAAAGTCTCAGAGCATCCCTTTATTACTTGCAAAATTATAAAAAATACCTTGATATCTTACCTATTTAATAGAATTGAGAGATTGTGAATAAAATCACTTAATAATCCTTATTGTCTTCCTCCTCCACAAATCCCTCTTCTGCACATCCCTCCTTCTTGGGACTCCTGCCTTCCTTGGCTTATATGGTACTGCTCTGTTCTGGTCCTTCTTTCTACCATGTGTTCTTTCTTAATTTCAGTATTCAGTACAATGACTCATCCTTGACTTTATCATCTCCAGCAAGCTGCACCTCCAACTTCACTTCATGGTCCTAGACACACCCTAATGTTATAATTTCTGTGAGCTTCTCCCATGAAAACTCTAACCTTTCATCCTTCCTACTTCTGACCAGGACCTTCTATGTTTAATCTTCTTTTAAACTTACTATCACTTCATCTGTTAATTTGATCATTTAAAATGTTTTGACTTTATGTATTGATAAATGAAAAGCTAGCCCTTCCTTCAACCCCTTCACCTACTTGCCAAATATTTAAACAAAGTCAAGAAAAGAGGATTCTTATTTAAAGAAATTAAGCAAATAATCTGAGAAATACCAGGGTAGTTATTGTTCCAGAGTAAAGTCATTCTCTCTGTGGCATTTGGGTAGATCCCATGGTAATTGTCTCTCCTTGCAGGCTTTTGAAAGATGAATTATTTGGCTCTGCTTAATTACATTTCCTTTGACTCTTGTTTGTAATTAATTCTTATTATTAAAGTAATACAGTAAAAAAAAATCAGAGGAATTTCTGGGGGAGAGGATTTCGACGACCATGATCTCTGGTGTTACTTTCATGGTTGTGTTACTTTATATGGCAAAAGAGAAACTATGGTGATGGGCCTTTGAAAAGAAAAGAGTTTTCTCTGACTGGTGGAGGAAGAAGTAGTTGTAAAGATTCAAAGTACAAGGAAGATTCAATGCACTGGCTTGAAGATGAGAAAGTATGTGAGGAAGAATGTGAGTGGCCTATAGAAATTGAAACCAGGCTCCCCCTGACAGATAACAAGGGCCTCAGTTCCACAAACAAAAGGAAATAAATTCTGCCAACACACAGTGAGCTTGAAAGAGGATCCCAAGTTCAGAAGAGAGCCATAGGCCTCATCAAAACCTTGAGTTTAGCCCAGTGAGACCCTGAGCAGCGAATCCAGTCACACAATGCTCAGACTTCAGACCTACAGAAATATAAACTCATAAAGGGGTGTTGTTTTAAGCCACTAAGTTTGTGGTAATTTATCACAGCAGAATTAGAAAACAAATAAAAGATTATAATGAGAAAGGCAAAAGTTCTCTGACTTCACCAAACCTTCTCCCCAAACACTTGTCAAAGTCAAAATAAAAATATAGGAAATAAATCTTTAAATTTAAAATTTTATTTGGGAAGAAAAAATTGGGGGCATATATGCAAACTAGGTGAAGAACAAAGAGAAGGTTGGGGGTTTTATGAAATTAAGGAATGTTACATGTGGTCCCGAGAGAATGTTTATTGGTACTAGCAAAGCTTTGGGGAGATGGCGAGCTCCAACTGGTGTGTGACAGTGGTGGCAGAATTAGTCTTAAGAGTTGCAAGTTATCTCAGCAGCTATAGATAAAACTGGTTTCAGGCTATAACAGGCAGTTTTAACTGCTGTACTGGCAGAGAATTACATTTCTAGAGCAATGCCATGTACTCCAAGTGATTTTTGCCCCTGGTCCCATGACTCTGATTTAATTGGGTATGATAAGAATGACACAATTTGGATGACTAACTTTCACATTTTTCCCTTTTGATCAAGATCTTTATCCAAAATCACTGATTAATAATTTTGTAGGTAAGTTTAATTGTCCCTTGGTGCTGGGATAGTTCTGTCCCAGTTGCTTCTGTCCGTGTTTGGGGAAATGTATGGGGGTCTATGTCAGGGACTTGGCCACATTTGAATAACAAAGAGACCAAAAGGAAAACCTTCTTTAGAGCAGGTCTACATGCAGCCCAGTATTGGGCTCTATTTTATTAGTTTTATAGGCTTCAGTAGTCATCTTGAAGTGTTGAGCTAACATTGTCTTGTTGGAAGAGTTGGTTTTACATAGATTCACAATCAATAACAATGAAGCTTAAAAATCATCATATAAAAATAATCAGCAACAATATAATAAATCTCTCATGAATAATAGTTCACAACCATGATCCTAGTGTTGAAGGTAACTAACTAAGCAGATCAGAAAGTCTAGACATATCTGATGAGACTTACTGAAGCCAAATAGCTTATTTTTTCTTACATAATTGAGTTTCTACTTTCCCCGAGGAATTTATTTATGTATCATAAATAGTGTTATCTATTGGACAAACACCACCTTGTTCAGCTAGTTAGTAATCTAGAACAATTTTTTAATTTAATACTACTTTAGTAAGATAATCTAGAGAAGTTTATTGAGCTTCATCATCCTTAGCTGTGGAGTCAGCTATAGATCTAATCATTAAGAACAGGTCTGTAACCATTGTTTTTAAGTGACCAACTCTGATATTGTTTGGGTCTACGTCCCCACCAAATCTCATGTTCAAATGTAATTCCCATTCTTAGTGGTGGGATCTGGTGGGAGGTGACTGGATCATGGGGGCAATTTCTTATGAATGGTTTAGCACGATCCTCTTGGTGCCATTCTTGTGATAGTGAGTGAGTGAGTTATTGGGAGATCTAGTTTTTAAAAGTGTGTAGCACTTTCCCACTCTCTCCTTTGCTCTTTCTCCAGCCATGTGATGTGCAACTTTCCCTTTGCCATCTGCCACGATTACAAGTTTCCTGAGGCCTCCCTAGAAGCTGAGCAGATACCAGTATTATGCTTCCTGTACAGCCTGTGGAACCGTGAGCCAATTAAACCTCTTTTCTTTATAAATTACCTGGTCTCAAGTATTTCTTTATAGGAATGCAAGAACAGACTAATACAAACTCTAAAGGACAAAAGCACCGATGACTAAGGCCCATCTGGCTGGATTTATGCCTCTTGGAAGGATATCTTTTTCAGTATGGTGGTGTAAGTTAACAGGTGTCAACCAATGTTTAGATTTTATTAACTTAAATCAAGTCTAGAAATATCTTAAACCACATTGGCCTTTTATTTTTTATTTATTAAGTCATGATGTCTATTTATATGGTTGATTAATAATTCCCCACAAATAAAAACATATTTTGGTGGGGCACAATAAGTAATCTTATCTGGGTACTTTGTATACTAGAATAGTTATTGTAGGGATTTGACAGCAGTATTTATCTAATGTTCTGTTACCCAATTATTTCATTATTGGAGACCATCAACAATTAATGGATTAATATCATAAATATTTTTATAGTTTGTCAAGTTTTGTTTTTTACAATTTTTAATGTAATTTAAAAGTCTTTTTTGAGGCCCGCAGGCACAGCTAGGAGGAAACGGAATCTGAACATGTGGGTCTAAATGTTTGATTTTCTAAGAAGGACTGGATATACAATTGGAACAAATAGTTACATTAGGAACATAAGTAAAATTTGTTACGGAATAGACTAAAGTTTTAATTATATTATGAATAGATCAGGGTTTTTGGTGACAAATCTAACAATTGGTTATATATCTTTCACCTTTTGGCAATGGACTAGGCATTATCTTTTTAAGAAAATGTAAGCATAAAATAAGAGACAAAAAAATAAAAAGAAAAGGGTAAAGTGGCCTAGTCTGAGCATCTTGGGATAGCAGTCTACTACAGATGCCATCTGTTTTATTTCAGGGTGAATTTTAGTTTTAAATCCCCTGTTGGGATGCCAGTCAAGTCAGGAGTAAGAGCTTTTTTAGAATAAGAGATGTGGATCTAGGAGTCAATGCTCTAGTTTCACAGCACAGAAATTTGTGAGAAGGAATTAATATACACCATTCCAGCAAAGCAGGAGAAAATTCTTATATAGTATCTTCTCTAGTAGACAAAGTCACCAGGCTGCTGACCATGATGTTTTTAAGCCTTTGTCTTTTGGGAGTGTGCTGTGGAGAGATTGTTCTACCACTGTATGATTTTAATGTATTGCTGAAATAATTTATTTATGATATGAAAAAATGTCTCTTTTTATCAACTGAAGCTCAAAAGCAGAGGGAGCCAAGTTCATAGAATGGCCTATGACTATTTTAAACGGGAAAGTTTATGAGCTTCAAAGGGAGTGGCCCTTAGATTTAATAATACAATAGAAGAACTTTAGGCCAAGGAAATTGTAGAGTTTCTACACATTTTGCCCACCGGGTTTTTATAGTTCTATTTGTTCATTCTACTATGCCAGATGATTGGAGGTTGTAGGGACAATGGAAAGCTGTTAAATTGACCAAACTGAACATTCTTGTTTTTATTACATGGCCAGTAAAATGGGTTTCTCAATTATTATGTAGTTTAAGAGGAATTCTCCACGTGGGAACAACTTTTTCTTAAAGAATTTTGGCTACAACTGGCTGGGCGCGGTGGCTCACGCTTGTAATCCCAGCACTTTGGGAGGCCGAGGCGAGCGGATCACAAGGTCAGGAGATCGAGACCATGGTGAAACCCCGTCTCTACTAAAAATACAAAAAAAAAAAATTAGCCGGGCGTGGTGGCGGGTGCCTGTAGTCCCAGCTACTTGGAGAGGCTGAGGCAGGAGAATGGCGTGAACCCGGGAGGCGGAGCTTGCAGTGAGCCGAGATTGCGCCACTGCACTCCAGCCTGGGTGACAGAGCGAGACTCCGTCTCAAAAAAAAAAAAAAAAAAAAAAAAAAGAATTTTGGCTACAACTGAAGCAGTGTTTTGTTTACAGAAAAAGCCTCTAACCAATGGGAGACCATGAAAACCATTACTAGAACATATGCATACCCATGAGAAGTGGGTAACTGGATGAAATCTATTTGCCAAACCTTGAAAGGTCTATCAGGTAAATCAAAATGTGTAGGATTAGTATGTACAGGTTTCCTTGGATTAAATTTAGAGCAGGTGGCACATGACCAAAGAGGCATTTGCTTGCAGGTTTTTAAAAATATCATCCAACCAGTATTGTTTTCTACAAGAAACTAATGTGTTAATTTGCCCAATGGTTCAACTTTAGTTAGCAATGAATATTTCATTGATTCGAGAGAAATCATTTGTTATCAGGTCCAAATCACAGGGATTTGTTTTGTTTGTTTGTTTGTTTAATGACTGAATCAGTAGTCGTGATTTTAAAAGTTTTGTTTTTTAGGTTCTGGTATCTAATTTTGTTATCTTTGGTAATTATTTTTAGATCACCTTTTGAAGGCTCTTTTAGTGGGGCCATAACAGAGGTTTGATTAAATGGACCTTTAATAACAGCATTTTTTGAAACATTATCAGCAAGGTTGTTTCGTTTAGCTTCTAGAGTCTAACCCTGAATATTCGGGAATTTTGAAAATAGCCAAGGCAGCAGGTCCCTGGATGGCATCTAGTAACCCTTAAATATAGGGTTTATTTTTAATTTGATCTCCAGTGGAAGCAAGAAGTCTCTTTTGTTTCTATTAGATTTCAAAATTGTGAGCAACTTTAAAGGCACACATGTTATCTGTATATATATATTAGCAGATTTTTCTTTAGTAAGGGGGCAAGGCTGAGTAAGAGCAGTAAGTTCAGCCTGTCGGGTGGAAATAGCCATAGGTAAGGGGGCTGCTTTAACACCTTCAAAGGAAGTGGTAATAACTGTGTATCCTGCACGGTAATTGCTACTGTCATCTTTTAAATAGGATCCCTCAGTAAACCACGATAGTTCAGAGTTCTCTAGTGGAGGTTTTGTAAATCTTTTTGGAGAGTCAAAAGGTAATCAACCAATGTCAAAGAATCATGAGGGTCTCCTCAGAAAGAAGGGGTAAGAGAGTAGCATGGTTGAGATTATTGCATCAAGAAAGAGTTATGTGGGAAGCTAGTAAAAGGAGTTCTGAGAGGTAAGAAAATGGCAGAGAGATGATGAGTAGGATGTGAATTTAGAAGAGCTTTAACAGCATGGGGAACAAAAATGGTTAAGGGAGATCTCCTATACGGTGGTAGTTAGGATAGTTTTAAAGTGAGGGAATAATTCTCAAGCTGTTGGACCTAGTTGCTGCCTGTGATCATCTAACGAGGCAGTGCTGATTTCTATGTTTTGGGGTTTGGATGCCCAAGACATTTCCTTTTTGTTTATAAACAAAAAGGAAGAAAGGAAGTTGATAATTGGGGTGACCCAGGTTAGGAGGATTTAAAATAACTTATTTTAATTTTAATAAATGTAATGTCTTTCTCCATATAATGGGATCAGATTTAGATGCTTTAAGTAGGGCATGTAGAGTTCAAGCAGTCAAAGAGATTCCTTATCTAATTATGGCAATACCTATTCTGGCAAGTCTAAGAAACTCTTAAACTTGTCATTTAGTTTTAGGTTTAGGGAATTGTAGGACTTGTATTCATTTATTTAGGGTCAACATGTAGTCTTGCTTTAGAAATCAAATGACCCAGATATATAACTTATGTCTTAACTAGTTGGGTTTTTTTTCTTTTTTTCTTTTTTTTTTTTTTTTTTTTAGGAAACCTCATGACCCTTGATGGTTAGAAGTTTTAATAAATGGATACTATCTTCCTTGTAGGCTGCCTATCAAGGAAAACAAAGTAAATCAACTACATATTATAGTGAAAATGAACCTTGGGAAAAAGCCACATCATCTAAATCAGCTTTCAGAATTGGGAGAAGTAGAAAAGATTTTCAGCATAGCCTTGAGGCATAACAGTCCGGATATATTGTAGTTTTTCCTAGGTGAAGATAAATAAGTATTGACTGTCTTAATCAACAGGGATGCTAACGAAAGCATGAGAGGGGTCAATTATAGTGAAAAACTTACTCTCAGTTGGTACTGAGGTCAGCAAATTATGTGCATTTGAAACTACGAGATCATGAGGTATAACAATATTATTTATGATGTGGAGACACTGAAAAAATTTCCATCTTTAACTGTTAGGTTTTCTTTCTGGGAGAATGAGAGTATCAGAAGGGTTGGTATAAGAAATTATTAAGCCTTGGCCGGGCGTGGTGACTCATGCCTATAATCCCAGCACTTTGGGAGGCTGAGGCGGGCGGATCATGAGGTCAGGAGATCGAGACCATCCTGGCTAACACAGTGAAACCCTGTCTCTACTAAAAATACAAAAAATTAGCCGGGCATGGTGGCAGGCGCCTGAAGTCCAAGTTACTCGGGAGGCTGAGGCAGGGGAATGGCATGAACCTGGGAGGTGGAGTGTACAGTGAGCCGAGATTGAGATCGTGGCACTGCACTGCAGCCTGGGCGACAGAGCAAGACTCTGTCTCAAAAAAAAAAAAAAAAAAAAGCAATTATTAAGCCTTAAGTTTTGTATTTTTTAATGATGAGCTTTATCCCTTGTAAGGCAGATTGGCTAAAGGCATACTATTTACTATTAGGCAAGGGCTTGGTGGGGTCAATTTGGATTTTGATTGGGGGCGAACTGTAAATCCTACTGACATTTATTCACAGTGTAGCCCATAAAAAGACAGGTTTTCTTCCAATAAGACATTTTGGAAATCAGCAGAGATGACTTTGGCACATGAAACAGCATAACACTCATCCCAGTAAAAGAGCTGGAGCAGACCCCAACAGTAAAAAAGGATAGGTGTCCTGTATAGGTCTAAGGTAAGAAGTAATAGACTGGAACAGAAAGAATGTCAGTGGTTTATTAGATACTCCCTCCTTTTGAATATGTTTATTAATCTGAGGGAGGGGCTAATTGAGTTTGGTAGAATTGAGTCGAAATAAGGTTTCTCCCATGTCTATGAGAACAGTTAGAGCCTCATTGCCAATTAGAGTAGTCTCGTTAAGGTGATTAAAAGGGAAGATTGCAAAAAGCAAAATCAAAACAAAACAAAAACCCTGTAAATACTCAACGCTCCTTTATTGGAAAGGATAAACTGGAGAGTCATGTGAAGACTGTCTAATTCGCTTAAATTTAAAAGAGTCTTTCTTCCAGTGGCCTGGCTTTTTACAACAGCACCAATTTCTGGGAGATAGCCCTCGTGGGTCAGAGTTGTGCCTTAGGGTCCCAATTGTTATTTGTTTTTTCTTTTTTTCTTGGAATATTTATCTGTGGCTATTAGAGATTTAGAATTTTAGTGACATTTTTAAAAAACTGGTGTTATATAGAGCATGAGCCAATTGTTTTGCCAAATTAACAAGACCAGCAGTTGGTGTTGTCTCCCATTTTAGGTGGGCTGTTTTAACAAGCTGAGAAAGTTTCTGAGAGAGACCATTAATTAACAGAGAATTAAAAGTGATTCTAGTAGAGTCAGCATCTATGGGAAGGCAAGGATTTTCTCTCAATATAACTTGGAGCCTGCTGTCATTGTTATGGACTGATTTATTTGGCTCTTGGGTGCAAGTTTAAATTTTTTTCTGGTCTATGGTTTTAGGAAATGTCTTGAGGATGGCCCTATATAAATTTCTTGTAAGTTTTGGAGCCTGTCCCCAATATTGTAGATCAGATTCTGAGGAGATGAGGGCAGTTTTTGCTAAATCCCATTGTGAATAGGTTCAATCTGCTTTTGCCATCTAGTGTTGGGCCTGGCCTTCTTTCAGAAGTATGCAAACAAGTTGGTAAAGATTGGAGAAACTGGGCTGGTAAGCCTGAACTGTAGCGTTAAATTCATCAGCAAAATAATGCCGGTTTTCAATAACTTTAGAGAATTCCTTTTGGCTATAGCATGGAGTTCAGCTTTAGCCTAAAAGACATAAGAAATCTGAAGAATGTCAGGATTGTTAGGGGGCCTGATCTGAAAGGTGCAAGTATTTACAGGTCGAGGTTAGGAAGCTGAAATAGGCGTGTTAGTGGAGAAAGATGTATCAGAATCGGAGGGAAGTTTGGAAAGGTTTGAGAGGAGAGACGGTAGATGGCACTTGAGATACAGAAAGATTTGGGGCTTCTAAAGCCCTTTTTGCCTCTTTGAACTTTTTGTTTCTCCCATTAATTTAGAGACAGTGTTTTGGAGTTCAATAAATTTTATTTTATTTTATTTTATTTATTTTATTTATTTTATTTTATCTTGTTTTATTTTAAGACGGAGTCTCACTCTATTGCCCAGGCTGGAATGCAATGGCTTGATCTCTGCTCACTGCAACCTCTGCCTCCCAGGTACAAGCGAGTCTCCTGCCTCAGACTCCCGACTAGCTGGGATTACAGGCACCTGCCACCATGCCTGGCTAATTTTTGTATTTTTTAGTAGAGATAGGGTTTCACCATGTTGGTCAGGCTGGTCTAGAACTCCTGACCTCAGGCGATCCACCCACCTCAGCCTCCCAAAGTACTGGGATTACAGGGGTGAGTCACTACACCCAGCCCACAAATCTTAATTACTGATTGCATTTTGAAGCCTCAAAGTGCTATTTATATTGTATTTCCATTGCTTAGAGTTGCAGTTTTCTGACTTATTTCTGAGATAAACTTTTAGAGAGGTCAAAAGAACCCCAGAAAGTCCATGTTAATTTCAAATCATCTTTTATTGAGATAAGAATACATGACAATGGACCATAATGCTAAACATATAACTGGCTAGAGTCCCCAGTGGGAGGTTATTTTGGCATGCTTTTGAATTTGAGAGCCCATTGTAATTCAATTTTAAAGCCAAATGCACAAAGGCCAATCAAATACAAGTGCTGAGTACTAGAAAGCCAAATTAAAATACAAGCACTGACAACACAAAGCATTTTCTTTTTTTTCTTTTATATATATATATATTTTCTTTTATCATACTTTAAGTTCTAGGGTACATGTGCACAACGTGCAGGTTTGTTACATATGTATACTTGTGCCATGTTGGTGTGCTGCACCCATTAACTCGTCATTTACATTAGGCATATCCCCTAATGCAATTTCTCCCCCCCTCCCCCAACCCCACAACAGGCCCCAGTGTGTGATGTTCCCCTTCCTGGGTCCATGTGTTCTCATTGTTCAATTCCCACCTATGAGTGAGAACATGTGGTATTTGGTTTTTTGTCCTTGTGATAGTTTGCTGAGAATGATGGTTTCTGGCTTCATCCATGTCCCTACAAAGGACATGAACTCATCATTTTTATGGCTGCATAGTATTCCATTGTATATATGTGCCACATTTTCTTAATCCAGTCTATCATTGTTGGACATTTGGGTTGGTTCCAAGTCTTTGTGAGTAGTGCTGCAATAAACATATGTGTGCATGTGTCTTTATAGCAGCATAATTTATATTCCTTTGGGTATATACCCAGTAATGGGATGGCTGGGTCAAAAGGTATTTCTAGTTCTAGATCCCTAAGGAATCGCCACACTGTCTTCCACAATGGTTGAACTAGTTTACAGTCCCACCAACAGTGTAAAAGTGTTCCTATTTCTCCACATCCTCTCCAGCACCTGTTGTTTCCTGACTTTTTAATGATGGCCATTCTAACTGGCATGAGATGATATCACATTGTGGTTTTGATTTGCATTTCTCTGATGGCCAGTGATGATGAGCATTTTTTCATGTGTCTGTTGGCTGCATAAATGTCTTCTTTCGAGAAGTGTCTGTTCATAGCCTTCACCCACTTTTTGATGGGGTTGTTTGTTTTTTTTCTTGTAAATTTAATTGAGTTCTTTGTAGATTCTGGATATTAGCCCTTTGTCAGATGAGTAGGTTGCAAAAATTTTCTCCCATTCTGTAGGTTGCCTGTTCACTCTGATGGTAGTTTCTTTTGCTGTGCAGAAGCTCTTTAGTTTAATTAGATCATTTGTCAATTTTGGCTTTTGTTGCCATTGCTTTTGGTGTTTTAAACAAAGTCCTTGACCATGCCTGTGTCCTGAATGGTATTGCCTAGGTTTTCTTCTAGGGTTTTTATGGTTTTAGGTCTAACATTTAAGTCTTTAATCCATCTTGAATTAATTTTTGTATAAGGTGTAAGGAAGGGATCCCGTTTCAGCTTTCTACGTATGGCCAGCCAGTTTTCCCAGCACCATTTATTAAATAGGGAATCCTTTCCCCATTTCTTGTTTTTGTCAGGTTTGTCAAAGATCAGATAGTTGTAGATATGTGGTATTATTTCTGAGGGCTCTATTCTGTTCCATTGGTCTATATCTCTGTTTTGGTACCAGTGCTGTGCTGTTTTGGTTACTGTAGTCTTGTAGTATGGTTTGAAGTCAAGTAGCGTGATGCCTCCAGCTTTGTTCTTTTGGCTCAGGATTGACTTGGCAATGTGGGCTCTTTTTTGGTTCTGTATGAACTTTAAAGTAGTTTTTTCCAATTCTGTGAAGAAAGTCATTGGTAGCTTGATGGAGATGGTATTGAATCTATAAATTACCTTGGGCAGTATGGCCATTTTCACGATATTGATTCTTCCTATCCATGAGCATGGAATGTTCTTCCATTTGCTTGTGTACTCCTTTATTTCATTGAGCAGTGGTTTGTAGTTTTCCTTGAAAAAGTCCTTCACATCCCTTGTAAGTTGGATTCCTAGGTATTTTATTCTCTTTGAAGCAATTGTGAATGGAGTTCAGTCATGATTTGGCTCTTTGTCTGTTGTTGATGTATAGGAATGCTTGTGATTTTTGCACATTGATTTTGTATCCTGAGACTTTGCTGAAGTTGCTTATCAGCTTAAGGAGATTTTGGGCTGAGACTATGGGTTTTCTAAATATACAATCATGTCATCTGCAAACAGGGACAATTTGACTTCTTTTTTCCTAATTGAATATGCTTTATTTCTTTCTCAAGCCTGATTGCCCTGGCCAGAACTTCCAACACTATGTTGAATAGAAGTGGTGAGAGAGGGCATCCCTGTCTTGTGCCAGTTTTCAAAGGGAGTGCTTCCAGTTTTTGCCCATTCAGTATGATATTGGCTGTGGGTCTGTCATAAGTAATTCTTATTATTTTGAGATACATCCCATCAATACCTAATTTATTGAGAGTTTTTAGCATGAAGGGCTGTTGAATTTTGTTGCAGGCTTTTTCTGCATCTATTGAGATAATCATGTGGTTTTTGTCTTTGGTTCTGTTTATATGCTGGATTACGCTTATTGATTTATGTATGTTGAACCAGCCTTGCATCCCAGGGATGAAGCTGAATTGATCGTGGTGGATAAGCATTTTGATGTGCTGCTGGATTCAGTTTGCCAGTATTTTATTGAGGATTTTTTCATTGATGTTCAACAGGAATATTGATCTAAAATTCTCTTTTTTTGTTGTATCTCTGCCAGGTATTGGTATCAGGATGATGCTGGCCTCACAAAATGAGTTAGGGAGGATTCCCTCTTTTTCTATTGATTGGAATAGTTTCAGAAGGAATATACCAGCTCCTCCTTGTATCTCTTGTAGAATTTGGCTGTGAATCCGTCTGGTCCTGGACTTTTTTTGGTTGGTAAGCTATTAATTATTGCCTCAATTTCAGAGCCTGCTATTGATCTATTAAGAGATTCAAGTTCTTCCTGGTTAAGTCTTGTGAGAGTGTATGTGTCCAGGAATTTATCCTTTTCTTCTAGATTTTCTAGTTTATTTGCGTAGAGGTGTTTATAGTATTCTCTGATGGTAGTTTGTATTTCTGTGGGATCGGTGGTGATATCCCCTTTATCGTTTTTTATTGTGTCTATTTGATTCTTCTTTCTCTTCTTCTTTATTAGTTTTGCTAGTGGTCTATCAGTTTTGTTGTTCTTTTCAAAAAACCAGCTCCTGGATTCATTGATTTTTTGAAGGGTTTTTTGTGTCTCTATCTCCTTCAGTTCTGCTCTGATCTTAGTTATTTCTTGCCTTCTGCAAGCTTTTGAATGTGTTTGCTCTTGCTTCTCTAGTTCTTTTAACTGTGATGTTAGGGTGTCAATTTTGGATCTTTCCTGCTTTCTTTTGTGGGCATTTAGTGCTATAAATTTCCCTCTACATACTGCTTTCAATGTGTCCCAGAGATTCTGGTATGTTGTGTCTTTGTTCTCGTTGGTTTCAAAGAACATCTTATTTCTGCCTTCATTTCATTATGTACCCGGTAGTCATTCAGGAGCAGATTGTTCAGTTTCCATGTAGTTGAGCGGTTTTGAGTTAGTTTCTTAATCCTGAGTTGTAGTTTGCTTGCACTGCTGTCTAAGAGACAGTTTGTTGTCATTTCTGTTATTTTACATTTGCTGAGGAGTGTTTTACTACCAATTATGTGGTCAATTTTAGAATTAGTGTGATGTGGTGCTAAGAAGAATGTATATACTGTTGATTTGGGGTGGAGAGTTTTGTAGATGTCTGTTAGGTCTGCTTGGTCGAGAGCTGAGGTCAAGTCCTGGATATCCTTGTTAACTTTCTGTCTTGTTGAACTGTCTAATATTGACAGTGGGGTGTTAAAATCTCCCATTATTATTGTGTGGGAGTTTAAGTCCCTTTGTAGGTCAGTCAGGACTTGCTTTATGAATCTGGGTGCTCTTGTATTGGGTGCATATATATTTAGGACAGTTAGCTCTTCTTGTTGAATTGATCCCTTTACCATTATGTAATGGCCTTCTTTGTCTCTTTTGATCTTTGTTGGTTTAAAGTCTGTTTTATCAGAGACTAGGATTGTAACCCCTGCCTTTTTTTGTTTTCCATTTGCTTGTTAGATCTTCCTCTGTCCCTTTATTTTGAGCCTATGTGTGTCACTGAATGTGAGATGGGTTTTCTGAATACAACACACTGATGGGTCTTGACTCTTTATCCAATTTGCCAGTCTGTGTCTTTTAATTGGAGCATTTAGCCCATTTACATATAAGGTTAATATTGTTATGTGTGAATTTGATCCTGTCATTATGATGTTAGCTGGTTATTTTGCTCATTAGTTGATGCAGTTTCTTCCTAGCCTCGATGATCTTTACAATTTGGCATGTTTTTGCAGTGGCTGGTACCAGTTATTCCTTTCCATGTTTAGTGCTTCCTTCAGGAGCTCTTTTAGGGCAGGCCTGGTGGTGACAAAATCTCTCAGCATTTGCTTGTCTGTAAAGGATTTTATTTCTCCTTCACTTATGAAGCTTAATTTGGCTGGATATGAAATTCTGGGTTGAAAATTCTTTTCTTTAAGAATGTTGAATATTGGCCTCCACTCTCTTCTGGCTTGTAGAGTTTCTGCGGAGTGATTAGCTGTTAGTCTGATGGGCTTCCCTTTGTGGGTAACCCGACCTTTCTCTCTGGATGCCCTTAACATTTTTTCCTTCATTTCAACTTTGGTGAATCTGACAATTATGTGTCTTGGAGTTGCTCTTCTCGAGGAGTATCTTTGTGGCATTCTCTGTATTTCCTGAATTCGAATGTTGGCCTGCCTTGCCAGGTTGGGGAAGTTCTCCTGGATAATATCCTGAAGAGTGTTTTCCAACTTGGTTCCATTCTCCCTGTCACTTTCAGATATACCTATCAGACATAGATTTGGTTTTTTTCACATAGTCCCATATTTCTTGCAGGCTTTGTTCATTTCTTTTTATTGTTTTTTCTCTAAACTTCTCTTCTTGCTTCATTTCATTCATTTGATCTTCAATCACTGATACCCTTTCTTCCAGTTGATCACATCAGCTACTGAAGCTTGTGCATTCGTCACATAGTTCTCATGCCATGGTTTTCAGCTCCATCAGGTCCTTTAAGGACTTCTCTGCATTGGTTATTCTAGTTAGCCATTTATCTAATCTTTTTTCAAGGTTTTTAACTTCTTTGCCATGGGTTTTAACTTCCTCCTTTAGCTCGGAGAAGTTTGATTGTCTGAAGCCTTCTTCTCTCAACTCGTCAAAGTCATTCTCCGTCCAGCTTTATTCCATTGCTGGTGAGGAGCTGCATTCCTTTGGAGGAGGAGAGGTGCTCTGATTTTTAGAATTTTCAGTTTTTCTGTTCTGTTTTTTCCCCATCTTTGTGGTTTTATCTACCTTTGGTCTTTGATGACGGTGATGTACATCACCATCATCATGGTGTGAGGTGTCAGTCTGCCCCTACTGGGGGGTCCCTGCCAGTTAGGCTATTCGGGGGTCAGAGACCCACTTGAAGAGGCAGTCTGTCCATTCTCAGATCTCAGACTCCAAGCTGGGAGAACCAGTACTCTCTTCAAAGCTGTCAGACAGGGACATTTAAGTCTGCAGAGGTTTCTGCTGCCTTTTGTTTGGCTATGCCCTGCCCCCAGAGGTGGAGTCTACAGAGGCAGGCAGGAATCCTTGAACTGCGGTGGGCTCCACCCAGTTCGAGCTTCCTTGCCACTTTGTTTATCTACTCAAGCCTCAGCAATGGCAGGTGCCCCTACCCCAGCCTCACTGCCACCTTGCAGTTTGATCTCAGACTGCTGTGCTAGCAATGAGTGAGGATCCATGGGTGTGGGACCCTCTGAGCCAGGCATGGGATATAATCTCCTGGTGTGCCATTTGCTAAGACCATCGGAAAAGCACAGTATTAGGGTGGGAGTGACCCTATTTTCCAGTTGCTGTCTGTCACAGCTTTGCTTGGCTATGAAAGGGAATTCAGTGACCCCTTGTGCTTCCCAGGTGAGGTGATGCCTTGTCCTGCTTCGGCTCAAGCTCAGTGTGCTGCACCCACTGTCCTGCACCCACTGTCCAACAAGCCCCAGTGAGATGAACCTGGTACCTCAGTTGGAAATGCAGAAATCACCCATCTTCTGCATCGCTCATGCTGGGAGCTGTAGACTGGAGCTGTTACTATTCAGCCATCTTGCTCTGTAGTGAACAAAGCATTTTCTTACCAGGAAGCATGAAAAGCCATCTCCAACCGAAGGAAAAAATTCCCTCATCAAATCTCAAGGTATCAAACCTCACAGCCAAGGTCAACAGGAGGAAAATAACCCTCTCCAAAAGGAGATCCTCCAAATGGGAGGAGGAAATAATAACTTTCTTTAAACAGGAGATGAAAAGTCCCCTCCCTAACTGAATCCCATAAGAAAAAATCTCAAACCAAATTTGGGAGTTCTCTCCAAGAGAGACTCAACACAGGGAGAAGAGATAACCTGTGAAAGTTGGGGGAAGGGGCTCAAAGTAACCAGTGCAGGTACCTCATGCCATAGTTCCAAGGGCCTGTGGTTATTCCCAAGGGAAATCAGCTTTGGATCCCACTTCTGACACCATGTATATAAAAATGTAGAAACAAATATTTGAATTTAACATTTTATGTGGGATGAAAAAATTGTAATTTGGGGCACATACACAGACTAAGTGGTCTTCTGTGTGTCTAAAGAACAAAGAGAAGTTTGTGAATTATAAAAAAGAGAAATGTTATGTGTAGTCTTGAGAAAATGTTTGATGGTATTAGTAAAGCCCTAGAGAGCTGGCAAGTTCCAGTTAGTGGGTAATGGTGGTTGGCAAAAATTAGTTTTAGAGTTTCAGCAAGTTATTTCAGTAGCTATAGATAAAACTGGTTGTAGGTTAAAACAGTTTTAGCTTCTGGACTTTAGAGAATTACATTTCTAGATGAATATTATGTATCCTAAGTGTTTTTTCCCCTGGTTCCCTAAGTATAATTTAGTTGAGTATGAAAAGGATGACCCAATTCAGGTGATCAACATTCATACACTTCACACTTTTGTGAGCATTAGATTTCATACTTTTACCCCTTCTGGTATGTTTTATTTTACATTAATAGACCATGCTTATAGTACTGTTTATAAATTTATCTGATTTATAATTTTTTATTGTGGTCAGAACATTTCACATGATATCAACCCTGTTAACAAATTTTTAAGTGTATAATATGGTCTTGTTACCTATAGGTACAAGTTCATACAGCAGAGCTCTAGAACTTATTCATCTTACATACCTGAAACCATATACCCATTAAACAGCAACCTCCCATTCCCCTTGAACCTTTGGCAACCTCTTACTCTCTGCTTTTATGAGTTTGACTATTTTAGATACTGCTTATAAGTGGAATAAGGCAACTTGGGCAACATGGTGAAACCCTGTCTCTACAAAAAAAAAAAAAAAAAAAAAAAAGCCAGGTATGATGGCATATGCCTGTAGTCCCAGCTACTTGGGGGGCTGAGGTGGGAAGATCACTTAAGCCCAGGAGGCAGATGTTGCAGTGAGCTGAGATCATGCCACTGAACTCCAGCCTGAGTGACAGAGTGAGACCCTGTCTCAAAAATAAAAATGAACGAACAAACAAACAAATATACCTAAAACAAACAAACAAAATAAGTGGAATAAGGCAGTATTTGTCATTTTGTGTCTAGCTTATTTTACTTAGCATAATGTTTTTAGGATTTAGTCATGTTGTAGCATGTATCAGAATTCCTTTTCTCTTTAAGGCTGAATACTATTCCATTGTGTGTATGTATCACATTTTATTTATCCATTCATCTGTCAATAGACATTTAAGTTGTTTCTACATTTCCAATTTTAACCTGCCTCCCATACTATCATAGCAGCAAACATCTCTTGATAAGTATTAGAGATATTTTCTGAAGATACAAGAAAGTGAGACAAGCGGAACTATGAAGACTCCTAGTTAAAAACTGTTTTTCCTAGAGAACTCAAATACATACACACGCAGAGTTTCTTTTGGACTTTGTGCAAGCACATCACCTTCTTTGGGATTTGGAAAAGCACTCAGAATTATCATTATGAAATAACTGAGGCATTTCTTCTCAGAATTGTAGCCTGAAAGATGTTGGTCTAGCTCTATGAATATCTTCTTCTGTGTCTAATCTCAATGTTTGGATAAATACCTAACTTACATTATTAATCCATGTCAAGCAATGAAATTGTGAAGGATTCCAGATTTATTAGTATAAAATTTCAAAGATAAAACCAAATGTAAGTGACCATCCAACTGCTCAATCCTAATAAAACAAATAAAATAAAACCGTAAAAGTTCTTTACTTGGAGAACCAAAGAAAGTACAAGAAGTATGTACTGATTTTAAATCTCTGCTCTTAATCCTGAGTATGACATATAGCTTATCTAAATTCTAAATCAGCAATTCTTTTTTTCAGTATTCATCACTTGCCTCAGAATATTTTCATAACTTTATAGCTATAGTGTGAGCTTCTGGAAGAAATGCTGTTTCATTTTGTTCTGCAACACTCAGAATGGGTCATGATGTCAGGACTCTGTACAGCCCTTGGCAGCTATGGGCCCTGAACCCAACCCCTATCTTGATAAAGAGCCTTCTGAATTCAGAATTGCTCTGAATGCTGCAAAACACCATTTATGTAATTGCAATTGAAATAAATCCTAAAGTCTTACAATGTAGACCAGATCAAATGCCCCAACCCTTATCTTCTAGCTTGTCAAAACTACTTTTAAAATGTTCTCAAATTTCACAAAGATTAAATGGGCTATACTGAGATTTTCACACACAGAAATAGCATCTGTTAGTAATGACTGCTAAAAGAATAATCACACTGAAACAGGCAGAAACTTTAACTTACACAGAATCATTAATGTGACATTTAAAAAACATTTTTGGTCTTCAAGCACCAAGACCGAATTCACTTATAATCATCGGTTTCGTCAACATAGAAAGGTAGAAGTTAAATGACTCAATTTGGGCAAATAAGTTGAAACAAAATATTTTATCATTATACTAGTTCTAATACAATGTCCACCTATTAAGTGTTAAAGATTTATCTGTTAGGACTTTGAAATAAAGACCAAAACACAAAATAGCGTGAAGGTTAATCTTTTAAATGGACAGCATTATCTAGGATTATGGCATAATCAGTAAAAATTATAAAATATTTACTGACATATACTGTATAAAATGTAGTTTCACATAGTGTTTTAGAAAAACATCCCAAAGTTTAGACAATGATCCTGACTAGAGAGTTGATAATCTATTCGGAAAGGCAATTTTAAATTACTTTTTAAATAATGTTAATGTATCTGGAAGTGACTATGTGTTTGACATGAGTCACTCAGCTAAACATTTTATAGTCTCTACATATAGGATATTTTAGATTTTTTAAAATGTTGTCAAACACTTAAAGTAATAAAGAAAGTAGTAAATGAAAATTTTAAAATAAAAACTGAGTCTCTGCTGAGAAAACAGAAAAGTCAGTGAAAGGAACTTCTGATATTACCATGACATTCAGAACATCTCGACGACCTGAAGAAAGAAACGGAGGCAAATTAGTATCAGTAGAGAGTTTATTTGGGCCAAGGTTGAAGACTGCAGCTCAAAAAACACTGGGAAATACTCTGGAGAACAAAGGAGAGGCTTGTTTTCAGAGAAAAAAGACAAATCAGGAGAAGGGTTGATTACAAAAGTTGCTTTTCAGGAATTCTTATTGGTTTACAGAAGTAACATTAATTAGTGATTGGCTATGCATTATTAAACTGTGAGGTATGAGATATGACATCCAGTGTATGGCATTGTTAGGTTAATTTATGGCTACTTGACATCAGTTAGTGTACAGTCCACGTAGCAAATAGCTTCAAGAGGTGATTACTTAGCTTAAAGGAGAAGTAAGACATGACTAATGTCACATTTCAATGCCTCTCTGGACCTGATAATTTAAAGGGGACTCATATTCCTCAGATAACAAGTTTCTTTTCTTTCTCAATCTATTATGGCGAATATTCTCCCACATCATACACAGCAGGTCCTCAAAACACTCTCTGTAGCATGAGGGTGTGTTATCATAGAGCTACTTTCATTACATAGGTCACTGGCTTCCTAGAGAATGTGATGGCAGCTGTGAATCTTTTGCCTAGAAATGTATCCAGACACACAGATCCATGAAGTTTGCATACTAATAACTCCCTTCACGAGTCTGTGATCTCTCATTGACTCTACAGTCAGCCGGAACACCTCTAGGACACTTTGAGAACTCCCTTTGAAAAACAAGCATCTGGTGATCACAAAAACATATATTTAACAACCCATGTTCATAACCCTGCTTTTTTTTTTTAAATGAAGACTTTATTGAAAACAACCACCTGCCTATGCCAAATGTCTTATAGATTAACAAACCACCCTAAGGATACCAGCTGTGGCACCACTGTTGTATGTGGGGCCCATACATAATCACTGATGATGATTAATGGAGGAATTAATCCCCAAGGAAGTAGTGTTTAGGCTCGATTTCATAGACACTGGACAGGTTGAGTAGGAGGAGATCGGATTAGCTTAAATTGACTCATCATTTTTGACCTGCTCACAGGCTTTTAAAACATAAATCAACCCTCAGCACATTAATCAAGTTTGAAACACTCCTATTCAAGAAACATCCATCAAAAGTCATTCCTTTAACATTTCTAAAAATTACACAAATCAAGTTAGGATGTTGGAAAACCTGGGTAATAATCATTTATATTCATTAATTAATGTTTTATAAAAAAATGCTTATGTTATCTCCCTATATTCTAATATTACATTCTTATACTAATTCTGTAAATAATGTATTGGAGGTCTAGTTTTATCTTGTCATTAAAAAAAGACACACACACAGAAATGTCAAATTATCTTCCCAAGGTCGTAGAGCTAAGTACAGGAAGAGCTGAGACAATTAAACAGATTTTCCTTTTCTTTCTCACAGATATCAAATTCATTGCACACACCAAGTTAAGGGCCATAGTGATAAACATTAGGCAACCAAAAAGTTGTATTAGAAAATATTTATGGTAACAAAAACAAGTTGGCTTATTTTTTAAATTTTTTTCTCCCACGTATTTGAAAATGCCCTCATCAAGACAAAACTTCATGATATCCATGTAAGAGTATCAATGTGAATTTAGTTGTCTACAAACGCTTCTTGTAGATGTGTTCTGGCTATAACAAAACGAGAAATAAATGGTGATCTCACAGAAATGTATTGTGTGTGCCATAGGTGAAATCAATTTCAGGTTCATGGAAAAGTATCCAAGAACTCTCAATCCTGTAGAAGCCTTTCTGTTTATTGTAAATTGTTAATACATTTTAGGCCTCCATGAGGCTTTTCTTTATTGCAACCATAGCTTATCAGGTTAGGCAATAGAAAATTCCATTCTATAAATTGGATTTACTTCCTATAAGCAGGCTTCATCAACTAGAAAATGAGCTAGTTCAGGAAGCATAATTCAGAATTAAGATATTTATGAAAACTAAGTGCTTTTTCCTGTTGTCTTTTAACTTTACACATCTGTTCAAGCAGAACTATGACAATGGTTCGGGACAAAATTCCCTTATCTTGTATTTCTTAAAGTGCTTTATAAAGCACGCATTCACTTAGTATTTAATCTGTCAAAAATTGTTTGGGGATACCTCCACTGGCAAATTCTAGGCGTGATGGGGATCAGGAGAACAGGGTTTCCTACAGAAGTACAGAGTATGACTAATTCTTGAAGGATCATCTGAGCTTGTTTAGGGGTAAAAGTAGTTTATAAGCAATAATTAGAAATTCATAAATAGTATCACATGCTAGACCACTATTATAAATAATGAATTAAATAAGGGATGAATGTGGGTTGCTTTTACTTGAAAGTTCAGCTTTAACTTTTAAGATTTTTTTTCTCATTGTGAAATCAGTAGATGACTGAGATTCTCCCGAGAAACAGAACTAACAAGAGATAGAGAAAGGGAATGGAGAGGCTGACAAGTCTGAATTCAGACAACAGTTTATGTTTCAGTCTTGAGTTCAAAATCTGCAGGCTGAGCACTCAGTTGGGATTTCCATGTTGCAGTTCTGAGGCAGAATTCCTTCTTCAAGAAACCTGTGTTTGCTCTTAAGGCCTCTAACTGAATGGATGAAGCCCACCCACTTCAGGGAGCGTAAGAAGCCCACCCACTTCAGGGAGCGTAATATACCCAAAGTCTACTGATCTAAATATTAATCACATTTAAAGTAGAACCTTGAGGTGGCTTCCAAGATGGCCGAATAGGAATAGCTCCAGTCTGCAGCTCCCAGCGAGATTGGCAGAGAAGATGGGTGATTTCTGCATTTCCAACTGAGGTACCTGGTTCATCTCATTGGGACTGGTTGGACAGTGTATGACTACACTATCCTGTTTGTTTGGGGGATGACCTTTCTAATGATAAGGGACATTTGGGTAAGTTCCAATTTCCTGTTATTTTAAACAATGTTGCCATGGACCTTATATGCCCTTAGGCATACAAGTTATGCAAGACTTTATTCTAGTGTACGCATATCAGAAACTTGAATTGCTGGATTCTGTAGAATATGCATCTTCAACCTGAATTAGTAGTCTTCCAAGTGGTTCTATGAGTTTGCTACTGTACATAAGTCTTCTTTGCAATACAGTCATGTAGCAACTGATTTATAAGACTTAAATTTTTTTTTTTTATTTACATATGTGGATTTAAAATGGTGTCTCAGGGCTGGGTGCAGTGGTTCATGCCTGTAATCCCAGCACTTTGGGAGGTCCAGGCAAGTGGATCACTTGAGGCCAGTAGTCGGGGACCAGCCTGGCCAACATGATGCAATTCCATCTCTACTAAAAATACAAAAATTAGCCAGGCATGGTAGCACATGCCTGTAATCTCGGCTACTTGGGAGGCTGAGGCACGAGAATCGCTTGAACCCAGGAGGCAGAGGTGGCAGTGAGCCTGGGAGACAGCAAGGTTTGGGCTCAAAAATAAATAAATTAAATAAAATAAAATTAAATAAAATAAAAATTAAATGACATCTCATTCTGACCTTTTTCCTGATTACACATAAGGGTAAACAAGTCTTCTTCTTGTTATTTTGGGGCATTTATGTTTCTGTAAAATGCCTGTTATGCATTTTGTTCTTTCTTCTTATTGCCTTAAAGATGTATATTATGAATAATAATCCTTTTTGTGGTTAATATTGGGCAAATGTCTCTTCCCAGCGTTTTGTCTTGTTCTTCAATCTTTAAAATACTGTCTTTAAATCACTGAAAGTTTTAAAATTATTACATAAATTTGATTATTTCTTTATAATTTGCACTTTATATGTTGTAATTTAAAAACCAACACTTGGCCGGGCGCGGTGGCTCTCGCCTGTAATCCCAGCACTTTGGGAGGCCGAAGCGGGCGGATCACGAGGTCAGGAGATTGAGACCATCCTGGCTAACACGGTGAAACCCCGTCTCTACTAAAAGTACAAAAAGTTAGCCGGGCGAGGTGGCGGGCGCCTGTAGTCCCAGCTACGCTGGAGGCTGAGGCAGGAGAATGGCGTGAACCCAGGGGGGCGGAGCCTGTAGTGAGCCGAGATTGCTCCACTGCACTCCAGCCTGGGTGAAAGAGCGAGACTCCGTCTGAAAATAAAATAATAAAATAAAATAAACCAACACTTTACTAACCCCAATTATATAAAAGTCTTATTTTTTCTATATATTTTAAGTCCTGCTTTTTACAAAATTTAATTCACTTGAAATTTGTTTCCATGTACAATTTAGTTTAGAGATTCTCATTTCACTCCCTTTTTCCATATGGATAATCTATTGCCCAGTAGCATTTTAAATTTTTTTCTTTCTTTTCCCATGATCTGCCATGATAGCACTGAAATATGATAGGTTTTAATTTATGCATGGATCTAATTTTAGACTCTATTCTGTAAAGTTGGGTCATTTGTCTACTTCTGCATTTATACCACACTGTGTTATAAAAAGCCTCAATCTATTGTAGGGCAAGTATCTCACTTCATTCTTTTTCAAGAGTGTTTTATACTTTTTATACTTCTTGACCCTTTATGCTTCCATTTAAATTTTGAAACAACTTGTCAAATTGCATGAATTATCCTGTTGGGGTTTTGTTTAAAATTCCTTTGAATTTGCAGGTTATTTTGGGGAATTGTTATCATTACAATAGTGAATCTTCTTGTCCATAAAAATAGTGTATTGTGCCATTCAGTTAGAAATTTTTTATGTTTCATTAATATTTTTATAGTTTGCCCATAAAAGTCCTTTTTTTTCCAAAGTATATCACGATTCAGTTGCTATTTTGAATGGTATGTTTTATTTAATTACATTTTAACTGTTAGCATCAGATGTAAAAGAAAGATATGCAATTAGTTTCTGCTTGGTACATTTCTTGTCTTTTTCTATCCTTTTACTTTCAACTTTTCTTTCTCCTGATATCCTGTTTCCCCGTTTAAGCATTCTGGAGTTTGGAGATTTTGAAAATCTAACCTTGTAATTTTGTCTTTTAATTTGATGATTTATGAATTTTTATTTCCTGATATTTATGGGGTTCTACTTGTATTTATATTATTTTCTGTTTGTGTTATCTGCTTTATGTTTTTCTCTGCTCATTTTGAAACAATAGTATATTTTAAATTCAGTTTTTTACCCTTTAATGACTTGCTAGTTACATTCTTTTACTGATATCTTGTGGTTACACTAAAGAATAAAAAGTATATTTGATACTATAGTTTAATATAAATTAGCAATTTTATTACTTCCCAGAAAACTCTAGGACATTAGAATTCCATTATTCCTCTCGTGTTTTGTGTTACTGCTATCATATGTTGTAGTTTTATACATTACATATTATATATTACATATTATATATTATATATTATAAGCCCCACTGCAAAGATTCTCCACATAACCGAACTCTAGCCAGGCTCCCCTGAGCCCCCTGTAGATGAGGACTCAACAATGGCCTATAAGACTTAAAAACACTAACTTAGTAATAGCTCAAGGCCACATTCTGAAGATGACACCTCACTCCCTTGAAAGGGCCTGCTTGAGAAAACTTGAGACTGCAAAAAAAAAAAAAAAAAATTAATTAATTTGTTTCAGCCAATACCTGAGCAATACCTTAATTGGTTTCAGCCAATACCCCCCAGGCTCTGTGGGGGGATAGAAATCTAACTTCAATAATTTCCAACTAGCTGAAACAGCAGGCCTAATCTCATTTATACTGACTAACTTTTGTAATATTTCACTTGCCTGACTCTCTTGAGCTCCCACTAAACTTCCCTACTCCTTTATTCTCCCTTTAAAATGCCCAGTGGCCTCTGTACAAATTAAAGTTGAATTTGGTATATGCTGGACCGTTTTCCCTACTGCAGTAGCTACTACTGATTAAAATCTGTCGTTACCACTATAATTAGTGTCCAGCTTTATCACTAACATCACAAAATGTCACAATAACAACAGCATAATAATTGTTATTGTTCTGCACAGTTGTCATTCATTCATATTTTGCTCAGATGTACACCATTTCCATTCCTCTTTATCTGATTAGGATTATTTTCCTTATTTCTGAAGAACTATCTTTAATATACCTTACTCTATTGGTCTGCTGGCAATACATTCCTATATTTTATTTGTAAGTGGCTTTTTTCCCCTTCACATTTGGTAGCTATTTTTCACTGAGTATAGAATTCTATGTTGACTGTTGTCACTTCATTGAAAGCTGTGTATCATTTCTCTCCCTTTGGCCACTTTGAAGATTTTCATTTCCTCTGTTTTTCAAGTTTTCCCCTGATGTTTCTAAGTATGTTTTTACTTGTATCTATCTAACTTAAAGTCTGTAGGGGGTTGTAAATTCTGTATTTTGATATCTTCAGCCAGTTTTGAAAAATCTCAGGCAATTATATCTTCAAGTATTGTTTCTGTTTTGTTTACTCTATGCTCTGCTTTTCGGACTCAATTTGCATGTATGAATTTGAGTATTCTAAGTAACTTAAGTAATGGAATCATACAATGTTTGTCCTTTATTTGGTTGGTTTATTTCATTTAGCATAATGTTTTCAAGATTCTGCTATGTTGTAGCATATACCACAATTCCATTCCTCTTTCAGGTTGAATAATATTCCATTATATGGATATACCACATTTTGTTTATCCATTCATCTGCTGATGAACAATGAGGTGGTTTCCACCTTTTGGCTATTGTGAATGACACTTCAATGAACATGACTGTACAAGCATTTGTTGAAGTCACTGCTTTTATTTCTTTTGGTATACATGTAGAGATGGAATTACTACATCATAAGTTACCTGCATTTAATTTTTGAGGCCCCATTGTATTGTCTTAGACAATGGGTACA
Organism: Symphalangus syndactylus; assembly: GCF_028878055.3. Classification (NCBI taxonomy): domain Eukaryota; kingdom Metazoa; phylum Chordata; class Mammalia; order Primates; family Hylobatidae; genus Symphalangus; species Symphalangus syndactylus. The sequence continues at coordinate 70,832,113 of NC_072423.2, read as the reverse complement.
CTATTTTACTTTACCACCAGCAATACATGAAGGTTCCAATTTTTCCACATCTTTTCCAATATTAGATGCTTTCTGCTGCATTTTGCTTATTTGTTATTGTTTTGAGAATAGCTAACCTAGGTCATGGATGTGAAGTGGTAGCTCTTCGTGAATTTGATTTGCGTTAACAACTAGTGAACTTTGGGAGGCCGAGACGGGTGGATCACGAGGTCAGGAGATTGAGACCATCCTGGCTAACACGGTGAAACCCCGTCTCTACTAAAAATACAAAAAAATTAGCCGGGCATAATGGCAGGGGCCTGTAGTCCCAGCTACTCATGAGGCTGAGGCAGGAGAATGGTGAGAACCTGGGAGGCAGAGCTTGCAGTGAGCTGAGATCGCACCACTGCACTCCAGCCTGGGCGACAGAGTGAGACTCCATCTAAGAAAAAAAAAAAAAAAAAAAAAACTGGTGATGTCGAATATCTTTTCATATGCTTGTTAGCCATTTGTGTATCTTGTTTGAAGAAACGTCTGTTCAAGGCTTTTGCCATTTTAATTGGGTATTTGGTTTCTTTGTTGAGCTATAGGGCTTCTGTGAATTCTGGATATTAATCCCTTATTAGATAGATGCTTTGCATATATCTTCTCCAATTTGTGAGATTTTTTTTTTTACTCTGTTGATATTGTACTTTGATGCATAAAAGTTTTTAATTTTGATAAAGTCCAGTTTATTTTTTTCTTTTGTTGTCAGTACTTTTGGCGTCATATTCAAGAAATCACTGCCAAATCCAATGCATAAAGCATTTACCATATGTTTTCTTCTAAGAGTCTTAGGATTTTAGTTCTTACATTTAAGTATTTGATCTATTTTGAGTTAATTTTGTATATGGTATAAGGAAAGAATGAGGCTGGAAACCATCATTCTGAGCAAACTATCACAAGGACAGAAAACCAAACACTGCAGGTTCTCACTCATAGGTGGGAACTGAACAATGAGAACACTTGGACACAGGGCAGGGAACATCACACACCAGGGCCTGTCATGGGGTGTGGGGGCAAGGGGAGGGATAGCATTAGGACAAATACCTAATATAAATGACGAGTTAATGGGTGCAGTAAGCCTACATGGCACATGTATACCTAGGTAACAAACCTGCATGTGGTGCACATGTACCCTAGAACTTAAAGTATAATAATAAAGAAAAAGGTTCCAATTTCATCATTTTGCATGTGGACATTCAATTTTCCAAATATAATTTGTTGAAAAGTCTGTCCTTTCTCCATTAAATGATCTGACACCCTTGTGAAAAATCAGTTGACCATATATGCAAAGTTTTATTTCTGGGCTTTTAATTGGAATTCATTGTCGTATATATCTGTTAGTCAGTTTGGGTTGCTACAACAAAGTAACATAGCAACTGAATGGCTTATAAACAATAGAAATTTATTTCTCACAGTTGTGGAGGCTGGAAGTCTGAGACCAGGGTGCCAGCATGATCAGATTCTGGTGAGAGTCCTCTTCTAGGTTGCAAACTGCCATCTTCTCATTGTATAATCCACATGGCAGAAAGCAGGCTATGGCACTCTCTGGTGTCTCTTTTATAAGGGCATTAATCTCATTCAATCTCCACAACCATGATCTAATTATTCCCCAAAGATCCCACCTCCTAACTGAGAGCTTATATTTTAGGGGGACACAGTCTGTCTGTACAAGTCTGACCTTATGTTAATACCACACTGTTTTGATTACTGTAGCTCCATAGTAAGTTTTGAATCCAGGAAGTGTGAATTCTTCAAGTTTGTCCTTTTGCAAAATTGCATTGGCTCTTCAGGATTCCTTGTCATGCCACATTAATTTTAGATTGTGTTTTTTTATTTATGCAAATATTTTTGTTAGGATTTCAATAAGAATTGCATTGAATCTATAGATTGTCATCTTAACAATATTGTCTTTAATGCATGAACATAAAATGTCTTTCTGTTTATTTATATATTTTTAAATTTCTTTCTGTAATGTTTTGTTTTCAACATAAAAGTCTTTTGCCTCCTTGGCTAACTTTTAATTCTAAGTTTTTTTTTTCTTTTGTTGCTATTGTAAATAGATTTCTAAAATTTCCCTTAGGATTGTTTATTGTTAATATATAGAAATTTATGTGTGTTAATTTTGTGTACTGAAACTTGGTTGAATTCATGTATAAGCTCTTTCCAGTTTGGATGCCTTTTACTTATTTTTTTCTTGTCTTTATTTTTCTTGCAATTATTCTTTAATGAGAATAATTTAATATTAAAGAATAATAGCTATTATTTCTTCAAATAGTCTGGCTGGAACTTTCAATATTATGTTGAATAGAAGTGGTGACAGCAGGTATACTTGTCTGTTCCTGATCTTAAGGGAGAATCTTTCAACCTTTCACCAATGATTATGAAATTAGCCACAGGTTTCTTTTATGGTCTTTTATTATGTTTTGTATGTTTCCATTTATAGTTTGAGTAGCTTGAGTGGTTTTTTTAAATCATGAAAGTGTATTGAATTTTTCCAAATGCTTTTTCTGCAACAATTGACATAATCATGCGGGTTTTCTTTCTTTTGTTTTGTTAATGAGGTATAATACACTCATTGCTTTTTGCATGTAAAACAATCATTATAATTCTAGAAATAAATCCCACTTGGTCATAGTGTATAATCTATTTAATATGTTGATAAATTTAGCTTTTGAATATTTTGTTGAAAATTTCTATATCAATATTTATAAGGGATATTTTCCTATAGTTTTCTTTTCTTGTAGTGACTTTGTCTGGTTTTGGTGTCAGGGAAATGCTAGCCTCGTAGAATGAGTTAGAAAGTGTTCTTCCTATTGGAAGAGTTTGAGGATTGGGCTTAATTCTTCTTTAAATGTTTAATACAATTTACCAGTAAAGCCATATGGTCCTTTCATTTCAACCTGCAGGACTCTCTTTAGCATTTGTTGTAGGACAGATGTAGAGATAACAAATTTGTGCAGCTTTTGCTTATCTGGGAATGTCTTAATTTCTTCCTCTCTTTTGAAGGACAGTTCTTCCAGAGATAGAATTCTTTGTTGACAGCTTTTTTAAAATGAATTAATCTTTTAAAGCACATTAAATTTGCTTCCTATTCCTAAATATTCCTCCAATATTTTTGATAAGAAACTGGCTGAAAATCTTAATGAGAATCCCTCATATTACAAATAAATTTTAGGTGCTGCAAAAGAAATAGCACTCAAGCATTAATTTTCTCAGCAAGGCAATTTTACTTCTATAGATGGTGTGACTCACAGATGGATCAATAGTGAGAGCACACCTGAACAAGGGAGAAGAAGGGGTTTTTATTCCTGACGCTGGTAGCCCCTACTGCTGTGTCATTCCTCTGTTGGTTAGGGTTGGACCGAACAGTCTAAGCTAATTCCAATTATTTTAAAGAAAGCAGGGGTATGAGTCTATTTTAAAGAGAGCAGGGGTATGAGTCGGAGTGGCGGGTTGAGTAGTTTGGCAGGAAAGATGGTTGCAAAATAGGTGACTCAGGATGACTCAAGTCAGAGCAGGTGACCAGGGGTGACTCAGGATGGAGCAGGTGACCGGGGTGACTCAGGACGGAGCAAGTGATAGAGGGTAGGAGGGGGTTGTTTACTGAAACTAGGGGCAAGGAGACAAAGAGAATGAGGAAGTTAAACTTTAAAATGAAGAACAAAGAACAGGGGAGTTGAATGATATGTTGGTTCCTTAGAGAGGATCTCAGAACTCATTGTACTTAACAATTCACCGCCTAAAATTTTTGAAGAAGAATTTACTATATCCTGCACTTGTATGTGATTAGTTGCTTTTCTCTTGCTGCTTTTGAGAGTCTATCTAGGTCTTTTGACAGTTTGATTATCATGTGTCCTGGTACAAGTCTGTTTGAGTTCTACTTACAGTATGTTGAGCTTCTAGTATTTGTACATACACATGTTTCATCAAATTTGGGAAGTTCATAGCCATCATTTCTTCACATAATCTTTTCCTTATCTCTCTTTTTTTTCTTCTTCCAGGATTCCATAATTTTTATGTTGTTCCACAAGTCCCTTTGACTCACTTTTATTTCTTCTTTTTTCTTTCTTCTCCTCATACGCAAGAATTTTAAGTGTCCTATCTTCAATTTTGCTTATTCTCTGTTCTGCCTGCTCAAATCTGCTGTTGCACACTTGTAGTGAATTTTTTTATTTCAGTTATTTTACTTTTTAGCCCCAGAATTTGTTTGGTTCCTTTAATAATGTCTATTTCTTTATAGATATTCTAATTTTGTTAATATGTTGTTTTCTTAATTTCTTTTAGTTCTTTGCCCATTTTTTTCCTTAGATTTTTGGTCATATTTAAAGCCAAATTTTCCTCCAGTTGTTTTAAAGCCTTTGTGTGGTAAGTCTTATGTCTGGAATTCCTCGTGGATAGTTTTTGTTATTTTGTTCCTTTGAATGAACCATATTTTTCTGTTTCTTTGTATGCCTTGTTTTTTTGTTATGTAACATTTGGACCTTTGACCATTATAATGTGGTAACCTGGAAACCATATTCTCTTTGTCTTTTTCCCATTCTCTCTTTCTCCCTCTCATTGATTGTTCAGTGCTTTAGTAGCCCATTTGTGGTTTTTTTGAGACTTTACCAAAATATTTTTGCAAAGGCTATGCTTTAATATGTAATTACTGAAGTCTTTGTTCCTTTAACTTGTGTTTACCTAATGTCTTGACAGAAATGTACTTGAATGCCAAGACCTCAAACAAACATAATACTGAACAAATACACACCAGAAAGAAAAAGTAACCCCCTCTCCTAATCTTTGCAGTTTGGCCCTGTGCTGTGGCACTCCTTCACCAATTAACTTAAGTTGTTCTGAGCCCAAGGATCAGCCCACAATGAAAACTTAAGGTCTTCCAGGATTTTTCTAAGCATATGTCTTGGCTAGGCATATGCGAGGTTTCAAAAAATTTCCCCATTTATCTAGCTGCTTCTGAATGTCCTTATTTCCTAAGGAGTCTCACTTCAGCTTCTTCTTCAGTGTCTCCTGCATGACTGACATGGCCTATTGTATGCTTCTACTTGTAATATTTTGCCCCAAGCATCTGTAGGTTTGTAGTCAGTCCTGTAGATTTTATGAGTAGTTCCTGCCACTTTTCTTGCATGTTTTCAAAATTATGCAAAATGAATGCCTTGCATAAGTCCTTCGGGCATTCATCAGACAGGCGAGAAGAGATGTACACAATAACTTGCCAGTAAGATCTGTTCTGCAATCTTTGATTTGGAGGGAGAGAATGGAAACAGGGCTGCTACCTGCAGCAAACCAATTCTGCCATCATGTCAGGGAGGTGTCTGAATAAGCGTAAGAGCCCCACAAAACTTTCCTTCCATTTTGAAAATGGCTTTTTCTTGTTTGATCATTTGCTTGGTTGCAGTAAATATTTGACTATTATTTAGAAATTCTATAAAGTTGTTTCAGACAGCTTCTGGTTGTTCTTTCAAAGTTTCTCTGGAGAAATAAGACCTGGGAATCTCCTAATAACAGTTGATTCTTTTGCTGATGTTATTCCTCCAATTTTCTTTTGATTAGTATTCACATGATGTATCTTTTTTTGGTACTTTTACTTTAAACTAGTTATATTGAAAGTTAGATTTATATAGACATCATATCGGTGGGTCATGTTTTTAAAACCTCTTCTCACCATCCATGTCTTTAAATTAGTGTGTTTTTCCTATGCTTAATTTAATTATTGAAGTGTTTGGATCTAGGTCTACCATTTTATCATTTGTTTTTTGTTTGTACCCTTGTTTTTCACACCTTTATTTCCCATTTCCTGTCATCTTTTTGGATTATATTTAAGTGGAAACATTTTAATATATTTGTTATAATTTTGACAATACCTCTTTGGTTTGTATGGCGTTTGTTCTAGGTTACAATATATATACTTAACTTCTCCTAGTCTACTTAGAATCAGTAGTTTACTACTTAAGTGAAATGTAGAAACATTATTCTGTATAGTTCCTTTCCTCTCTTTATTTTATACCATAGATGTCATTTATTTGACTTATATACATTCAAACCACAATAGATGTTATTTTTTGTTTCTACTGTCCAATAAATCATAAAGAGCTAATGAAGAGAGGAATAGTCTTTTATATTTACCCAGATATTTATTACTTCTGTTGTCAGCCCTTCATTCCAGTTATCCCACATTTCCTTTTGTTGTCATTCACCCTCAGTCTGAAAAACTTCCATTAGCAGTTCTTTTAGAGCAGGCCTGGCAACAAGTTCTCTTAATTGTCCTTTATTTGTGAATGGGCTGGATGGTGTACTCTCCAGAAAGACATGCTGGATCCTAAACTCCAGTAATTTAGATGTGACATTATTTAAAGATACGGTTTTTACAGAGATAATCAAATTAAAATGAGGTTACGATTAATCTAATATGACTAGTATTCTTATAAAAAGTGAGAACTTTAGACAAAGAGGCAGACATGCATCAGTGACACGAAGAGTCACAAGGAGAAAGCATTCACCCACAAGCCAAGGGAAGAGGTCTGGAACAGATCTTTCCTGCCCAGCTCTAAGAAGGACCCAACCTGCTGGCACCTTGATTTCAGACTGCTAGCCTAAAGAATTGTGAGACAATAAATTTCTGTTGTTTAAGCTACTCAGTTCATGGTACCTTGTTACAGCAGTCCTTGCAAACTAATGTAGTCTTTATTTCACCTTCATTTCTGAAGGCCTTTTCACTAGAAATAGAATGATGGGTTGATAATTACTTTTTCAGAATTTAAAAAATGTTATGCTGGTCCTCATAGTTTCTTATGAGAAATCTGCAGTAACCAAATAGCTGTCCCTCCCAGGGTAATGCATTGTTTTTCTCTACCTTTTTCAATATTTTTACTGTTTTCAGTTTTCAGACATTTCATTATGATTTGTCTGAGCATAGATTTCTTTGTGTATCCTTTTTGGGGCCCACTGAGCTTCCTGAATCTGTCCTGTTTCATACTTGGAATGTTTTCAGTCATTATTTCTTTATATATTTTTTTCAACACCAGTTTTTCTCTTCTCCTTAATGAATTCTGATGACTTGAATATTAGATATGGATACTACTGTTTTATAGGTCCCTGAAGTTCATCTCACTTTAAATCTTTTGTTTAGATCAAATCATTTCCATTGATGTATGTTCAAATTCACTAACTCTTCTGTCATTTCCAGTCTGCTATTGAGCTCATCCAGTGAGGTTTTCCTTTTGGTTATTGTGTTTTCCAGTTATAACGCTTCTATTTGTTTTTTCAAAGTCTTCTATTTCTTTACTAAGAATCATACTAAGAATCTCTATGTTTCTATTCATTTCAAGAGAGTTTATGACTGCTTGTTGGAACATTTGTACAATAGCTGCTGCAAGACGTCTTTTAGATAATTCTAATATCTGTGTCATGTCTTGATTTTTGTTGACTGTCTTTTTCCCAGATGAGTTGGGATTTTCATATGCTGAGTAATTTTAGACACTTTTAATATTACATTATGACATGCTGGTTCTTACTGTATTTTATTAAACATGATACTAGTTAGTGGGCAATTAACCTGTTTAGACTCATACCACAAGTTCCTGCCTTCTGTGTGTTATGGTTGAATGTCAGTTCAGTTTTCAAAACATTTGCAGCACTATTTGAATTTTCTCATGTGTGTGTCAACCACTGGCTAATCTGTGACTTGTACAGTGTCCTATTTGTTAATTCAGTTCTCAAAGACTGTGGTATGCTGACTAGAATCAGATCCATTTATTCATAGCTTGTGGGTAAGACTGAGAGCTCATAAACAACTTTAAGGTGTTGCTTTTTAAAATTCTTCCCTCTCCTTAATATTTTCTGGCTGTCTGGAGTTTCTCTTTTCAGTTATCTGGCTAAAAAGCTGGGGCTTTAGTTATCTGCTCTGCCATGCAATTTTGTGGCTGTTCCTAAGTGACATGAGCACAAACAATGGGAGAAGAGAGTTAGGAAAAAAAAAAAAAAAGCAATGGTGATTTGCCCTGCCATCTTAGCACCACAGCTTCTCTCATCAGAGAGGAGTTTTCCTTTCTGTCAGAGTTTTGTTTCCTGCGGACTCCAGCTGGGACCTCTACTACCACCACCAGATGATTGTTTAGGGGCTGGGTTGTACGAGAATGGAGAAAAGAAAAAAACACCTTGAGGATTTCCTCATTCTATCTGAGCATGAGGAGTTCTCCTTCCTCCTCTTTGAGCTAGAGGGACTGTCTTTGAATTCTGGATTTCTTCCCAAATCTGCCTGCTAGTATTTAATTTTCAGAGCCCTCAAACTGCTCCATGCAGTATATCCAGTTTTACATTCAGTGGTAAGACAAGGTGTTTATTCATCTTAGCCAGAACTAGAATTGTGTGAAATCTTTACTCATAACACTCTTTATTTTCATTATTTTTGGCATTCATTCTATCTCTCTCTCTCTCTCTCAACATTTCTCAGTCTAGCCAGAGATAAATTTTACTAACCTTTTCAAAAGTTTTTTTTTGTTTCATTGACCCCTATTTTGCTTTTCTATTTTACTGATTTTTTTAAATTTTTTCATTTCTGCTTATTTTGTGTTTAATTTTTTATTTTTTTTCTAGATTTTTAAGATGCATACTAAGTTCATTGATTGATGGTTCAAAAATTGGATCATGGTAAAATTTTAACTTTGCATTTTCTTCTTATAATAATATAAACATTTGGCCAGGCGCGGTGGCTCACGCCTGTAATCCCAGCACCTTGAGAGGCCGAGGCAGGCAGATCACGAGGTCAGGAGATAGAGACCAGCCCGGCTAACATGGTGAAACCCCGTCTCTACTAAAAATACAAAAAACTAGCTGGGCATGGTGGCGGTTGCCTGTAGTCCCAGCTACTTGGAAGGCTGAGGCAGGAGAATAGTGTGAACCCAGGAGGCGGAGCTTGCAGTGAGCTGAGATTGCACCACTGCGCTCCAGCCTGGGCAAAAGAGCAAGACTCCATCTCAAAAAAAAAAAAAAAAAAAAGAAAAAAAAAAAAAAATATATATATATATATAAACATTTGGTATTACTTATTTCTTAGACATGTTTTCTGTGTATCATACACATTTTAATACATTATTCATTTTTATCAAATTTAAAATATTTTCTGTACTGTCATGTGATTTCTTCTTTACACCATGAGGAACTTAGATGTGTTTTGGTTAATATTTTTACAAAATCCTTATTTTTATTGTTTTAATTTCAATTGTGATCTGAGAACATACTGTATATTATCTCAATTATTTACATTTAATTTTCTTTTTTCTTCATTTTATTTATCTTTTTCAAACTACTCTGCATTTTAATATATATATTGTTTATAAACAGAACTTATGCTGAGTTATAGATTTTTCTAAATCAGTGAAACAAAAATACTTTAAAATAGAATTCCTTTGCTTTTGCAATGCATTTATATAGTTCAAAAATATAACAATAGTATTTTCATTTTTATATTTAATATTTAGCCCCCTTCTTTTTACCAACCACTTTCTATCATTCCTAAACTCCTCTTTCTCCAAAGCAAATAATCAGTATTACAAGTCTCTTGAATAGTCTTCCAGATGTTCTTTTTTCAAAAATTTTTTCTTATTTTTGTTTTTTTGAGATGGAGTCTTGCTCTGTCGCCCAGGCTGGAGTACAGTGGCACAATCTTGGCTCACTGCAGCCTCTGTCTCCTGGGTTCAAGTGATTCTCCTGCCTCAGCCTCCCAAATAGCTAGGATTACAGATGTGCACCACCACGTCAGGCTACTTTTTGTATTTTTAGTAGAGACAGGGTTTCATCATATTGGCCAGGCTAGTTTCGAACTCCTGTCCTCAAATCATCCCCCTACCTCAGCCTCCCAATGTGCTGGGATTACATGCATGAGCCACTGTGCCTGGCCCAGATGTTCTTTATGTATGAACAAACAAATAGGAATATATATATTTTTTATTTTTATAGATACAACTTGGCATAATATACATATTGTTGAATTTCATTTTTACAAAAAAAATATTTGAGCACTCTTCATATCTGTACATAGAGAACTTCATTTACTTTCCTGCTGCATAATATTCCATTCTGTAAATTCTATATAATCTGACTCCTCGTTACAGATATCCAAAATTTTCTCTTCTTTGTCATTAAGATAATGCAGAAATAACAAACACTGTCTTATTCATTTTGTACATGTGCAAATATATTTATCTAATAAAGTCTCAGAAATAGTGGAAAAGCATTATATATACATTTTAAATATTAAGAAAGTAATATTAGCTTTGCTAAATTTACCTCCAAAGAAGAGCAATAACTTATATTTACATAAGTAATGTATGAGAATGTCTGTGTTTGTGTAAACTCATCAAAAAAGCATGTTAAGAAACTTTTGGATAGTGATCAGATGACTAAAAAATTATAATGTGGTATACTTCTAATCTTCATTTTCTTTACCATTAGATAATTGAGCATCTCTCACATTACAGCACTATTTATATTTCCTTTCCTATTAAGTAAATTTCATATCCTTGGTTCAATTTTCAATTGAGTTTCTATTACTTTTGTCTTATTTCTAGGAATTTTGTATATATTAAAAGGAATTTTTACTTTTGTCTTTGATATGTGTTACACATATATTTCCCAATATTTGCCTTTTGACTTTCCTTAAGATACTGTTGTCCTCATGCTACATTTTATATTCATAGAATACAATTTATTGATGTTTTTAAAAACTGGTTTCTGGGTTTGGGTCATAGGTAGAAAATCCTTCACTATTTAAAGATTACAAGTTTTTCTTCCAGCATTTTCAAAGTTTCATTTTTTATGTTTAAATCTTTGATCTACTTGAATTTATCCTGAGTGTGACAATTGACTCCTCTATTTCTTCATCATTTCTAATTGTTCCATTATTCATTAAATGGTTCATCTTTCAGTCAGCTTTTTGAGATGCAATACGATATCATATACTATGTTCCTTTATGCATTTAGATTTATTTCTGAACTTTATATTCATCATTCTGCCTATTTATGCACCATTACCACACAGTATAGTTGCTGAAAACATATAAAAATAAATGTATTCCTCAAACATACATGTTGCTGTTGTGTAGCATGGCAGTTCTATATAGTCTTTCTGAAAACTCTTGAATACTGACATAATTCTCATAAATCTTATTGTCTTATCTGATCAAAATCATCTAGATTTGTCATATGTTCAGAAATTTCTTTGCTCTTCATTTTTCTTTTTTTGCTTTTCAGTCTTTCTTTCTAAGATTATTTTTCCCCTTCCTAAAGTTTATGCTTTTGAATGATTTTTAGTAATGAACTGTTAGTAATAAAGATATTTCCATATAAAAAGATAGTTATTGAGGTACACAATTTTAGGTTTGCAGTAATTTTCTCACAGCACTCTGAAAACCTTATAGTATTATTTTCTTTTTGCTGCTGTTTTTGACAACATCAGCTTTAATTTAATTTTTTTTTTTTTTCATTTTTTTGAGACCAAGTATCTCTGTGTCACCCAGGCTGGAGTGCAGTGGCGTGATCTCGGCCCACTGCAACCTCCGCCTCACGGGTTCAAGCAATTCTCCTGCCTCAGCCTCCTGAGTAGCTGGGATTACAGGCAGGCGCCACCATGCCTGGCTAATTTTTTTGTGGTAGAGACGGGGTTTTACCATGCTGGTCAGGCTGGTCTTGAACTCCTGGCCTCTTGACCCGCCCCCACTCAGCCTACCAAAGTGCTGGGATTACAGGCGTAAGCCACCACGCCCGGCCTCATTTAACATTTTTATTTATTTGTAGGTATTCTGAATGATCTCCTTGCCTTACATACATTTTCTTTTCTTTTCTTTTTCTTTTTTTGAAACAGAATCTCACTCTGTCACCCAGGCTGAAGTGCAGTGGCGTAATCTCGGCTCACAGCAAGCTCCGCCTCCCAGGTTCAAGCCATTCTCCTGCCTCCGCCTCCTGAGTAGCTGGGACTACAGGCGCCCGCCACCACGACCGGCTAATTTTTTGTATTTTTAGTAGAGACGGGGTTTCACCGTGTTAGCCAGGCTGGTCTCTATCTCCTCACCTCGAGATCCGCCTGCCTCGGCCTCCCAAAGTGCCAGAATTACAGGTGTAAGCCACTGCACCTGGCCATATACAGTTTTCTTTATTAGACTTCTCATTCTATATATATATATATAAAAGAATTTTTACTTTTGTCTTTGATATGTGTTACACATATATTTCCCAATATTTGTCTTTTGACTTTCCTTAAGATACTGTTTTCCTCATGCTACATTTTATATTCATAGAATCCAATTTATTGATGTTTTTAAAACTGGTTTCTGGGTTTGGGTCATAGGTAGAAAATCCTTCACTATTTAAAGATTACGTATATAAAATTTAAGAAAATCCTTCACTATTTAAAGATTACATATATAAAATTTAAGAAAATCCTTCACTATTTAAAGATTACATATATAAAAATGTATATATATATACTTTTTTTTTTTTTTTTGAAAGAGTCTCACCGTGTCACCCAGGCTGGAGTGCAATCGCATGATCTCAGCTCACTGCAACTTCCATCTCCTGGGTTCAAGCCATTCTCCTGCCTCAGCCTCCTGAGTAGCTGGGATTACAGGCATTCGCCACCACGCCTGGTTAATTTTTTGTATCTTTGGTAGAGACAGGTTTCACCATCTTAGCTGGGCTGGTCTTGAACTCCTGACCTTGTGATCGGCCTCCCAAAGTGTTCACTCTATTTTTTAAATCTCGCCTTGCTCCTTGTTTTTTTTTTTTGTTTGTTTGTTTTTAAATCTTGATCCTTGGTCTTTTTAATCTTGCTCCTTGGTCTTTTTTAAAAATATATTTTTATCTCTTTAATATTTGTGCCCCATTCTAAATGGTCTTTTCAGATTAATCATCTGAGGCACTAGATCTTCCTTCATGAATTTTGAATCTATCAAGCAACCCTTCCATTTTGTTTTTTATTTCAATTATATTGTTATTTCTAGAAATTATTTTTGGTTCCTCTTTCAATATGCCTTGTCTTTTATAGTCTTTTTTCTTGCTCTTATTTTTGGCACTTAAAAAATGTCTTTAATAAATGTTTAATATAATTAATTCATGTTTTGTGTTTTAGGATAAACAGTCATCCCAGTTTGCCCAGCACTGTGCTGATTTTAGCACTGAAAGTTCAGTGTCCTGGAAAGTGCCCCAGTCCTGGGCATACTGGAACAGTTGGTCACTTTAATATCTGATCCCCAACAAGTCTGGTTCTACTTCTTGTTTCTGCTGCTTTTGTTGTTTCTGCTGCTTTTCTCTTTTGGTGACTTGTTTCCTCATTTAAAAAAAAAATGATGATAATGCTCTCCTGCTTTTTGAGACTTCATCTGTGTGGGTGTCTGAGAGCAGCTTTGAGATAGAATTCAATGGAGTGGATTGGAGTTTGCTTAAGTCAGTCTCCTGGGGGTGCTACCAATCCGGGACACCTTGTTTTTAACTTGTTATTTTGACATATTTCAAATTTACAAAAACAGTTGCAAAAATGCTACAAAGAATTTTCTTTCATGTACCTGTCACCCAGATCCCCAAATGTTAACATTTTGCCCCATTTGCTTTGTTATCCTTTTCTGAACCACTTGAGAGTAGATGCATGCACTATGCCCCTTGATTTTTAAGTATTTCAGCATGGTTTTCCAAGAACAAGAACATTTCATACAGTCTGTTATCAAATGTGGAAAATTTATTTTTGCTGCAATTAATATATAAAGTCCACATTCACATTTGCCAGTTGCTCCAATAAAGTCTTTTATAGCAAGAACATATTTCTAGTCCTACATTAGTTTCTATACCCCTTTAGCCTCCGTCAATATGAACAGTTTTATTTCCCTGACATTGTTTAAAAGTACAGGCGGCCAGGCACGGTGGCTCACACCTGTAATCCCAGCATTTTGGGAGGCCGAGGTGGGCGGCTCACGAGGTCAGGAGATGGAGACCATCCTGGCTAATATGGTGAAATCCCGTCTCTACTAAAGATACAAAAAATTAGCCTGGCGTGGTGGCAGGCGCCTCTAGTCCCAGCTACTTGGGAGGCTGAGGCAGGAGAATGGCATGTACCCGGGAGGCAGAGCTTGCAGTGAGCCAAGATGGCGCCACTGCACTCCAGCCTGGGCGACAGAGCGAGACTCCACCTCAAAAAAAAAAAAAAAAAAGAAAAAAGAAAAGTACAGGCTATGTATTTGCTGAATGTCTTCCTGTCTGGATTTGCTTGATGTTTTTTCTTATGATTAGTTTCAGGTAACTGATGTAGCCATATAAATTTTGTTCTCCCTTCAGTACAAGACCACCTTAAATATACGTAACTGCCTGACTTTCGCTTTTTTTTTTTTTTTTTTTTAACCATAAAGCAGTATGCACTTTTACCTCGATGCAGTGTAAGGGCTAGCTGGTGTTACCTGTAATTAGGGAGGATCTCTGCCCTTCGTACAGTAAATGTAAGTCAAACAGACCTTCTTCCCACTTCATTTTGCACGACAGGGTTTTTGTTGTTGTTGTTTTCTTAATTCATCCTTTGACACAGTTCTGTTCCTTGACAATTCCCTACTTTGTTTGGAGGTCTCTGTTCTCAGACTGCTCCTATGCCCACAGGGCATCCTAACGTCTCTGAGTTTATTAAAACCCAAAGCTCTAGGTTTTCTGGAAGTGGCAGCACTCCTCAGGGGTCCAGGCAGCCTTAAGTCTTGCTTTATCTCATCTGAATTTGTGTTCCTCCTTAGTTGCAGAACTCCGAGGTTTTTCCTGATGTTCTTGTAAGCCTAATTATGCATTTAGAAGTATATTATCCATATCTTGCATTTTTAAGTGTTTTTTTTTTAGTGTGAGAGTTTTCAGACTATTCAGTCAGCCACATTGCCAACACATATTGAAGACATGTACTTTCATGTCTATTTCCAAACTCATTCATTGATTTCCTTATTTCCTCACCTATTAATTTATTCAGAAAATACTTCTGAGGAACTTTGCCAGGCATTAGGAACCCAAACGTAATCCCATCTCCATTTTCCCTCTATTTTGTTATTCCCTCCCTCTGAATGAAACCTAGAAATGTGTTCTAAGCCAGGTGAGCTATAACCACAAGGCTTACTCTGCCCTGACCATCTCCACCATCGCCACAGAATCTGTTTCTCCTCTGAGTTCCACAGCACTCCTTTTCTGATTCAGTAAGTACCTTTCCCCGTCCTGCTTTCCATAAAAGCATGAGTTGAGCACTTAGTGTGTGTGCCAAATACTATGTTAGATTGAGGGTAATCAACGTCCTTGTTTTAAGGAACTCATAGAATGATGGAGACCGCAAACATGTAAACTGTTGGCTGCAAAGATGAACTGTGAGCTTGTTGCAATAATAATTAATAATGATAATAACAAACACTTAATACAGTATAGCACTTCCCTGTGCCAGGCATAGTTCTAAATGCCCCATGCGTATTAACTCATTTAGTTATTAGAACCACTCCAAGGTGGTTAGGTATTATTTTCTACTCATATTTTACCAATGAGATAACTGGAGTGAGTACAAAATGTTTGGTAGAAGCTAAGAAGCTTCAACTCACCTTTCCAAGACTTGAATCACGGCAGTTGGACTTAAGGGTCTGAGCTTTCGGTCCTCATGCAAAACTGCAATCAGAAAGTATATACAAGGCACAGCAACTGATCTACAGGCCTCACTTATTTATGCAAGTGCCTTAAAAACAGCCTTTAAGCTTCTCATATTTGCATCCTCCACAAGATCTAGTTCATGCCTTGCTCCTGGCAGGTGTTAAGTGCATGTTTGTTGAATTGAATTTTCTTGAACTGGCTCATGGAGAGTGGGATTTAAACAGCACTGGCAGAAATAGAATTCTGTTGATATCATCCAACAATGGTTGTCTATCTCTATTGAACAGGCAAGGTGAAGTGGAAGGCAACTGCCACATGTTCACTTCTGTTGTTTGTTAATCAGCAAGGACTGAGCTGCTGTCTATGAAGAAAGTCCCAAAAGTCACCTGCCCACCTGATTAGGCTTTCAACACGTTGAAAGGCCCCTGCTCCCTAATGTCTTCTGAAGTCTTTTCAAAGAGCCTAGAATTATTTAAGGCTCTTATTAAGATGTTGCTCTGTCCAGAAAAAAAGACATTTCGCTGTTACCAACCAATAACAACTTATCTCTAATTAATTTCTTAATCCAGCATGTTTATTAAAGCTTCAGTACATATAATTTGACAAAGGCGTAAGGAGGAGAAAGCATGACTATAGAAAGATTGAAGAATGTAACCTGATAAAGTGGTCTTGGGTAGTAAGAAGGCACTTTTTTTTCCCAGCACTAACCTCTGATGGGGTCAGGTTTAGAATGGAGAATGGTGTATAGAAGAGAGACAAAGATATCACCAATGATGTGCACTTTTTTCACCACATGGACACTGCCTGCCTTTGCACACCTTTGCTGCTTTAGCCCAGTCAAAGCCAACTGTCACTGGGGATTTGGGATTTGACATGGGAGAAGATTGTGGGCTCATGAAGCAATTAATGATTTTCACTAATCCATACCCATTTTTAAACGGTGGCATGTACTAGGCCTAACTACCTTTATTGAACAAGGCATCTCATTACAATTTTGTGTATATTACATACAAAACATATTAACTTTATTTAACCATAGTATGTTTTACAGTATACTGTTTTACATATGAAATTCAAGACTGTATGACTTGAAGAAAATGCCACTACTTAAACAGACACTAAACTTTCTTAAAATTTTCTTCACTTAGTCAGAGTCTTCATTTCCCTATTCTTAACTGGCACTATTTCCTTGAATTAGAAGCCCTCCACAACTTAAACTTTTGAGGAAATAGGAAAATATATTTATAAACTAACTTTGACTTTCAGCATCAGTCATGCTGGCTGCATCTTTGTCCTATGTATGTGCCGTGTTTCTTTTATGTTCCTACTTATCACCATTGTATTCTCAGGGCTTAGCAGACTGCCTGTTGTTCCAATTCCTGTTGTATAGCAGCTTCAGATCCTTGATCAGTAGACTATATGGTTCACCACGTGCATCCCAGTATACTACAGATGGCCGGAGGGTATTACCAGAGTGAACATTTCAAAAATTCTATTGATGATTTCCTCCTGCCTAGGCAACCCTCTCTCAACTCTCCTTCTCCTGTAAATCTTACCTGTCTTTAAATCCAGGCTCAGATTTGGCCTTCATTATGAAAACCTCCTATCTTAACAGGTTTCCAAAATGTGGTCCAAGAAACAGGACTTCTGGAAGATGCTAGTGAGGTGTTATAGACAAAGACAGATATGTGGTGAAAGAGATTTGGGAAACATTTTATTAAATAGAGTCTTATCTGCAGATATTCTCAGAATCATTTTTATGTCAGTGGATATACTGGGTCTTTAATAAATGAATGGGGAGGATTACATTTCTCAGGAATTTTGATGACAGATCTTTTTTTCCCCATAGTGTGCCAGTCAGAGTGTTCTCCAGGTATATATTGAAAAATTTGCTGATTATTCACTCCTTTGAGCTCCTATAGAAATTATGGTGTATAGTACACTATTTAGCACTTATTTGGTTACTAAATACATTTTCCTATTTTCCCAAAGATTTGTACTTGTTGATTAAATCAAAGTACAAGATAAAAACACTTAATATAGATCTAAATAAAGTAAAAAGGAAGGAAATAGGAAATTTTAGTGAAAGGAATCAAGCAGATTATAATACTCGGGGAATATAATTGCCTTTGGTTTCCTAAAAATACATGTGAAAATTAATGTGTCAGAGCAATTTATTTCTCAGGAGAATTGTAGAAGGTAAATTTAAAATACTTTCTAACACCAAATTTAAGGATGAATATGGCAGAATTATTTTTTATATAAAGGACACTGAAAGATAAATTACAAATATCTTCACTCACCTTTTTCAAAAGTTTGGAGAAGCACTATTTAAATGAGTGGGGCTTGGAGAGACATGTATGGGGGAAATGATGTTAAGCTGTAAAGCTACGAAGGAATTTCTGTGAGAGGCTGAGGCAACAGCCAGAGTATTAGAATATACGTTCAGCTGTGGGCAATGGAAACCCAAAGCTAACTTTATTTCAAATAAACAAAATCTCGACTTCCCTTTTGCCTAGAGGTACAAGGCCTAGGACTGGTTCGTGGTTCCCTCCTGTGAAGCCCTCCACGGACTGGGCTTCTTTTTACTTTGCAGCTTCGCATCTCGGGTGTTACCCTTGTCATCATCCAAGATGGCTCAGCGCCACATTCTCCATCCAGCCAGTGGAAGGAGAAAATCATGGAGAAGTAGCGCACCTCCCTTCTGTGCACGTCGCAATGGACTATACAGCATCATGTGGCCAGATCCGGCTGCATGGAGATCAAGAGACAGTTTTTGCGTGGCTGTGAGTCTGATAAAATAAAGAGCCCCTGAAAAAGAAGAGACAATGGATATTAGAAGACAATTAGTAATCTCTGCCATAACTAGTTTCCAGCTTCCTTCCCTGGTATCTAAATTAACATGCAGGAAATAAATACATACTTTACAGCATTTCTTAAAATGTCCTAGATGAGCTCTGGAAAAACACTACATTTATTTTAAAATAAATTCATAAAAACTACAATTAATGTAAATATTTTACATCACTCGATAAGGTAGAAGTTTTCACCATTAGATTCCAGAGGGGAGGGAGGGAGAATGGACACTGCTGTGGAAGAGACACATGCCTTTCCATCTCCAGCTGAAGCCATGCTGGCATTGGAACAATAGTGGGGAAGTCACAGAGCTGCTTTAGGAAAAATCTTGGATTAGTCTTAAGCTTTTTCTCAACTCTAGAGATGCCCAGTTCTAGGCCATCTAGACAGTAGGACTTGACATTCCAGAAATACCACTTTAGCCTTTGCATCAGTTAATCATCACCACAGTAATGCAGCATAGCAAACCACTTCCAAACTTAATGGCTCAAAACAACAACCACTTATTTATCTCACAGTTCTGTGAGTCATAAATGTTGGCTGAGATCAGCTGGGCTCTCTGCAGCAGCAGTCAGATGTGGGTCAGGTAGGCTGCTCCTTGGCTGTTGGCCAGGTTTGCTCCCACGCCTGGCCTTGGCTGGGTGAACTAGGTAACTTGGCTCTGCTCCCCATGGTCTCTCATCCTTAGCGAGCCAGCCAGGCAGAGGCAGGGGTCTGAGAGACAGAGAGGGGATGCCTGCAAGTCACTTCTGGCCATTTCTATGAACAAGGGCGAGTCACAAGCCCCGTCAAGAGTTAAGGTGTAGGGAAATAGACTGCACCTCTCGATAGAAGGGGCTATGAAGTCACGTTGCATAGATACAGGGAGGAGTGGAGAGATTTTGTTATTTATCTACCACCATTATTAGTTTGATGTTTTCTGGTTCTAGTAAAAATATAATGCTTTATGAAGGTTAAACGTCATTTTACCGTAGTAGAAATAATTTTCTAGTTTTTTTCCAGAAAGTATGAAAACTAGAGGAGAGGAGATATTCATTGCCATTGCTGGGTTGCATTGAAAAAATGGGGATAAATAATGCAGGAAATACTGTTTGTTAAGATATAATTTACAGGCTTCCAATTTTTGCTCTCAATCACCTCTGTTGAGAGACAGTGTAAGTTAACAGAGGAACCATTTTCTACTAATGTTACTGGTGATGCATGTACATTCCTTTAAGTTATTAAGAAGGCATTATTATACTTTTGTGAATAAAGGGCTCTGAAATGAAAGTACATGAATTGAATTCTCAGGCTACTCCTTGTGGAAAACCACACAAAAATATTTATGACACTGGATACATTTCTAACCTCTGAGCCTCAGTTTCCTCATCTGTAAAATGGGGATACTAATTGTATCAATCTTATATCATCATTTTGGGACTTAAATAAGATAATAAATGCAATGTTCTTAAGATAGTACCTGGCACATTGTAGTGCCCAACAATGACAGCTCTTTTTAAAATTATTATCACTAACACGATGCCACTGAAGGATAAGAGTTTGACTTTTCTGTAAATGCAGATATATGTAAAATTCAAAGCAAACAGTAGGACTTTCAGTAGAGGAGGCCACATTGAAGACACATGTTTACTGCCACTTTCTTCTTTAATAATAAAGAGACATTGGTATGAAAAAGAGGGCCATTATTTTGGAAACTGAGAAGCCAATGAAAAAGTGAATAACTGGATTCATGTCCAGAGAAAGCGGAAGACTTTGATGGAACTGTAGGAAGCCTGGACAGGCAGATTAGAAATAAGACCCACAGATTCCTTCTGAAGGTATAGGAGCATACATGTCAGAGAATTGGTTGGTGTACTATAAGAAGTGAAAAGAAACCTCACTGCACAAAGTAGCGATTTATGAGATGTTCAATATCTGGAGACTCTCAGGAATAGCTAAGGGGGGATTGCATTATTGAAAACAGAGAGATTCAGTGAAAAGTCTATGACTGAAAAGTAAGATTCCTGTCCTCCCCCTTCACTTGGATCTGGGAAGAATGCCCACGGATCACCAAAAGTATAAGGGACTCTCTGATTCGGAAAAGAAGGAGCAGAGATAAAACAAGAGACTCAGAAACAACAGACACAATGCAAGAGACAAATGAAAACTTCACAAAAATATGTAACTCAGATTTCTCAGTTAGATAACAGAAGATGTCACATTAGGGAAATAGGAAAGCACAGAAGAGGAACATTCACAGAACAAAATAGTAGCCCTTGGAAATCAAATAGACACAGATCTAGAAATGCAAAGTTTAGTAAGAGGATTAGAAGGTAAAAATAAGGAAATCTCACAGAAAGTAGAGCAAACAGATAAAAGACGGAAAGCAGAGAGACCACATAAGGAACTTAGATAATGATTTCAGAAAAGTCTATTTTTAATTAAGCAAGTCCCAGGAAGATAGCGTCAAGAAACAGCAGGGAGAAATTTATCAAAACAGTAACTAAGGAAATTTCTCAAACTGAAGGATATGGGTTCCAGATTGGAAAGTCTCATCAAGTCCTTCAGCACAATGGATGTTTATAATTTAAGTTATGTAGAATGTTATGACTTTCTAAAACTATCTGAGTATATTTTAATAAAAATAAAATATATTAAAAAGGAACAAAACCACTAGTATGTTGAAAACAAAATAATACAAAAAAGTGCTGAAAGACCATACTGCTGTATTGATTTTAGGTATGAGATCAGTGCAAGGTCTTCTGCCTGCAATTAATAAAGCAAAATAGTGGATAGGGCCTTATAGTCACAGGTTTCAAATCATGTCAGACTGCACCAAAAAATTTGTGAAAAACAAGCTCGAATGGGAATGGGAATGGGTTAAAACCAGGCAAGCAAGAAAGAATCACTCAACTGGAATCCAAAGCCATGGCAAAAATCAGGAATATTCTATAAAATGCATCAGATTGTCTTGCAGGATTTGGCAAAATGCTCAGATTTCACAATCTTCAATATCATATCTTTAAAGCACAGAAATTGAGAGTCTAATTTGAAGCACGATATGTCTCCATCTGAATCTAGGCACCCTCCCTTACTGGCTGTGTGACCTTGTACAAGTTGATTAAACTCTCTGAGTTTAAATTACACAGTTATTTTTTTATTTTTATTTTTTTTTGAGATGGAGTCTTGCTCTGTCACCCAGGCTGGAGTGCAGTGACACGATCTCGGCTCACTGCAAGCTCCGACTCCTGGGTTCACGCCATTCTCCTGCCTCAGCCTCCCGAGTAGCTGGGACTACAGGTGCCCACCACCATGCCCGGCTAATTTTTTTTTTGTATTTTTAGTAGAGACGGGGTTTCACCGTGGTCTCGATCTCCTGACCTCGTGATCCGCCCCCTCGGCCTCCCAAAGTGCTGGGATTACAAGCGTGAGACACCGCGCCCGGCCTACACAGTTATTTTGAAGTGACATCTAAGTCACTTAAATCTGAGTCTAGAATATAGTACATGATCAGTAAATGACAGATCATCCTCATTATTTACTTTATATTAATTGGGTTTGATAATTTGCTGGTGTTTTCATATATTCAAACTTTACATGTCAGTTTCCTCATCTGTAAAATAGAGACCTTATTGGTATTTATTTAACAAAGTTATGAGTATTAAAAGAACAAATATAAGTAGTGTTTATATCACCTAGTAAATTCTAAACAAATAATGTTGATGATAGCAACAACATTACTAATCTTTAAGAATCATGTTTTGGGGTATTTTATTTTTTGTCCAGCCTTTTCATGGCAGGACAATTAAATATCTTGTCCACTAGTGACCAGTCTCTTTTTCACCGAGCAGTCTGTTACTTGTAGCCTCTTTTGAAGCCATGCAGTCTAAGCTCTTTTTATATAACAGAATATTATGAAAAATATGTCTTTCATAATAATATATGTTTTCCCTAAAGGGAGCTTATTATTGTTATATAAAATATATAACTATAATACATTAATTCTGAAAAAGAAAAGTAGAAAACAAAACATATTTAAAAAAATATAGCCTCACCACCTGAGTAAAAGCACTATTTTTGGTGTAATACTTTTAGAAATTTATTGTATTTATTTTTATTTATATGATAATGGGAGGTAATGTGAATTTTTCTTCTACTTCCAAGACCATACCATGTGTATATTTCCATGTTCTAAATATCATTTCTAACGCTTGCATAGTAGGAGTCATAATTTATTTCTTTTTCTGTTGAGAGTGGTTTAACTTTTTTCCACACCTTTGTGTCTTGTAATTTTAGATTACAAGCTAAACAATTTGTGTAGAATAGTGGAAATGGGTCCACATGTTTTTTGGTAGGTCCTTGGTGTAAGTGACTGAGTCCATCAGGTGAGCTGGGGTTGAGTTTTCCTGTTGCTGTAGTTACTTTCAACGCACCCCAGATTTCAAATTCCTCCAGCTGTGGGCGGCTGCTATCTTGTACTTAGTGTGAGGCCTGGAGTGTGGGCAGGTATTTTTCAGACTCCTGCTCCATCTTCACTTTTCAGTAGTCCCTTCACATCCAAAAAAGAAGTGATCTCTTTCTCCATACTCTTGGTCTTCTCTAAGCAGTGACTTGTTAGATTTCTTGTGAGGTTGAATATTTCACCAAACTGTTAGTTATTTTCTCCCTTTCTGTCCCTTTCTATTGCTTAGTTTATCATTGCTTTTGCTTCCTTGTTTATTTATTATTAATAAGCACACATATACAGGTGTAATAGAAAGTTTTTATGAATTTCACCTTCAGAGAAACATAGTTTAAACAAATTAACAAGAGCATCATATACCGAATTCATCTATAAAATTCTGGATTATGTGCACTTAAGAGACCTCTCCCTAGGCTGCACCCTTGGGTTAGGTATGTGGCATGTCAAATACCAGCCCTCCACTTTCTGCACCATGATGTTTTAGCCCTCAGAATCTCTCTGGAGAACCCTAAACCAGAGCACATCACTAGCTAACAGGCATGGACCTGTAGATTTGGTTGTCTTCAGCTTATATGGAATAAAATATGTTGTTTTGTTCTCTCGTTCTGATTTAGCTAAACAGACTTCAGACTTCAAGTAAAACTGACACTTGCTGAGTGTTCTTCCTCCTGCCTCCATCTGACTTTGGAATCCACCTCGCAATGTTTTCACTCTGTACTACTTTCCTTCATTCCTAGCATGAGGCTGAGCCAGTTTTAAATAACCCAAATTATATTTTTAATGTCTTTCCTTTCAATGCTGATGGATAATAATGTGAGCTAGAAGCACAGACATTTCTCATAAGCAACATCCACATGGTATAAAATTTTGAATAGTATATTTGAATATCTTCCATTGCAATGGTTTTCCTCATAGTTCATTCACAATATGAATGGTAAAACTTAGCCTGAGAAAAGTTAAGAAGGCTGAGGAACAACTTTTATCAGAAGAACATTTTCCCAGAATGATTATTGTCACTGTTTAGTACTTTCTACTCTCTTTTGAGAAATTATTCTGATTCATTTCTTCACTTCTTACATTTATATTTATACTGCATTTACTTTTTATATGGTACATCATAACATTAACTATAATATATTCACTTGGAGCGCATCAAGTATAGGAATACCTTTTGATGAGAATTTTTTTCTAGCTTTATTGACTAGAAAATATGCACATTCTAGAAATTTCCAAACAAAACTTTTTTTTTCCCAGTGAATACCATTTTGATAATCTAAATCTTTCCTTTCCAAATTAAGAATCATCTTATAAATATAACAGGAACTGAATAACATAACACATTCCACGTGGGTGATTTCATATTTCTTTTGCTTTTTTGAATTAAAATTATTAATGAAATGTTAAGCTAATGCTTTTGCATTCAACTTCTTCAAAGGTTTATTTTTAAATGAGAAGGTGGGAAGAACAGAGTCTGTACATAGCTATCCACCTCTGCAGCAAGGGAGCAGCGTGAAACCACAGCTACATAACTATCAAGGGTACTCTTTTTAAAATCTATAGTCAGTGAAATAATTATGTAATTCAAAATGTGCATGGGAATCTCAAATGTCATGAAAAGTTCCATATCCAAAATGCTTGCATAATACAATTGTTTTTCTTATGTCCCCTTTAAAGCTTCATATGACTATAGTCAATATGACAGTTGTAGGGACATAACTAAACTTCAAAGCAAAACCTCATTGCAAACCCAACAGTGTATGAATTTGAGTGTTGAAGTTCATTACATATTGTCAAGGGACTCCAGGGAAAAGAGTGAGAGAAAATGCTGACCGAGGGGAAAATCTCTCTCTAGAATAATTTTCCTTAAATATTTTATATCTAGAACATTTACAGTAGTGTGAAGTCATGTGAAGATTTTAGTTTTTATTGCTAGATTAAGAATTGTATAGCAGTCCATTGAAATCAGTAATGAAAATGCTATAATGCTATAAATATCAGTTTTGGCAGATTGTTCCCTATATAAAACACATTAAAATAAGTTGCAACTTAAGATATTGCCAAGTTTTATGCTTCTACAAAAGCTGATTCTGCATTTAGCTCAAAACAAAAAAATAAAACTTTAGGGCTGAGATCAATTTTAAAAAAGCGCCTCAGTCAGGAAACAGCTTCTTCATAATTTCTCAGCACCAACATGAATTTGATGAAAGTTGATACCACCTTAACTAGGATTTGCTTCAGGACAAAGACCTGGTACTCTTTCTGTTTTGAGAATGACTAATATGGTTATTTTATTTGGAAATTGTTTTCAATAAACTTATATTCAATTGATTTTGTTCTGTTGAAGATACTGGTTCTTTGAAATACCAACCATTACTGTCACTATGGAGACTGCAGTACTTATCCACAGTGGTAGCTAATTGGCAAAAAAAAGAATGCTTTTTAATAGGCAGCAAAATGAATCTCATTAGTGCATGCCACAGCCTGCACAAAAGATACATGATTGTCACTCTTTCTTCAAGTGAAGCACCTGGGCTAATGATGCAGCTAAGGCAAAGGGTCTTTTATCTGTTTTTGTTGTGTCTTAGCTTTTGGCTACATGTCTGCAAACTCTTCATCACCGACGTACTCCTTTAATATGAAGAACAATTATATACAGAAAGGTGTGGTCTTTCTCCATAGTCACAGTCAATGCATTGGCAATCACTTTGAGTGACCTATTCCTGGCAAACATAAATGAGGTAACTGTCTACAGCCTTATTTAGAACCAGAAGCCCTTTCAGTTAAAATAATAAAAATTATGTCTACCATTAGTTGGAGCAGGCACTTTATATATAGTGCTTCGTGCATGTTCATAGGAACTCTTCAAGGTACTATACACATTTCCTCTTTACAGATCAGAAAACGAAGACTTAGGAAGTTTAATAATTTGTTCAAGTAGGTGGCAGAGTCAGTGCTGATCTTAGATTAGACTGGGAGATTCACTCTGTCCCTTCAATATGCAATTAAGGCAACCCCAGTATAATACTTTCTACCTTGCAGAGTAACAACAGAAATAACTACTTTTTGAAAGTATTCTATTTTTCCCCCAGTGTTTGACATCCATCTTTAGTGCTTTTGCTGTTATTTCTTCCAGCTTCTAAATAGATGCATTTGAAAATGTTCTTTTTCTCCTCTAACATTTTAACTTTGTAAGAATTGAACAATATGGAAATATGCTATTTTATTTTATTTATTTATTTATAAAGTCTCACTCTGTCACTCAGGCTGGAGTGCAGTGGTACCATCTTGGCTCCCTGCAACCTCCACCTCCCAGGTTCAAGCAATTCTCCTGCCTCAGCCTCCCAAGTAGCTGGGATTGCAGGCGTGCACCAACACACCAGTCTAATCTTTGTAATTTTAGTAGAGACAGGGTTTCGCCATGTTGGCCAGGCTGGTCTTGAACTCCTGACCTCAGGTGATCCACCCACCTTGGCCTGCCGAAGTGCTAGGATTTACAGGCGTGAGCCACCGTGTCCGTCCTTGAAATATGTTATTTTAGACTAATAGGAAGTCATGTCTTATTATGCTAGCATATTTACATATATTACCACTTGTTATAGGGTGAATTGTGTTCCCTAAAATTCATATGTTGAAGACCCAACCCTCAGTCCTGCAGAATGTAAGCTTATTTAGAGATAAAGTCTTTTTATTTTCAAGTAAGTTTTATTGTATATATTTAAAGTATACAACATGATGATATTGAATACATAATAGATGGTAAAGTGGTTACTATAGCGAAGCAAATTAACATATTCATCATCTCACAGTTACCCATTTATTTTTCGTTTGTTTTTGTGGCAAGAGTAGGTCTTTAAAGAGATAAGTAAATTAAAATGAGGCCCTTGGAGTATGGCCCTAAGCCAGTGTGGCTGGTGTCCTTAAAAGAAGAGGAAGAGACCAGGACTGGGTGCACACAGAGAAAAGGCCACGTGAGGACACAGAGAAAAGGTGGCCCT
This sequence comes from Symphalangus syndactylus, assembly GCF_028878055.3. NCBI lineage: Eukaryota > Metazoa > Chordata > Mammalia > Primates > Hylobatidae > Symphalangus > Symphalangus syndactylus. Next base: position 70,805,161 of record NC_072423.2, on the reverse strand, counting down.
CTGCAAGCCCAGGAGAGAGGCCTCAGGAGAAAACAACCCAGACAGTACCTCGATCTTGGACTTCTGGGCTCCAGAACCATGAGAAAGTAAATTTCTGTTGCTTAAGCACCCCAGTCTATGGTATTTTGCTATGGCAGCCCCATGAAACTAATAGTCTATATAATACGCTATTTGTGTATATTCCTGGTATTCTTTTAGGAAAAGAAGGTAAATGGGATCCCAGTTCAAAGGAGGTGCTTGGAATCTGTTATCTCTTGATTAAGTCTATTTGATTCCTGAAGAAGTGTGCTGCGTATGCTGTATTCTAGAAAAAGGGAAGGAATCCAAAAACCTTCACACATTTTTAAATGTGAATAGCACCTTAAAAAAGAAAAATTTCAAACAAAAAAACCAAGTGTCCATAAGCACTTTCTTCTTGAAAAATAGGTAGATGATTGGTCTCTTAGTTCTTGTTCTTGATATAAATAAAATGCAGAATACAGAAGATAGGTGACTTTTAGTCTAGAATGGGGAAAATGCAAATATACTTATGGTGACTTTACTTTCTCTCCATCCTTGACACTGCATCTCAATTCTCCCTTGGTCCTTGTTTATATCCTAATGGATTTTTTTTCAGAGTACTTTCTGCTAGAGATCTTTTTTTCTTCTGAAGGTAAAGGCAAATTTCATGTTGCTGTCTGAGCTCCATCAGTGAGCCAGAAAGGGTCTTACCTTTTGAGTTAAGCCACTGGCATGTTTTGTTTGTTGACGTGTGCCTCGTTCAGTAACGTGGGGAATGAGAATCCTCTCTAGACTGTGGTAGGAGGTAGTAAGCAGGGTGGGTAACTGCACATCCCACCCAGCATCTTCAATTCTGCACAGCTAACGTTTACTGCTATTCGATCCACGATCCCCATTATTCTGCTCAAAGACGCAATCATAAAAAGCTTCCAAAAAACCTATGTGTAGTTAGAGGCAAACCACAGACAAAAATGGAAAAGAACTTTTTTAATAAAATTTGGGTTCGGGGGCCAGGCATGGTAGCTCACGCCTGTAATCCCAGTGCTTTGGAAAGCCAAGGCAGGAGGACAGCTTGAGGCCAGGAGTTCAAGTTTACAGTGAGCTATGATCGCACCACCATTGTACTCCAGCACGGGTGACGGAGCAAGACCCTGTTTCCCCTGTCTCTAAAAAACAAAAACAAAAAAGGATGGGTTCATGATGGCTCCTTCCATTTGTGCAGCAGGAGATCATCTGTCTGCTAGGTTCCTAGAAGCCTGGAGTAATGATGCACCATTTCCCAGTTCTTCACTTTTCCATATTAACTGTCACAGAGGAGGGAAAGGAGCAGTAGAGGAGGAGAAAATCCCACTGAGAACATTCTTAATCTCCTCCTTAAGGCTAGCTCATATGCTACGTCCCTTGTAATACAAACTCTATGTTCCCAGCTGGAAGTAATTATTTTCCTCTCCTGGATTCCCATATTCCTCAAAATGCAAACTCTCTCATGGTCCTTGTTACTCTGTTTTGCATTACAATAACCTGTAGTGCCACTTAGTAAGCGATTGTCTTTCAGCTCCAAATCCTTCTGTTCTTCAGTCCTCTGCTTTGTGCTGCTGGCTGGGCTGCCACTCTGCAAGCCACAGCACACTTTTGCCAGCTGCTCCCTGTTAGGCTGTCTAAATAGGGAACAATGTCAGGAGACAGGAAGGCTAGAGGAGACAGGAGAGACTCACTCTTTCCTCTTAGCTTTCTGTTTCTTGTAGCAGTGAATTATAGGCAGTGGAAGTTCATTCCAGTTGCAGGGGTTGAGTCTACTTTGCAGTTTTTCCCAAAATTTGCAGAATTAGCTTCACTGTGCCCATGTCAGAGGCACAAGCCTAGCAGCACTCTCTCCTCAGAGACCTCACTTCCGATTTCACTGGCCTTTTCCTCCTTCAAACTTCCAAATTTTAACAATTCCATCTTATTTGGTTATTCTCATAATCCTCGACCTGCTTCTTGTAGCTACCAACTCTGTGATAACCTGGTATTCTCTTTTTGCCTTTTCTGTTCTTACATAACCTAGCTAATAGTTCTTTTTAAGCAAATCGTCCCTGTTAAAATAACATGTGATTTCTGTCTCCTTTGAGAAGTGTCCATGTTTTCTTCCCTACTGATCCATGAGTTTCTGAACCTTACCAAATAATAATGAAAATGATACTCTCATTGTTGAACAATTGTTACATGCCTTCCTCCATGCCATATCTTTACATGTGGTTTCACTTGTTCTTCACAACTTTCTAAATCATGTTTTAGTAGCCCCATTTCACAGATGAAGTAATTAAGTCTAAGAGTTAAGGAAGAAGGGTGATTCTAGAACCAGGATTTTAATCTGACTCCAAAGCCCAAGCTCTTTAGTATTCCATTAACCTGTCTACTTCATATTTGCACACTAATTCTCTGCTTTCTGTCCCTATTAGACACACAGTATACTGCCTTTCTAGAGTAGGCATTCTGGGAATGGTTGCTAAATAGTGAGTATGGTAATTAATGAAGCTGGCTAGGCTTATAATGCATTCCTTTGAGAAAATAAAGCTTAAACCCATTTGTTGTAAATTACATCTATTGGTCCAGAAGATATTTACCTTATGCCAGTAAGAAGCATGTGATACCAGGTTGACAAGTAACCCATTCATCTCCTTAGTTGCTAAACGCTTATCTTTGTAAGTGGGGTTTGAATTATAGGATCTATAATTCCTCTCTAGATGTAGAGTTGACCCTTGAGCAAGGTTTGAACTGTGCAGGTCCACTTCAATAAATCTCTCTCGCCTCCCCTCCTACCTTCTTCACCTCTTCTGCCTCTTCCACTCCTGACACAGTAAGACCAACCCCTCCTTGTTCTCTTCCTCCTCAGACTACTCAACGTGAAGGCAACCAGGATGAAGACTTTCATGATGGTCCACCTCCATTTAGTGAATAGTAAATATATTCATTTTATTTTTCTGCCTGTCTGGGAGTGGAAAGAGGAAAATTTCATTCACTTAAACTATGTCAACACATGCAATTAGAAAGAATATGGTTTTAAATCATATACTACAAAATAACCTATGGAAACTTGCAGGTGGCTGGAGTGAAATGTCCATGTTTCATCAGTTGGCCATCTTCAGTACCAATGCTTTCTAGGCTTCACTGTGCACATGAATAACCTGAGGACATCATGAAACTGCACATTCTGATTCGGAAATTCTGGGCTGTGGCCTAAGAGTCTGCCTTGGCCAAAAGCTCCATATCATGACTGTTCCAGGAGGAACAATGACAGTATCACTTATCGATCACTTACTACGTGCCAACTACATTATCTCTAATCTTCACAAGGATCCCATAATTTTATGATTAGTATTCTACCTTTGAAAATAAAGAAACAGCCAGGCGCGGTGGCTCACTCCTGTAATCCCAGCACTTTGGGAGGCCGAGGAGGGTGGATCACGGGGTCAGGAGACCAAGACCATCCTGGCTAGAACGATGAAACCCTGTCTCTACTAAAAATACAAAAAAAATTAGCCGGGCATTGTGGTAGGTGCCTGTAGTCCCAGCTACTCAGGAGGCTGAGGCAGGAGAATGGTGTGAACCCGGGAGGCGGAGTTTGCAGTGAGCCGAGATCATGCCACTGCACTCCCCCCTGGGCGATAGAGTGAGACTCCCTCTCAAACAAAAAAAAAAATAAAATAAAAAATAAAGAAAATAAAGAAACAAAGACTGGGAACAAGTTTAGTAACTTGTTCACATAGTCACACAGCTGGAAAGTGATAGAATTGGAATTCAAACCCTTGTCTCCTGACTTCAAATTTTTGCTGTGTACTCATCACCAGTGCAGCACCGCAACCAGCAAAGTGGTAAAAATAGGACATGAGACTTCTATCTGTAGGTTAGTGCTGTAAGACATCAGAGTACTTATTTTTGGTAAATTCTTTGATATTTTGAAGTCAAGTGGTTTTAAAGGGTTTTGTGAAATTCATTATTTAAATTTTAAACTCTTGTTTATAACTTGTCTAAAAATATCACAACAATTTCAGTAGGGTTACATAGTTCAGCGTATTAGTTCTAATTGAGCAATTTATTAGAATAAAACTGTGGTGTAAAGGATTGTGTGTGTGTGTGTGTGTGTGTGTTTATGTAGTTTTTTCCTGTCAAACTAGGAAAAAATACAGTTGATTAGGAATTGGATGTGAGCATTAGTGTGCCATGCTACTTAAAGGCTAAATCCATATTGGCACCAGTGACTTTTAACTGCTCTATCATTTATGGTCTACAGGCTGAAGCCAGATTAATGAAAAAAAAAAAATTTCACCAGCAGCCCCAAAAGATTTTACCTATAGATGTGGATGAGTGTTGCCATGGATACAGTATAATTATATTACCTGAATAGAATCTAAGGGAATTAGAAAACAAGAGACAAAGAAATAAGCTTAATTATTCATTTTTTGAAAAATCTCTACAGGCAATTTAACAGTAAAGTAGGGTGACTAAGGAACACATACATTTCATGCCCATATGCCACAGAAATAACTAATTAGGCACAATGTGCCAGTACTAATTATAGAAATGATTGCTGGAAGAAGGAAGGCTGAATATAGAGTATCTGGCAACTTGATGGTCCTCTTGCTATGTAGAGTGTGCTGAATGTTGCAAGTGGCTGATTGGTTGTTTTCTTTTCTGCATAAGAATTGGATTGTAACTGGTTTAATTTTTTTTGGATAACTTCCTGATTACTGAAGAGGATGCTGAGGCAAAGAAAGCCAAGTAAGCCTCTGGGGATGAAGAAAACAGGAAAAAATATGACTTGGTAGTTCTTATTCAAGAGCAATGCTCCTGTGTATTTTCTTTACTCAGATGATAGAACCCTCAACCCCAGGAGAACAGGGTGGTGTGAACATTGTGGTCAAAAGTTACACATGAGCTGGATGCAGTGGCTCATGCCTGTAATCCTGCCACTTTTGGAGGCTGAGGTAGGTGGGTCACTTGAGCCCAGGAGTTTGACAGCACCCTGGGCAACATAGTGAGACCCTGTCTCTAAAGAAAAAAATTAAAAATTAAAAAAGAAGTTACTCATGGCTTTAATGTAAGTTCTACCCCCCAACTCACCAGTCCTCAAATATCTTCATAACATTGCCAAACATTCCACAAGGAATCATTTTAAGTTAATAAGCCCATGTCATTGAAGACTAAGGTTATTAAAATAAGCTGTTCTTACACATTAGTCTGAATTGAATTAAACCACATTCCCAAAACCTACATGAGAGAAAAGAAACGATTGTTACTAGAGGGGTGTGTGGTAGGCAGGACTCTGAGATAGGCCAAAGATTTCCTGCTCCCTGGTGTACATACCCTGCCTACTCCCCAAGCCTGTGAGTATGATGGATTTTATTTCAATGTTTACATTTTGTTATATGACACTGTTGACCTTAAGTTAGAGAGAGTTAGTCCCCGATGGATCTGACCTTACCAAAAGAGCCCTTCAAATCTGGGTCTAGAGGTTGAAGGTGAAGAAATCTGGAGATTCCATGCATGAGAATGGCCTGAAAATGGACGAGGCTGAGTGACAAGGACTTGGGTGACTTTAAGAGCTAATTAGCTCCTGGCTGACACCTAGCCAGGCAAGGGACCTCAGTTTTACAACCATAAAGGTCTGAATTCTGCCAACAAGAAGAATGAACTCAGAAGCAGAGTTTTCTCTAGGGCTTCCAGATGAGAATTTAGCCTGGCCTCACCTGGATTTCAACCCTGTGATCCCTGAGAGGTCTCAGAGAATATAAGTATGCTGTGCTGGACTTCTGATCTACAGAACTGTGAACTAAAAATGTCGATGTTGTTTTAAAGCACTGAGTTTGTGGCAGTTTTTTACATAGCAATAGAAAATTAGTACAGGAGTGTGGAGAGGAAGGGGCCATAGAAGACCTTTGAGTTGCAGATCAGGAAAGAACATGTGGGCTGTGGGGGTGAGTGGGAGGTGGCTGGAGGACAGCACAAACATGGACAGTGAAGGTGAAGGCTCTCAGGTGGGCGGAGAGCTCTGGAAGAGAAGTGAAGGATTCATGAGCTCTGAGCTCCTTTGGACTCTTCTGTCATTCCCCATATTCAGTTAGCCCTTGAGGCATACTACTTCTACTCTCACAGGGCTTTCTCCATCCAGTTCCTTGTGTTAATCCCCTGATATCTCCTTTTTTGAATTTGACCCATAAGTTGGGTTCTAGTTCTGATTTACCATGATGAGTTGGTTAAATGTGGTTGAATCAGTATCCCTATCTAGACCTCAGTTTTTATTTTTTAATTTTTAAAATAAATGGATCAACTAGTAGGGATTTCGATATGGTTGACTGTGTCCCCGCCCAAATCTCATCTCAGTTGAAATCCCTATGTGTCAAGGGAGGGACCTTGGATCACGGAGGCAGTTTTCCCCATGTTGTTTCGTGATAGTGAGTGAGTTTTCACAAGATCTGGTGGTTTAAAAGTGGTACTTACCCTTTCATTCTGTCTCTTCTGTTGCCTTGAGAAGAAAATGCGTGCTTCCCCTTTGTCTTCCGCCATGATTGTAAGTTTCCTGAGGCCTCCTCAGCCATGTAGAACTGAGTCAATTAAACCTCATTCTTTCATAAATCACTCAGTCTCAGGTAGTTCTTTATAGCAGTATGAAAATAGACTAACACAGATTTATTGAGTCTTTTGTATCGATAACATTTTAAAATCAGAGACTACCATCACTGCCCTGGACTTGTCTTCCTATCTCTAGTTTCTCTTTCAGTTGATTGTATAAATCTGATCTCATTATTCTTTTCCCCAAAGCTTTAAAGTTTAAACTCCTTAGGATGTAGAGGCAAAGAGGGAAATCTTCCCCTCTGCCCTCTGAAGGCTCACTGGAAATAAACTCGCAATAGGCAGACTAATAGGAGAAAAAAGCATACAAATTCATTTAAGGTCCATAAGCATGGTGGGGTGGGGTCACAGGAAAATGATAATCCAATCACACAATGAGGTCCACATGCTTGTATATCCTTCTTCATAGGCAAAGGGGAGATGAGGAAAATGTGGCAATTTTGAGGGGCAATAAAGAATTTTTAGGGAAATTGAATGACCCAGGAGACAGAAATTAGATGTAAATGATTCTCCTTGTAAAGTAAACAGGCCAGAGAACAAACAATAGTTTGGGACAAAGTGTGCCTGAGCTTTAGGTATAGGGCTTAATTTTTCATCTCTTCCTCTGTGGTTTTAGATTTAATCTTCTCTGGTTAATGAAATTTCAGGGAAATAATTAAAGGCAATACTGTTCCTCTTTGGCAAGTCCAGTTTCTAGGTAGATAAGAGAACTTCAGGCAACAGCCTCATCCTGTGCTTTGGGAGAGATAAAGGGTTGAGAGGCAGGAGGTGGGGGAAGCTCAGAGAGCCTTTGAGCTTGCCTCTATAGTTCAGTATGTCAAAGTGCTGTATTTGGGGGTATCAATTTGTGGGCCTCAACAATATTATTCAAAAATCTTTCATGAACTGACATCAAAAGGTCATTTTAGTATCATACACCACTATTCATCCTCAAAGCACTTCAAATTCTAGGCAGTTAGGATATTTCATTATTCTCAGACATGATTCCAGGTTTCCTCATGCTTCACTCATGTTTCTTTTGAAATGATATATTCCTTTATATGAGTCTGGTGATTGAGTTCAACTAATTCATTAGGATCTAGGTCAAACAATACCTCTTCCAAGAAGTATTTCCTATTCCATTTAACTAAGTATAATAGCCACCTTCTCTGAATGCTCATTTGACTTTGTAATCTTTTTTTTGTAGCTTTCATCCTTTATTAGAGTATTTAATCATAAATATATCTGATATGTGTATGTGTTTATATATAATGCACATGTATACCTTTATATCTGTTCACCTCAAGTTGATTATAAACTCCTTGAGGACTAGAAACTTACTTATTTGCTGAATCTCTGTATTTTCAACAGCATTTGGTAACAGGGCTAGCTCAGCCAAGCATTGGATAAAATAAGAAATACTAATCATTTGCACTTGTGTTGCATCTGGCCTAATATTCTGCTGTTATAGTGAACTTAAAGGACACTTTGTAAATGATCTTTTGATCTATTTGGTATTTACCTTTGAGATTAGAGGTTTGCCCAAATAGCTTGGATTTCTCTTCTCTAATACTTATTTGACTGTGTATGTATGTATCTATATATGTACACACACACACACGTTATTTATTGTTTAATTTTTATTTTTTTTTTGAGATGGAGTCTCGCTCTGTTGCCAGGCTGGAGTGCAGTGGCACAATCTCAGCTCACTATAACCTCTGCCTCCCAGGTTCAAGCGATTCTCCTGCCTCAGCCTCCCAAGTAGCTGGGACTACAGGTGTGCACCACCATGCCCAGCTAATGTTTGTATTTTTAGTAGAGACGGGGTTTCACCATGTTGGCCAGGATGGTGTCGATCTCTTGACCTTGTGATCTGCCAGCCTCAGCCTCCCAAAGTGCTGGGATCAGAGGTGTGAACCACCGCACCTGGCCTATATATGTTATTAATGTATCATTTGGAATTCAGCTTCTGCCATTTTTGGATATTTTAGATAACAGAAATCTTCGGCTTAATTCCCAGTATGCAAAGACAGACTCCATTTTATGTATTTTAAATTTACTTCTTTCCAACTTTCCCAGCATCCTCCTTCTATCATAAACTTCATGACAATATAAATTTTAATTACATCTCTCTACTTCCAAGACTGCACACTTGAGGATAGACCTTCTCAGTCTTTACTCATGGGGTAATCCTTCTTTCCACTTGACCATTTCATTTTCCTTTTTGTGGTCCTTTTCTAGTACCATCTATAGCTTTGCTTGACAGTTGACAAAGGTGTGAAGTTTTTCAAATACCCATTCATGATTATAAAACTGCCCCATTGTCAGAGTCCAGCAAAATCATTGAATAAATGCCTATTGAACATACTGTAAAAAAAATTGTGTGATATTGAACAAACATTTCAAAGAGAAACAAAAATGTCCAGTTTTCAAGAGATCCAGTTAGTTCATCAATAACTCCTCCATGTGACACACCAATAAACAGCTTGAAAGCTGGCAACTCAGCTGTCTGTAGTGCATGCCAAGGAAACAGATGGTAGTAATGCAGGAAGAATGGTTTCCATCACTTGGCATTAGGTTCTTTTGAGTATGCACCAAAATGGAGAAGAAATCGACAGGCACTGGGGTGCCTAAAGCAACCTTTATCACCACACTTGTCAGCTGCAATATTTTAAACACACATTCATTAAAAACCCTTTGGACTCACTCTACTTTCTCCCAGGATCTCAAAGGACTTATGTAGAAAAAATTGCTCAAGTAATGGGAAAACTAAGATCTTGAATAAAAGATAATTGAAGGTGACTGGATCTAGATCAAATGTTGAATCATTTCCAAAATGAGCCCGCCAGAAGCTGAGCTTTCCATGTCCTTCTTTTATTCTGATATGTTCACAGAAACAGCCACACCACCACGCTGATGCAATTACATTATGTATTCGCAATTGTACTTGTTGTAGCAATTCCTTTTGTCTTTTGCTTTGTTTTAAAAGAAAGAAACCATGCAAAAAAGTAAAACAGTAGAGCTAGCAGATGTTAAGAGAGGGAGGCTTGTTCTTTAGGATTTAAGAGTCTGTCTGTGATTACTTATAAACTATTTCAATGCATCTGAGTCAGTCAGTTATCAGCTCAGCTAGCTGAGTTGCAGAAGGAAGCAGGTGGTATTGCAACAAGAATACACAGTAAAATGCTTTCCTGCAACACCAGAGTTTCCTGCACCTTAATACCTCCTATGTGGGATATACTGTATGTCCAAAATTGACACTGAGCCATATAACTGGAAAACTGAGGTTAAATTCATTTCCAATTTGCTTGGTTTTGTATCCTAAGGTTCATAATCTGTTATGACTATAATAATAATAAAAATAGCAGGGATAAATTATTGCTATTAATTCTGGAATAATTTTAAATGAGGAAGGAGGAATGAGTGGGTGAGGTAGTTTTGTTTCCTAGCTCACTCTTTTCTGTAACATTTGACACTGAGGCTGGGCCTCTACAAACTGCTTCCCAGACACCCTTGGTAGCTGACTTTGGGTTAAGTTCTGCCAATAGAAGATGCTATTGGAGGAGATTGGAAGGTAGGAAGAGTGGAGAATTAACTTCCTTCTCATATTTTCCTGTTCCCATCAGTGTCACTCCAGCAATGACCACTGCCTTGGCAGCCACTTGGCTTCAGCACTCCCAGAATCAGCCTTATTTCTCCCCCCTGTAATGCACTAATACAACATGGCAATGACCTCTCATTATGGTCTGAGCATCAGCAACATGGAGCTGAGTTCTTGAGACCCCCTACTCTTTCTTGTTCCCCCAGCTCTCTTTAACCCCATAACACCAATTTGCAATAGGAAATAGCTGCATCCCTACATCAACTCTGACTGAAAGAGTGGCGAAAAGACAAATTAACTTGGAACAGGAATGCACAGGGAAGTTCAACAGGCAGATTTTGGCTCAGCATAAGGGTGGACTGACTTTCTAACTGTAGGGGTTGTCCCTTAATGGGTGGAAAGAGCTCTCTGTGGCTGGAAGCAGTCAGCAGGAGCTAAATGACTTGTCAGAAGTGCTATAGCAAAAACAATGAGATATATGTTTCCTAGAAGGCTGCCAAAGGTTTAGAATATTGGTAATATATATGGTTAGATTGGTGATATACATGGTAAGATTAACATGCATGAAATTAATATGCTGATTGGGAATAGAAATTGGTACAGTGTTCCTGAAGGGGAATATGACAATTTATTTTCAGTTATTATTTCATTCTGGAAAAGAATACAGAAAATAAGTGTAATATCACTTTAAAAATAAACTTATCAGAAAAAAATACTAAGGATGTGTGTATTGTTGACAAAAAGAGTCAAACTCTGTGAAATATTTGAAGAGACTTATTCTGAGCCAAATATGAGTGACCACAGCCCCTGACACAGCCCACAGGAAGTCCTAAGAACATGTGCCCAAGGTGGTCGGGGTACATCTTGGTTTTATATATTTTTAGGGAGGCATGAGACATCAATCAAATACATTTAAGAAATAGATTGGTTTGGGGGGCCGGGCGCAGTGGCTCACGCCTGTAATCCCAGCACTTAGGGAGGCCAAGGTGGGCAGATCACGAGGTCAGGAGATCGAGACCATCTTGGCTAACACGGTGAAACCCTGTCTCTACTAAAAACACAAAAAATTAGACGGGCATGGTGGCAGATGCCTGTAGTCCCAGCTACTCGGGAGGCTGAGGCAGGAGAACGGCGTGAACCCGGGAGGCGGAGCTTGCAGTGAGCCGAGATAGCGCCACTGTACTACAGCCTGGGCGACAGAGCGAGACTCCATCTCAAAACAAAACAAAATAAAAAAACAAACAACAACAACAAAAAAACACATGGGTTAGATTCAGAAAGGCAGAATAACTCAAAGCAAGGGGGTGCTTCCAGGCTATACGTAAATTTAAACATTTTCTGGTTGACAAGTTGCTGAGTTTATTTGAAGACCTTGGATTAATGGAAAGGAATGTTCAGGTTAAGGTAAAGGACTGTGGAGACCAAGTTTTATTGTGCAGAGGAAGCCCTCAGGTAGCAGACTTGAGAGAGAGAGCAGATTGTAAAATGTTACTTATCAGACTTAAAAGGGTGCCTGGCTCTTAACTGATATTCTCTTGGATCTGGATAGGAAGGAAGGAAAACAAAGTGAAACAGGATTCCTATAGAATGGATTTTTCCCACAAGAGACTTTGCAGGGCAATTTCACAGTATGGCAAGGAAATATATTTTGATTTTCTTCCTTGTTATTCCAGATTCAGATTGGAAAGTAAGTCACGTGATATACAGGGTCAAATAAAACCCATCTGATGAGAATTCATGGTTGGTAGGGCATGACTGCCCAGACCTCTTAAATAGGAATTTGGACAAGATAAAAAATCAGAGCTTTGTCCTTAGTATGGACAAGAAAGTTCACTAATAGAAGATAACTTTTTGAGGAATTATTGTAACCATGATGAGTTCTTCCTGCCCACGCACAAAAACCAGTGTATTGCAGTAGAGACAGAATTTAATTGACACAGGTGGGCCACACCATGCAGGAGACAGAGTTATTGCTCAAATAGACCTCATTGAAGGCTCCTACTAAGGGGTTTTTCAAAGGTAATTCAGGGGAAAGGGTGGGATGGCTGTGCAATGGGTGCTTGCTGCTGATTGGTTGAGTTGGAGATGAAATCCTAGGGAGTTGAAGCTGAGCTCTTGTGCTAAGTTGCTTCTGGGTGGGTGCAAATAGAGCCATGGGTGTCAGACATGCAAAAAACCTGAAAGGATACATCAAAAGGCCAATCTACAATAGTGTTGTTATCTGCAGGAGTAATTGAGGAAGTTACATATTTTGTGCCTAGTCTACACCTTAGTGGAATTTAGGCTCCTCACCTCCCCCTAGGCTGGTGGTCTCTCATTAGGTTTACTAAGGTAGTTGAGTTTTGGGGAAGGGCTATTATCACTTAAACTAAGTTAAATGTCTTCCGAAGTTAGCTTGCCCACTTGAAGGCAAGAGGGGGATAGGCTACATCAGCTCTCCCCAACTGCCATAATTTTCTCACTGATAATTACGTCAGTGAGAAATTGCAAAGACAATTTCATTATCACTTGCCAAACATTAACCCAAGCCCTTTATGAATATCATTTTTTAATCTTCATAATCTTTCCATGAGGGAGATATTATCCCTATTTTGCTGATGAGAAAACTGAGGCATAGAGAGGTTAAGTACCTTACCCAAGATATTAACGGGCAGAGCCTAGATTTGAATCCAGGGTATCTGGCTCCAAAGTCCACATTTCACTTGCCCACATTGTTAGGCAACAGGGGTACCTTAATGGCACCAGTTCCGGGTTCTTCTCCTGTCCTTGACCGGGCACTGTCTGAACCCGCCAAAGGAGGGCCAATCAGAAAGAAGCATCTCCTGCCTTACCTTGGGCCCGCCCCACATAGGCCCAAGGGATATAAAACCCAGCACACCAGCAGCTCTCTCCTCTTCTCTTCTCTTCTCTTCTCCTCTTCTCTTCTCTTCTCTTCTCTTCTCTTCTCTTCTCTTCTCTTCTCTTCTCTTCTCTTCTCTTCTCTCTCTTCTCTTCTCTTCTCTTCTCTTCTTTCTCTTCTCTTCTCTTCCTTCTCCGCTCGATACCTCCAATAAAGATCTCTTGACCGCGACCGGTGTAGTTTGGTCTCTGCCCGGCCCCTTTCACACACTATAATTTTCAGTGAAAAAAGCTATATTATCTGTGTGCAGATATTTTCATTCTCAAAATATAAATACATCTTTAGATTTGCATATGCACATGATACAGTGAGTATAGTGAATATTTCTTCTTTGTATTCCCTGCATTTCCTCCTTTATTTGGGAAACAGCTCCTGTGCCTTGTGGAAAGAACATTCCATCCTTCACTTTGCCTCACAGCTGTAAGCAAGGATTTCAATCAGAGCCCCTAGGTGGGGTTCTTGACCCACTGGGTCTAGGAGTGAGTACAGATAAGCCTCGCCTCTCTAGGACCATCACCCACCTTCCTAGCGTGTGCTGATTTATCCAGGGAAGATCATGCAGCCCACAGTGGCCAAACTCTCTCTCCCAGAAACTGAAACCAAAAGCCATTCCCCAAAGCCTGGACATTGTTGGAACTGAGCCACATTAAAGACAGCTGGTCCCTGGAGAGTCCATATTTTCTGGTTATCAGACTTAGGCAGTGTTGAACCAGTGCTTCCCTGACGCCCGGCAGCTCAGCATTTCCTTTGATTATCTGAATAATTCCAACAACAGTCAGTGAAATATTGGGGTTTGTTTACATAAGCAAGGATTGTTGCTGCTGCTTCCAAAAAAACAAGAGAGAACTTTATCTGATCTTGTCTGGAAGGATGCAAAATGTTAACAGTGAATGAAAGAATTTTGCCTAATTTTCGTCTTTTTTACATGTGACAAATAAACAAAAGTGAGGTTAAAAATGACTAAGTTGATTTTGCTTCCTATTTATTTATATAAAGTTCTCTGGGATCTAATTGTAGTTAATACAGCCTAGAGCACACATAGGCTAGACTCAAGTAAAGTAGACTCACAAGACTTTGGATGATGATGAAACACGAGTCACGGAAATGCCTCAGAGTGAGATTAAAATTCGGAAAGTTTCAGACCAGAGGGTAGAACAGACAGTAGAGAGTGGAGGTGGATGTGGGAAGGGAACTCATGACAAACCATATTTCAAAATCTCGGTATTATCATTTAAGCTATGACTGATGTAATAAGCACTCATGGAACTTTGTGGTTTACCTACCTGAACACATTATTAAAACCAATTAGCTTTCATAATTTGTATTACAGACAAAGAGCATTTGCCATACTTTGCCTGTGTTGGAGCAAACATGCTAGAGCATCAAGGTTTTAATCTTGCATACCAACAAAATAGACAGACTGATGATGTAGATGAGTTATGAATAAAATAAGTGTTTTTGAATGGAAATAAACAAACAAAAGTATGTATTTCAGTCATTACTAAGCAACCGCCTTTTTGATTTACTGCCTGTTTAGTTAGGTATTCAGCAAATCCTAAAATTCATTCATAGCCTTTAATTATTTGAAGTTTCCCCAGACCTTTTTGAATTAATTCCAAATGGTTATTGGGTGCTCACTATCAGTCATGATACTAGGGAGTGTAGATGCAGAGTCACCTAAGACTCAGCCTCCATCCTCAGTAACTTCACACTGGAACAAGGGAGATATGGGAGACAAATTTCATTACATACCAAAACTTTTAAATGTCCAAACATAAGACTATATAACAGTCATAATTATACTGATTTAAAAAAAAAACTATGCTCTGTGCCTACTGCTTTACATTTTTACAACACTCTTTAGTAGCAGATGCTATTATTACCATCCTCATTTTACTGGTAAGGAAATTGGACACAGAGTTAAGTAACTTGCTAAGTTTACAACATTTAAACACTGTGGACTTAGGATTATACACACATACACACACACACACACACACACACACACACAATCTATAGCTTTGGACCACTGCATATAATTTTTCCCAGTCTGTACTTCAGTGAGGGAAGATTAACTCTATCTGAAGGGATAGAAAGTCAGGATCTGTCATGGATAGATTGATTGTATCTCCCCATATTCATAAGTTGAAACCCTAACCCAAATGATTGTATTTGGAGATGGGATTTTTGGGAGGTAATTTGGTTTAGATGAGGTCATGAGAAAGGGGCCCTCATAATGGGACTAGTGCCTTTAGAGTAGAGACTCCTGGCAGTGCACTCTGTCTCTCTCTCCACCAGCATGCACTTGGGAAAGGCCATGTGAGCACACAGCAAGGAGGTGGCTATCTGCAAGCCAGGAAAAGAGCCCTTACCAGAACCAGACCATGCTGACACCCTGTTCTCAGAGTTCCAACCTCCAGAAGTGTGATGAATAAATGTTTGTTGCTTAAGCCACTGAGTCGGTGGTATTTTGCTATAACAGCCCAAGCAAACAAGGACAGGATCACATTATAAAAAGAGACAAGAAGGCACACACATTCTTTCTCTGGCATGGAGCCCTTATCTTTTGTCACTGGTCATTTCTCTAGGATGCAGGAGGTTT
The DNA here is from genome assembly GCF_028878055.3 of Symphalangus syndactylus. NCBI lineage: Eukaryota > Metazoa > Chordata > Mammalia > Primates > Hylobatidae > Symphalangus > Symphalangus syndactylus. Next base: position 70,789,468 of record NC_072423.2, on the reverse strand, counting down.
ACTGGGAATGCCCTTGTGATCATCACCTAAAGGGCAGCTCAAGAAGCAGGGCTGGACAGAGATCCAGTTGCACCAAAGGCCTCAGTTGATCCTCTCCAGAGCCCTACAGCTGGGGTGGTCCTCCAAATAAGGTGAGAAGAGGGCAACTTTACACCCCTGTATAGGCCAGTCCTTGAATGGCGACTTTCTATACAAGGGGCTGTGACCTTAAAGGAGGCATCTCTAATCCAGGGTAGGTGCCAGAGAGGGTCCCAGCTGAGGGTTGCGTCTGTCCACACTGCCAACTATAGAGATTTGGGGGCTCCTATCCTGGAAAGGATCTGAGTGGGACACCACAGCATTCCCTAAATCTCTCCCTTCTGTCTCCTGGGCCCCAAGGTTTCCATGCTTTAAGATCCAAATACAACTTCAAGTGGCATCTGTGTGCACTTTCGAATGATGGGAACATTCAAGTTCTGGAGTAAAATCTAAAATAACTTCACTATGTGTTTAAAGACTCAGAGACATTAGTGTGGATTTAAATCTCACATTTTCACCACTGCTCTCTCAACTTCAACGTTTAGGCAGAAAAATAAGATTGTATTCTCTGTATAATTTTGCATTAGCTGATGATCACTATAAGAAAGATGAATCTGGAACTTCCAAAATTCTGGCAAGATTTGTGTCTGTAAACTCAAGGCAGGATTTTCAGGACTTTACATAATAAATGGTGAATAAATGTTGCCAATGTTCATTCACTTCTACTACTGTACAAATCAGGTCTCTGCCTTTTAGCTTTTTAATACTGTGATGTATCTTCTTGACATTTAGCATGGGAGAAGCATTCTTCTGCCAACTTTTCTGACATCATTGTAATTAATGTTGATGATACTTGGAGCAGGTTAACACCCTCTTTTTTGGATGGGAATTGTTCAAAAAACAGCTATGTCACTTATAAATGTGGTATACTTATCTTAGATGCTAAATTAGGATTGAAATTCTAGATCCCACTCTCAAGAGAAATGTATTTGGAAAAAATCACCAAATAACAATACAAAAATAAAAGAACAATATATTTTGATAACTTTATAGTAATAATGAAGCTTCAAATGAAGGCTTCATGGAAGCAGGACTGCAGAATATTCAAGAATGTCCCTACAGAATCACTGCACCCATGTGGGATCATCACAGGGCCATAGGAGGGGCAAGCTGTGTGCATGAGCCAGCTGAGCTTCAGGAGGTAGCCTGGGACTCACCCACACTGCATATCTATGCAAATCTCCTGTTAGGGTTTTAATGGATCTCTTGCTAGGGAGAAGGGGAGGAGTGTTGGGACAGAAAAGCATTTTTCATCAGGGTTCAAGCTCACATTTGGTAGTCCTGGTCATTATGGCATAGGGTCTGATTAATACAGACAGTCAGGCTTGTTTCTGCTTACAATTGGCCAGACTCACTAAACCAAAATGTGCAGATTCTGGATAGAAATAATAAACATCCCAATCAATTAATTTAAAATGGGAAACATAACTGCCAGGTAGATTAGAAAGTTGAGTTAACATACCCCTGCATGCTTCCCTTATAGGCAAATATACCATCATAACTTAACACTGTTGTAATTAGTGAGCTGACGTTAACATCCAGCCTGATACCCAAAACTCCCTTAGGTTTATACCTAACAATGAGTCCTGGAATCTGTGTCAGCCATTCAGTGTCGTGGCGCTGGAGGCACAAAGACCAGTTCTTGCTGTTTGACTCACCTTGCGTAGTCACCATTCAAAAGACCCCTCTTTTGTACAAACAAAAAAAATAGGTTAGGAGGCAATTGATATAGTATTCCCTCTTTTTACATTCCGAAGTGTTTTTCTAAAGCTGTACCAACAAAAGACACAAAAACAACAAAAAGTAAGTAATCAATAAAAATAGGTAATTCATAATATAGTAGACTGTATTTAATGATTGTTCCTTTGCCAGGAGAATAATAAACGATGTGACCACAGTTGTAGGAAGAAATTTATTTTTTGATGTTTCTTTATAATATAAAATGAACAGTGGGTAAAGAATCTGAAATGTTCATTTGGGTATCTCCAAACCTTAAAAGAAACTATGAAAGAATGCGATTACACAATAACTTCACAGCGATAATCATGGTAATTAGTAGAAATTTATCTTAAAACAGGATAGGTTATTGCCAGCTTCTAGCTGAATTGTGGTGTTATATATATGCACATAACACAGAATGTGGGAGTTATGAGCCAGGAATCATATATACACATATATGATTATATATACACACATGTATATGTGATTTTATATATATACATATATATGATTATACACACACACACACACATACCCCAAGGCAGGACTCTACTCTTCCCTCACCTTTCTGTGGGTCATAAAATCCTCCCAGAGAGGGTTCCACCCTATACCCTGGGGGAAGGAATGCTGCTGCCATGAAGCTTCCATAAAAACTCAAGAGGACTGGGTTGGGGAGCTTCAGGACAGCTGAACACGTGTAGGTTCCTGGAAGGTGATGCCCAGGGAGAGCATGGAAGCTCCATGCCCCTTCCCCCATACCTCGCCCTACACATCTCTTCATTTGTATCCTTGGTAATATCCTTTATAATCAACTGGTACATGTGTTTCTCTGAGTTCTGGGAGCCGCTCCAGCAAATTAATCAAATCCAAAGAGGGGATCACGGGTACCCCAACTTGAAGTCAGTTGGTCAGAAGCTCTGGAGGCCCAGACGTGAGATGGCATCTGGGTCTTGGGAAGTGTTGTGGACTGAGACTTCAACTTTGGGATCTGATCCTATTTCCAGGTAGACAGTGTTGGAATTGAATCGGAGGTCACCAGCTGGTGTGTCTGCCGCAGAACTGGCTGTTCACTTGGTGGTAGATGTTACTGGAAAGGGGTCCAGATTTAGACCCCGAGAGAGGATTCTTGGATTTTGCACAAGAAAGAATTCAGGGCAAGTCATAGAGTAAAGTGAAAGCAAGTTATTAAGAAAGTAAAGAAAAGAATGGCTACTCCATGGGCAGAGCAGTCCCAAGGGCAGCTGGTTGCCCATTTTTATGGTTATTTCTAATTATATGCTAAACAAGAAGTAGATTATTCATGCCTCCCCTTTTTAGAGCACATAGGGTAACTTCCTGACGTTGCCATGGCATTTGTAAACTGTCATGGCGCTGGCAGGAGTGTAGCAGTGAGAACAACCAGAGGTCACTCTTGTCATCATCTTGATTTTGCTGGGTTTTAGCTGACTTCTTTACTGCAACCTGTTTTGTCAGCAAGGTCTTTAACCTGTATCTTGTGCCAACCTCCGGTCTCATCCTGTGACTTAGAATGCCGTAACCTCCTGGGAATGCAGCCCAACAGGTCTCAGCCTTATTTTACCCAGCTTCTATTCAAGATGGAGCTGCTCTGGTTCAAATGCCTCTGACAGAGATACCCCCAACATATGTTTGGTCACAGAAATCTGTGTTGCTGACTGTTGTGTGAGAACAGAGGAAAAACACTGTTTCAGAGAGTGTTTCCCAAAACAAGTGAAGACTCATGAGATGTCTGGCGTAGGCAGCATTCAGAGTTTGTCTTCATGGCTTTAACATATTAACTAATATTTTGTCTCAAAACACTCCATGTCTTCCCCATTATCATTATCCTAACATTAGAGTCAGGCTTCTTATCAACGCATTTCTAAGTTTGATTTTGGTTTCCCTTAGTGGCCACTTCTAATGAAATCAGGATAAAAGCTCAGGTCTAGAAAGTAGGGCTTTAAGCCAATGATCCTGTCTTACTGCTGGGCTCTCAGTTAATCTGCCTGTTTTCCCTCTGTCTCTGTATTTCAACTGCATCTTTTCATTTTTCATGAAAAAAAAGTTGCCTTGTGACAAAAGCCACAATAGAGTCAAGCCCTAAGAAAATATCATTAGTTCAATTATGGAAGAAGGACTGAGAGCTCGTGAAGTGGGTCACAGCAGGAAGAAGAGGTTATTCTACTTGTTGATCAATGTCTAGGGGCCCTCCTTTTTAATATTAGCATTTGTAGGATGAGTAAATACAGCAAATGAGGAATGGGTTGAAATATATAGAAAAGGGAGACATGCCATAATTTTATGAGTTTTAATTTCTTCTTGGAGCTTATATGTATGTAATTTCCCAATATTCTATATTAAATATATACCACCTTTGCAATTAAAATGATTTTAAATTTCAAAATAAAATTTAAAGTAGAAAATACCATGAAGTCATAAACTGAGACTAACAAGGAAAATATCTCACTTTTACAAAACTGGACAGATCAGAATCACTATCCTATCTATAAGCAGGCAGGAAGAAAAGACCACCAAGCTTTGTTTATTTCATCTTGTATTCACAATTCACAGTGCCTAGCCATGTGGCAGGCTTGCATTACATATTTGTCAAATGTCTTAATGGGTGACTCATTAATGGGCGACTTAATGAACACATTAAGGAGGATATTGCTCCAAGCCGCAATCAGTACCACTGGAATTTGTAGTACTGGATAGAAATACCTTTGCTCAAATTGTCCTCCTGGGGTCTAAGAAGTTTCTGGAATTTCCGTCTTTGCCCATCTCCTTGACTCTGTTGGAGGCACAGAGTATTCCTGTGGGTAGACAGGTGAGCTGCCCTGTGAATGAGGCATGCTGACTAAAGTGCTGATTTGGTACACATCTTTCACCGCAGGGATGCCAGAAATATCACAGGAACAGAATGGCAAGTTCTGCCTGTTGCCAAATTTATTTTGTATTTTCTGCCTGTTAAAAATGAAAATGCATGCAAGCAAGAGCACTCACTCTTCTGACAGGAAGTGATTAGGAAGGAAGAGGCTTGTATCTGGGAATACAATTTTTAAACGTCCTAAAGAGTGCCATGAAATATGCAAATTTTAGCATCATCCTTAGGCACTGGCAAAAGGGGTTCCTGCCTTGCACTTTGGCTTTAGGAGACCCCACTCTGGCTCTTTGCTGGCTACAACTCTTCCTATGGGATGAGAAGTCTGTAGGGCCATGGGTTGTTTTCCCCAATAGTCTTTGCTCCCTCCCTTCTAGACCACACCATGGTGTCCCCTGCCAAGACAACCCAAGATTACTTACAGGGCCTGTGCAGTACCTCCCTGGGAACCATTCTCTTAAGGGTAGGGCTACGCTGTGGGTGTTCATGCCTGGGTTTGAGTGGCTACCAAGCGTAGCTGTTTGCAGTAGTGAGACTGAGAGTGGAAACCAGGTGGGGTGTCCACATGTGCTGTGAGGCCCCTGGTGCTGTAGGAGACCACGTGCAATGGAGGTGTTGGCTATCGCCAGGGCAGGAAGAGCTGTCTGGCTGTCTGTTGCAGGCTTTCCTTACTGTGCCATATTCCTGAGTGGGACTCCAGGGTCTCTTGGAATTCACATCATTATGAAGGCATTATTTTTCATAGTAAGAGGATAGAACACGTTTTAATATTTGTATAGCTTGATTTATATCTTTTAAATATTTAGATATATAGGATGAAAGCTTCTGTATACTCTTCTCCCAGACCTGACAAACAACAGTACCAAGACTGGAAACATAGACCCAAACTATTATATACATTTGAAGATATTTTACCATTTCTTCTTTCCTTTTCAGGAAAGGTGTTTGGGTCATAAAAATATACACTTAGGGCATGGTGTTCCTTATTTGCTTTAGAAAGAAGAAACGAATTTGACATGTTTCAATTTTAAAAGGAGCATAAAATGAAAGACTGGTTTAAACCATTGTATCTGTAATTGTGTGATTGTTTTCATGATTGGTGTTTCCCAGGTAAAGCTAAGATATGGCCCAGCTGCACCTGCACTATCTTTTCCATTTGACTTCTCCTCTCTACAGACTTGGGCTGAAATGCAGCCACTCTTCAGAGTGAACTTCTTGACAGCCACCTAGGCTGTCATGGTGCTGTTCATGGTGTGTTTCCATCATTTTTCTATGGATCTCCCAGGCCAAAAGAAATACCCAACATTTCCATTTAGTGAGTAGTTAGGTTCATGTATGCCCTGATGACTTAGTAGCCATTTCGAAAAATAAAATGAGGCTGGGCGCAGTTGTTCACACCTGTAATGCCAGCACTTTGGGAGGCCGAAGTGGGCAGATCACGAGATCAGGAGATTGAGACCATCCTGGCTAACATGAGGAAACCCCATCTCTACTAAAAAAATACAAAAATTAGCTGGGCATGGTGGCGGGTGCCTGTAGTCCCAGCTACTCGGGAGGGTGAGGCAGGAGAATGGCGTGAACCCGAGGGGTGGGAGCCTGCAGTGAGCTGAGATCATGCCGCTGCACTCCAGCCTGGATGACAGAGCAAGACTCCATCTCAAAAAATAAATAAATAAATACATAAATACATAAATAAATAAATACATAAATACATAAATAAATAAAAGAAAAAATAAAATGAAAGGAAAAGTAACATATTTTTGAAAATTTTTAAATGACTCCAATCTCTTGCTTATGGAACATTGGTCACCTGTTGGACACCACACAGCTTCTCAAACATTGGAATCAGATTGGACACTACCACTTTCTCTTTCCATTCGGTATTGATTTGTGTGCAGTACTTGCTTTCTCAGCAAGTGCAGAAAATCCAGTTTGGCAAAGATGATGCTATCTAAAAAAATGTGGTGTTGGCCGGGTGCAGTGGCTCATGCATGTAATCCCAGCACTTTGGGAGGCCAAGGCGGGTGGATCATGAGGTCAGGAGATCGAGACCATCCTGGCTAACATGGGGAAACCCCGTCTCTACCAAAAATACAAAGAAAAATTAGCCGGGCGTGGTGGTGGGCTCCTGTAGTCCCAGCTACTTGGGAGGCTAGGGCAGGAGAATGGTGTGAACCCGGGAGGCAGAGCTTGCAGTGAGCCGAGATCGCGCCACTGCACTCCAGCCTGGGCGACAGAGCGAGACTCCGTTTCAAAAAAAAAAAAATGTGGTGTGATCTCATATTGAAACTGTGAACTTACTTGAGCCAGTAGTTTGCATGAGGTCCAGCAGTTGTCGAGTACTGCATGTTTCCCTCAAAAATGGAGAATATCTCACAGTACCACTGTGAGTCCACTGTAATACACTGTGTGCCTTGGTGCACGGTTTGAGAACCACACATGTAGCCATTTGTAGGTAGTGTCAAGAGTACAGAAGAGCTTGAAAATGATGGATGATCATTTTCCTTGTACACTGGAGCAAGCTATGCCAAAACTCTATTACTGATTTCAATAAATATTAATTGGTTTCATGAAGACATTAAAGCATTATTTTAATGATGGTATATTTTTGGAAAAATGCTTTTAAAAATTAATATGTAATATTGGTGATAATCTAACACTTGTTTAATACTTGAAGTTTATAAGGGCTTTTCTTATATTTTGCTATGTTATAGCAAGTAGAACAATTCCAGAGAGGAAGTAGGTCCTCTGTTGATCCTCCTGCAATCCCACCCACCCTTCCAGGTCTTCCTCAAACCCTGCCATAAGTTTGCCCTGAGGCACAGGTGATTGTACTGTTTCCTTTCCTTAAATATTTATACTTGTTTGTTTCTAATTTCCCTAGGGGCACTTTCCATATTCTACCTTGGGTTTCAGCAAACTTTATTACTTTTATGGTATCACTTCTTGGGTCATAAGCACTTTGTTTTCATAAATCACTCCTAATTATTCTTAATTTCCTGAAAAGCACCTTGATCTAGAGCATCACTAGCTCACAAAAACTATTTGTGGAGTAAGTGAATGAACAGTTGAAGGAATAAGAAATTCCCCTGGGCCTTTCACCCAAAGGACAGATATTGGCACTAATCTGGGGTAAAAGGAAAAATTGGTTTAATTTCCTCACCTTTAGATCTGTGTTCCAAGTGCTACTTAGCCTATTTTAGAAAAGAATAAAAGAAGAGAGAATCACTAAGAACATTATTATTTCAGTGAAAATAAATTTGTAGCTTTCTCAAGCCCACAATACCACCAGGAGTGTATTTAAAGCAAGGGCAATTTCTTAGTAAGTATGAGAGAAGGAGGGTCATCTGGAAAGTGCATTTTCACCACGGTAAATTTAAGTAGAGAACTACACTCACTCTTTCCCTAAACACTCAAAGAGCTTCTTAGCTATTTTGAAAATAGTTGGTATAAATGCATAAATTTTTATGGATCAGGAAGTTAAACCACCAAGAGACTAAAACTTTTGGCCCTAATCACACAATTATTTTCAAAAGCAAGAACTGAATTCAGACTTTCCATCTTGCAATGTAATTCGCAGACCACTGTGAGTAATATGAAACAAATATTGCTTTCGAGTTCCTATTAATACAGTTCAGCAGAGCATAATACCTAAAGCAGCTAAAATTCAGTGTTTTATGTCTGGGTTTCCACCATAATACAGTCAACTGTCTGGTGAGAAACATTTTAAATCAAAACATTTAATTATTACTCCCAACTGAGAAGTGCATCAGCCTCACAGGTAAATCTCTGCCAGTACTTTGCATTTGTCTGCAAGATGGATTACTGGGAGTTTGGACTGAGAAGCAGGAAGGAATACTGAACAGGTGATTAAATGGAACTTTTTATAGTTTTTCCTGAATTAGAGGTTCACTGTTTGGATACATTTTGTCTTTAAAGTGGTATGGATTTCTAAAACATTAGACCAATGTATTTTTTAAAACATAGAACTAAAAATATATTCCAAAATCAAATACAAATGACTTGGATTTTTGACCTTTCTAGCCAATCAGAGTTGCAGCAGGAAACGGAACTTATGCCAGATGTTTCAATAAAGAAACTTCAATGAAAGGACTGCTTTCAGAGGTGTAGGCAGGATGAAGGGATGATGAAAAGCATAGCAACTATCAGAGCAGGAAGCTGTTACCCTCCCCCAGGCAGAGCTGGAATTGGGTCTTAGGGCTGCCTGGTGGGAGCTGGAGGAATGTAGTTCCTGGCAAATAAGTGGCATCAAGCAAGGTAAGAACTTGGAAAACAATCCATTTTCTCTCTCCAGGACAACTGTCTCTTGCTGCTGCCTCTCACTGACCCATCCCAACTGAAAGCTGGCTGCCAAGAGAACTCCAAAGACACAATGTACAGAATTGTGCCTGCAGGCAGATTAAAGGGTGTGCAATGGGAAAAGGGAATTCCCATAATCTTTTATTCTTTTCACAGATCACTTACATACCAAATGTCAAACCATAATATGATAGAGCTTAAAGTATATTAAAATCACCAATCCATCATATTAATAGATGACGACACTATGATTCAGAAGCATAAGAAGATTTGCCCTTCCCAAGAGTATTGTCTGTCCCCTCTGCTCAGGCTTCCTATTAGCAATAAACAGGACATAGGTAACAACAGAGGTTTGTGAAAATCATCTCAAATAACAGGTTTGAGTGACTATGTGTGTGCATGTGTGAAAGTGTGTAAGAATCCTCTTTGTCATTGAAAAGCATTACATAACTTTCTTCAAGACACATTTCTATTAATCTTTCAAAGTCTTTACTTTTGAATTCCTAGGTTATAAAAGCTGAAACACGTGGGGCTATCTGGCTCTTGGAAAGATTTGATTGACATTCCAAAATGTTACCATCAGAACCTAGGATCCTTTCCATTCTGTCTGCAAGGATCAGAGCTTTTCCTTCCTCCTTTTGTATCTTCTCTTGTGTCTAAGTGAAGAGAAGACATTATTTTCCACCCCTCATCTACAAGTTGTAACTTGTCATTTGTATGGAGCATTTTCATCAGCTCTTATCACATCACCTTTGAGTATGGGTGTGGGGAAACAGCATTACTCAGGCTAATTTTCTAATTGTGAATATCACAAAGAACTAGTTTCCCTGACATAACATAGGTGATTCATTTTTCATTTCCCTATCGATTGATCAATCATCTATGTATCATCATCATCATCATCGTCATCAAGCTATCTATTGTACAAAACTGTAACTGGAATAACATCTCAGACCCTTCACAGTTCTTAGCACAACTCATATAAACATGCAGTATTTTAGGCCTACTCTTTGATGAATTTTAACAACTGTATGCAGCCATGTATGACACCACAACTACTACAGGTATATACTTCGATCACTGCAAAATGTTTCCTCTTGCAGCTTCATAATAAGTTCCCTTCACCAGGTCATAGGTCACAACAGTTCTGTTTTCTGTTACCATTGACTAGTTTCGCTGTTTTATACCTGGTATCATACAATAAGTGTTCTTTTGTGTCTGGCTTCTTTTGCTCAGCATAGTGTTTCAGGGACTCACCCATGTCATTGTTTATATCAGTGGTTATTGCCTTTATTTGCTGAGCCTAGTCCACTGCTCATATACACCGCCATTTGTTTATTCATTCACCTGTGGTTGCATATATGGGTGGTTTACAGGTTTTGGCTACTCTGAAAATAAAAAGCTTCTATGAACTTTCTGTACATATTTTTATGTGGGCATATCCTTTCATTTCTTTTAAGCATATAGTTAGGATTAGAATTATTGGTTAGAGTCATTCCTCTCTATCTGCAGCCTCTGCATCCATGGATTCAATCAATCAAAGTTCAAAAATATTTAAAAAAAAAGAAAAATAACACTACAACAATAATAAAAATATAAAACAATACAGTATAACAATTACGTACATAGCATTTACATTGCATAAGGTATTATAAGTAATATAGAAATGATTTAAAGTATTTGGGAGGATGTGAATAGGTTATATGCAAATACAACACCATTTATATGAGGGACTTGAGCATCCACGGATTTTGGTATCTGCAGGGAGTCCTTGAACCATTCCCCCATGTATACCATGGGATGAATGTATATGGTGAGTGTATTTTTAAATTTAACTTTATATGAAGGTGCCAAACTCTTCTCCAAAGTGGTTTTAACAGTTTACACTTAAGTTAGCAACAAATGAGAATTTCAGTTGTCCCACATCCTTGACAACCCTTGGTGAGGTCAACCTTTTTAGTTTAAGCTTTCCTAGTCAGTATGTCATTAAAGTCTTAATTTGAAATTCCTTGGTAACTCATCATGAGAACTTTTTCTACTACTTATTGGAGGTTCATGTATCTCGTGATTTGTCTATTCAAGGTTTTTGCCCATTTTTGATTGATTTATTTACATTCTTCAATTCTAAGAGTTTTTTAAATATTATGGATAAAAATCTTTGTCAAATAGATGCACTGAAAAGATTTTCTTCTAATTATATGTCTTTTTCTATTTTCATTATCTCAACAGTGTTAGTTTAAGAGCAGAAGCTTTAGGTTTTGATTAAGTCAAATTTATTTTCTTTTATATTGAGTGCCTATAGTGTTCTCTTTAAAAAATCTTTGTATAACTCAAGGTCACACAGGTCTTACTTTACATTTTCTTCTAGAAATTTTATAGTTTTAGTTATTGCTAGGTATATGATTCATTTTGAGTTAATTTTATGTATAAGGTAATGATTATGGTTGAAGTTCTTATTTCACATAAAAGAACCAGCTATTCTAGCATATTTTATTAAAAATTCAACTCTTTTCTCATTGATTTACTTTAGCAAGTTTGTTGAAAAATTTGTTGAAAAAATGTATATGTATATATGTAAAGCTCTTTCTCTCTCTCTCAACAGAGTGTTTTAAGAGAGTATGTGTTCTGCCATTATATACAATGTATATGTGGACTATTTATTCTCTTGCATTGATCTGTATGGCTATTTTTATGCCTTTACTATCTTATATTAATTTTTGTAGCTGTGTTGAAATCATGCAGTGCAAGTTCTCCTACATTATTTTAATTTTTTCAAAACTGTTATGACTATTCTAGATATTTTGAATTTCCATGTAAGTTTTAGAATCAGCTTGCCAACTTCTAACAAAAAAAAATATGCTGGGATTTTGATTGACATTATATCAAATTTTTAAATCAATTTGGAGAGAATTCGTAGCTTAATGATATTAGCTTTCTATGTATACAGTGAATGTGGTATATACCTTTTTTAAATCAGGTTTTCTTTATTTCATACACGTTTTTCAAGTGTCAGTGTATAAATCTTAAAATATTTTATTGAATTTATATCTAAGTATTTCAAGGTTTTTGTGCTGTTGTAATTATAATTTTATTTTATTGTGCAGTTTGTTGCTGTAATTATAATTGCAATTTATTTATGGGTTGACTTTTCATGTGTAGTAATTTCCTGAACAAATCAACTGTTCAATTCACTTAGTTTTAATGGTCGCTTTTGTTTTAGATTGTTTTGGATTTATCTCTGTGCTCAATAATATTGTTTGAGAATAAAAACAGTTTTAAACTTTTCTTTCCAATCTATATACTTCATTCTTCTTCTTGCTTTATTGCTTAGACTATGATCTCCAGCATAATGTTTTATAAAAGTGATATTAAAAAGTGTACATTCTTCATTATTCTTGATCTTAGTGGAAAAAGTTTCAATCTTATTATATATAATGTTAGCTGCAGATTTTCTACAGATTTCCTTAAAAATTCAAGTTGAGAAAATTCAGTTTCTTTTTTGCATAAGTCATTGATGGGTGTTGAATTTTTCAAATCCTTTTTCTGGTATATTTAGATTTTCTGCTTTTTCTTCATTTTTAGCCTGTTGATTTGGATAATCATATAAATTAATTTTTGAATTTAATTCAAAAATAGAGAATTTGCAACCTCTGCCTCCCTGGTTCAACCAAGATTCTTCTGCCTCTCGAGTAGCTGAGATTAGAGGTGCCCGCTACCATGCCCCACTAATTTTTGTATTTTTAGTAGAGACAGGTTTTCACCATGTTGGTTAGGCTGGTCTTGAACTCCTGACCTCAGTTGATCTGCCTGCCTTGGCCTCCCAAAGTGCTAGGATTACAGGCATGAGCCACCACTCCTGGCCTTATCTTTACTGATGTTTTGACTACTTGTTCTATCACTTATCTAGAGGAGAATGTTGAAATCTCCATCTGTAATTGCAGTAAACTCCTTGAGTGCCTTCTAGTGTTATTGTATTTAAACATTTTTGTCACAGTTCTATAAATGTTATAATTGTGGATAGGTGAGTAAATATAAGTTACTTTGCTATTAGGAGAATCACAACTCTCATGTAAGTTACTTTTAGTGTTTTCTAAGGAAAATAGTTGAAAATTTATCTGTATTCTTTTTACTTAATACCACACATCTAGAAATTATGGTAATAAAGCATTATAATTATAAAAGAAATGTTTTTCAATGTTATGTTGTGAAATTAACAAAGTCTTCAATTTACATAAATGTGTTTCCTGTTGTGGAAATGAATGAGAAACAAAATAAGAATTCAAATGAGAACAAACAGGTTATTTATTTAGGGCTTGCTATACAAAGGGAGTCAGTCACTATCCCTTGCTTTTAGCAGAAACTAACAAAAGATACTGATTTTCCTAGTCTAGAGGCAGATTGAAAAAGGCAAAGCAGAAATCTGTTACAAGTGAAGCAAGTGACTTGAGGTAGAATTGATTGCAAGATGGTATTTGTGCTAGATACTGCTGGGAAGCAAGGGATAACAATTTTGTTGGTGGCTGTGAGGTATAGGGGAAAAGCTGATACCTTCATTTATTTGGTTCACGCACTGGCAGGATGGGAGTATTACAGGGCTCATACAGAGTATGAGAAAATCCTTGCAAATAACGCTTTCAGATGAAAAGTTTCAGCCCTTCCTTTGCTTCTGGCTTCAAAGGATATTGGGGACATTTAGGTAACAGTAGGATCTCCTTGAACTTTAATAGGCTCTGCTCAAATTGTTTTTCCTATACCAGTGGAATTTTCAGCCCACGAAGTATCAAGTATGGCATCAAGGTTGGCTTCTGAAATATGCATCAAATATAATGGAGAAGAAAAATGTATATGCAGAGCAGACACAATTTGTTTATGACTAAAGGAGACCTCTGCAACCTTAAGAAATAGTCTGTTGTACATTCAATATTATAGTTCCATCTACAAAGTAAGTCCCTATTAGATTTGTGGACGTGGTATCACGGAGCAGGAAGAAATGTTCTTCGTCAAATGCCCGAGGGTTACAGGGTAGGGCTAGGAGATAGAGAAAATATGTGGGTTATTTGAAATACTACCACCTGTGTTGTGTGTTTATGCTGAGGAAAGTAAAGAGCTTGAGCAAGGGTGGAGGGTTTGTTGTAGAAAGAGCAGGGCTCTTATCTACCAGGAATTAATGAGAGTAACCATCTCTATTTAGAGGTAATTCATCTTGAGTGTTTAAGGGTCCAGCAGTGTATTGGGTGCTTTTTTCTTCCTCAGAGCACCCATATTGATCTGAATGATGGAATTTTTCTATTTCTTGGGTTCTCTTTTGTAAGGTAGGGCAATATTTCTTCTCCAGTGTCCCTCCTGTTTATGATATTTGCAAGTGTCTTTGTCAAAAGGTGATCCATTGGGAAGGGAACCACATAGCTGGTAAATCTGTAAGGTCATAAATGTATTGAGGGACTGTCTCATTTTTGTCTTAAAGCTCTTTCAAAGTATTTTGCTAGGTATTGTAGACTACCTAAAGGTCTTCTGTCCCATTCTAATTTATGCTTTGAAATTAGGTCTTTAATTTCAGTTTTAACTCCCCTGACAAAATGAGATGAATTGGCCACTGTTTACATTGGCACCTTCTTCAACCTGTAAATGTTTTCAGAAGGTATTTTGTAGCCTACCCTCCCAAATCTCCTATAGTTGCATCTTTTCTTTTTTTCTTTTTTTTTCCCCCCAAGATGGACTCTTCCTCTGTCGCCCAGGTTGGAGTGCAATGGTGCAGTCTTAGCTCACCGCAACCTCCGCCTCCCGGGTTCAAGCAATTCTCCTGCTTCAACCTCCTGAGTAGCTAGGATTACAGGTGTGTGCCACCACAACTGGCTAATTTTTGTATTTTTAATAGAGACGGAGTTTCGCCATGTTGGTCAGGCTGGTCTCGAACTCCTGACCTTGTGATCTGACTGCCTCACCCTCTCAAAGTGCTGGGATTACAGGCGTGAGCCACCGGGCCCGGCCTAGTTGCATCTTTTCTCTGTTTGCACAGCAAATTATGTTTCGATCAATTTGCATTGAAAATATCTGGCTATAGTTTTTTTTAGATGACTTTGCTCTACCCTTTGGGCCCCTTTTGACTCTGATTTATTGTGGAAAGAGGGATCTTTTCAGTCTCTTTGCAGGTTAGCCTAATCAGCTTTTGCCATTCAGCATTTGGCATCTGAGATTTCAACCAACATGTCTATATAGGTCAGGTAACCCTGAGTTACCCAAAAGAGTTTGAAATTCTTCTGTGAATAGTTGCTGGTCTTCTCTGGGCATAGGGAAATCCTTATTGCAGCACTTGTTTAATCTGGGGTCCAGGTTTAAATTCTATACTTGCCACATACCTGGTTCATAGGAGGCATAAATCCTTAGAGGAAATGGCATTTTGGGGTATTAGAAGAATTGTTAGGAAAAGGTAGGGGGTCTGGACAAGGGGAAGAGGAAAGAAGAGGAACAAAAGGAGAGAGAAGCAGCAGCAGCAGGAGGAGGGAGATTTGAATATACGGAGGAAACTAGGGGACAGATTTAACTAGGAAAAGAAGTCTAGCTTGGGCTGCTTAAATTTGTCCACCTGCTTATTAGCCTTGGCCAAAGATTCTTTTATTAAAATAAATTTGAGTCAGGATTTTGTTTGGGAAACTCTGCATATCAATCAAGAAATGTTGCCCACTGGGCTTATGAAATCTTATTTCCTTCTTTAAAACAATTCAACTTTTATTTTAGATTTATGTGCAGGTTTGTTACCTGGGGATATTGCATGATGCTGAGGTTTGGGAAATGAATGATCCTGTCACCAAGGTAGTGAGCACAGTACCCCACAGTCAGTGTTTCAACCCTTATCCCCACCCCTGCGGTAGTCCCCCATGTCCTTTGTTGCCATCTTTATGTCCATGAGTACCCATATCCCTTCTCTTCTAAGGTGTCTCTCAAATGAACAATATTGTTCAAATCAATGTTTCTTAAAGGGGCCCGAATCTTCCTTGTTGTATTTATGGCATTTAGAAAGAGAGGTGCAAGAATTAGGATTGTTATGAGATTATGTATAAGAAGCAGGAGTTTTTCCTGGTGGTGGAGATGATGTAGACTTAGACCGCCCCATGACAGCCGGTGATAGTCAGAATATGGCACTGTGCATTCGTGTCTCTGGCCCTCACACCATGACAGTTGGCCACCTCCGAATGTGGACCTGACAATCTGCACCTTCCAGGAGGCAGGAACCTGAAGAGAGCACTCACGGAATCAAAGCCAAGCTCTCAGGACAGAAAATTGAGGCAGGAGCAGAACCTCATACAATTTTATTGGTGACCCAAAGCACAGGTTGTCCAGGTGGACACCAATTTGGAAGGACTGCATCCTTGTTAGTTTGTGCAGTTGGCTGGAAAATAGAGTTATAGGGTCTATGCCTCTGTTCTATCTACCCCATGATTCTCTTTTTCATAAGGAACGATGCTTTTAAACTGTACAGCACACAACAGTAGCATAAAAGAGTAGCATAAAAGAGAACAAATAAAGGATTTAAAATGGCCACCTAATTCTATCAAAAATGCCAAACAAATGGGAATCAATAACAAAACGCTGGCTCCACACTAGGAATGTGGGACACAATACAAAGGGCTTGGAGTTCAGACCAGGTTCTGGCCTATTAAGTCAGTGCTGACTCCATCAATCACAAGCAGCAAACAACAAGGGAATTCACACCTGGGCAAAGCCTGAGGTCTGTGGCAATGGACAGAGCAGACTATTTTGGGGAAACCTTCAGGGAACTGTGGAAATAGGTGAAGACCACTACGTGAGAAGAAATAAGGCTATTTATTTAGCTCTTGGTATAGAAAGGAAGTTGGCTACTGTCACTTGTGTTTGGTAGACTCAAAGACAGGCAGGAGAGTGGGAAAGTGTGATAGTGGGGAAGAAAGTAGGCTTCAGGTGTGCCCTTACTGGAGGCTGCTGGCCTGAAGAAGCTGTGGGCAGCTAACTGTAAGTAGGTATCTTCTGTGATTGGCATGGGGAGCATGTTTGGCTTATTCTGGTTGGTCCTATGTTGGAAACAGGGATAAAAATGGAGAAAGCTGGCAGTCATTGAGAAAGTACTGATTGTTGTGCCATGCAGAAGTTGTGGATTGGAGTTCTATGGTCTCATTTGATCTGGCTATTGTCCATTTCATATATTCAGTCTTGTAAACCAAAAATAAATTTCTATGTCCCTCAGCTAACTGAATCGGCCCCCTCCTCTCAGCCAAGGGCTTTCCAAAGTTAACTGGAAAAACTAGCTCAGCCTTGATGGGAAGAGGAGCCAGAAATGCCTCATTATATCCTACCCTCCTCCCTTTGGAGTTTAGATCAGCATTAACATTAAAACAGATATTTTAAGACTGATCAAAGAGACTGTTCATAGCAATAAGACACCAAATTCCAAACTGACTCTAATATAGCATCACACAACGGATAGCAGGACCTGAAAGTATTTTACCCTAAAATATATTTCTTTGACATATTTTGAAATGGCTCTGTAAAGCTGTCTCTTGAGAAAATCTGCGTTCTGTAGAGAATCCCTATCCCTTTCCAGGTCTTTTCTCTGATCCCAGAGAGAATTAACTAAGAGTCTGGCACTTTTGTAAGTCTGATAAGAAACATTTACGATCTATTCTCTGAAGGCTTCATCTGCATAATAAGAACCTTGGTCTCCATAATCCCTTATCTTAGCCCAGACATTCCCTTCTATTGATTCCAGGTCTTCAGAAAATAAATTAACTCTTCAACCAATTGCTAATCAGAAAGTCTTTGAATTCACCTATGACCTGGAAGGTGATAGGGGCCTTGCAACCCCACCCCATTCCTTAATCCCCCAATCCCCACCAGTCCTGCCTTCCAGTTGAAGTGCCTTTCCTAACCAATGTTCATCTTACAGTTACATTTTTTTCTTTTTTTTTCTTTTTTTTTTTTTTTTTTTGAGACAGGGTCTCACTCTGTTACCCAGGCTGGAGTGCAGTGGCACAATCTCGGCTCACGGCAACCTCTACCTCCTAGGTTCAAGTGATTCTCAAATGCTCAAATGCTTGTGCCTCAGCTTCAGGTGTAGCTGGGATTGCAGGTGTGCACCACCACGCCAAGCTAATTTTTGTATTTTTAGTAGAGATGGGGTTTCACCATCTTAGTCAGGCTGGTCTCAAACTCTTGGCCTCAAGTCATCCACCTGTCTTGGCCTCCCACAGTGCTGGGATTATAGACGTGAGCCACCGCACCCAACTTATGCATTGCTTTATGTGTCTGCCTAGAATCTATATACAAAACCAAGCTGTAGCCTGACTATCTTGGACATATGTTCTCAGGACTCCCTGGGGTCGTTTTTCCTTATATTTCGCTCAGAATAAATCTCTTCAAATAATTTTCAAGTTTGACTCTTTTTATCAACAGAGTCTTATATTTATGTATAGAACCCCAAAATATTATTTCCTTTGTACGTTATTGAGGGACCTTTCAGTGTCATGATTAAGTAGATGACAATGACAAATTTATTTGCATAACATAGATAACAACTACGTACAATACATTAAACATTTAGTCATATTTTAAATTAAAATAAACCCAAACAACTCTTCAGGCTGGAAATTAATCTCAAAGAAGTTCTTAAAGAAAAATCCATTTTTATCTCCCACAAATATCCTAAAACATCATTTCAGTGTCATTGCCACTTCTCTTTGAGGCTGTTTCAAAGTGAAAAAGTGTGATCCTACCAGGTGCAAGCTAAACCTCTTTACAGAGAGAAGGCTGACCTAATTTAGACTGTTGCACCCCTGACAAGTGTTGTACTGTGTGACTAAGTAGCAAGGAAACCTAGAGGGCTGAAACTGGAAGAAATCTTTGGAATATTTGCTTCTTCCCTGCAGCCAGTAAACTGAATTTTTAAACCATATGAAATTTTAGCACCTTCAATATTCTGGCTGACAACTGTAGGCTCATAGCTCAGTGCCAAGGGGAACCTGACTGGCTATCAGAGTAACAGTGCTCCCGGGAACATGATGTACCACTTTCGTTGTTGCTTTCAGTCATCTCTGCCCTCCTTCCTCCACCTCTTGCTAGTCTTTCACACACACCTCCTCTAACACCTCCATTTTCATTTAAATTTCTCCAGGGCAATGCAAATCAAAAACAATTTTTTTTTTCCCCTGAGCTTGACATAGAAAAAGATAGTTCACCTTATCTGGCTCCAAGCCTACCATGACTGACTAGTTTTAGAGTTCATGCCTCTGACTTTTTCAAACTTCATTTCATCTTAAAGAGCACACATTTCCTCATATGAAAGCGCATTTTAAGCACTAAACACACACATGGCAACGTTAGTTTTTGAATCAGTTCGGTTTTACATTTGACTAGAAAAGATATTTTTAAAAAGAAATATGAGAGAATGAAACCCTAGGACACCAATGAGGAATTAAGATTATTTTCACCCACAAATACAAATCTTCCAAAATGCCCTAACACAATTGGGATCGCAGTCACTTCACCAAAGAGAGGCATAGCAAAGCCTCAGGCAGTTATTGAACTCAGCTGCAGGTTCCAGGATCTCTATATGTTAGGTAGTTGGAATGTATTGTCTTATGATCTGGTTACATATGAAAAGTTTCATCGCTGCAAACAATTCAATATACAATTATGGAGAGAGAAACATCAGTGCAACAGGAAAAGTTAAAGACTCTCACTTAATTTATGTAGGATATAACATGATCTCTGGTATTGGTTTTAAAACACCACAGCAAAAAAACAGGGAGAAAGAGACGTAAAAAGATTGGCAGAGTATCAATCACTGTTAAACTGCGTGTAAAGTATTTGTTATATGATTTTTTTTCTGTTATTGTATATGTTCAAAATTTTTACAATAAAGGTTAAAAAACACCTCCCACCTTGGCAAGGGAACTATGAAAGATAAGAAGCCATATGATATCATGTGGGGCAAACTTAGCAGGTACTATCTGCCTAGCAAAGGATAGGCTTCCTGGGTCAAGTGCCTGGCTCTCTTGGGTTCTGAGGTCAGGGAATTCTCTCTTGCTTATTACCATCTGTGGCCACCTGAGAAGATAAATCTAGAAGATGGCCCTTTGAGGGACCGTATTTTTAGTGGCCTGCTTTCTGTTGACATGTGTTCAGAGTCTAGACATTGCTTTAGGGATTTAGCAAACACAGCACTAGCAGCTGGGATCTCGTGGGCAATACAACTCCATTAAAAATGAAGGTTTTTGATCTGTTTCAACTTTTACACTCCTGAGTTAGTAAACAAGGTGAGAAATCTTGCCAGGTGGCTGTTTCCTAGTGGAGAACGCAGTCTAGGAAGAGCTCTTTGGTTTCTCTCTCAAACTCTGCCTCAGGAAGTTCCTAGGAATGGCCTGGAGTGAGCACAGCTCAACTATTTCTTGCTCCAGCACAGAGTCAGATTTCCCCAGTTGTCCCCAAATGTCTGTTGTAGCTGTCCTCCCTTCTCCCACAAATCAGGATCTGACCAAGCTTCACTCACTGCATTTGGATGTTATGTCTTCCAATCTAAAACAGCTGCTTTTTTTTTTTTTTTTTTTGAGAACAATGGTTTTATTTTTGAAGAGACCAATCTAATTGTCATACACACAGTGCTACTTCAAATACTGGTTAGAAAAGTGTTACAGGTCCATGAACGGAGTTGTCTTCACTGACTAAGAATTGCTATGAAAACTATATCACCTGAACGATATGCGTGTATAGCAATGTGACATAGATGATTTCAATTCTTAGGCCAGCTCCTGGTTTTGTGGTGGGTTTATAGCAGATAGATACGCAGCTCAGTAGCCATCTGAAACCCACATGCTATGTGGCGCTGTGATAGAATGCTCTCCGTGTAGGACTTGGCTAATTGTACCTGGTGCCTTTTAGCTTTTTCTTTCTCTTGTATTTCATATAAACTAGAAATTGGGAGAAGGCAGCACTTTCCAATAGAAGTATAATGTGAGCCCAAAATGAGAACCATATACGTGATTTTAAATTTTTGAGTTGCCATATTAAATATGTAAAAAGAAACTGAAAATTAATGTTATATATCTAAAATATAGTCATTTTAATATATAATAAATATAGTAATTTTTAATGAGCTATGTTACTTTTTTACTTTTCATCCTAAGTTTTCAAAATCCAATGAATACTTTATGCTTATACCATATCTCAATTAGAACTAGTCACATTTCAGTAGCTCAGTAGGCACATGTGGCTAGCACTACCATATTGGATGGTATGGGTCTAAGGTCTTGATTGCATTCAGAATAAACATTTTCAGAAACATTTATTGAGAGCTGGGTTCTTCGTATCAGATGATGCATTCTCCACCATTTAAGTTATGGGAAATATCATTTTCTTATCAAAGGCCCGCTTGCTATCTAACCATCATTTTAAGTAAAATATAATCCCATGTGCCAACTAGAAGTACATGGGTAGGAAAATATTTTAATTGGTTATAACAGACCAGTTAGGAAAGAGCAGAACATAAAGAGGACTGTTTTAGGTGACACAGACTCCTTTACAGGCATCAGTAAGTTTGAGGAATTTCAAAATTTGATAACATGGTACCCCATGTTATTCAAGTTGTTCAAACATTCATGTGCCAAGATGGTCTCATTAACATGGCTATTTTACATGTTTAATGTAAAATAATGAGCTGCTATGCAGCAGACAATAGTGTATACCCTAGCAATACTAGCAAGGTATAAAGTTGCAGCAGGAACTGATGCTAATTCTTTGAGTTTTATATCATAAATACCTTAGCCATTTCCTCAGTGTCTGCATAAAGAAACCTTATAACCCAATAGGCTTAAAGATTATCTCAATAAAATTAACTGATGTGTCACACGTTGCCTTTAAAAAATACTACATTTGACTATGTCTTCTTTCAATGTATGCATTCACCATTTAATGACATAAAAAGTGCTTTGGTAGAAATTTTGTTAGTAAATTGTGTATTGAGCATTTATCATGGGTTCAAGTCGGAGGTAACTTAGCTCCCTTTTAAAGTTGGTTCCCATTGAATTTGACAAGGGACTAAGTGGAATTGAACACTCCCCATTTCTTGAGCCCGTTCTAAATAGGATTGGCTGACTGCCTCCATCAGGGCTGCCTTTCTTTTGGGTATCCCTGCCCTGGGTAGGACGTGCAGGAAACTGTCATCATGGTTTCTGACCTTTCCTCAGCAAAAGGAGGAAGGCAGGCTAAGACGAGACAGCCCAAAGAGACGGAGGTTCTCAGTGTACAGCTAGGGCACCAGTCTCCCACCCCATTTCTCTTAGACCTCTAGAGTCAAGCCACTTTTGGCGGGCCCAAAAGAAGGCACTAATATTTTCTTTTTTAAATTCATACATTTATTGTGTATATAGAGAAAGACCTACTCCTTCAAATAGCTCAGCATTCAAAATGTGTTAAGCTTTGTCTCTGGTCAAGCTCTCTGAGCACTGAGGGCTGCTGAGGATTTACTAAAAGCCTGAGAAATAAAAGGTGAGGAACTATCTCTGTTGTGTTCTCTACCTACAAAGTGGGAATTGAAACAGCCTTGTTGTTAAAACCTTTCAAATTCTTTGGCTACAGTCGCAAACCAAATTATAAAATATTATTTTGTCCCCTTTTTAGTGTGTTGAGAGTAGCTTCAGTTCAATGCCATAAATTACTACTAAAGGGATGAAGAAATGAAATCTGCTTTTATTCAATGAGTGTGTGATTCCAGTTTACAGCCTCTGCCATATTGTGCCGTCGCTGAAGATCATTTCTCATTTCCCAGCATACAGTGTCTACTACTAAGGCAAATGAAAATCAGTTGGAACCCCCCACAAAATAGAAGTTGGTTTCTAATTATCGTATGTTGTCAATGAGCTTATCAATGTGTGAACATTGCCCTTAGCAAACTGGTACACTACATGTACATATTGTACATAAAATATATAATCTTCTCTAAGCTAGCATAAGCTTTTCTTCCATGGGCTAACTAACATGCATAAGCTGGTTTTATGTTACAGAACAGAGGGAACAGAGTTGCTGTGGAAAGAACAAAGCTCTTAGCCCTTCTTTATGTTCAAGGTAGTGGCATGTGGCTCATGAAGAGGCAGTGCAGTGCAGTGGAGAGAGTAATGGCTTTGATTCAAAAGGCCCAGCTAATTTTCTCAACTCAGCCTGTGTAATCTGGATGAGATCAGGCAAACATAAACCTCTCTGAGTGACGGTTTCATACTCTGTAAAATGGAGATGAGGATACCTTTCTTAGAGAGATGTGAAGAGGTTTAAATGAAATGATATACCACTTCATCTCCCATGATTCAATATCCTTCCATGGCACCTACTCCACAATACCTAGCTTGAGATTAATCCAACAGCTGATTTCTCAATGCCTATACCCAGCTGATGAGTCCTACTGGAGAAGACTTCATAGCGTGAAATCTCCAAACTGAAGGAAAAACTTTATTTTAAATAGGAGGGAGTACTCATGAGTACATAGACGTTGAAGTCTGGACACCACCCCTGGGTTTTAAAACAAGATAATTATAGATAATCTTGGGGGGTCTCTATCACTTGATACTCTCCAACCTAAGCTGGGTGCCCTGGATACCTGGCCTTTCCTTCTGTTTTCCTAGTCAGGCTTGCCTCCTTTCTCTCTCCAAGCTATTTTTAAAAAAATTAATTTCTCAAACCTTATATGCTATGACCTAATTCCAACTCTCAGCAAATGACTTTGTCTCTTCCTGTTCTTGGAAAAGAGAGAAAGAGGAAGAGAACAATATAATGGGAAGTCTCTGGACTTTCTCTGCCCTACACTTAACCTTACAGCATTCCCATTCATTTTTCCTCTTCTGTCTTCTCACTGTGGGAGAATGGACGTGTTCAAGGCTAGTCCTCTTTAAGTTCTGGATCCCATCCACATCACCTCCTGAGGACCTAGTCGGTTAATCATTCACTTTCTTCATCTTATGCTCATTTCTCCCTTTGATAGTGACACCTAATTATGTTCAGCATCTTCATTGTAACGAAAGAAACCTTCCTTAGATCTGACTTCTTTCATTGCTGGGAGCCAATGGTCTTTACTTCCCTTTCCCACCAAACTTCTATGAGAAGCCTCATTTTCTGCCTCACTTTTATTCACTCATCAACCCACTGAAATTTGACTTTTACTCTACATCTTCATAAAAGCTATTTTTCCCGAGACCATCTATAATTATCTTCTTTTAAAACCCAGGGGTCATGTCCAGGTCTTTACATTAATTTCTATGTACTCATGAGTACTCCCTCCTATTTAAAATAACCATTTTCCTTCAGTTTGGAGATTTCACACCCTCCTTGAATTTCCTCTTACTTCTCTGCCTTCATATTCTCAGCATCCTCTGCCAGTGCATTCCTATGATGTGATATTCCTCGGGTTTCCATTCTGGGATTTCACCCCTTCTCACGTCTACACTATCTTCTTGGGTGATTGCACCCACTTTCATGTTTTCAGCTAGGAATAATGAAGCTAGTAGCTATGACTGCAGGCCAGTCTGGTTACTAAGCCTCTACAGACAACAGTACTGTTGGTGTAATAATTCAGAGGGACCCCATGAATGGGGGAAATTTCTCTCTCTGGTGACTGTGTGTCTGGAATTGGTTCCTTCCAGTGGATTCTTGGTGTCACTGACTTCAAGAATAAAGCCACAGGTGCCTGGTATTTAGCCCCCAAATTCTAAGGAAAAATAGGACAGAATAGCAAACGAAAGGGGTCTGATGGTACTCACCGCTTGGCGATAGTCGATGGTCCCTTCGTGGTCGCCAAAATGTGTCCAGAATTGGTTCCTTCCGGGTGGGTTCGTGGGTGGGTCCTGGCTTCAGGAGTGACGCTGCAGACCTTTGCGGTGAGTGTTACAGCTCATAAAAGCAGCACAGACCCAGAGTGAGCAGCAGCAAGATTTATTGTGAAGAACAAAAGAACAAAGCTTCCACAACGTGGAAGGGGACCAGAAGGTTGCCCTTGCTGGCTCAGGTGGCCTGCTTTTATTTCCTTATTTGGACCCACCCACATCCTGCCGATTGGTCCATTTTACAGAGAGCTGATTGGTCCATTTTACAGAGAGATGATTTGGTCTGTTTTACAGAGTGCTGATTGGTCCGTTTTGACAGAGTGCTGGTTGGTGCGTTTACAAACCTTTAGCTAGACACAGAGTGCTAACTGGTGCATTTACAATCCCTTAGCTAGATAGAAAAGTTCTCCAAGTCCCCACTTGACCCAAAAGCCCAGCCAGCTTCACCTCTCAATTGCAAGGAATGCTATTGAAAGAGAAGGGAATAGAAAATATTAAGTCAGAGATCACACAAACTCAAAACCTACAAACTATCGGAATTGCTGTGGCTCCTTCTATAACTCAATATTCATAAAACTAAAGAATTCTACAAAGTATATGCTGTTAGTTGGCTTACATATTCAGGTGACCTTGATTTATATGAGATGTGTTTTCTCTATATTGAAGGTCAAATGCTAATTTTTACCTAAAACGTGTATTCTTTGCTTGTGAGAAGAATGTGAAATTCTTTGTTTGATTAACACTACATAATATGTTTTCAAGTTGTCAGGACTGTAAATATTCAAATGAGAGAAGTCATTGTACTTTAGTAGCATGTACACCCGTAGTTCTGGCTAATGAGCACAAATATAAAAGCCTAATTATCACTGCTGTTTGACACTCCATGGAGTGTTGACAGCAGGTAAGATCCCTTATAGGGTGTAGAAAAAATGCAAGTCTCTGACCTGAATGAAGATTGATAGTCCCTAAAAAAATATGGTTTTAATTGGTCATCAAATATGTCATTACATTTACAAAAATTAATTTTGAAAACAATTCTTGTCACAATGCCATATTAGTCTTAAGTGTTAACACAAATGAAAACAAAGGCAATATTTGCCAAATATATTTTAATCACCTATTCTGTAGATAGAAATACATGACCAGTTTTCTGTGTTGGGGAGTACAGTCTTCTGAACTGTGGCTGAAGCTAGGCTTGATGGTAGCTCTATAAGATGCACTTCTGTGTATGGTGGTCTTCTGCTATTTTCTGGCATTGCAAGGCTAACTGTGGCCTGGTCTCTGCCTCACCACTTCTATTATAAGGCCTACAAGTGATCCATCTACATCAACTGAACCATGGAAAAGGTTAAAGGAAGCTCCATGAGCAGTGTGATCAGTGTGATCAGTTGCCAGAGAAAAATGGTCCTAGTGAAGCAGGTGACTTAAAATGATGAAAAGCTCTTCACCAGGCAGACAGCAAAAGAAGTGGATGGGAACTAGGTCATGCAAAACATCATTAACAAAGTCATCTAATAACTTATTATCTAAATCAGGGCACTTTTGATAGTTAAAGGGAGTTATTTAATAATTATGCTGGAAAAACAGGCCAAAATTGGGTAAATAGAAACAAATTATCACTCTAACTTAGTACTCCCATTTTTCAAAAAGAAAGAGAGTTTTTTGTTTGTTTGTTTGTTTTTTGTTTGTTTGTTTTGAGATAGAGTTTCACTCTTGTCGCCAAGGCTGGAGAGCACTAACATAATCTCGACTCACTGCAACCTCTGCCTCCTGGGTTCAAGTGATTCTCCTGCCTCAGCCTCCAGAGTAGCTGGGATTACAGACACTCGCCACCATGCCCAACTAATTTTTTGTATTTTTAGTAGAGACAGGGTTTCACCATGTTAGCCAGGCTGGTTTTGACTCCTGGCCTCAAGCAATCCACCCACCTTGGCCTCCCAAAATGCTAGGATTACAGGTGTGAGCCACTGGGCCAAGCCGAGTTATTTTTTAAATTACTTTTTTTTTTCTATTCCTTTTTCTCCTTTTCTCCTGTTCCCCACTTCCTACTTAGCTGTTTAGAAATGCAATTATAAACTTTACCTTCCCTTTACCAGACATTCCCTACATAGCAAGCTAATCTATGTACTCACTTAGAAGCTCCAGAGCTAGAACTCTCTCCCACCAGAGGATTGCCTCAAGAGACAACAGTCAATTTACAATCTAAAATATCTGCATGATGAAACTCTTTCCCACCTGGAGAGCATCTTGAGACAACAGCCATTTTACAACCTAGTTCTGCCCACAATAGCACCACTCGCTAGACCAGCTGGTGGATAAGGCACTGAAGTGAGTCCTCTAGACCCCCACCTGCTTGCTCTCTCTCCTGCATACTGTTCATGCCAAGTTCCCATTTAAAGCCCCTGATTTCTTCCCCCAAAGCTAAACAGTACCTTTAAAGGCAGGAGCCTGTACTTCTTCCCCTAAGCTAAGCTTTGAAACAGAATCACTTTCTTTATACCAGAACTTGCTCTTGTTAATTGGACTCTGCTAGTGGCGAGCGACTGAACCTGTATTTCTGTTACAACCCTACTTTTATGCCATGCTTGTGTGATGAAAAGAGGCTAAATGGGCTTAAGCTTGGACTGTGAAATGAATAAATTTGCATTCTTAAAGGTCATTTTTGGTGGTAGTGCAGTAGATAGCTAGGAAGAAAAAGAGTGTTGTCACAGAAAAGTCACTTGGTTGGTTACAAAAAACCATCTTCTAGATGACAGTGCTAAGAGCCTCTTCTAAGGCAGAGACCACGAGCAAACAGAAGAGGCAATACATTTGAAAAATATCTAGAAGTTAGAATCAGTAAGGATGGTGACTAGAATTGGAATATTAAGAGGAGGGAGCATTCTGGGACCACTACAGAAGTTCCAGGTTGGGTGACTGTGTTGATAATAGTGCAACCAAATATAATAAAGATCTTAGAAGATCGGTAGGTGGTGTAGAGGGAGAGCATAAGATTTGTCTTGGTAGACTTAGCTTGATATGTTTGTGGGACATTGTTTTGTAGAAATGTCTAGTAGTTGATTGGAAAGAGGAATGGATATTTAGAAGAAAAGTCAAAGCTACAGATGAATACGTGAAACTATTGTGATTACCAAACAACTCGTCTTCAGTGGAATGTTCCTTAGTGCAAGTACTTGCTTGAATTCCTGGAAGACACTCTGTTTTTTCAGGATTAATTCTTTTAATGTGAATGTGTCTACTAGAAATACAACTGTAACAATACTTTCTATTGCATTCGTGTTTTATAGCAAATGCTATATCTATCTAATTGGAGAATATTCCCCTATCTAATTGGAGAATATTTGTTTTTATATAGTTTTACTTCAATACGTTTTGCACAGGTTGTTTCCAAAACAATCACACATAAAACTAGAAGGATTGTAGCATCCACTGACATACATTGAATAGTGCTAAAATAGCAGCATTAGGCCTAAAGTTGTGATCCACATCACACATTCCCTTCTATTGTTACATCTATCATTGTCACCGAGGCACATTGAGGCATGTTGCATTGAAACAATGTAACTAGGAAACACTACCATAAGCTCAAACACACAGACCCTCATTCATTTACTGTTTAGTTATTAAGGCCCTATGACATTCTCAGTGCTTTAAAAGATAGGATTCAGTAAGCAAAACGTGCTCTTTCACTGCTACCTATAATGCAGTTGCAACATTGATTTTGGTTGAGAAGATGTGAGGTTGTCCTATATGACTCTTAATTTCTATCTCTGACCTTGCTATGAATACATTTTTTTAATTTTTTTTCTGGGTCACAGCCTTTTTAAGTTGGAGTAGTATAAAACTTAATTAGTGGACAAAATTTTCAAACAGCAAATATTTAATTTATAACAAGTTCGATAACGTCACCCTCCCACTTAGACTTTTTCAGTGGCTCCCAATCCCTCTAGGATAAAATCTAAACTCTTTGGCATGTCATATAAGGCCAATCATGATATTTCCTGGGCCTGTCTCTCTAACTTTTTGAACTCCACCTACTCCTGCACATTCCTCTGTCCAGTCGTATGGGCTTCTTCTTCACTTGTATTGCTCACAACGGTCCCTTTTCTTCTCATTTTGGGTTATGCTTTGTTCCCTTGATAGCTATTCTCCTTGTCCTAGATAACTCTTACATGACTTTCAAGATGGTGTTATTGAAACATCTCTGAGAAAGTCTTTATTTCCAAGGCTGAGTTCAGGGCTCCTCCTACTTGCTTTTATAACAATCTGTATTTATTTTTATTCCAGTTCTTACCATGCTTTTACTATCTGGGATTAATTTATTGCTTGCAGTAGATAGTTTCTTGATGCCAATAACCATGTTTTAATCTTAATATCCCTAGCACTTTGCTCAATACCTATATTATGTAACTTTGAAATGATTCCAAACACCTACATAATTTGCAACGTGAGTGATGTATATTTTGCTGTGATAGAACTTGGAGTGCATTCCTCCTTTTCTGGAGAATGGGACATCTTATCAGAATCCACATGTGTGAACATGGAGTATACTTGCCCTGCCCTTGGGAATGTGATATCACACCTTAATCAGACCCCATATGTGAGCTACTGACCTCAACTACTGGACTTCAAAACACAATAAACTCAGGAGTTTGGCAGACACTGTAAGAGCTGAGGCCGTGACAGGCTGCACTTTCAGCTGCCTTGCCAAGACTCACAGCTTAGGCAGCCACAGCACCACACCCTATTAGCCTTTGAAGTTATCTCCAAAGCCTGGCCTGGCAGCACCAACACCACCCTCCAACTTTGGACTTATCATGGATATCTGCTGTGTTGGATCTCTGCTGTGTTGGATGCCAGCTCTCCTGAGAAACCTTTCATATAAAGGTACACCTTAACCTTTAATTGGACTTTACTTTCCACAGAGGTCTGCTTCCATCCTAATTGATTAGCTAGAGTTTAACAGCTTTGGAACTCACTCACTATGTGATGTACCTTGTCTATCAAAATCAAAGGTATTCCCTGTGAGTTTGTTCTCATTGTTCTCCCCCCTCTTTAAGCACTGCGAACCTAACAAAAGATTCTCTTTGTATTAAAATAAACCATCTGTTTCATGAAATTATACTTTGATCATCTCCTTATTTTAACCATACAAAAACAACCTGGCACCTGGGAGCTGTTCAATAAGTGTTTGCTGAATGAAGCCATGAGTGAATGAGCGAAAGAATGAACACACTCCCCTGTGGCATCTTGCCCTCTAGGACTTTAGTATTTCTTGTCTCCTTCCTTCCTGGTCCCTTTTAGTTTACCCTTCACTAAGTCAAGTTGAGGAAAACGTCTCCCCGCACCTATGTGTGGTGCAGTTGTCCTTACAGGGCAATGTTCAGGAGATTCATGTGTGCTTTGGCATTGGCCTGCTCCCACCTTGCCTTTTTTTAGGTCCTTCTTAGAAGAATGCTCTTTACTGCATGACCTCAGCCCTAGATAAGTAGAACAATGCGAGATGCAGTTCCTGTGTGAGTTCTTGCATTGATTCAGAGGTGAGAGTGGAGTGCTAGTGAGCTTTCACCGCCCAGGCACCTGTCCCAAGTCTTAATAACTACAGATAACCTTGTTGCTGGCCCAGCTTCCCAACAGCTACATCTCCCATGAGGTGATGGAGACAATTAAGAAATGGCTACTTTGGGAATAATTTTGATCCAAAGAAGGATTTATTTGCAAATGAGAAGGATAGGATGTGAGCCTGAGGAAACACAGCCACGTTATCTTAAAGCAATGGGCCTCCATCTTTAGGAGGTGAAAGAAGTTTTCTAGGGGGCTTTATAAAATTTTGAATCCTGCTAGGCACAGTGGGTCATGCCTATAATCCCAGCACTTTGAGAGGCCAAGGCAGGAGGAATCACTTGAGGCCAGGAGTTCAACACCTGAGCAACTCCCGAGCAACATAGCAAAACCCTGTCTTTACAAAAAATAAAAAAAATTAGCTGCACATGGTGGCATGTGCCTGTGGTTCCAGCTACTCAGGAGGCTGAGGTGGAAGGATTTCTTGTGCCCGGGAGGTCCAAGCTGTAGTGAGTTGTGATTGTGCCACTGTACTCCAGCCTGGGTGACAGAGTGAGACCCTGTCTCAAAAAGAAAAAAAAAAAAAGAAAAATATGTTGAACTCTATAAAGTGATGGGGGCATTCTAATGCTCTATATTTTGGTGCGATCTCACAACAAACCCAGGGGGTAGATTTTCTAAGCATCAAAGAAATGATTTCATAAG
This sequence comes from Symphalangus syndactylus, assembly GCF_028878055.3. Classification (NCBI taxonomy): domain Eukaryota; kingdom Metazoa; phylum Chordata; class Mammalia; order Primates; family Hylobatidae; genus Symphalangus; species Symphalangus syndactylus. Next base: position 70,758,373 of record NC_072423.2, on the reverse strand, counting down.
TCTATGCCACAAAACTCCAGAGGAAAGAAAGGGCCGGAGACAGTCAAGGGCTTTGAAAGATGAAATTCTGCCTAGGTCACTGCTTTTAACCTCAGCAAGTAAGAAAGGGACATGAAACCCAAAGAACTCACACAACACGGTAAGTCAGGCAATGTCCCAGTGGAACACCTTTTAAAATCATACATATACACATATATATATATATGGGAATAAATAAACAAAATAACCACAGACAAATAAAACTTTAAAAAATTATGTCAGGAAGAATCTGTAGCAAAAATAACTGAGACTTACAAAGGAATGCAAAGAAGAATGGCAAAGGGCATTCTGATGTATGTTCAATGCAGTAATTTTCTATTACTACATAAAAACTCACTTCAAACACCCATTTATTATCTTACTGTTTCCATGGCTTAGCTAGGTCTTCTGCTTATGACCTCACAAAGCTTCAATCAAGGCATTGCAATCTCATCTGAGGCTGGAGTCCACTTTCAAGCTCATGTAGTTGCTAGAGCTCATTTCCTTGCAGCTACAGAATTCATGGTGGCTTGCTTTTTTCAGGGCCAGTGGGAGAGAGAGAGTCTTTGCTGCTTTGAGTCTGTGAGCTCAGGGAAAGCCTAAATTCTCTTTGAAAGAGCTCTGTGGATGAGGTCAGGCCTTTCCAGGGCAAGCTTCTTCTTCATTAACTAAAAATCAACTAATTAGAGACCTTAATTATGTCATCTGAAAACTCCCGTTTGTTTTACCATATAAAGAAACACAATCATGCGAATGACATTCCATCACTTTTGCCATATTCTATTGATTAGTAGCAGGTAACAGGTTCTGCCCACTCTCCAGGATATGGGATTACCCATGGACGTGACTCACTGGGGGTCACTGCAGGATGTGTTTGCCACATTTGGAGAGAGGAGACGTGGCTCCACTCACTAGAACAATTATCAGGCACACAGGATGCAGCAGCTAATGTTAGGCATGGGGATTCTGAGGTGAGTAGATCACTTTCCCCGCCTTCCTTGAGATAGTCTTTAGTTTAGTGCAAAATATAGGCCAGAGATTTGAGGCCAATGAAGAGAAAACAAATCTCTGTCTCTTATTTTGTTTCTAACTTCTTATGAAATCATGGTGAGGATCTTCAAACTGAAAAGAACAGACCTAGAGCGGGGAATGAAGAGCAAGGTGGATAAAGGAATAATACTCTAGAAGCACTTAACTATCCTGAATGCATCAATGACAATTTGCCTAATAAATATCATTGAAGGTAGGGAGAAAACTTATAAGTAAGGATGCTGAAGTGTTGTCACTGATCTTTGAGCAATCAAGAAAAGAAGTGCTGGAAGACTGAGCTAAGAAAATATTCTAATGAAAATGTATACAGCAAATATTGTTTGGAAGAACTCTGTGTGTAGACATCAGGTTCAAGCTCTACAATTCTGTTTGGTGGCCTGGGCAATTTGTGGAGCTCATTTTTCTCCTATGCCAGCTTCGAAGATCTGGACATGATGCTTAAGGGTTGACCCCATTGTCCCTCAGACACTGAAGGGATGCACATTCTTCCAAAAAGGATGTGGAAAAGTATGGTTATACTTCTCTTTACTGAAAGCATAGAGCACAATAGGAAATAAGATTACATTCCAGAAAACTGGAACAATCTCATTGAAGCTGATTATATGAACTAATGCACCTACTTCTTTTCTCCCAGTTTTGATGCTAGGAATAAAGGGTGAGGGAGGGGAGGAGAGAGAAAGAGTGAAAGACATTAAAAGCTAAGGAGCTGATGTTTACAACCAGTTTTGGAAGCAGATCTTAAGCCTTGCTGTCTTCATAATAGGCATTTTCAGACCCTGAATTGCAAGGTTAGCATTTTCCCAAGAATAACCTAACAGAGCTCTCAAGATAATTCCTCAAAGGCCAAGGACCTAAAATATCTGCCGCGTGTTCTTCTATCTCTTGCCAGAGCAATCAGGGATCATTCTTCAGCGTCCTGAAGAGTGTTTTCTTTGTCGCTGCTTCGCAGGCAACACAAGTGCTGCGCAGCTGTGCTCCTACTAGGCCTCTGCGCAGAGCCACCTGACTTCCTGTCGGGCACTGAGCTCCCGCACACCGCTACTCCACAATCCAGAGAATTTGCTTCAATTGGTGGAATTTGCAGCAATATGTCCCTTGAGTGTCCTTGTCCGAAATGATTTTTCTCTTCCTCTAGCCTCTCTGAGTCAGCTGTGTTTGGACTTGAAACGGAAGCTATGCACAGCAGCCTCAGAGGTGTGACTGTGCCCAGAAGCAGTGCACACTTCATAGGGTTGCCGAAGGGAAAGCTGCTTTTAGTCCAGGAGTTAACCTTTGGGAATTCAGAATATCTGGGCTTTATCCAAGCCATGTATCCCTTTTCCCGTCTAAAACCACCCACAACTTAAAAAATATAAAATAGAATAAAATAAAATAAAATAAAACCTCTTAGATTACTTTTCCCCTGATGAGCCTCATTCCCTATTATGGCAGAAGAGAAATAGCATAAAGTCTGAATTTCTTATTAAAGCAAGCAAGATCCTGTGATTTGAATGCTGCTCAACCTCAACTTCTGTTACCCGCTTAAACAGAGCTGGAGCAAGTTCAAAATCACGTGTAAATCCTCAAATACATTCTGTTCTCCTAGGTCTGTGTAAAAGTTCCCAGTTTTCTCAGGCATGAAAGTTTCTCCCTGCTTGCCTCTGCTGGGCTTCTGTTCATGTCTCCAACCTGACTTCAACATTGACCTCTGATGTGGATCCTTCTCTTACCCTTTCAACTTCCCCAGACCACAAGCACTTTCTCTTCTTTGCCCTTGCACTTGTTATTTGGAATGTAATGATCTGCTTTCCTGTTTTTCCCCCTTACAACAAAGCTTTTAAAAAATTTGTGGAAAAATGGAATTAAAACATAAAATTTAAAAATGTAAACTTTATTTCTCACCATAAGCTCCATCAAGTTCAAGACACTTTTGTGAGTGATGATCTAGCCATTTAGCCCATCCCTAAAGAACTGAGGGTCTTGGGAATTTAACTATGTCAATGCAGTCTTTTTACATTATTACCTGAAGAAAAAGGGATGCCCTTTACAGATTTTGTTTTTAAGATTAGGAAACAAAAAGAAAGAAGAAGCCAAGTCAGGACTATAAGGTAGATGCCTAATGATTTCCCACAAAACTCTTGCAAAATTGCCCTTGTTTGATGAGAGGAATGAACAGGAACATTGTCATGATGGAGAAGGGCTCTCTGCTGAAGCTTTTCCTGGGTGTTTTTTGGCTAAACCTCTAGCTAACTTTCTTAAAACAGTCTCATAATAAGCAGATGTTATCATTCTTTGGCTCTCCAGAAAGTCAAGACACAAAATGCCTTGAGCATCCAAGAAAAAGTCTGTGACAGTGGCCTTTGCTCTTGACTGGTTTGCTTTTGCTTTGACTGGACCACTGCCACCTCTTGGTAGCCATTGCTTTGATTGTGCTTTGTCTTCAGGATTGTGCTAGTAAAGCTGCATTCCATCTCCTATTACAATTCCTCAAAGAAATGCTTGATCCTACTTGTTTTAAAATTTCCATTGAAAGCTCTATTCTTGTCTGAAACTAATCTGGCTGCCACAGTTTTAGCATCCATCACATGGAAAGTTTGCTCAACTTTAATTTTTCCATCAGAACTGTGTAAGCTGAACCAATTGAAATGCCTGTGGTGTTGACTATTTTCTGCTGTTGATTGTTTATCCTCTTCAATGAAGGCATGAACAAGATTAATTTTTTCCTTGCAAACTGACGTGGATGGTCTGCTGCCACAGTCTTCAGCTTCAACATCCACTTGTCCCTTCTTAAAATAAGTTATCCATTTGTAAACTGTTGATTTCTTTGGAACATTGTCCCCATACACTTTTCGTAAGACACCAATGACTTCACCATTCTTCCACCTAAGCTTCACCACAAATTTGATGTTTGTTCTTGCTTCAATTGTAGCAGAATTTATGTTGCTCTGATAGAGGTATTTCTGAAACTCATGTCTCATCCTTCTTAGTGCCTCAAACTAGACTCTGTTCAGACATGTTATAACAAGATAGTTCAAGATCATTTTGGTACAAAAAATGAAAATCTATGTAGTTTTTTCATAATACACATTTTCCATAATCCATTTGAAGACCTCTCATATTTAAGCACAATGAGAAGTGGCACCATATATTTATACCCAAATCCATAAGAAGTACTTTTACTTAGCAATAAATATTTGTTAAATGAATGATCTTTGCCTCATGCAAAAAGCATAGTAGGGAGGCCCAAGGAGGTGGAAATTTTCCAGTTTTCACACAAAATATTTCTCTTTGAACTCTATAGACTGATGACTATTATCTTGAGAAAAGCAAACCTTAAAAAACTTCGTGTTATTTTACCAGTGTTAACCACAAGATCTTGGTATGTTACTAAGGCATGACACAGTTCTTACACTTTTAGAGGCATATACTGACAGATCTTATACTGTTAGAGGCAATTCCTGAGAATAATTTAGAATTAAGAATATGTACCCTAGGTATGACTATGAAAGTCATTGAGAAGCAGTTTGTAATTGAAACAGTGGAAAACATGGAGCCAGATAAGATTTTGTAAAAATGAATTGAGACATTAAAAGTTGTGTTTGTGACAAATTTACCAAGGAGTGACTTTGGAAAGTGATCTATTCCTTTTTTCCTGTGAATGTGGAAATTCCTTCCACTTCATCACTGATGTAGGACTGTTTAGCTTCTATTTAAACAATTATAGTAACCAGGAGCTTAGGATTTTATAAGAAATAGCTATGATTGTAAATATACTCTTTTTTCATATTTACTTGACCACTTTCTACCTACAACTTCTGCCCATTGGCTGTAATTTTGAGTCTTGGAAACTACAAAGATGAATCAGCTTTACATGTTGGGTGAGGGCGGTGATTGGCTTTATTTCAAAGTCTTCTTTGTTTCTGGCAAAATATCCTGGTTAATTTGTGTAGACTCTCATTAACAGAGTCTTACTAATTTGTCAAACCCTTCTTTAAAATATGTGTATCTTACTTGGAATAGTCTAAACTTCACAGAATAAAATACAACTCTTGTTATTTTTACTCTAAAATTCTATTATTTATTAAAACTTGATATGAAATTTACCTTTATATTTTGGTTGCATTTATTATTCCATGTTTTCATTATGGCCCATGAAAAAAATCTAGAATTATAATTTAAACTGCTGCTCAATTAGGACTCACTAGATCTTCATTTATGCATTTAAAATTTAGAGTAATGTCTTTATATCCTTTAATATGTTTTGTTAGTTTCACCATAGCTATTCCATCAATCAAAACGATCTTGAAACTTGATTCTGTCAACCTTCTTATTAACTTTGCATGATAGCTTTGTTTGGTACATGGATTTGATAAAATTATCTTCTAATCATATGTCATCATCCAGTTCCCTTTACCAATCATTTTCAAGCAGTCAATATGAGCTAAACATTGAAGGGATGAAAATTAAATAAGTGGGGGAGGCCAAATGATTTCTGCCCAGGAGTATAAAATGGCCCTGTGGAACAGTCATTTTGTAAGTAAACACAACCCAAGGTGCTACATGCATACCTTAGTGGAACCTGAACAAGATCTGGGGGAGTGTAGAAAAGGCAGAGTTTCTTTCCCTCATAGGATCAGAAAAAAATGTTGTGGAGAAGGTGGCATTTGAAGTTAAAGGTCATGAATGTTGAACAGAATTTCACCAACATGAGAGCACTACATAAATGATATTATAGACCAGGGGAATATCATATAGCAAGGATGCAGGGATGGATAAACTCAGGACATTTTGGGGCATGATGTGGCACCAGGAAGCTAAAGACCCACAGATAGAATACAGCACAAGATAAGAAGGATTATGTACTAGAGCCAGATTGTTGGGGCACGAAAGCATGCAAAGGAACTTGGGGTTATTCTAGACCCTTGGAAGCCACTAAAAACTTTAGAGCAGGAAAGTGATATGATTAGATTTGGTTTTAGAAAGAACTATTGGCTCTGTGTGGTATGTACTGAAGAAGCTAGAAAACCAAGAGGGGAGTTCAGGGGCTGTAGCAATAATAATAGTAACTATAAGTAATACTGAAATGACATTTATAATTTATATGTTGCTTTTACATGTGATCACATGATTTAATGTCAAAGTTCATATGAACTAGCACTGTGCTAATAGGCATGAAGAAAGGATGGATTAGATGCCATGGAGGAGGGGTAGAATAGACAGAGCTTGGCAACTAATTATATGTGGAATACTAAGAATAAAGCAAGTTGCAGGTTACTCTGGGGTTTCTAAACAAGTAGCCTGGAAGGAGCAGGCACACTCAAATGGAACATGTGAGAAGAATATGATGAAGGATATTTACAAAGACGAGGGCAGAGATAAGGGGAACCTACAGAGGAGAATGCTGTTTGCCAGAGACATTACCATAACTAGGCCTGAAGGGGCAAGGCAAGGGAGTGGTTACCTGAGTAGTTGCCTGAGTGATTACCAGTCCCTCAACACCAACAGGAGCTGTGTACTTTAGTAGAAGAATGTAGCCAGCCCAGGTTCACCCTGAAGGCGGAAATGTAAGGAAGTGAACACCTCAACCCCACTCTTGCCCTGCTGCTGCAGCTTATTGGCTGATATCAACCAGAAGCCAGGGGGCAAGGAGGTTGGCCGGCCATGCCCCTTATCCTGTATCCGTATAAACCCCAAGCCCCAGGCTCCACCAGCACATGAGTACACGAGCAGATGAGGAGACGAGCAGAAGAGCAGAAGAATGGCAGAATGGTGTGACAGAGAGAAGAGAAGAAGCATCTGAATACCAAGAGGAGTTCAGCTGGGGGCATTCAGAGAGGAGATCAGCCACTGGATGGCCAAGCTCAGGGGGAAGATCATGTTCCCACTCCATCCCCTTTCCAGCTCCCTGTCCATCCCACTGAGAACCACCTCCACCACTCAGTAAAACACCCACATTTGTCCTTCAAGACCATGGGAGACCTGATTTTTCCTGGACACTGGACAAGAGCTCAGGATACAGAAAGCTGTCACACTGCCCCTCTGCCCTTATGACAAGACAGAGGGTCCACTGAGCAGTTTAACACTTAAGCTGTCTGTGGATGGCAAGGTTAAAAGAGTGCACTGTGACACACACCCACTTGGGCTTCTGGAGTTGCAAGCATCCACCCCTTGACACTGCCATGGGGCCGGAGCCCAGGGTCACTCACCCTGGCTCCTGTACATGCCCATCTGTGTGCTCTCCCCTCCCATAAGGGATTTGAGCATGCAGCACAGTGGCCAAACAGATGAGCCACACCCCTGTTGCACATCCTGTGAGGGGTATCAGGGAACTCTCCTGTTTCACTGTCACCATTCATTATGTCGGAATTGTTGGTAAGAATTTATTGACTAAGACAAGGCTTGTGAAACAACTAGACATGCCTTCCAGCTTGTGTCTTTGTTGCCCATCCATTGCTAATTTTGTGGACGCATCAACGTTGCATATGTAGTTGTGTCACCAGCTGAGAGTCCCCCTAAGTGCATATTTTCTTCTCTCCGAAAGTACTTTGCCACAGAATTTGTGGAATCAACATAATGACATGTTCATTGTCCATCATGATTCCAAAACCAAGTAAATTTGTGAAGACAAAGCAAAATATTTAATCTGATCAAATGTAATCTCTTAGTGAATGCTTTTGCATTCTGACTGAAATCTAGATCTTTTTACATGAGCACAAGCTCCCTGTTTCACGTTAGTCCTTTTATTGATGGCGAATATCAAACCTGTCAGTTTACAGTTTTTTGTGTCTTTTCATTTATTAGAGACAGAAAGACAAAGTGACAGACAGACACACATGCACACCCACATCACAGAAAAGAAAGATAAGGGAGCCTATAAAAATTAATATTCAAATAATGTAAATTGGCCAAGAACATATGTCTTTCAGGATATTGATCTATTCATTATTCCAGCCTAGTTGGAAGCCACTAAATTTAATAAATGCAGCACACAACTTTAAATCCTGTGAGAATTACCCACTGTCTCATGCTCCTTTTGATTCACATACCTGAGAATTTCTACTCCACCATCACCATTTCCTTTAAAGCCATCACACAAAAGTACTGTTGTAAGTAGTGTAGCTGCCTTGATTTGCATATGGCCCTATTAGTTTCCATATCTATATTACAGGATTTTTGTAAAAAAGAAATGATGTCCTGGTCACTTCAGTTGGTGTTTAGTAATGATTGTTGAGTGGTTAAATGAATGAATGAATGAACAGATGAAAGAATGGTGGAGGAAGTGGTAAAAAATGGCTTCAGCTTTGTTTCTTTGTGTATCCTTGGAACTAATTTCCCTCTTCCATTTATAATAATGCTCTATACTTTCATCTGTCATTCACATCTTTTCATAGTTACTCTGTGGTAAATGAGATTTTGTTAGTGGCCATAAAACAGTTGAAATCTGCAATTTCATTAGGCATTCAATTTCCACCATAAAACTTAATGACTAAGCAGATGAACATGGAGATGATTTTGTAAAGATAAAGCGCACAGACATACACATCATAATTGCAAGGCTACTGTACGGCTGAAGCAATTCAGACAAGCCAGCTGCTCTGAAAAGAAACAAGTATGCCTTCCCGACAGCATTTATCAGCTAAATTGTGCTCACAGCTCTCTTTCAATGCACACTTGATTTTGATTGGGATATTCTGAGTATATCATGTGGTAATATCACATGGCCCCATAGCATTCTATCTTTTCAAAAAGCACTATGCTTGTTGATTAGTCCAATTATATATCTTACTTTGCAATCCCCAAATTTATCTCCATTTCACAGATGGAGAAACTAAGGCAAAGTCAACTTAAGTAATATGACAAGTTGTTACTAGGTAACAACTAGATGTAATTAGGATTACATCTGATACAATAAGTATGTGCTTATATTACTTTGGTTAGTTAAATATTGCTAATTCAATTTCTGTAAACTGATAATAGTTCTTATGAAAGTATCATGAGGCAGGTACTCTCATAGAGTGTTAATGCAAGTATACATTAGTACAGCCTTTTTGAAAGACTGCTTGGCAATACATGTTGGTGGCAATACAAATATTCATATGCCCCAAAAGTGTAATTAGAGTTCTGGGAATCCAATCTGAGGTAAGAATCCTTGATGTTTTCAAGGATTCATGCACAAAGACAGTATTATTTTTGGGCCCCTATCACAATGTTGGGCATATGACAAGTGCTTTGCATCATCTCACTTAGTGTGCATCCTTCTCATATACACAGGCATTCCCCCCATCATGCACATAAAGCAAGAGACTTGAAAAGAAATGAAGCAACAACAATAAAAACGTCAAGTAAGAATTCACTGCCACCTGGCTGCTGGAGAGATTTAGAATCCAACATTATTGATTACAGAACATTTAGAAACTAAATTCTCAATATTAAATATGAAAAACTTTAGACCTATGATAGAAAATTATCAGTGGATGGGCACAGTGGCTCATGCCTATAATTCCAGCACTTTGAGAGGCAGAGGCAGGTGAATCATCTCAGCCCAGGAGTTTGAGACCAGCCTGGGCAACATGGAGAAACCATGTCTACACAAAAAAACAAAAATTAGCCAGGTGTAATAGTGCACACTGTAGTCCCAGCTACTAGGGAGGTTGAGGTGGAAGGATTTCCTAAGTCAGGAGGTCAAAGCTGCAGTGAGCTAAGATTGTGCCAGTGCACTCCAGCCTGGGTGACAAAACAAGATCCTGTCTAAAAAATTTAAAAAAAAAAGAATAGAAAAAGAAAATTAGCAATGACTAAAATTATGCTTTAAGTAATTTTAGTGATATTTATTTGTGATTTGTACCTAAAACAAATATTTATTGAGAACCTATCATTTAACATGTATTTTCTAGATACTAGGGATATACATATATGAATCTGGAGATTAGGCAATGACACAGGCAGGAAGTAGGGAAATACTAGGTAAAAGAGGGCGGTTCCCTGGCAAAGGCCCCAATCTCAAGCCTGGAAACCTATAGCCCTAAATGGGAACAGGCACTCCTGTTTTTGCACCCAAATGTTGCTTTTTTGGCCTGCCATGCTCCCCATCCTGTACCCATATAAACCCTAAACTCCAGGCTCCACAAGCAGAAGAACAGAGGACAGAAGAGCAACAGAGTGGCAGAGAAGGGGAGAAGAGAAGGAGTGTCTGAACATTGAGAGGGGTTTGGCTGGGGATGGTTAGAGAGGACATTGGCTGCAAGATGGTTGAACTCCAGGGGAAGATCATTTTCCCACTTCATCCCCTTTCCAGCTCCCCATCCATCCCTCTGAAAGCCACCTCCATCGAGCAACAAAATTCCCCATATTTACCATCCTTCAATTTTTCTGTGTGACCTGATTCTTTCTGAACACTGGACAAGGACCTGGGTACCAAGAGACTACTGAGCTGGTTAACACTTAAGCCATCTGTGGACAGCAGAGCTAAAAGAGGATTGTAACCCACTCATTGGGGCTTCAGGAGTTGCAGGCACCCACCCCTAGACACTACTGTGGGGCCAGAGCCCAAAGGCACTTCCACCTGCCTCTCTGCATGGTTCCCTTCCCATAAGGGGTTTGAGTGTGCAGCAATGGAACAGATGAGCCACACCCCATCACACGTTCTGCAAGAGGGGTGGGGGGTCAGGGAATTCTCCCATTTCAGCAAGAGGTAAAATACTTACAGATCATCAGCTTGGTATATAAAGCATCGGGCATTAAATGAGATAAACTAGGGAGCAAATTGGATACAGAAGAGGCTCAACAGTTGACCTCTGGGACCTTCAATGTTAAGAGGTTAGCGAGAAGATAGAAACAAACAAACAAAAAAGGACCCTGAAGTTGCAGCTACTGAGATGGGAAAACAGTGAGGAATCTGGGAAGTAAGCAAAACAAGTAATTGCAAAACCACAATTACTTTTGCACCAACCTAGTATTTTTAAGTAGGAGGCCATGATCAACCATGTCAAATGCTGTTGAGCAGCTGAGTAAAATACAGTTTGAAACTTGGATTTGGCAATGTAGAGACCATTGTTGACCTTATAATTCTTTCACTGGGAGTGATAATTGCAAAAGCCTAACTGGAGTGGTTGGAGGAAGAAAGAAAAGCTGAACAATTGGAGAAAACAAATAAAAATAACTATGTATTTGTTTTGTTATAGAGGGGATTACAGGGTGGAAGGTAATAATAGGTCAAGGAAGAGTTGTATGTTTGTTTTTTTAAGAAGAAAGACATCGCACCATGTTAGTTGATAGGATTGCTGTAGGGAAGGAAAATTGATATTTTTAGAAATAGAGGTTAATTGCATAAGATATGTCCTTGAGTAGGTGAGAGGAGATGGGCACAGCCTAGGGGTTGACATTAGATTGGATCTGGGACAGTTAACCTAGCATAACAGAAGGAACGGCAGAGCGCATAAGTTCATATGGTTGGTAAATTTTATGAGAAAATGATTAATATCTCTTGCAATTGTTTCTATTTTCTTGTGTAACAAGACATAGATTGACAGCTGTGTGTCTAGAAAAGGAAGGGGTGCTGGACATTTGAGAAGAGATGTTAAATAATTTTTTAGAGAGTAAAAATGTGGATAGACAATTGAAGTACGAATAGGATAGCCAGGTGATATTTAGGATCCGCTTAGTTAATAAATGACTTTCAATACAGAGGGGTTGGGTGGTAGAACTTAATGGTAAAAGCCTCAAAGGAAGTGGTATTTTCTTTAGGGAACAAAGTGGGAACATGATCTAGATGTGTCTGGCTATGAGACCCTAAAAGTCCAAGGCTATGTAGGATAAGACACAAAAAAATCAGACCCGCTTGAAAGTAATGTAGAGCAGTAATGCCTCAGAGATGAGTCCAGGTTGAATTAAAACAGGGTTAGGAGAACATCTAGAGGAGAGCAGTAGGATGTAGAGGATTTTGATGATGACAGACTATGAGTCCTAATGTGATTGGAAAATTTGTAGAATTGATTGGGGAAAGTGCCCAGAACTGAGGCATAGACTTCTTGAGATACCTGAGGTTAACAGGATGTAGAAAATACTGTGGACTGTGGAAGAAGCCAGATCAGGAAACCTTTAAATTCTAAACATGACACCCTAAAGTGTGGTGCTCAGAAAATTATAACCTAAAGTATGGTGCCTTGGCATGTTGGGTATTTTTTAGTTAAAGGAGAAAGGAGGACTTCAGCAGCAAGAAGGTCTCTCTGACTTCCTCTTCTCCCCTGCTCATTCCGCCTTACCCCACAACCAAAGCAAGCTATAAAACCAAGGAACATCACTCTCTGACCTACCTCCCCTGAAAGTAGGTCATAAGATCCTCATGTAATAGGCATCCTAACCTATACTTGGAGGGAAGGAAAGCAGACAGAGATACCAAGAAGAATCTGAACAAGCAAGCCTTGCTGAGTTTCCCACAGTTTATTACCTTTTTTGTTCAATCATGTTCTCTACAACTACCCACTTCTTTCAGCAGACTTAGCATAAAAATACACTTTTTCCTGGGTCTTTGAGTTTTTCATTACTGAAGGGTCCTGTGTCGTGTGAAACTGATTAAATAATTTTTTGTGCTTTTTTCTTATTAATCTGTCCTTTGCTATAGGAATGTCAGCCATGAATCACGCAATGGGTAAGGAAAAGATATTACTTTTTTCTCCCCTACATATACCCTGAGGGTTCCTCATAGAAAGGTGTGCACTCTACTTGTAGTCTGTTAACTGGGGCTCGATTCCTAGTTAATTGATTTTAATGAGTTGGAGAGTATACATGGGAAGATGGAGTAGTAATCTCACTAGAATTGTATGGAGCACTTTCAGCCCCTCCTTACCATCACCTTTGTCAGTTCTAGATGAAGAAAGGTTGGTGAATTGATATGGGAAATACTTATGGGATAATATTAATGATTCTGATGACTTAATAGGAACCAAAACAACAGAAATAAACATTGAATAACCAGAATGAACCATGTAAAATGCAAATAATAGCAATTCTTTTGGGCCTGACATTGTGCTGATATTGTGTACATGATTCTTTTTTTATTTTATATTTTTTCTACAGTGAGCATAGGTGTTTTAGGATCAGTAAAAGTGTTTCTCAATTATCTGTGAGTGTATAAATGCACACTCAATTTTTTTGTCCTTTCAGTTATGGGCTTATATATTGTCCTGTGAAAAAGCAACCTAAAGAAAAATAATGCAAAAGGAAAGAGAACGAATTACTGGTAGCACCAAAAGGAATAAAAGGCTGAATGTATTACATTATATGCTATGCCACAATTTGTTTATTCATCTACTAATGAACATCGCATTGTTTCCTGTTTAGGGCTACTATAAATGAAACTGCTATGAATAATTACATTCAAATCTTTGTATGAACATATGCTTTTATTTATCTGGGGTAAAGGCCTAAGAGTGGAATGTCTGGGTCATTTGGTAGTAATATGTTTAACTTTTTAATAAACTACCAGTCTTCTAAAATGATTGCAACAATTTGGTCTCAAATAATAGCAAATAGGTGTAGAAGTGCTCTATCTTCTTACTGATACTAGAAATGTTTATTCTTTTTAATTTTAAACATTTTACATGGCATGTAATAATACCTTATTATGGTTTTCATTTGCATTTTTCAACTAACTATGTTGAGTATATTACCATATGTTTATTTACCATCTATATTTCTTCGATGGTGAAGTATCTCTTCAAACTTTTGACCATTTTTGAGTTTTTTCTCTGATTATTACTGAGCTTTGAGTGTTTTTGTGTACTCTAGACACAGTTTTTTTGTTGGATATGTTTTAGAAATATTTTCTCCCAATCTGTGGCTACCTTTTCATTTTCTTAACAGTGCATTTAAAGAAAAAAGTTTTTACTTTTGGTGGAATACAATTAATGATTTTTGTAATTTTAGAATTGACTTTTCTTGTGTTCTAAGAAATATTTGCCAAACTTAAGATTATTAAGATTTTACCTTATTTTAAAAAGAAATTTTATAGTTTTATCTCTTACTTTTCTGTTTATGATTGATTATGAGTTAATTTTTGAATATGATGTGAGGTAAAATTCAAGATTTTTGTTGTTCTTTTTTTAAAAAAAACTTTAATTTTAGGTTGAGGGGTACGGGTGCAGGTTTGTTATGTAGGAAAACTCATTTCACGGGGGTTTGTTGTATAGGTTATTTAGTCACCCAGTTACTAAGTCTAGTACCCTATAGTTATTTTTTTCTGCTCCTCTCCCTTTTTTCACCCTCCACCCTCAGGTAGGCCCCAGTGTCTGCTTTCTCCTCTTTGTGTCCATGTGTTATCATTTAGCTCTCACTTATAAGTGAGAACCTGTGGGATTTGGTTTTGTGTTCCTACATTAGTTTGCTAAGGATAATGGCCTCCATCCACGTTCCTGCAAAGAACATGGTCTCATTCTTTTTTATGGCTGCATAGTATTCCATCATGTATATGTACCACATTTTCTTTATCCAGACTACCATTAATGGCCATTTAGGTTTTTCATGTCTTTGCTATTGTGAATAGCGCTGCAATGAACATACATGTGCATGTGTCTATATGATAGAAGAATTTGTATTATTTTGGGTATATACCCAGTAATGGAATTGCTGAGTCAAATGGTAGTTCTGTTTTTAGGTCTTTGAGGAATTGCCATGCCGTTTTCCTCAGTGGTTGAACTAATTTATTCTCCCACCAAAAGTGTATTTTTCACAACCTTCTCAGTATCTGTTATTTTCTAATTTTAGTAATAGCCATTCTGACTGATATGAGATGGTATCTCATTGTGGATTCGATTTTAATTTATCTAATGATCAGTGTTAGTTGGGTTTTTTTTCATATGCTTGTTGGCTGTATATATGTCTTCTTTTGCAATGTGTCTGTTCATGTTGTTTGCTCACTTTTAATGGGGTTGTGTGTTTTTTTTCTTGTAACGTTGTTAAAGTTCCTTATAGATACTAGATATTAGACCTTGCCAGATGTATAATTTGCAAATATTTTCACCAATTCTGTAGGTTGTCTGTTTACTCTCTTGATAGTTTATTTTGCTATGCAGAAGCTCTTTAGTTTAATAAGATCCTATTTGTCAATTTTTGCTTTTGCTGCAATTGCTTTTGGCATCTTCACCATAAAATCTTTGCCCATTCCTATGTCCAGAATGTACTGCTGAGGTTGTCTTCCAGGGTTTTTAGAGTTTCGGGTTTTATATTTAAGTATTTAATTCATACTGAGTTGATTTTTGTATACGGAATAAGAAAGAGGTCCAGTTTCAATCTTCTGCATATGGCTTGCCAGTTATCCCAGCAACATTTATGGAATAGGGAGTCCTTTCTCCATTGCTTGTTTTTGTCAACTTTATCTAAAATAAGATGATTGTAGGTGTGTGGCCTTATTTCTGGGCTTTCTATTCTGTTCCACTGGTCTATGTATCTTTTTTTGTACCAGTGCCATGCTGTTTTAGTTACTGTAACCCTGTAGCATAGTTTGAAGTGAGGTAGCATGATGCCTCCAGCTTTCTTTCTTCTTCTTAAGATTGCCTTGTTCATTGAGGCTGTTTTTGGCTCCATATGAATTTTAGAATAATTATTTTTCTAGTTCTGTGAAGAATGTCATTGGTAGTTTGAAAGGAATAGCACTAAATCTGTAAATTACTTTGGGCAGTATGGCCATTTTGAAAATATTGATTGTTTCTATTCATGAGCATGGAATGTTTCTCCATTTGTTTGTGTTATCTCTCTTATTTCTTTCAGTAGTATTTTGTAATTTTCATTGTAGAGGCTACCACTTGGTTAGCTATATTTCCAGGTATTTTCTTCTTCTTGTGACTATTGTCAATGGGATTGCATTCCTGATTTGGCTCTTGGCCTGGATGTTGTTGGTGCATAGGAATGCTACTTATTTTTGTACATTGATTTTGTATCTTGAAACTTTGCTGAAGTCATGTATCAGATCAAGGAGCTTTTTGGCAAGAGACTGTGTGGTTTTCTAGGTACAGAATTGTATGATCTGCAAACAGGGATATTTTCACTTCCTCTCTTCCTATTTGGGTGCTCTTTATTTCTTTCACCTGCCTAATCGCTGTGGTCAGGATTTCCAATATTATGTTAAATAAGTATGGTGAGCGAAGGCATCCTTGTCTAGTGCCAGTTTTTAAGAGGAATTCTTCTAGCTTCTGCCCAGTAGGTATGATGTTGGCTGTGGGTATGTCGTAGATGGCTTTTATTATTTTGAGGCATATTCCTTCAATACCTAATTTGTTGAGAGTTTTTAACATGAAGTGTTGTTGAGTTATATTGAAAGCTTTTACTGCAGCTATTAATATAATCATGTGGTTTTGTCTTTAATTCTGTTTATGTGATTAATCATGTTTATTGATTTGCATATTTTGAACTAGGGTTGTGTCTCAGGAATAAAGCCTACCTGTTCATGGTGTATTAGCCTTTTCATGTGCTACTGGATTCAGTTTTCTAGTATTTTCTTGAAGATTTTTCATCAATGTTCATCGAGAATATTGGCCTGAAGTTTTCTTTGTGTGTGTGTGTGTGTCTCTTCCAGGGCTTGGTATCAGGATGATGCTGACTTCATAGAATGAGTTAAGGAGGAGTCCCTCCTCCTCAGTTTTTTGGAATATCTTCAGTAGGAATGGTACCAGATCTTTCAGATCTTTTTTATACATCTGGTAGAATTCAGCTGTAAATCTCCCTAGTCCTGGGCTTTTTTTTTTTTCCTTTTGGTTGGTAGGTTATTTATTACTGATTCAATTTTGGAGCTCATTATTGGTCTATTAAGAGATTCAATTTCTTCCTGGTTCAGTCTTGGGAGGGTGTATGTGTCTAGGAACTTATCTGTTTCTTCTAGATTTTCTAGTTTGTGTGCATGGAGGTGTTCATAGCATTCTCTGTCGGTTGTTTGTACTTCTTTTGGGTTAGTGGTAATATCTCCTTTGTCATTTCTAGTTGTGTTTATTTGGATCCTCTCTGTTTTCCTCTTTATTAGTCTAGCTGATGGTCTGTTGTATTAATTTTTTTCAGAAAACTACCTCCTGGATTGATTGATCTTTAGAAAGTTTTTTAATGTCTCAATTTCCTTCAATTCAGCTCTGATTTTGTTCATTTCTTCTCTTCTGCTAGCTTTTGTTTTGGTTTGATCTGCTTCTCTACTTCTTTTTGTTGTGTTAGATTGTTAGTGTAAGATGTTTCTAACTTTTTGATGTGGGCATTTAGTGCTATAAATTTCCCTCTTAACATTGCCTTAGCTGTGTCCCAGAGATTCTGGGATGTTCTATCTTTGTTCTCATTAATTTCAAAGAACTTCTTGATTTCTGCCTTAATTTCATTATTTACCCAAAAGTTCAGTAGCAGGTTCTTTAATTTCAAGGTAATTGTATTGTTTTGAGTGATTCTCTTCATCTTGATTTCCAATTTTATTGCATTGTGATCCAAAGGAGTGGTTGGTAGGATTTCCTTTCTTTTACATTTGCTGAGGATTGTTTTATGTCCAATTGTGTGGTCAATTTTAGAGTATGTACAATCTGGTAATGAGAAGAATGTATATTATGTTGTTTTTGGGTGGAGAGTTCTGTAGATTTCTATCAAGTCCATTTAGTTCACTGTTGAGTTCAGGTTCTAAGCATCTTTGTTAAATTTCTGCCTTGATGATCTATTTAATACTGTCAGTGGGATGTTGAGGTCTTACAATACTATTGTGTGGGAGTCTACATCTTTTTGTAGGTCTCTAATAACTTGCTTTATGAATCTGGGTGCTCCTGTGTTGGATGCATATATATTTAGGATACTAAGGTCTATTGTTGAATTTAATGCTTCACCATTTTGTAATGCTTTAGAATTGAATCTTTTAGCATTTTGAATTTTTTACCATTTTGTGATCCTCACTTTGTCTTTAGTGATAGTTGTTGGTTGAAAGTCTGTTTTGTCTGAAATTAGGATTGCAACCCTTGCTTTTTTCTCTGTTCCATTTGCTTGGTAGATTTTTCTCCATCCCTTTAATTTGAGTCTATGTGTGTCATTGCATGTGAGATGGGTCTTTTGAAGACAGCACACTATGGCATCTTGTGTCTTTATCCAGCTTGCCACTATGTACCTTTTATTTGGAGCATTTAGCCTGTTTACATATAAGGTTAGTATTGATATGTGTTGATTTGATTTTGTCATCATGCTGTTAGCTGGTTCTTATGCAGGCTTGTTTGTATGGCTGCTTTATGGTGTCACTGGTCTGTGTACTTAGCTGTACTTTTTTAGAGGCTGGTAATGGTCTTTCTTTTCCATATTTAGTGCTTCTTTCAGGAACTCTTATAAGGCAGATCTGGTGGTAACAAATTCCCTCAGTATTTGCTTGTCTGAAAAGGACCTTATTTTCATTCCATTATGAAGTTTAGTTTGGCCAGATATAAAATTCTTGGTTGGAATTTCTTTTCTTTGTGAATGTTGAATATTGACCCTCAATCTCTTCTGGCTTGTACAGTTTCTGCTGGGAGGTCCACTGCTAGTTTTATAAGCTTCCCTTTGTAGGTGACCTGTCTTTTCTCACTAGTTGCTTTTAACATTTTTTCTTTTAATGTGAGCTTTGACAACGTGATGCTTTTTTGTCTTGGGGATGATCTTGTGAATTATTTTGCAGGGGTTTTCTACATTTCCTGAATTTGAATGTTGGCCACTCTAGCTAGGTTGGGGAACTTCTTATGGATGATATCCTGAAGTGTGTTTTCTAAGTTGCTTTCATTTTCCCAACCTCTTTCAGAGATGCCCAAGAGTCATAGATTTGGACTGTTTATACAGTTCCATATTTCGTGGAGGTTTTGTTCATTCCTTTACATTCTTTTTTTAAAATTCTTGTCTGACTGTCTTATTTCAGAAGGTCAGTCTTCAAGCTCTGAGATTATTTCCTCAGCTTGGTCTGTTCTGCTGATAATCTTGTGATTGCATTACAAAATTACTGCAGAGTGTTTTTCAGCTCTATCAGGTTGGTTATTTTTTTTTCCTGTACTGGCTATTTTGTCTGTCAGCTCCTGTATCTTTATATTGTGACTCTTAGTTTCCTCATATTGGATTTCAGTGTTTTCCTGTATCTTAATTATCTTCATTCTTATCCATATTCTGAATTCTCTTTCTGTCATTTCAGCCATTTTAGCCTGGTTAATAACCCTTGATGGAGAACTAGTGTTCATTGGTGGAAAGATGGCACTCTGACTTTTTGAGTTGTCAGAGTTCTTGCCCTGGTTTTTTCTCATCTTTGTGAGTTGATGGCCCTTCAATCTTGGAAGTTGCTGTCTTTTGAATGTTTTTTTCTTCTTTTATTGTATTTGATGCCTTTTGTGATGTAAGGTAGATTGACTGGCTTCATTTCTGGAAGATTTTAGTGGCCAAGGCTCAGCTCAGTACTCCTGGACTTCGTGCTCTAACTCTGGGAGACTGGTATTGGACCCTGCTTTGTTCTCTGGCCTCTCGATGTTTATTTTTTGTTTTTTTGTTTTTTTGTTTGTTTGTTTGAAACTGAGTCTCGCTCTGTCTCCCAGGCTGGAGTGCAGTGGCATGATCTTGGCTCACTGCAAGCTCTGCCTCCAGGGTTCACGCCATTCTCCTGCCTCAGCCTCCTGAGTAGCTGGGACTACAGGTGCCTGTCACCATGCCTGGCTAATTTTTATTTGTATTTTTAGTAGAGACTGGGTTTCACTGTGTTAGCCAGGATGGTCTCAATCTGCTGACCTTGTGATCCACCCGTGTTGGCCTCCCAAAGTGCTGGGATTACAGGCCTGAGCCACTGCACCATCGGGCCCCTCAATGTTAAGAACCTGTTGCACTAGAAAAGTCAAGGTGCTCCCAGACTGCTGTTCATAAGATTCCAATAGGAAATGCCAGCCAAAGCACATCCTAGGGTGGTGGCCGTGGGATCCATCCTTGTTTGCACATGCCAGTACCAGCTGCATCTGCAGCATGGTGGGGTGAACCCTTGTCAGTTGCAACAGGGTGCTAGCAGGTGCCAGGGTGCTAGGCTTCATGTGGGCATTTGCAGCAGCAGCTGGCATTAACAGCATAGCATCTGTGCCAGTATTCACAGAAGCAGTAGGCCTTTTCATGTATGCATTTGTAGCAGTGGCTGGTATTGAAAGTGTGGCTGGGGGAACACTCCATCCCCATGCCAGTGACTGTGCATGTTCATGCAGGTGGTGGTTTCAGCATGAGAGCAGGACTCAGGTGGGTGCAGGACTGTGTGCACTGTCTGTGCACATTCCTGTAGGTGTCAGTGGCCATTCAGGGCAGGGCAGGTCCTCTTTTCTTCATGCATAGTGGCATGGCAGGATGAAGATGCACATGTGTACTGGCAGGGAAGGGAAGGCATGGTTTGCACTTGCACGCACACACTGGCAAAGTAATGTGGGTGGGGGGTGGGGGGGCCTGTGGGCAAGTGCCAGCAGGCAAAGCAGCAAGTGGAGGCTGCAGTGGGAGGAGGGTGCAGGCCAGCTGGTGCATGTCCATTGGGGTTGCTCTGCTGGTCCACTATCATGGGAGCTATGATGCAGGCCCCTAGGAGGTATCTGGGGGGCTGAACTGCAAGTAGCCATGGCTGGGATGGGGCCCTAGGAGTATCCAGCAGACTGAGAGGTGATCAGGTTGAACTGGCCCAGTCTCACAGGCAAGATTTCTCTGCAGAGTTCAGGTCTGACAGTTCCCCTAGGGCTAATGTCTCCAATGGGAGTGAGTCAAGCCTAGGGAAAGGGATAACCCTAGCCATGCTCCTCTACAGATGCTCCCACACTAAACACTCTGGGTTCTGCTCTGGCTGGAGTTCTTCCCTACCACTTCTCTGAGCAGCTCTTCCTGCCAATGTAAGTGTCCATGGTGCTCAAGAGGTCTCCTCCTGCCAAGATTCCAGAGGCCCATGGCAAGAGCAGGTTTCTCCTTGCCTGTTCAACACACCCCTTCCCCAGGAGTTGTTGGGGCCCAGGAATACATCCTGGTGTACAGTAGCCCCGTGCAACATTCCCAGTTTTCTCCTACTTTAGTCCAACATCTGTGTCTTCCCTCCATCTATTCTCAATGGCTTCCCTCTGAAGATCTGCTTAGAGTACACCAGTCTTCCCAGTGTCCCATCTCTTGGTGGGAGATGTTCCTCCTGGCTGTGTCTAGTCAGCCATCTTGCCTTTTCTGTGCCCTTTCTTGTTTTTTGTTTTGTGTTTGTGTGTGTGTGTGTGTGTTTTGCAAGATGAAATCCAATTGTTCTTTCACCATCTTTTGAGAAAATTATAAGTTTCTTCCATTTAATTTTATTGGCATTTTTGTAAAAAATTATTGACCTTGTCTGTGCCAGTCTATTTCTGGACTCTTTCTTCTGTTTCATTTATTTATTTGTCAATCTTTACGCCAATGACACAATGTCTTGATTATAGTAGCTTTATGCTAAGTCTTATAATGACGTAGTGTAACTCCTCCAAATTTATTCTTCTTTTTCAATGTTTGTTTTGGCTGTCCTGAAGTCTTTGCATTTTTATATAAGTCTTAGGATAATCTTGTCAGTTTCTATGAAAAAAGTGACTTCTGGGATATTCCTTGAAATTGTGTTACATCTATAGATTATTTTGGAGAGAAGTGACATCTTAAAAATATTGAGTCTTCTTATCCATGAACATGGTATATATCTCCATTTATTTAGGTCTTCTGTTATTTCTTTTAGTAGTGTTTTTCAGTTTTCAGTGGGTAGATATTACATATATTTTATTAGATTATTAGATTTGTCCCTAAGCATTTCATATTTTTACACTGTTATAAATGGTATTGTTTGAAAATACTATGAGCCCTGTATAAGTTATAGGAATTATTCTCTCTGCTTCTTCTGGGTAGCTGTTTCCCTGGCCTCAGATAGTTTCCTCACAAATGTGCTGGTCAGTGCTTGGTGAATAACTCCAGGGGACTCTCTGTTGATCTCTATCCTCTCTCTAGGGAGCTCTCTCATTTCTGGTAATCTTCCCTGTGATATATAGTCACCCTGGAATATCCACTCCCTCTCCACTCCCGACTCCTTCTCCTCAACTGAAACAGATCTCTGAGTTTCTCCTGGGATTTTTTCCCTAAATTCAGTGGAATCTCTTTCCGTAGAGCAAGGTGGGCAATCTTAATGCTCACTTTATTTGTTTCCTCTCTTTCAGAGATTACTGCCCTGTGCTGCCTGATGTCCAATGTTTGAAAGTTGTTGTTTAATATATTTTGTCTTTTTGCTGTTATTTTAGCTGAAAGGGTAAAAGCAGTCTCTTCATCTCAGTCAGAAGCAAAACTCCTCTTTGCTCATTCCTTAATACCCCATTTGAGGATCACCTTTCTCTGTAAAGAATGCTTTGATAACCACTATGGTTGGCAAAATAGTGTCTTCCAATGATATCTATGCCCTGATCATCAGAACCTGTGAATATGTTACTTTGCATAGGAAAGGGGACTTTGCCAATTTAATAAGGTTAAGAATCTTGAGAAGGAAAGATTATCCTGGATAATACAAGCAGGCTCAATCAAATCACAAGTTTCTTAAAACTTATGGACCTTTCCCAGGTGCAAAGATAAGATAGATGGCAAAGTGAAAATATGTTATCTGATGTTGATAGTTCTGGCTTTTAAAAATAGCAAAAGGAGGCCAGAAGCCAAAGAATACAGGTGGGCTCTAGATCTAGAAAATGCAAAACCTAGTTCTTCTCTAGAGTTTCCATAAAGGAACACAGTTCTGTGATACTTTGACTTAGCCCAGTGAGATCTATGTTGTACTTCTGACCTACAGAGCTAAGATAATAAGTTTATGTTGGTTTAAGTCTCTAAGTTTGTAGTGATTTGTTATAACAGCAATAGAAAACTAATACACTTCCAGATAATTTTAAATTTTAAAATGGGAAACTTCAAAAATATATAATAAATAAATTATAGTGTTTCATATGAATAATCCACTTTATACTGCCACTATATCAGTATCCTTTGCCAAAATATTCCGTTATATGTATGTTTTCAACTGAGGCTTCAAAAACTCTAATTCCAGGCTTACACTTTATAGCTGCTGTTCTACTTTTATTATTTTCTCAGCTATTTGTCATTTATTTGCCAGTCATGCTATCCCCTTGGTGATAATTTTGGTATATGGGATATCATTGTGTTCCTTCCACTTTACCACCATAATAATAGTTTTTACTTAGTGGAATAGTTTGTGTCCCCCCAAAAATCAGACTAACTTAGAAATCAGAATTTTGGGAGTACAGTCCTCGTGTTATTAGTCTATCACTTTAGGCAGTTTCACTGTACTTTACAGAATTCATGTTTGTTTGTCTTGGAGACAACATTTACCGTTATTCAGCCCTACAGAGGGTGGAGGTAGAGAAAAGATTAAACATCCTTTTGTGGTTGGATTTTTTTCATTTTGACAACAAAAGATTCGTAGAGGAGAAAAGGATTTTACATAGACACCAGGAATTTTAATATAAATCAGCATACAAAAAAAGACTATATATGAGGAACACTTTTGAAATTGAGGTGAATTTTACAAATACTGAAATGCTAGATTTAGGTGTACAATTGCTTAAGTTTTGTCAACTATATACAACTGTGTAATCACCACTTGAATCAAGATATAGGACAACCCCATGTCCAAAGAAAGCTCCCTAGTGCTTCTTACAGTCTATCCCTACCTTTGCACAGGCAAACACTGTTCTGACTTTCATCACAATAGTTTAGTTTTGGCTGTTCTTTATGGGTGAATTATGCAGTATGGGGTTTTTTGTGTATAGCCTCTTTCATAAAACGTAATATTTTTGAGATTTATCATCATTCATAATATTGTGGCATGTATCAATAGTTTATCCTTTGCAAATATGAACTTTATTTTCTATATTTAAGGTATATAACATAATGTTATCAGATATATATAGATAGTAAAACATTACTATACTGAAGCAAATAAACATTTTTTCTTTTTGTTTGAATAGCAGCTAAAATTATTCATTTAACCAGAATCCTAAATGCAATATAATTTTATTACCTATAGTCTCGTGTTGTACAGTAGATCTCCAGACTTGTTCATCCTACATATCTGCTGCATTGTGTCCTGTGACCTATATCTCTTCATTTCCCCTTCCACCCCCCAACCGCTGGTAACCAGTGTTTTGTTCTTTCTCTGTATGTTTAATTTTCTTGGTTCCACATATAAGTGAGATTATACAATTTTTTTCATGTCTGACATTTCATTTATAACAATGTCCTCGAAGCTCACCTACATTATGACAAATGGAAAGATCTCATTCTTTTTAGGACCAAATAATATTGAACAAATCAAGATATAGAACAGCTACATGCCCAAAGAAAGCTCCCTTGT
This sequence comes from Symphalangus syndactylus, assembly GCF_028878055.3. Lineage (NCBI taxonomy): Eukaryota > Metazoa > Chordata > Mammalia > Primates > Hylobatidae > Symphalangus > Symphalangus syndactylus. The sequence continues at coordinate 70,733,958 of NC_072423.2, read as the reverse complement.
GCTTCTTTCAGTCTATTCCCACCTCTACACAGGCAAACATTTGGTACTGAACAAATAATACATACATACACACACACACACACACACACACACACACACAATTTCTTTGTCCATTTGTCTGTTACCAAACTCTTAGGTTGTTTTTGTATATTGGCTATTGTGAATAATACTGCAGTGAGCATAGGAGCACAAATATCTTTACCAGGTGGTGATTTCAATTCCTTTGGATATATGCCCAGAAGAGGGATTGCTGAGTCATTCAGAAGTTTGTTTTAAAATGTGTTTAAGAAATATCATGCTTTTTGCCATAATAGCTGCACCAGTATACAATCCCACCAACAGTGTACAAGAGTTTCCTTTGCTCCACACTCTCATCAACATTTGTTAACATTTTTACAGTAGTCATTATAATGGGTGTGAAGTGGTATTTCATAGTCGTTTAAATTTGTATTTCCCTGATGATTAATGATGTTGAGCACATTTTCACATACCTGTTGGCGATGTTTACATCTTCTTTGGAAAAATGTCTGTTAAAATGTTTTGCTCATTTTTAATTGGGGTATTTGTTTTCCTACTATTGAGCTGTATGAATTCTTTCTAAATTTTGGATATTAACCCCTTATCAGATATATGGTTTGCAATTTGTTCCCTGATTTTTAGGCTGCCATTTTATTTTGTTCACTTAATGGTGTCCCATAAGTCCCATAGGCGGTCTTCACTGTTTTTCATTCTTTTCCCCACTCTGATTCATTTCAAAAGACCTATCTTTTAACTTCACAGATTCTTTCTTTTTGCTTCATCTAGCCTGCTGTCGAAGCTCTCTATTGTTCTTTTTATTTTGCTGATTGGATTCTTCTCCAATTTTTTTTTAAATAATCTATCTCTTTGTTGAATTTCTCACTCAGATCATGAATTGTTTCTGATTTAATTGTCTATTTGTATTATCTTGTATCTTGTTGAGTTTCTTCCTTTTTCAGGTAATTCATATGTTTTTATTTTTAAGGGTCATTTACTGGAGAATTATTGTGCTCATTTGGTGTTGTCATTTTTCCTTGCTTTTTCATTTTTCTTGTGTCTCTGCATTAATGTCTGTGCATCTGGTGGTGCAGTCACCTCTTCCAAACTTTACACAGTGGGTTTTGTAGGAGAAGATGTTCATTTGAAGAAGAGCCTGAGACTGTTGGTTGGGCAGGGAGCAGTGGCTCTGATTCCATGTGATTGCAGTGGTGTAGTCTCCAGCAGCTTCTTCAGTTGTGATAACTAGTGATTACTGTGAATGCCTCCGTGGTCTAGGTTGCAGGAGTTTGTGACAGTGATGGTGGCTCCCTGGGTTATTAGGGCAAAGGCTTTAACCTACTAAGGTTTGATCCTCCTATTCTTGTCTTCCCTATAGTGGGTCATCTCAGCTCAGGAGATCTCTCTCGGTGTGGATCTGACAGAGCTTGGTGTGGATCCCATGGCAGCACTGGGATATGGGGAATAGGTGCTTGGAACAGCTGTGTAGCTGGGTTCCTGGACTCAGAGTCTTGTGACACTGTTATTAGACCTGGGATTCAAGGCATAGGTTCTTTCCAAGGCATGAGAGGTGCATTAGTCCATTTTCACACTGCTATAAAGAATGACCTGAGATGGTAATTTATAAAGGAAAGAGGTTTAATTGACTCAGTTCCACATGGCTGGGAAGGCCTCAGGAAACTTACAATCATGGCCCCTAAAGATGAAGGGGAAGTAAGGCATGTCTCACATGGCGGCAGGAGATAGAGATAGTGCAGGGGAAATTGCCCCTTTTATACCATCAGATCTTATGAGAACTCTGCAACTATCATAAGAACAGCATGAGGGAACCACCCCCAATGATCCAATCACCTCCCACCTTGTGCCTCCCTTGACATGTGGGGATTACAACTCAAGATGAGATTTGGGTGGGGACACAGAGTCAATCCATATCAAGTGGATTCAGTTCTTCTACTAAGTTGGAATGTGTAGCTCTGAGGCATATCCCAGCATATCTAGCCCCTGGGGCTGGGATGTAGCTGTGATTCTGACCATGGGGTGGGCAGGGCACTATACTGGCACAGCTCTGGAGAAGAGAAGGGCTTTTGGAAGCTGGGACCCTGGGGAGCAGAGCACAGCTGCAATTTGTGATCCAAGACCAATAGGGCACATTGTCAGCTCAAGCTCCACAAGATGATTACCACGTGGTGGTGACTCTATACCCTGGAATAGTGGGACATGACAGTAACTAAGACTCTGTGAGGCTGGGTGCAGCAGCAAGGACCCAGGAATGGCAAGACTCTGCTCTTGCTTGGGTCCTGGGAGGCTGGGAGCAGCACGACAATGACTCCACTCCCTAGAGAGATGGGATAACTCAGCAGCTTCGATTGTAGGGGAAGAGGGTTTAATCCTGTTCCAGGTAGGTGGGGCATTGTGGCTATTAGGCCTTGCGGGTGGAGTGGCACAACTCAGCCAAGGCTATGAGTTCCTGGGATGCAAAATGCCACATCTCCTCAACTCCAGAAAGTGTGGCTATATAGGTCAAGAGAGCCTCCAGACCCCTTGAGACTGGGGTGCTGCATCAGCTGTAATGCTGAAGGATGCAAGTGTTCCAGTTTTCTAAAGGCTCAGAGGCTCCCCAGCACTGCCTCACCTGGGGTGCTGGTGCAGGGGTCAACAGCTCTGGTGTGCCAGAAGTCTGAGGTCCCTATGGGTTGGGGTCTTGCCTCACCTATGTCACAACTTTATCTTGGCCCTGAAAGGAGGATACACCAGTGACTGAAATTGGGGTTGTGCAGCAACTCAGTGGTATCTTGATCCTGGGGTAGGACATAGCTGGAGCTTGGCTAAGAAATAGCACATTGTCGTGTGGACATCCTCCTCAGGGATGAAGGGGTGAGGCAATGGCTACAACCCCACAGCAGGAAGCCCTCTAGCAATGTCTCTGATTCCAAGATGGTGCAGTGCAATAGCAGCACAGGGAATGGTGGTGGTGGGGAATGGTGTCTGCTCCTTTTTGGGGGGTGGCTGAGCATGTGGATTCTGGGAAGCTCCTTCAGTTGGGTTCAGAAACTGTCAGGACTGCAAGAGTTTCCAGTAGCAAAGATTGCAGTGTTTATGGTGGTAATAGGAGCTGCTGGAGTCTTCTTTCTTACCCTTTCCCTACCCTCCTGATTCTGAGCTCATCCTGCTACTGTGAAGTGCAGGAATCCTTGGTTCTTGTTTAACTTGGGAGAATGAATTCAGCTAAGGGACAATTAATAATGTAAGCAAAAGGTTTATTAAGGAGATAAAAGTACACTCCAAGAGAAGAGTGGGCTGACCCAGCTGGAAAACAGATCTGGCCTTGTGTGGCTGGAAAATAGCTCTGGGCTGGTCCAGTTGGAAAAATAGTAGCAGTGTTTACTTAAAGAGACAGTAAACTCTGAAAGATGAGAAAGAACAGGCTGCTCCAGAGAATGAGCCAGCAGCAGCTAGTGCTGGGGGACTCTATGAGAATCTTACATAATTATTTATGAACGGCCATGGAGGGGTGTCACTTGCAATCATGTTTTAGACATTCCTCTTGGGCACACATGCTCTGTGGTTGCACATGCTAGTGAGATACCTGTCACATGTCTCATTAGCATTAAATTCTCCACCCAAGGATGTGTTTTTTATGAGCAAAAGGCTACTCTAGGGTGAGTTATTGGAGGAATGTGTATGCTTGTCACAGGGAAAGTCTCTATCATGGTTACCTCCTGCTAGGGCCTGATAAGTCCCCTTCGAGGATACAGGAGCCCAATCACAAGGCCAGAAGTAGCCAGTGTAGCCGTTGTCTCCTTTGTTAACTGTCAATGGGCAGCATCTCCTGGACTTCTTTCCCCAGGGGCTCCCTTGCCTGCTCATTTCTGGCTATCTGCCTACTCTAACAATCTGACTAAAGGCCGGCTGTTTCCTTCTCTTCCCTATGTGGCCATCCTGCATTTCTGTGCTCTACAGGATTTCTGCTACTTCTTTGCTATTCTCTGGAGCTCTCCTGTAGTTATTTTGGTGAGAATTTAGTTGTTTATTTGTGGAGTGTGTGTGTGTGTGTGTGTGTGTGGAGTACTAGAGATTTCTAGTCAGCTGTCTTGTTTATGTCCCAAGATAGCTTTTTTTTTCGGTCTTATGAAATTAGCTATATTGAAGAACAATTTATGGATTCTCTGGGATACAGTATCCCTGAATTTCTCAGTGCTCCTCTAAGAGATCCTGGTGTCTTGAGACATAGAAATGCATAGACAATAAATACAGGGAGTGTTTTCAATATCTTCCCCTAGAAACATTTATTCTTCACATACTTTGAGTATATAGCCATTTGTCTCATTAACTACTCTATCCAAAAGGCAACACAACTTTTATTCCCTAAGAGGGCCAATGATTACAGCTCAAATGAGACCCCCAAAGCCTCCAAAGTGTCAAGAAATCTGAAGTGCCATCTCCCCAGCATTTGCATGTCAAAAGGGATGAAGCCCAGATCTTGAAGACATTTCTAGGTCAAAAAATCCAAGACACATGGGACTATCTGGCTTTTGGAGAGATTTTATTGACATTCCCAAAGGTTAAGGTTAGACCCAGGATACTTTCCATCCTGTCTCTAAGAAACAAAGATTACCTCTCTTTTTTTGGATAAGAGAGGGAGGAAGCTGCTTCTTTCCTGTGTGTAAGTGGAGAGAAGTCGTTGTTCTCTATCCCTGGTCTATGAGGTATAACCACAAGTTGAGGCTGCATAGAAAGTTTAACAGGTTCGAAGATGAGGAATTCAACTATACATGCTTGGTAATTTAAGGAAGCAATTTAATCATTTTTTTCTATGGTAATCTGTTACAGCAACAGAGGAGAATACATCCCTTCTATAAGCAGAATTAGTTGTCCTTCTTTCTGTGGTTGTTCTGACACTTTCTATAATGCTGGCATTGTCCTTTACTGTGTTACTATACCTTTCTTTCCTATTTTAGTGAGCTCGTTATTTCTGAGGCCATGTCCTGTTAATATCTGTGACTCAAGTGCTCTGTTCCTAGTTGGAATCTAAGTATAAGGTGAATGAATGAATGAGGTTTGAGAGAATATTATTTATTCATCATCACCGTTAAGGTTCATTGTCCCATGGGTCTAAGTCATCACAATGGTGAGGAACGCCACCTGCTCTAACCACACATGATTCTCAGACTCATGTGCCCTGATTTTCATCACTTGCACACCGTTTTTAAACAATATAGTGAATTGAAAAAGACCTCTACTGGCAGTGTCTTAAAAACACATGCTACATGCACTTTTCTTTTCTTTTTTTTTTTTTTGAGACAGAGTCTCACTTTGTTGCCCAGGCTGGAGTGCAGTGGTGTGATCTCGGCTCACTGCAAGCTCTGCCTCTCAGGTTCACGCCATTCTCCTGCCTCAGCCTCCTGAGTAGCTGGGACTACAGGCGCCTGCCACCACACCCGGCTAATTTTTTTGTATTTTCAGTAGAGACGGGGTTTCACTGTGTTAGCCAGGATGGTCTTGATCTCCTAACCTCATGATCCATTCACCTTGGCCTCCCAGAGTGCTGGGATTACAGGCATAAGCCACCACGCCTGGCCCATGCACTTTATTTTCAAAAAAAAGACATTTTCTGCTACAAGAGTGTGAGCTTTTTTCATTTTTCACTAGGAGATTGTTTTTAAGTGATTTGAAGATTAATAATTCAAGTATACATGTTCAGTAATTTAAGAAAAAACTAATCATTTGTTTTTTTAAAAAGAAAAATGACAATTTTACTATGCAGAGAGTCTTTCTGTATTGCTCCAAAATATTTTTCAACAACATACATTGAAAATATTAAGTTAAAAATATAGCACTTAATACTGACAAGGTTGTAATAAAACTGCAGTAGACGTATGTGTTGGTTGGTAAGAGATTGATTAACTCAATAGTCCCAGAGTAACTAATCAATAGAAAATAATTAAAAATATATATAATAAGTTACCTTGAGTGGATATGATCATGTGGATAAGATAGGAATTACCTCTTCTTTTTTTTTTTTTTTTTTTTTTTTTTTTGAGATGGAGCCTCACTCTGTCACCCAGGCTGGAGTGCAATGGCACGATCTCAGCTCACTGCTACTTCTGCCTCCCGGATTGAAGTGATTCTTCCACCTCAGCCTCTCAAGTAGCTGGGATTACAAGCACTTTCCATCATGCCAGGCTAATTTTTGTATTTTTGTAGAGATGGGGTTTTACCATGTTGGCCAATCTGGTCATGAACTCCTGACCTCAGGTGATCCGCCCTCCTTGGCCTCCCAAAGTGTTAGGATTACAGGCGTAAGCCACCCTGCCTGGCCTAGGAATTACCTCCTCTTATATCTCTTCTGTATGCTAGAGAATCTTATAGTTTCCACACCTGGAGTTTAGTTATATATAAAGTAGGATGGCACAATTTGTATTCTATATTGGTGGGAACTCCCTAATAAAACCAGACTACAGAGAGGAAAGCCATGGTTTTTGAGATAACTGTCTTTGATTAACATGCTCCTCAATGCTGGGTGACAGAAACAGTGATTATTTCTGATTCAGAATGATGCTGTGCTTGACTCTGTTGTAAATCAACAACCCCAAATGAAGCTTCAGAAGCAGCCTCAGAAGCAAAAGTTTTTCTCTAACCTTCTTTTGCTCTCCTGTCTCTAAATCTCATTCTTTCCACAGGCTGGCCATAGAAACTGGACTCCCTCGACCCCAAGGCACGTCATAGAAACTAGAACCACTTTTCCTTGAAGTCAACCATAGAACCTAAAAATATTATTATTTTAATTAATTAATCAATTGATTACTTTTAGACAGAGTCTTGCTCTGTCACCCAGGCTGGAGTGCAGTGGCATGATCTCAGCTCACTGCAACCTCCACCTCCCAGGCTTAAGCAATTCTCCTGCCTCAGCCTCCCGGGTACCTGGGATTACAGGTGCCCGCCACCATGCCCGGCTAATTTTTTTGTATTTTTAGTAGAGATGGGATTTCATCATGTTGGCCAGGCTGGTCTTGAACTCCTGACCTCAAGTGATCCACCTGCTTCGGCCTCCCAAAGTGCTGGGATTACAGGCATGAACCATTGCGCCCGGCCAAACCTAAAAATATTGATCTAACTAAGAAATTGTTGGACCTACCTTGTTTGACTATATATTATGAGACCCCATTCCAGAGAGGATACTGCCCCACACCCAGAAGGAAGAAATATATGTTCAGAGAAGCCAAGAAGAATCGAAATAGATAGGTCTTGCTGAGCTTCCCCACGCACTCAGTCTGTTAGCGTGCCCTTTCTGTCCAATCATACTTCTACACAGCTGCCCATACTTTGATTAACCTCAGCATAAAGATGCACAATTTCCCCTGAATCTTTGGTTCTTCATTCTGAAGGCTTCCATGTTCCTGCTAATAATATTTGCATGCCTTTTATCCAACTAATCCACCTTTTGTGAGTTTATTTATATGATTGATTTATTTGCAGTGAATCTTCAGAAGGCAAAAGGGAATCTTTCCCTTGGCCCCTAGATCCCCAATATCCCTGGAAAACCTCTATGATCTATAAAAGAAATTTAATATAGAAATAACGTGACTACAATATTCGAAGCCAAACAAAATCTCAAAACTTTAAGCATTCTCAGAAATATTTCAGTATAGAACAAAACTATCCAAATATTAGTTAATAAGGTGAAACATCAAATAATTCTTATGTATTTATAGGAGTATTATTAAAAATGTGTTGTATGTACACCAATATGTTTATTGTGATATTATCCATAATTAATAGAAATATTCTGTAATGATTTAGTAAAATATGGTACATCAAATCCTTCCTCTGTTTTTGCATGGCATCCTATATTTCTCTATTTTAGCATTTTTTACTATGTACTGTTGCTTGTATCTTTCTTCACCTGCTGTGAGCCCCCTGAGAACAAGGGGTATGAAACAAATAAACATCACCAAAATTATTTTCTTGGATATGCTCTCAAATCCTGTGCTCCTCTTTTAGTGTTGGAGATCAGAAAATGATACCCAAAAGTATAACTCTTTGGCATGCAGAGTACTTTGAACTGAAGGATATTGGAAGGGCCTCAGAAGCAAAGCCTCTTTCTGACCTTCTCTTGCCTGCCTTTCTCTTGCTTCCTTTTCTCCCCCAAGGCAGACCACAGGACTGGAGTTCTTCTTCCCCAAGATGGATAGTAGGAACTAGAGAAACAGATGACCCTGGAACAATTTGGGAATTACAATGTGCATGTGCTCACTGTTGACTGAAAGCCTTACTGATAACACGAAGTCATTTAACATATAATTTGTGTGTTATATATATGATATACTATATTCTTACAATAAAGCTAGATAAAATAAAATGTTATTATGAAAATCATAAGGAAGAGAAAGTATGTTTACTATTCATTAAGTGGAAGTGGATCGTTATAAAAGTCTTCCTCATTGTCTTCATGCTGAGTAGGCTGAGCAGGAGGAGGGAGAAGAGTGGTAGGTTTTGCTGTCTCAGGGGTAGCAGAGGTGGAAGAAGCAGAGGAGGTGGAAGGGGAGGCAGCAGAGGCAGGCACACTCGGTATAATTTTATGGAAATACATTGTAATTTTTGTCTGCTTTTTTTGCTTTTTAATTTCTCTAAAAATGTTTCTCTATGGTACCATTTACTTTATTTTCAGTACCCATATCATCGAAGGGTCTGTGTCATGAAAGAAGTCAATAGCATTCTTGTATAATCAGAATCCTTCTGGCAGAGTATCTAATGTCATTATGTTTTCTGGCACTGCTTCTTCTATATCGTCTTCCTCATTGGCACTGGTTTGAAAGTACTCATCTCCATCAAGTCATTTTATGTTAATTCCTCTGGTATACTCTCTCTTAACTCTAGAATTTCTCCAAGACCCATATGTTGAAATCCTTCACCGCACACTTTTTTTGCATATCTGTGTTATCATTTCCCTGGCTGGCCCTATTGAATCCTGTGAAGTCGTGGACAATATCTGGACCCAGTTTTCTCCAGAAGAAATTATTGTTTCAGGCTTGATGGCTTTTGTGGTTTTCTAAATCAATGATGGCATATTCAATGGTGTGATCCTTCTAGACTTTCATGGTGTTCTCTCTATCAGGGTCCTCTTCCATAGCATTGACAATTCTTTCCATGGAGTACCCTGTGTAATGAGACTTAAAGGTCCTCATGACCCCTTCATCTAAGGCTCAACTAGAGATGTTGTGTTCGATGGTGAGCAGACCACTTCAATGCCTTCGGTGTTGAACTCATGAGATTCTAAGTGGCCAGGGTCATTGTTCAACACCAAAAGAGTTTTAAATGGAAATTCCTTCTGTCAAAGTACTTTCTGACTTCAGAGACAACACACTGATGGAACCAATTCAGAAAAAGGGTTCTCCTTGTACAGGCCTTCTTGTAAAACCAAAAGACTGGCTGCTCGTGTTTATATTTCCCCTTTAAGGCGTAGGAGTGACTGGGCACAGTGGCTCATGCCTGTAATCCCAGCACTTTGGGAGGCTGAGGTAGGCGGATCACCTGAGGTCAGGATTTGGAGACCAGCCTGGCCAACATGGTGAAACCCCATCTCTACTAAAAATACAAAAATTATCCAGGTGTGGTGGCTCACACCTGTAATCCCAGCTACGTGGGAGGCTGAGGTAGGAGAATCACTTGAACCTGGGAGGCAGAGGTTGCAGTGAGCCGAGATCACGCCACTGCACTACAGCCTGGGTGACAGAGCAAGACTCTGTCTCAAAAAAAATAAAAAAATAAAAAGAAATGCTCAGGGGCTAGCAGATTTATAGAAAAGCACAATCCGGATCATAAACCCAACTGTATTTGCACCAAACAGTAGAGTTAGCCTATCCCCCTCCTGTCTTAAATCCTGGTGTGTGTTTCTCTTCCTTACTACTAAATATTCTTTGTAGCATTTTTTTTCCAGAATAAAAATAAATACACTTTCATCTTCATTAGAAACCTGTTCAGGCAGATAATGATTTTCTTAATGGCAATGGGAACTCGTCTGCTGCCTCTTGAGCAGCAGAAGCTGCCTCTTCACAAGTTTGACATTTTTATTAAAGTTAAATGCCTTTTTAAAATTATCAAACCATCCTTTGCTAGCATTCAATCCTCCAGCTTTAGGTCCTTCACCTTCTTTTTGCTTTAACTTGTCATATAATGATTTTGCTTTTTCTCAAAATATATTACAATCTATAGGTATGCCTTTCTTATAGCAATTTTGCACCCATATAAAAGCTGCATTTTCAATATGAGATTAAAAGTTATTCCATAAAAAGTGTATGGTTTTTGCACCTGCAGGTGTAGCTGCAGTGATGGCTTCACATCAATGATCCCTATGCTGGATTCATTTATCTTGAAATGGTGGACAACTGAAGCTGCAGACCTCAATCTATGGTACGTATCAAGCAATTCAGCTTTTTCTTATAATATCATGAGTTTTCTCGGCTTCTTGGGACAAATTCCAGCATCACTAGTGGCACTTTGTATGGGTCCTGTGATATTATTCCAAGTTTATGGTATTGCACTAAAAATGATGAAAAATACTCAAGAGCTGCTGGAGAAAACTTTTTACTGCAATACTGCTCATGTGGAGATGGTTAACGTCACAGGGCATTTTAAGCAGACACAACACCTGAGCTCACTGCAGTAGCAACAGGAGGTGGCAACAAAATTATTGCAGTAGATTGGCATGTACTAGAGTTAATTTTATGCAGTTATGATTTAATACTGTGTCTTTACATTTGTTTACATTTCTGTTGACTGCCAATAGTGCCATGTATGGTCTGTAAGAGTTCATGTGCATAAGTTTTGATATTTAACTTTTTTACATAACAGATTTGCATATATTTCATGGTAGTAAATGATACAATAGACTAGGATCTACATATATTTTATACATTCATGACATACATAACCTTTTATTAATTATTTCAATACTTCTAAGGCTACATGGTTTATCTGAGAGTTTTTGCAAATTACCACAAATCTTGAAAACATTTCTAATATGTTTATTGAAAAACATCGACATATAAATGGACCCACGCAGTTCAAACCTGTGTCATTCAAGGATCAACTGTATTACTCTAACCTTCCACCTTCCTTTCTGTGTAGAAGATGGCCATAAATTCTCTGGCCTACTTTATCTGATAGTAGATCATAAGACCCTCATTTCCAAAGGGGTCTATACCTGGTCTATACCTGGGGGAAAGAAATGCTGCGAATAGAAGTCAAGAAGAATCTGAACAGGCAGCTCTCGCTGTCTTTCCCACTTAGGTCTATTACCATTATATCACACCATTTTTGTCCAATCACATTTCTGCATGGCTGTCCATTCTTTGTTGGACCTAAGCATAAAAATCGTTTTCTCTGAGTCTTTACGTCTTCATTTCTGAAGGCCCCAGTGTCATATAACACTTTGATTAAATAAATGTATCATGCTTTTCTCTTTTTAATCTGTCTTTGTTGTTGTCATTGTTATAGGAGTGTCGGCCATGACCCTTCTGAAGGAAAGGTATTGTACCTTTTCAACCCCTACACCGTGTAATCCTAACTTGTCAAAACCACAATCCAAATTCATCATCAATTTTCTTTCTACAAGATTATTTCCATTAGCACACAAAGGAATCTTACCCTTGGAATTAAAGCAAACAAAAAAAGAAACAGCTCCTATTTAACCCCATTTCCTCTCCCGTTTCTGTATCATTTCTTTGTTCAATATTTTTTATATAAATTGAATGAATTTTTGCTTCACTGTGCTTTCATTGTACTTGGCACTTATATTCTCTTGATAAGTATTTTGGAAGATATTGACTGGGCTCAGGGGCTCACACCTGTAATCCCAGCACTTTGGGAGGCCGAGGCGGGTGGATTACTTTAGGTCAGGGGTTCGAGACCAGCCTGGCCAACATGGCAAAACCCTGTATCTACTAAAAAATACAAAAATTAGCCAGGTGTGGTGGTGTGCATCTGTAATCCCAGCTACTCAGAAGGCTAAGGCAGGAGAATCACTTGAACCCAGGAGGCAGAGGTTGCAGTGAGCTGAGATCGTGCCACTGCACTCCAGCCTAGGCAACAGAGGGAGACAGTCTCAAAAAAAAAAAAAAAAAAAAAAGTATTTTGGAAGATCTAATTGCGTAGTTACATACAATGATAACTATAAAGACTTTGTAGTAATTTAATAAAATGTAACGTTATGCTGAATAAAAAGCAGCATACAAATATTATATGTACACTGTGTAAAATGTGAACATATTTTGACAATGAACAGAAGCTGTTATAAAAAATGAAACAGTTTGTCATATTAGAAAGATTAATGATGATTGATTTCTATTCCCTGAATAGTCCTTCAAAGTTTTTCACATTTACAAAGTTAAGCAAAAAGAAATATCTCCTTCAGCATGGTGAGTCTTTAGGAATGAACATGCCGCCCTTGGTACAGCCATACGTAAGGGGAGTCAGCCTTCTTGAAACAGGGCAAAACAGCCGCAGCTCACAACCTGAGGCCTTACCCAGGGCTTGCTAGAATTTTGTCCTCAATCTAGTTTCTGCAAGTTTTTCATTGAGCTCCTACAAAATGTCAAGTAGTATGTTAAATGTTGGGAATACAGTAGGGGAACATAGGTATACGTGTTATTTGACAGGTGCATAGAAGCCCTGAATTGGACTGGGAAGGAGGTAAGTACAGGAAAGTCTTCCTTGAGGAAGTTATCCTTGAGCAAAGAGCTAAAGGATGAAATACAATTAATTGGGTAACTGTGCAGGGTTGCGTAAGGCATTTTCATTTCAGAAAGAGAGATCTGCATACACAAAGTTTCTATGACTTTAGTAGGCATGATGCCTTTAAGGAAATGAAAGAAGGCAAGGTAATTGAAATGCAGAGAATGAGAAGAGGAGTGGCCTAAGATAAAACCAGGGGAATTGTGTGGGCAAACACACAGGCCTGGAGTCTGCTTTGCTTATTTTGATCTTTATTCCGAGAGCGCTATGAAGCATTAGGCTTTTATGCAGAGCAGTTACATGATCAGATTTGCTTTGTTTAAGACTGCTTTGACTATAGATAAGAACTCTGATTTCCCTAAATTGCCCATGTTATGGCACAAATATAGAATGATAATATTTCTTCCATCCCCTGGTCAAAATGAGGGGATTTAGGAGTATCTTGATGAGATTTGATGAAAACAAATAATTAACAGATTCTTTATATCTCCTTTTATAGTAAGTAAAATGAAATACAAAGCACTAGGATGTATATTTAAAATTGAATTCATAAAAAAACTTATAGCATAATACCGAAGCTCTAATTTGTGAAATGCACTTGCATAAATGTATTTGTTAGAAAGGTCAGCTTGCAGTTTACTTGGATGCCAATAAAATGGCATGTCAGACAGAAGTAAATACCAGTCTATTTGACACAGAGAATTGGGGCTTGTCTTGAGCTGTATCTGTTGAAGCTTTCATCTGGCTTATTCTCTAGGCCTCACAAGCTGGACCTTGGGTTGTATACTGTGTTCCTTGGGCATCTGTGCCTTATACATGACACTGCCTGGGAGCCTCTGGATTCAAGAAAAGATTGGAGAAAAGCCAAAGTGGTTGTGCAGGTGCCTGAGTTCATGGGTTCATGGACCATTTTTGTAGCACAGCTAAAGCAAAACAGCAATTTGGATTAGCATAATAGGATTATAGATACTGAGAGGGTATAGATTCACACAGATACTTTGAAGGTAAAATTGATGTCAGATTGGATGTGGGAGATGAGGGATAAGGTGCAAAGTATGACTTTTAGGTGTCTGGCTTGCTGAATGGACAGTGGTGTGATTATTTTAGGTAGAGGTGCATCAGATGGTGGGAGGTATCATTAAACATGTTACGTTTCAGACATCCATGTAAATACATTGTGTAAAAAGTTCTATTACATGCTAGGCACTCCACTAAATACAGCATATCATTTATACCCCATTGTAGTCACTATATCCAATAGGGTAGATTCTATTATTATATCTGTTTTCCAAGTGAGATATTTGAGAACTGGAGTTTCCAGGTAACTTGCCATGGTTACAGCAAGGAAGTAGTGGAGCTTGATTTGGGGCCCAGGCAGTTTTCTTCTAAAGCTCATTATTTGCTATAGTTTGAATGCATCTCACTAAATGCATGTGTTAGAAATGCAATACCCAATGGAATGGTGTTGGGAGGTGGACCCTAATGGGAGGTTTAGATCATGAGGGCTCCACCTACATGAATGGATTAATTCTGATTATAAAAGGGCTTTAGGCTGTAAGTTTCATCTCTTGCACTCTCTCATATTGTCTTTGTTCTTCCACCATGGGATGATGCAGCAAGAAGACCCTCACCGAATTTTACCCCTCAGTTTTGGACTTCCAAGCTTCCAGAACCGTGAGCCAATACATGTTTGTCCACTATAACTGACATAGTCTGTGGTGTTCGGTTCTAGCAGCACAAACAGACTAAGACAACATTTAATGCTGTTCGTCTCTCTGTGACTAGCCCCAACCCAGTCCTCACCATAGTTTCAACCCCACGTCTGTACACAACAAGAGATATCTTGATTTATTTTTTCTCTATGGATTGACCTCTCAGGATTCCCCATAGATAACTCTCCTGTCGTAAGGATGGAGCCCGCATGAATGAGATTAGTGCTCTTATAAAAGAGGCCCCAGAGAGCTCCCCTTTTTCTACCATATGAGGATACAGTAAGAAGGCGCCCTCTATAAACCAGAAAACAGGCTCTCGTTCTCCAGACAACTACATCGAATCTGCAGGTGCCTTTTTCTTGGACTTTCCAGCCTCCAGAACTGTGAGAAATAAATTTCTGTTGTTCATAAGTCACCCAGTCTACAATGTGATATTTTGTTATAGCAGCTGGAATGGACTAAAACACTATATTTCATTTTTTGTTTTGTTTCTAATGTTTTTAATGTGACCACACTGTATTTCTCTTCTTTCCTTGCTTTCCTCTGTGCTCCTCAGTTCTCAGTGTTAGGTCCTCGTCTTTTCCCTCCTGTCTTTGTGTTCTTTTTCTCCCAGGGCTCCCCCTTTCTCTCAATTTCTATTTATTATTTTGTAGGAGCTGAATTATAAACTTTGACCCACTATCTTTTGTTACAAGGTTTCTCACAGGCTTTTATCCCATATGTCCAACCTTTGCCAGTTAATTCCACATGGATTAATCATTTATCATGTCAGATATATGATATGTGATGTATGTCTTATATCATAGACCCTATGATGTGTCCTTTTTTGCAAAGGCACTGCCCATTTCCAGGACACCACAGCCACTTGTTTCTTTCCCCAGAGGTGCCAGTCCCTCCTCTTGGCCCACCACACCTGGCTGACAAGCTGTATATCTGGAGTTTCAGACTCCCTGCACCTCATCAGATCTTGGATGGAACCCCACACTGCAGGTTATAGCTTCTGGCATCCTAAGCTCATACCTAAGAGCCAGATGACAAGGGTAGCTGATGCCCTTTGGAGTGATTTTTTGACTAATGAGAAATAGGAGTGTGAAGGGAGACAGGCAGATTGATTTTCTTTCCTCCTCTCCCCCACAGACTAATCTGGAGCATGGTTCTTTCTCACAGCCTGATTAGAAAAGTCCTGTGAGCTGAATGAACACAACTGGTAAGGCCCCTGCTGTGTCTCTCCTCTGCTCCTTGTGAGATTGCAGCCAGTACAGGGAAGAATTGCTGCCTCACTAAACATCTTTTCTTACCTGCTTTGTTGTATTTTCACCCCCACCCCAACAATACATCCGCACTTTAATAATTGCCTCAGGCTCTGTTTTCTGGAGAAACCAGGTTAATCTTAAAATTTAACATTTTAAAAAAGAAAAGGAACTTTTTTTCATCACTCAATTTGGCTTTTGTGTCTGTTAAAACATAACAATATCACTAACCCTGAAAACCCTGTGTTCATTTAGTATCACTCATTCTTTCTTTTATTGATAAAACACAGACTCTCAAAAGCCCAGTTGGTTCTTCCTTCACACTGAGGCATCTTCTCTCCAAGGCACCATGGGTACCACTCTGGTCTAGGCTTACATCAATTTTATCTTAATTACTGCACAGGTGTTCTGCTTTTTGAACCAGATTCTCCGACTCCAGTCTCCTTTCTATAATCCATCTTGCACACTCTACCACTGTACAAGACGGCTCTTCCTTAAATTTCATCTTCAGGTTGTTTCTCCAGGGACATCTGCACCCAACACATACAAAGTAACCTTCAGTCATGTTTTGTAACCTATTATAAAAACTTGAAACTCTTTGAATTTGAAGTATTTTCAATTACCCAACATTCTAGTTCATTCTACTCTTTCTGGTGCCGTCACAAGCCAGGTTGCTTTTAAGCCTGCACCTTTGCTTATATTGTTTCTTTGGCCTGAAGCACCTTTTCTTCATCTTCTGTAAATCTTCCCTGCCTTCCAAACCCCAGCTTAAAACAATCTGCTTTGTGAGGTTTATTATAAGAACTCTAGAAGACAGTGCTATATACCTACTCTTAAATTCATTTAGCATAAATCATCTGTAACATTTAATTACTTAATTGCATATTTCTTTATGCTGCTCATAAACAGTTTGGCATTATAGTTCTGTTTTCTTAACTAGATTACATTTTTTTAACCATAGAAACTGTCTTGTTTTTTCATAGGGCCTTAATTATATAGGGCACAAAATAGATGCTTTGTTGATTGTGTCTTTGAAAATGAATAGTCTATGTATGATAACCAGAAGTGCCTTGGTTAGTTGAAAGCTAGGTAATACTGCATGATTATAATGATCAATAATAGGGACCATTCAATTTAATGAGCAAGGTGGATATCGGATGCCCACCATACATCCTCATGAATGCCGCTCTCTAAAGGCGATCCAGTGATTGGAGACCAAGCACATATACCTCATTGCTGTTATAGAAGCAACTGTACTCTTCCTTTAGTCTGAATGATCCTGCCCTTGATAGGTAACAATTACATTTGGATAGGCAGTGTGGAAATTAGAGGAGCAAGTAGCATTCCAGCCTTATATCTCCAGCACCATTTTGAACCCAGGTTAAACTTTTTACTAGCCAAAGTACTAGTATGAACCAAGCAAGAGGCAAGAGAGTAGATCACAAAAAAGCCAGTGTGGCTGTAGTGTGAACTGAGGTGTAATTACTGACTGGCTATACACTTGGCTTGTAAAGTGTATAAATTCACGTTAAGAAGTATGGATTTATTCTATATTAGTAGTGTACCACCCAAGCTTTTTAAATAGAAATCTGACCACATCTGCGTTTCAGAAAGATAATTTTTGTAGCAGTACAGCAGATGGGAAGAGTGGTGGTGGGGAAGCCAGTTTGGAGTTTTATGTTTCTGTCTGGTTTCTAAACTGTGTTTGGGGACTGTTGTGAGTCTCTTAGAGATGTCTCGTGGGCCACTTCAAAGGACAATGAGGGTGAGTGGGTGGGAGTCTGGGCCTCCAATCCAACTTCTACCTGACATGATCTACTTATATCTATTGCAATTGGCCTTCTAAGTACAATTTAAGTAAAATTTTGTAAAAAGAAAATATATTGTAGTTTAAAAAAATTGGAAAACTCCTAGTTTACTTAACTAGCAGATTTTGGGGCAATTGTTGGACAGATTTTAGAAATATTTTGAGGTAGATTCAATTGGACTTACTTATTACTAATATTTATAAGATTTAAAAAATGAGGAGTCAATCGCAGCACTTTGGGAGGCTGAGGTGGGCGGATCACAAGGTCAGGAGACTGAGACCATCCTGGCTAACATGGTGAAACCCCGTCTCTACTAAAAAAACACAAAAAATTAGCTGGGCGGGGTGGCAGGTGCCTGTAGTCCTAGCTACTCGGGAGGCTGAGGCAGGAGAATGGCGTGAACCCGGGGTGGAGCCTGTAGTGAGCCGAGATCGTGCCACTGCACTCCAGCCTGGGCGGCGGAGCAAAACACCATCTCAGAAAAAAAAGAGGAGTCAAAGAACATTGGGTGATTTCATAGAAGTGATTGCATTAACCAAGGTAGAAATCATTCCAAGTGCAGAAGATTTATAGACAGGGAGATTCTCATCAACTCATTGAGTGTGAGGTGCCTCTGAGCAAGGATTTGCTGAAGAGATAATTAGAGATTGAAATCTGGATCTCAAGAGTAAGATCAGGTATAGGTTTGGAAGTCATAAACATTAGATGGGCTTTGAAGCCAAGGAGATAGATGATGTCATCTAGAGAGAAGGTAGAGACCAGAAGAGCTGAGGTAACAAGCTGAAGACCAAGGTAGCATCCAGGCTATAAGGGTCATCTATCTGCCTACAAGGATTCTTCAGCCTTTGCAATGTTTTATATTTGGTTTTTAAATTTATTGTTAACTTTTAAAATTCAATATTTCTTGCAAATCAAAACCACAATGAGATACCATCTCTCGCCAGTCAGAATGGCGATTATTAAAAAGTCAGGAAACAATACATGCTGTCGAGGCTGTGGAGAAATAGGAACGTTTTTACACTGTTGGTGGGAATGTAAATTAGTTCAACCATTGTGGAAGACAGTGTGGCAATTCCTCAAGGATCTAGAACCAGAAATACTATTTGGCCCAGCAATCCCATTACTGGGTATATACCCAGAATGATTATAAATCATTCTACTATAAAGGCACATGCTCACGTATGTTTATTGCAGCACTATTTACAATAGCAAAGACTTGGAACCAACCCAATTGTCCATCAATGATGGACTGAATAAAGAAAATGTGGCATATATACACCATGGAATACTATGCAGCCATAAAAAAGAATTAGTTCACATCCTTTGCAGGGACATGGATGAAGCTGGAAACCACCATTCTCAGCAAACTGACACAAGAATAGAAAACCAAACACCGCATGTTCTCACACATAAGTAGGAGTTGAACAATGAGAACACATGGACACAGGGAGGGGAACAAAACACATCGGGGCCTGTCAGTGGGTGCGGGGCAAGGGGAGGAAGAGCATTCGGCCAAATACCTATTGCATGCGGAGCTTAAAACCTAGATGACGGGCTGATAGGTGCAGCAAACCACCATGACACATGTATAACTATGTAACAAACCTGCACATTCTGCACATGTATCCTAGAACTTAAAGTAAAAAAATAAAAAAAAATAAGAAGAAAATTCAGTATTTCTGACTTCCCTGGACACATCAAAGAAGTTATTGGTACTGGGCTACCCTTCACTCACGGCCACCATAGGCCAGACTGTTGTTGAGTGGCACCCCCTGCAGCTTGGTCGATACTCTGCAGTTGAGCACCTCCCATCCCACCAGCTTGGCTGGCTGTTCCCAGTTGGCTCAGTTCCTCCAGGCTCCAGGCATTTGAGTTTTGTTTTTTTTTTTCCTTCTTCTTTTTAAAAAACTTTTATTTTCAGTTCAGGGATACATGAGCATGTTTGTTACATAGGTAAACTTGTGTCAAGGGGGTTTGTTGTATAAATTATAGCATTGGAAGTCCTGGCCAGGGCAATCAGTCAAGAGAAAGAAATAAAGGGCATCCAAATAGGAAGAGAGGAAGTCAAACTATCCCTGTTTGCAGACGACATGATCCTATATATAGCAAACCCCATAGTCTCAGCCCAAAAGCTTCTTAAGCTGGTAAACAACTTCAGCAAAGTCTCAGGATACAAAATCAATGTGCAGAAATCACTAACGTTCCTATAACAACAGTGAAGCTGAGAGCCAAATCAGAAATGCAATTCTATTCACAATAGCCACAAAAAGAATAAAATACCTAGGAATACAGTTAACCAAGGAGCTGAAAGATCTCTACAAGAACTACAAAACACAGTTCAAAGAAATCAGAGTTAACTCAAACAAACGGAAAAACATTCCATGCTCATGGATAGGAAGAATCAATGTTGTAAAAATGGCCATACTGCACAAACCAATTTATATATTCAATGCTATTCCTATTAAACTACCATTGAGAGTCTTCACAGAACTAGAAAAAAAACTATTTTAAAATTCATATGGAAACAAAAAGAGCACAAATAGCTAAGGTGATCCTAAGCAAAAGGAACGAAGCTGGAGGCATCATGTTACCTGGCTTCAAACTGTTCTAAAGGGCTATAGTAACAAAAGCAGCATGGTATTGATGCATTTGAGTTTTCAACTCCTGAGGGTGAAGAACACACAAGGGAACCTCTGACCACCAATATTTATTAAGTAGAGCCAGTAAATGGGATTATTTTGATTATTTATTTTCTTATTTTACTGTTTTTTTTCTTACTTGTGTAAGCCCAAGAATTAAACTGAAGTTAAGTCTTTAGAGCTAGGGAAGACAAGAGGGGTTCCTCAGCCCAATAAACATAAATTATATTACTGCTCCCCAGTCCTACTGTTTGCACCACCATCATGCAAACATTACATAATGCATGTCATAAGAGGCAAAATGTTGTTAATCTACTGGTAGAAGATAACACATTAGGATGTAACATAATCTAATTTGATTTAATAAAATATATGTTGGATTTGGAGCTGGATAGGACAACAGTGTCATAATTAAGGGGATGGACTGTGAATTCAGACAGTCTGGGTTCCAATTATTACAGCTAATTACCACATGTGTGAACTTGCACAGGTCTTTCTGTTCTTTCTGTCTTTCTGTCTCTTGTTTTTCTCACCTGTGAAAGGTACTTGTAAGGATTAAATGTGTTACTATAAGGAAAGCCTTTTGGGCACCTCAGGTGCATAATGAGTGATCAGTAAAGGTTAGTTGTTGCTGTTACTTTATGGAAAATGATTCACTTCTTACCATCCACAAACCTGATGAGCCTACTGAGTTTTCGTAAACCTGTAACCAAGCAAGCAGGAAATGAGAATTTAGTAGCAAATATGTAAATATGACATATTGTTATTGTAACCATAAATCTTAAATCTTGACTGAAATGGCAAAACATCTTGAGAGTTAAATGTCTGTGGTTCTGAACAAATCATTGTAGACATATATTTTTACCTTTCAAGAGAAAAGCAATTTATTTCTGTTTAGGAGCTGTTGATGCAATCCCTGAAGTATTAGTTATTCCTTAAACTTGAAATTTTTGTGATTAATTCAGGATAAAACAATGAATCAGAATTTAGATTATCAGCTCCATCAAGATTTATGGAATTTACAAGAAAAGGAAGGTTTTTCTCCTCTATGAAAGTGTTAAGTGGGTCAATTACACATTCTTGTAAATTTCAATTCAGCATCTGAATTTGCTCTCTAGCTTCATTTAAAAATCAACCTCAAAAGCCAAGAGTTTAATTTTGGGGTCCAAACCTCATGCATAATTATCTTTGGAAAATTGATAGAGTTGTTAGTTTAGACATTTGTAATGAGATAAATAATTGAGTTGAAATGAGGCTTGGGATTAAAATTTTAAAGACCTTGCTTAAAAACATTTGTCCAGATTTTCCTGGAATTTCTGAGAGACTGGGTTTGGTTGGGATGAAATGAGAATTTGGCAGGCTGCTTGGGTCATGTCTGCTCTTCAGTTGGATATACCTAAGGCAGGACCTGAAGAAAACACATTAAATCATCTTTCTCTGCCTTAAGCATTTAACAAGTGTTTTGTTCTGATGACTCTTTGAATTAGAATCATAGAATTTTATAGTTGGAAGAGCCCATAGAGATAAGTTAGAACAAGCCTTCATTTTGTAAAAAGGAAACTGAAGCACGACGTTTGGGTTACTGCAGGGAGAATGATTTGTATATATTATCAATTAGTCATTTTAGCTCTTCAAAGAAAAAAAAAAGCAAAGTGTAGTGATTACTTAGAATCTGATTGATAAAAATACAAACTTTGCTTAAACCAGTCACATACAAATTGGCTATTCATTTAGATGTTGGCCCAGACTGTCTGGCATATGCAGGAAACATTTAAATAGTCAAATAACTTCCCTATTCATTAAGACAAGCTTAATTTTTTGTCAATCTTATTGAAATAAATAAAGTTGGGTGTGTATGCTTGCATCTATATACATGTATTTATGTATCTGAATACAAATGTATCCAAATACATCTAAATAAATGTATTTAGATATGTATATGTGCATGTATATTCTCTCCCGCTAGGCAAAGGCTTCCAGTAAGAGTACAAATGATTAAAGAAGGCTAACATATCAGAAACATTGAAAGATTATGCCTAGGGAAAATACAAGGAGTAAAAACAAAGACTGGGAATAAGAGAAAAAATAGGCAGGAGTTATCTCTATGCAACAGATTAGGAGGTTAAAGTGCAAAGATATTAGGCAATTTGTCAGTAAGTGGCAGAGACAGAAATCTAAGCCAGTTTTCCAGACTGTTGTCTTATCCACTGAGCCATACCATGCTTCTCAATGTGTCCGCACGTCTCCTGAGGGCCTTGTTAAAGCAGATTTTGATCCATATGTCTGAGATAGGGCCACGGATGCACATTTATGGCAAACCTCGAGGTGACTGTAATGCTGCTGGTGTGGGCTCACACTATTAGTAACAAGGGGCTATATTCTCTATCCTTAATGTGCACAAAACTAAAAGCCAAAAAAAAAAAAAAATGTTGTCTAGAAAATGATTGCCTTTAGAATGCTCATCTGCAGCTCTCAAGAAAATGCAGGGCCCCAACTAGAACAGAATTATGAAGCTTTTCAGGCTTAATCTCAATATCTCAAACTTCATTTTGTGCCTTTCCACTACTTGTGGTCCAACATGAAGGAACCAATTCTGTTTTTTTGCTTTTTCCTTGTCAAGACCTACCTTTAGGAAACTCAGAAATTATTTCACACTGAGGAGTGAACGTCCAATCCCAACTTGAATTGAGATGTCAACACTGAGTTATATATGCAAAAGGTTATTGGAGGAATGCCTGTGAAGCATACAGGGAAGAAAGCAGGAGTGCGTAACGACAGCCTTCAGACTGGTGAATGTTTCAAATATGAGAAAGGAGAGGTGGAAGGAAGGATTGGGCTAGGAAGAATCTCAGACTTCAGTGTAGTTCTAAGGAAGTTTCCATCAGGCTGACAGACAGGGCTTGCGCCTTTCATCTCTGAGAGATGGGCCTTCACTAATACCCTCACCACACTCACTGGCTGGCTGGAAGCAGCTGGGTAGTGCAGCCTCAGCATGCATGTGGTAGTATATCTAGAGCACGAGTAGCTGCTTTGTCAATCAACTATGTTCCCTGCAGTAAGAGAGCTGAGCAGTGCAGTTTCACAGCCGTCAAATTCATCTTCTTGAGCTGCACTGACCTACTTCTCCACGCAGGTTCGCGGGCAGCTCCTCCATGGTTCTCATTGGCCACTCTTCCTGAGAGGCAACTTGGAAGCAGAGATCAGTGGGACAAACCTCAACTCCTGCAGTCAATCTCAGGGTCTCAGCTGGTCCTCATCCTTGGCCTTGTCTGTTTTTCATTCTAAATTGCCCACACCCTTAGCTATTACTTGTCATTCCTGGGAGGTCTGAGTCTTGGGCACTTCTCGGGCTGAGGCTGTAGCATGTGTTCTTTAACAGTAACAAGGAACAAGAGAGTGACAAGAGGGGCCCGAGGAGATCACCTGGTTCCTACAGGTGTTCCTTCCTGCCCTCATTTTGTAAAGGTGGCTACAACCCCTACTACCAATCAGGATCATTTACCTCTGCCAAGATGGTGGCACTTATCCTTGCCTCTTGGACCATGGACAAGAGGAGTCCAACATGCTCTGGCAGCAGCTTTAGCTTGTGGTTCCATGGGACCTAGCTGTGTTTTCTAGAAAGAAAACTCCCCCTTTGGCAACCAGGATCTCCAGTACTGCAGAGCCCAGAGATAAAGGGATGAGAAAACCCAAATCTTCCAGCGGGATTTGTGGGAGTAAGTGGGGCCATCTCATCTTCCACCTTGAGATTTCCAGATTAATATAGCCTTTCTATTGAAGACACAATGCCATATAGAGGTATTTGATTAAATGCATATAATCTTGCATGCATCCTAAAGTACCCCATCTATCTACAATGTTGCCTCTGAGCTGTGCTTCATTTATGTCTTTAGATGCCATTCCATCATTCTTTGAGGCTGACTGCTTCTGAATGACGTGGTATGCAACAGAAGCAGCAGATCTTATTGTCATGGGTCCACTCACTCATCTCCTTCCCTATAAAGTGGGAGCCCTGGCTGGATGTGCTGTGTGTGAGATTCCATGCCTGTAAATCAGGCATTCTATAAGTTCCAGTTAGTGGTGCTGACTGAGGCTCTTCAAACAGGCTCTGAAAAATTAACACCAGAATAGGGATCTATTCCTATAATAATAAACAACTGGCTTTTCCAAGATAGAAGGGGACTCATGTAGTCAACTTGCCACCAAATGCTGGTTGGTCTTCTCAAGGAAGAGAGTCATTTCAGGGCAGAGCACTAGTGTCTGTGACTGACAGGCTGGACCTTCAGAGACAACAGCCATTAAATCAGCCTAGATAAGTAGAAATTCATGTTTTGGGCCCTATATGTAGCATCCATCTCTGTCACTGTGGCCACTACATTCACGTGCTCATCATGATGATAACAAAGTTTAGCTAACGGCAACGGACTGAGTCACTTTGTTACTATCTGGATGTTCAACCCCTCTTTAATTTTGAATGGATTCTGATGATGCTTTGGATTTCAAAGTATCAATACCAATTCAGGCTCGGTGTCCAGGAGTCTCCAGTATGTCTGAGTATTTCTCTTTCCCTAGTAGAGTCACCAAAGTAATGACCATAAGTCCCTTTGGGAAAGAAAAAATGGGGAAACATTTGAATGTATACTGGCTACAGTTTTGTAAATTCCTCCCATCTAGTTAGTGGATTCTGGATCTGAACAAGTGATTATGATATTTTATTGGGGCAACTGCCCTCAGCCTCTTGCTGTGTGATTCTTGCCTTCGTCTGGCTACAGAGATAAGCATCTCCTTTGTTGACTCCCAGAGTATTTTGCCTCTAGGGATGCTGAGCTCTATTCACCGTCTCCATACCTCCACGTGAGTCAATTCATACTGACTACGCCTCTGAATTTTGCAGTTGTTAGAGGAGCTCCAGCCTCCCAGATTCTGACGGGTAAGCACCACCACATGGTACTCACTCCCCAAACCCCTTGAGCACATGGGTATTAATAAACCCAGCACTGTAGAAGCCTCTCTTGCTCTCAGCCTTTGCATCAGAGAAGAACTATCACTGCCATTTTAGTGATGCAGGTGGCTTCTCCCTGGCTCCCTGCATCCAGCGCCCTCAAAAATCCATTCCCAGGGACACTGCCTTAGTGATTACTGCTATGTGCAATTTGATTTTGCAGTCCCTTCAGTATATAATCTCTTTCTTTCTTTCTCAGGCCCAGTATATGCTGGGCTTTAATTCTATTATCAGCCTGGCACCCAGGAGAAGAGGTGAGAGTAGATCTTGAGGGAGGCACCATACCTTTGTGGGGCCCTGCACCATCTTCTAGCATGGAGGAAGGGCTAGCCGCTAGAAGAGAAGGGTAGATCATGTCTGCAAGCTCTGAGGGTTCAGATCCACAGAGCCAAATTCCCAAAGAACACCTGTCTGGATGTCATATCCCATGTTTCAGCGTGCCAGGTTTTCTCAACCAAAGCTCCAAACTTAGCACAGGCTGCCTTGGCTGAGCATGTAAATTTCTCCGGAGCTCTTTGTCTGGTCAAGTGAACCTGCTCCTGAGCTGAGTCAGACCTCTCACTACAGGAGAAAATGGACTCTTTAAAAGAGACCAAAAAGGCCCTCTGGCTCTCACTCTTATTTTTAATTGTTTGTTCCTGGCCCTCTGTTTCTCATTATGCTTCTGCTGAGTCTCAATACAACTTAGCAATAATCAGCCAGCTCTGCCATCCTAGTAGAAATTGCTCCTCATATCTTTCAGTATCTGAACCGTTGCCCTGGAAAGGGCATCCCCTCCACCAGGATGTTTTCCCAAGTCAACAACAAAGAGTTCTGCAGCAATTGGGCCACTGTTTATGGGAGGGTCTATGTGTGCCCCACTCCACTCAGCATGATATCCATCTTGTCTACTGGGCAGTGAGTGAGGTAGCCCCAAGCTCTCTCTTCAAGCGCTGTTTTTTAATACCCACACTGGAACCAACTGTGTTAGTTTGATCCTCCAAAAAGCAGGCAGCACGGTGGGATCTGACATGCAGGGCATTTATTGAAAAAATGCCAAGAGGGACCATGGGAAGAGTAGGAATGTGCAGGAAGAGGTGTGGTCTGACACTTATGAAAGGAGATGGGGTGGAGGGCAGTGGAGGAGAGGGCAGAAAGAGCATCAGCTACAGAGCAGTTTCAGGACATGTTCCACCTGGCTGAATCAGAGTCCTCAAGAGAAGTCACCTGTCTGGCAGGAGTGGCCCTGCACTAGTGCCCCACTGCTCAGTCCTTGGCTGGGAGAAGCCTTGGGGTGGGGGGCTTGGCATTAACATGGTGGGAGTCCAGAGAACCCAGCGGCCAGGAGTGGTGGTCAGCTGTGCTTCCCTCAGCAGAGCTGAGCAGCAGGTACTTTTCCCATTCCACAAACAATGACTGTAATTGGTTCCTGATTAATGGTTAGTACATACTGAGCATTTGCTGTATGCCAGGCACTGTGCTAACAGCTTTTGAATGCATCTCTCCTTTTAATCCTCACAACATGTGTAATGATCAACCCTATTTTTCAAAACTGAACTGAGGCTTAAAGAGGTTAAATAATTTGCCAAAGGTCATGAGGAGTTGGTCCTCTTAACAATAATCCTACACAACTTTCCATTAAAACAATTTTGTATGTATTGATCAACCACATATTCTGTTTCTGAAGGTCCACCAAGTTTTTGGACTATAATAGTGAACCATGCAGCCTGGACCCTCCCATCACAGACTTTAAATCTAATAAGGGAAATAGATGTGCAAATATACAATTTTAATACAGTTGGGAACTGCATCAGAAGGCCCTCAGGATGTCAAGCATGAAAGGGCTCCAGGAGGATATGATATCAAACTGTGACTGAAGGGTGGATAGCACTCAGCCTGGTGAGAAAAGGTGAGCATAAGAGAGTACTAGGCAAAGGAAACAGTGTACACAAATGCTTACAGACCAAAGAAAGCATAGCGCCTTCAAGATATTTCGTGATAATGGACATCCTTGCATGCTGTTAGTAATTTCAAACTTTGACCTGTATGGGCATGCATAGAACCAGAGTAATGAGCAAAAAAGAAAGACCCTCATATTCTCAAAAAGAATGTATGAAATAGCATAAACATTGCCATGTGAAGGAGAACTTGACAAAAAAAAAACCCATGGAATTGAATTGCATTATATTCAATTAACTTTTGTTTTGTTTTTTGAGAGTCTCCCTCTGTCACCCAGGCTGGAGTGCAGTGGTGCAGTCATAGCTCACCATAACCTTGACCACCTGGGCTCAAGCTATTCTCCTGCCTCAGCCTCCCAAGAAGCTGAAACTATAAGTGCATGCCACTGCACCCAGGTAATTTTTTATTTTTTATTTTTTTGTAGAGACAGAGTCTTATGATGTTGCCCAGGTTGATCTGGAGCTCCGGGCCTCCGGTGATCCCTCTTGGCCTCCCAAAGTGCTGGGATTACAGGCATGAGCCACTGCCCTAGCCCTAATAGACTTAAGGAGTTTTAAACCTGTCCTATTTGATTAATATGATGAATTTCCTGGTTGAAATTGCTCCCCTCCAACTGACTGCACATTATGCCCCATGCTGACATCTCTAAAGTAACACACAGGTTGTTTCACTCTGAAACTCAGTACAATGGTTTCCTATTGATCCTCAGAGAATCAAACTTTGTATCTTGACCTTCAACATCCTTTAGAAGAAAGGAATTTCCAGTTAAAGTGACATAAAGAGGTTGGTGATTCTTCTGACAGAACTGTTAAAACTGTCAAAGCCAACCATTTTCTGGCACTAGAAATTGACCAGGGCAGAAAAGTTGAAGCATTTGTTCTTGAAAAACTGATAGACCTCCAGGAAAGGACAGATGACCTTGCCTAGGGAGCCCTTCTCACCTCCTAGTCCTTAAGGTGGAAAGAGAAGGTTTTCAAGATGATATTGAGCACAAAGTCAGCAGCTTTGCTGACAGGAGGGGTGCTCTCCTTGAATATGGAGGCAAAAATCTGAATTTGGGGGATAAAGGTGACAGATTTTTATCTAAATGGGAAATAATCTGATCACATATTTTGTCTGATAAAGAAAATGTAGTATAGACATACAATGTAATACTACTAAGTATATAAAGGAACGAACTACTGATAGTATGAACAGCTTGCTGCAACATAGGAAAACCTGAAAAATGCCATGCCAAATGAAAGAAGCCACTCACAAACCACATATGTTATGTGAATCTATGTAAAATATCGAGAAAAGGCAAAACTGTAGAGACAGAAACAGATTAGTTGTTTGCCTGGAGTGGGGATCAAGGACTGACTGCAAAAAAAGGCCTTAGGACATATTTTGGGGTAGATAGAACTGTTCTAAAACTGGATTATGGGAATATTTGCACAGCTGTATACATCTGCTAAAACTCACCAAACTTTATACTTAAAGTATTAATTGTGCAAGTTATACTTTAAGTATAAAGTGTACTTTTAACTCGATAAAGCAAAAGTTGGTGCATTTTATAGTATGCAAATTATACCTCAATAATGGTGTTAAAAATTCTCCAAAATCTTGCTTCATGTACACATCCAGACAACTTCCTCAGACCATCCACCCTCTCTGCCAGGCAGAGACTTTGTCCAAGCTGACCTCCCTGCTGTGTCTTCTCTTCTTCTCCGGCAGCCACAGCACACTCATCCTGTAAGCAGGTGGTACAGCCAGCATGCTGCCCTGCTCTGCTGAGCTGAGCATGGGTAAGACTTACTAAAATGATAACTTCCACTTTTGCTGCAAGAAGCCCTCTGTTTGCTATAGTGGGCTGAAAAGATACTGTCATTTTTCACATTTCCTCTTTCATGAAAACTTCAGAGAACATGGCCCAAGTCCCATTTTCTTCACTAAGCCTTCCCTGGCTATTCTAGTTCGTAGTGATTTACAGCGAAATAAGGAGTCATTCCCTAATAATTTTATTCAACATCCTTTCAACAATTTTATTGAAAGCCTAGTATGTGCTGAATACTATTAAGGAGGTAGAGAAAAATTTCCTACCTCCATGGAACCTATATTCTAGCAATTTTGTATGGTATTTTATATGGTACTAATTTTATATGGTACTATATCCATGAAATTCTGTCTGTGCTACTTTTGTTTCCATTGTTATACTGTAATTTGTTCTTTGAGAATGGAGACTCTCTTACATCTTTTTCAGTCATCACTAACACTGTCTTTAATGCGGTGTAAACCAAATGATAAGTGTTTAAGGAATATTTGTATATGACTTATTCAGAGACTAAGTAATAATAATCTGCACCAAATTCTGAGACCTAACTCTATGCTATGTACTGATCTGCTTTATTTACGTGATACCACTTATGATTCTTGTAATATTTGAAATTTGTATTATTTCAATTTACTGATGAAATAATTAAAATGGAAAGAAATCAAGCAACTTTCCTGCAGTCACATAGGTAGTAGATGATGGAAATATGGCTCAATTTTAAGAGTGTCTCATTCCAAAACTTTGCTTTTAGCCATATGCTATCTCCATGGCACATTTTAATTTATCTTTTTGTAGTTATACAAACATCTTTATTTAAAGCCATCAACATACTAGGCAGTGTTTCAGTTTTGAAGTGGTAAGCATTTAACAGCTAAATATATGCATTGAAATTAACTGTTTGGAGACAATCCTCCATGAGTCTCTCACGATTTTGCATGTCTTAAGAGAATATGTACTTTGATCTAAGCTAACTTTCCAAGGATTATTATGTAGCAAACAGCCTTGAAAAACAGAATTGTCCCTCTTCGAAGCAGATGGAAGATGTTTTTACTGTCTAGCTACAGGAGTGTCCAATCTTTTGGCTTCCCTGGGCTACACTGGAATAAGAATTGTCTTGGGCCACACATAAAACACACTAACGTTAAATGTTAGACATAAAACCATAAAAACCCTAGAAGAAAACCTAGGCAATACCATTCAGGACATAGGCATGGGCAAGGACTTAATGTCTAAAACACCAAAAGCAATGGCAACAAAAGCCAAAATTGACAAATGGGATCTAATTAAACTAAAGAGCTTCTGTACAGCAAAAGAAACTACCATCAGAGTGAACAGGCAACCTACAAAATGGGAGAACGTTTTTGCAATCTACTCATCTGACAAAGGGCTAATATCCAGAATCTACAAAGAACTCAAACCAATTTACAAGAAAAAAACAAACAACGCCATCAAAAAGTGGGCAAAGGATATCAACAGACACTTCTCAAAAGAAGACATTTATGTAGCCAACAGACACATGAAAAAATATTTATCATCACTGGCCATCAGAGAAATGCAAATCAAAATCACAATGAGACACCATGTCACACCAGTCAGAATGGTGATCATTAAAAAGTCAGGAAACAACAGGTGCTGGAGAGGATGTGGAGAAATAGGAACACTTTTACATTGTTGGTGGGACTGTAAACTAGTTCAACCATTGTGGAAGTCAGTGTGGTGATTCCTCAGGGATCTAGAACTAGAAATACTATTTGACCCAGTCATCCCATTACTGGGTATATATCCAAAGGATTATAAATCATGCGGCTATAAAGACACATGCACACATATGTTTATTGTGGCACTATTCACAATAGCAAAGACTTGGAACCAACCCAAATGTGCAACAATGATAGACTGGATTAAGAAAATGTGGCACATATACACCATGGACTACTATGCAGCCATAAAAAATGATGAGTTCATGTCCTTTGTAGGGACTTGGAGGAAGCTGGAAACCATCATTCTCAGCAAACTATCGCAAGGACAAAAAACCACACACCGCATGTTCTCACTCATAGTTGGGAATTGAGCAATGAGAACACATGGACACAGGAAGGGGAACATCACACACCAGGGCCTGTTGTGGGGTGGGGGGAGGGGGGAGGGATAGCATTAGGAGATATACCTAATGTTAGATGACGAATTAATGGGTGCAGCACACCAACATGGCACATGTATACATATGTAACAAACCTGTACATTGTACTCATGTACTCTAAAACTTAAAGTATAAAAAAAAAAAAACCACACTAATATTAATGATAGCTGATGAGCTAAAAAAAATCACAAAAAAATCTCATAGTGTTTTAAGAAAGTTTATGAATTTATATTGAGACAGATTCAAAGCTGTCCTGGGCCACATGTGGCCTGTGGGCTGCAGGTTTGACAAACTCAGTCTAGTATAATAAAAGTAATGCCATTTTCTAGGACAAAAATGTCTGTCAGTGAGAGGTGAAGCTGGCTGGGCTTCTGGGTTGGGTGGGGACTTGGAGAACTTCTCTGTCTAGCTAAAGGATTGTAAACACACCAATCAGTGCTCTGTGTCTAGCTAAAGGTTTATAAACACACCAATGAGCACTCTGTAAAAATGGACCAATCAGCACTCTATAAAATGGACCAATCAGCGCTCTGTAAAATGGACCAATCAGCAGGATGTAGGCAGGGCCAAGTAAGGGAATAAAAGCTGGCCACCAAGCCAGTAGTGGCAACCTGTTAGGGTCCCCTTTCACACCGTCGAAGCTCTGTTCTTTAGTTCTTCACAATAAATCTTGCTGCTGCTCACTCTTTGGGTCCGCACTACCTTTATGAGCTGTAACACTCACTGCGAAGGTCCGCAGCTTCACTTCTGAAGCCAGAGACCACAAACCCACGGAAGGAAGAAATAACTCCGGGCGCACCACCTTTAAGAGCTGTAACACCAATTCTGTGAAGAAAGTCATTGGTAGCTTGATGGGGATGGCATTGAATCTATAAATTACCTTGGGCAGTATGGCCATTTTCACGATATTGATTCTTCCAACCCATGAGCATGGAATGTTCTTCCATTTGTTTGTATCCTCTTTTATTTCATTGAGCAGTGGTTTGTAGTTCTCCTTGAAGAGGTCCTTCAAATCCCTGGTAAGTTGGATTCCTAGGTATTTTATTCTCTTTGAAGCAATTGTGAATGGGAGTTCACTCATGATTTGGCTCTCTGTTTGTCTGTTATTGGTGTACAAGAATGCTTGTGATTTTTGTACATTAATTTTGTATCCTGAGACATTGCTGAAATTGCTAATCAGCTTAAGGAGATTTTGGGCTGAGACAATGGGGTTTTCTAGATATACAATCATGTCATCTGCAAACAGGGACAATTTGACTTCCTCTTTTCCTAATTGAATACCCTTTATTTCCTTCTCCTGCCTGATTGCTCTGGCCAGAACTTCCAGCACTATGTTGAATAGTAGCGGTGAGAGAGGGCATCCCTGTCTTGTGCCAGTTTTCAGAGGGAATGCTTCCAGTTTTTGCCCATTCAGTATGATATTGGCTGTGGGTTTGTTGTAGATAGCTCTTATTATTTTGAGATACGTCCCATCAATACCTAATTTATTGAGAGTTTTTAGCATGAAGGGTTGTTGAATTTTGTCAAAGGCCTTTTCTGCATCTATTGAGATAATCATGTGGTTTTTGTCTTTGGTTCTGTTTATATGCTGGATTACATTTATTGATTTGCGTATGTTGAACCAGCCTTGCATCCCAGGGATGAAGCCCACTTGATCATGGTGGATAAGCTTTTTGATGTGCTGCTGGATTTGGTTTGCCAGTATTTTATTGAGGATTTTTGCATCAATGAGATACCATCTCACACCAGTTAGAATGGCCATCATTAAAAAATCAGGAAACAACAGGTGCTGGAGAGGATGTGGAGAAATAGGAACACTTTTACACTGTTGGTGGGACTGTAAACTAGTTCAACCATTGTGGAAGTCAGTGTGGCAATTCCTCAGGGATCTCGAACTAGAAATACCATTTGACCCAGCCATCCCATTACTGGGTATATACCCAAAGGACTATAAATCATGCTGCTATAAAGACACATGCACACGTATGTTTATTGCGGCACTATTCACAATAGCAAAGAGTTGGAACCAACCCAAATGTCCAACAACAATAGACTGGATTAAGAAAATGTGGCACATATACACCATGGAATACTATGCAGCCATAAAAAATGATGAGTTCGTGTCCTTTGTAGGGACATGGATGAAACTGGAAAACATCATTCTCAGTAAACTATCGCAAGGACAAAAAACCAAACACCGCATGTTCTCACTCATAGGTGGGAATTGAACAATGAGAACTCATGGACGCAGGAAGGGGAACTTCACGCTCCGGGGACTGTTGTGGGGTGGGGGGAGGGGGGAGGGACAGCATTAGGAGATACACCTAAGGCTAAATGACGAATTAATGGGTGCAGGAAATCAACATGGCACATGGATACATATGTAACAAACCTGCACATTGTGCACATGTACCCTAAAACCCTAAAGTATAATTAAAAAAAAAAAAAAAAAAAAAGAAAAAAAAAAAAAAAAAAAAGAGCTGTAACACCTTGCGAAGTTCTGCGGCTTCACTCCTGAAGTCAGCAAGACCGCGAAGCCACCAGAAGGAAGAAACTCCAGATGCATCTGAACATCTGAAGGAACAAACTCTGGACACACCATCTTTAAGAACTGTGACACTCAACTGCAAGGGGTGGCGGCTTCATTCTTGATGTCAGGGAGACCAAGAACACACCAGAAGGAACCAATTCCTGACACATCAGGTTTGTTTACAGTCCGTTATAAAAGATCGGGGTTTCTCAGGTTCTGGCTTCCTCAACTGGGACACAGCCCACTGGGTGTACAGCATTGACCTGACCTGCCTTCACATCGTCCCCATGGGCACTAGGATGCAAGGGGAAACAAGAGAGATATGAAGTTCATGTTATTTGCTGGGCTCTGGGAATAGTCCTTTGTCTTTGATCTGAGAGCCTTCTGTCTTCTGCCAGCATCCACAAAATACCATGGCAGGCTAACTTGTTAGGTTGCTCTTCACAGTTTCTGACATTAACCTTTCTTTATGATCTTTACTATTCTTTAAACTACGCTATGTGTCTTCAATGTATGTACTTCATATGATCAATCTCAGACAAAACTTGGAAATATTTGAACTTTTAACAATGCATTTTGGTAGCTTTTCTTTTTTTCTCTGTATTACTTTCCCCTTCCTTTTAGACTCATTATTTCTCTGCTTTCTTTCACCTCACCCTGCATTTTAGCTGTAAAAATAATATCCCTTTTCACATCTTAGAGTAGAATGAATGTGTTATCTCTCTCAGGGATATTTACATTTTTAGTCTTAATCTGACATATAGAAAGAAGGCTTTGTCTCTAGGAACAGCAATTTAGAAATTTTTAATAAGGGAATAGGGAGAGACTTATTTGTAACAAGTAAGTGACTAGGGAGAGTCGTTCTCTGCGTTTCTGAAATTAAAACACTCAATGATTTTCAGCTCTGCCCACATGTCAGGAATGTTCTGGATGTACTCCAAGTTTCAATCTATACATATTACTTGGAAGTATATTAAAAGTGTCATTCCTTAGGGCAAGTAAAAATAGCTGTTGGAATCTAAACTTCTGAAATTCAGTAGCGTAGTAGATGTTTATTTCTTAGTTATATCGAGACCCGTGTGTGCTTGGCATGTGGTGTACATCATGGTTGCTCCAGGACCCAGATTTATAGGCTCCTTTCATTCAATTAGCAGAGGATGAGAGATTCCGCAGCAAAGGCACAGACTCTTCTTCACCACTTCATCTGGGATTGACACAGATTCCTTCTACTCATATTCTATTGGCTAAAACTCAGTCATATGACCACATCTAAATGCAAGGGGGTCTAGCAAATATAGCTTTACCATATGCCCAGGAGGGAAACAAAACAGGTTTTATTGAACATGTGGCAATCTCTGCTTCAGAATTGGTACCCTGTTGTTCCAGAATAGCTCAGTAATGTTGGATATTTCTGACAAATGCTTATGAATAATTCACTTTGACACAGTGGGGAAATGCCATATGCTGGGTATATTTGTGATATCTTCAATTTGCATCTGGGTTACTTTCCTTTTCATAGTAAAAATAATAACTTACATTTTTTCACATTACATTAAATAAAAATTGCATTTCACAAACAACTGGCATAGTATGACACCATTTTTGTGAAGTGGGTGTGTGTGCTTAAAGGAAGACTGGAAGGGAAAATATCACAATGCTGTTAGTGGTTATCCCTTTGAAAAAAGAAACCATTTCTACCCTGTTCTATTTTCATACATTTTCTGAAAAGTTTTAGAATAAGCGAATACAATTTTCCGTCAGAAAAATAAAATATTTTCATTTAAAACAATGGGGACCAACTTACATACGGAGTGGCTGGTAGCATCAGTTACTTCCACCTGCTTTATTTCATTGATTGTGTTGTTTGAGTAAGGCAGGCATCAGTATTACTATGCCCATTTTGCAGATGACGGAATTGAAATTTAGATGGAGCAAGTGACTTGCTCAAGAACACACAGCCAGAAGAGGCTGATCTAGGAGTCAGACCTTTCCAAGCATAAGTTTTTCCCATAATATCAAGTTGGTTTCAGGAGCCCAGAAGTGAAGTATTGTAGTGTTAAATGTTCTTTTTCTAGTTTTCAAAGAAGAAAAACTTGCACTGCAACTTTGTCTGAGAGATTCTTCTAGAGCTCCTACTAGAAAGACATACAAGAAGTTTCGCTGTGACTTGTCCAACAAAATGGCATAGAACCACGAAGAGAGAAGTGCTGAGTGCTTTTAGGGGTTTTTAGTGGAGGTCTTTTTGATGGACAATTATAGTGT
This sequence comes from Symphalangus syndactylus, assembly GCF_028878055.3. NCBI lineage: Eukaryota > Metazoa > Chordata > Mammalia > Primates > Hylobatidae > Symphalangus > Symphalangus syndactylus. Next base: position 70,698,120 of record NC_072423.2, on the reverse strand, counting down.
AGAAATGACCTTTATCACCTCTATCCACTTTGATAGAGCTTGCTTTCTGGGCTCTGGTAGCTGTCTTTACATGACAAGGATTGGAAAAGTTGCCAGGCCTTCTTGTCTGTGCCACATCTGATCCAGATGGCTCTGCACACTTCAATTTTAGTTTCTATTTTGTTTTCACCTCTGACGGTGGAAAAGAACAGCCTGTAACATTGCTGCGGAGAAATTTCTGGAGCAAACTCTGCACGGTGACTGCACAGGAAAGGCAAGGTTACCACCGTTATGATGTGCTAATTAGCCTCTTATAATTGTCACAGTCATCAGCCTCTCCAGCCTGCCAGGTTGCGGGCAGTGGTCTATTTCAGGGGCATCTGGTAGGAACCAGAGAGAATGATTGGCGTACAGATGATTAAAGGTGTGCCACTAGACTGGACGTCTCTTTAAGAAAGCTTACATATGCTAAAGGGCAGAAAGAAAAAAAGAAAGTATGCCTTCCTAAGAATCAGGGTTTGGAGTGGGTTGGTAACTCATCATTATGTTACTCAAATGGCACGTCCAATTTGAAGCTAGTGGGAGGTAGGGTTAGCGTCAAATAAGCAAATCCGGAGACATTATACCTTTTATTTCAGCTGCCCCAAGCTCCCGTCTGCTCCCAGTCTCTCTCCCTTTAACCTTCCCTTAACACTGCTGCATTATGGCAAGGGGTGGCAGAGAGCATGTTATTTTGGGTGGCAGACTAATTTTGGTCGTCTGAGAGCTTTCTCTAGTGTTTTATCAGAGCTTCCTGAAAGCCTGGACCTAATGTACAAAAACAAGGAAATCAGAGCTTGATTTTCATCTGCTCAAAGGCTGTGGCAAAGCAGACAGTGGAAAGGGTAAATTCTCTGGGTCAAAGCATAAGCGTCCGAGTGTCACCAAGAGCACATGGGGCATATGGCATCTTCTCCAGAGAAGACATAGTATTTCTGATTCTATTCCTGAAACTTAGCTTAAAAATTGAGGATACTCCAGAAAATGTGTTTCCTAGCTAACTAATTGTCAAAAACTTAAAGGAGTCACAATAGGAATTATTCTCCAAAGAAGAAGTAAAACAGATACATGCATGCCTAGAATGTTTCAGATCCTGTCACACTAGCCACTTGAAGTGTTACATAATTTGTTTCCTTAATAATTTGCAAGTCTGTCATTAAGTCAGAATGCAAGGGAGAGAGGAGCTCTGATGCTAATTTCTAGAAGAGAAATTTAAAGCAGATGTGTGCACCAGATGTTGTGGAACAGTGGCAGTTTTCATGCATATTTATGTGAGACTTGTACGTTTTATTATCATAAAACCTCTGTTTACAGAGTGAGAGTGATGTGACCTGCTTGAAGGAAAGAGCACAAGTTGGAGAGAGTTTTAAGTGGTGCTGAGTTAGGATGGAACTTGGATATAAGAAAATGGTAATGAAACATTGCCTTAATCCTTATTTTGAAGAGGCACAAAGAAAATCGTAGGTTTCTTAGTCCAGTTCCACCTCCTAGCAGTTAGTTGGGGTTTGTAATGTCAGGGTACCCTGGGAGGAATAAAAGCTGTCAATGAGACACAGCACAGGGAGGGCATAGGCTGAGTCCTCAGACGACCCCAGGGGTGGTGTTCCCACAGCTGAGAGTCCACAAATCTTAGTCCTTAAGAGATGTGACTTTTGGAGTTTCTGCCTGACCACCCTCAAAAACATCTCTAGAGACACCAGTGAGAGGTAAGTAAAGTACCTGGACAGGAATCCCAAGACCCAGAAAGTCTGGTTCCATGACTTATGAGCTGTATGAGTAGAGGTTATACTGTCTAAGTCTCATCTCTTTGTATAACACAGTGTGTACAGTCTAGTGTCAGGGCTCACAACGCTGTATCCCAAAGTATGTCACATTGGCCTGAGCAGAAGGTCACTAACCTCCTCTGCCTTTTTGCATGGGGGACATGAAAATAATTCTCCCTCCCTTCTCCTCTGAGGATCCTCTTGTGACACGTGCCCTGCCCTATACCCAGACGAAAGGAATGAAGACATAAAGACACACAGAAAAATATGAACAAACAGAAATTGCAAAGTTCCTCCCAGTTTGTTTATACCATACCAACTTTGTCCAATCACACTTCTACATACATCACTGTCCAGTGTTCATCAAACTGAAGCATAAAACTGCCGTTTTCCGTGGGTGTTTTGGACTTCATTTCTGACAGCTCCTATGTCACGTAGAACTTTGGTTAACCAATTTGTGGCCTTTCTTTCTTGTTAATCTCTCTTTTATTACAAGGATGATAGCCATCCATCTTGCAATGGCTGAGGAAAATATATTACTTTTTCTCCCCTACAACGTAGAGTAATACTTCACCCGCTTTTATTAAACCCAAATTTTATCTATATACATTAAATGAAATTTTCTACTACAGGAAATATTCAGTAACATTAAAAATGCAGAGAAATTCCAAATTCTTGGCTTTTCCCCAGAAATATAGTGCAGGCCTACATCTGTGAATACAACTGCCATTTGGGTAATGCTTATATTTTACAAAGTGATTGAGTTAGAAGGTTAGAGAAATGAATTTCTAACACATGCTTCCTAAAAAAGCATATTTGGATAACAAAATGCTCAGGATTGCCTTAGTGTCTGGCTGATCTTATCACATAAGGGCCTGTGTGATCTTATAAGAGAGGGAGGTCTTACTTAGGAAGACTTAGTTTTACTCTTTCTGTTGATTCTCTTGTAGCTGTCCATACTGGAGACCATTCCTAGGTACTGACACATACAGGGAGCTTAGCTTAGGGAGCATTTGTTTACCTGCTACTATCTTCTTACTATCTAGTGATCTCAAGGTCTTATATTGGGAGAGATGGAGAGGGAAAGTAAACTTGTGGAACTTTTCTGGGTGTCAGCAGGATGTCCTAAAGAGCAGTAGTCCCCAATCTTCTTGGCACCATGGACTGGTTTCATGGAAGACAATTTTTCCACAGACGGGCTGGCAGGGGGGATGGTTTCAGAGTTATTTAAGAGTCTTACATTTATCATTAGCTTCTCATAAGGAGTGTGCAACCTAGATCCCTCACACACGCATTACAATAGAGTTCATGCTCCTACGTGAATCTAACACTGTTGCTGATCTGACAGGAGGCATAGCTTACCTCCTGCTGTGTAGTCAAGTCCTAACAGGCCACGGATCCCTCCCAGGGTGGGCCACCCCTGCTGTAGAGAAGTAAAGCAGCATGAAGATCTTGGGGATTTTAGGGCAAAGGATGATAGGACATGTGGAACGAATGGTGGAAAAAAGTTTGTGGTTTGATATAAAAAAGTAAATATCCCTATTTTCCAGAAGGCTTGAACTGCAGTGATTCATAAAATTAAGCCCCTAGTTTTAGTCTGTTTCTCAAATATTTAGTGTTTGTAATCATGCCTTAAGGTTTCTGAGATGGTTTTGTTTCTTTTACTTCTAAATGACTTCATAAATTTTTAAGTACAACTTTTGTCCTCCTAACTTTTGCATTTAGGTAATTCATTAACACCCATCTGCCCTTGACTCGTTTGTCATCACAGCTTCACCTTTGTGATAACTTTCTCCTCAAATTGCCACCTCTTTTGTTTGTTTCATCAGAAGTAGTATACTATGTGAATGGATCCCTGAATGTTAACTATGGGCATATCTCGTTTTATTGCACTTCACAGAGACTGTATATATATATATATTTTTTTTTGCCAATTTAAGTTTGTGGCAACCCTACATAGAGCAAGTCTGTCAGCACTATTTTTTTTTTCCAGCAGCATGTGTTCTCTTTCTGTATCTGTATCACATTTTGGTAATTCTCACAATGTTTCATATTTTTCATTATTATTTTATCTGTTATGGTGAGCTGTGATCAGTGATCTTTGATGTTACTATTATCATTGTTTTGAGATGTGACCAATCACACCCATATAAGACAGTGAACTTAATTGAAAATGCTATGTGTATTCTGATTTCTCCAATGACCAGGCATTTCCCCACTTCACTCCCTTCTCTTGGGCCTTTCTATTCCTGGAGACACAACAATATTGAAATTAGGTCAATGAATACCCCTACGGTGTACTTTGAGTGTTGGAGTAGAAGAAGAGTTGCATGTCTCTCACTTTAAAGCAAAAGCCAGAAATAATTAAGCATATTGAGGGAGGCATGTTAAAAACTGAGATAGGCCAAAAGTTAGCTTTCTGGCCCCAGACAGTCTTGGGGCCACATTGAGAATGTAAAGGAAAAGTTCATGAAGGAAATGAAAAGTGCTACTCCAGGGAACACAAGAATGATAAGGAAATAGAACAGCCTTATTGTTGATATGGAGAAAGTCTGAGTGGTCTGGATCAAAGCAGCTTCAACATTCTCTTAAGCCAAAGACTAATCCAGACAAAGTCCTTCACTCTCTTCAATTATATGAAAGCTGAGAGAGGTAAGGAAGCTGCAGAAGAAGAGTTTGAAGCTAGTAGAGGTTGGTTAATGAGGTTTAAGGAAAGAATCCACCTCCATAACATGAAAGCACAAGTGAAGCAGAAACTGCTGATGGAGAAACTGTAGCCAGTTATTCAGAAAATCTAGCTGAGACCGTTAATGAAGATGACTACTCTAAACAGCAGATTTTCAATGTAGACAAAACAGCCTTGTTTTGGAAAAAGGTGCCCTCTAGACCTTTCATAGCTAGAAAGGAGAAGTCAATACCTGGCTTCAAAGCATCAAAGGACAGGCTGACTCTCTTGTTAGGTCCTACTACAGCGGCAACTTTAACTACTACAGCTTATTTACCATTTAGAAAATACTAGGGCCTTTTAGAATTTCGCTACATTGTCTGCCTGTGTTTTATCAGTGGAACTGAAAAGCCTGAATGACAGCATATCTGCTTATACCATGGTTAACGGAATATTTTAATCCTACTGTTGAGACCCACTGCTCAGAAAAAAAGATTTCTTTCAAAATATTACTGATCATTGAAATACAGCTGGTCATTCCAGAGCTCTGATGGAGCAATACAGGAGATGAGTGTTGTTTTCATGCCTGCTGACACAACATCCATTCTGCAGCTCATGGATCAAGGAGTGATTTTTACTTTCAAATATTACTGTTGAAAAAACAGATTGTGTAAGGGTATTGCGGCCATAGATAGTAATTTCTCTGGTGGATCTGAGGAAAGCAAATTAAAAACCTTCTGGAAAGGATTCACCATCCTAGATGTCATTAAGGACATTTGTGATTTATGGAAGGAGGTAAAAATCTCAACATGAGCAGAAATTTGGAAGAAGTTGATTCCAATCCTCACGGATGACTTAGAAAGGCTCAAGACTTCCTTCAGTAGAGGAAGTCACTACAGATATGGTGGAAATAGTGAGAGAACTAGAATTAGAAGTGGAAGCTGAAGATGTGACTGAATTGCTGCAAACTAATGATCAAACTTGAATGGATGAGGACTTGCTTCTTATGGATGAGCAAAGAGAAATGGTTTCTTGAGATGGGATCTACTTCTGGTGAAGAAGCTGTGAACGTTGTTGATGACAACAAAGGATTTAGACTAGTATATACTTAGTTGATAAAAAGTAGTGGCAGGGTTTGAGAAGATTGAATTCAATTTTGAAATAAGTTCTACTGTTGGTAAAATGCTATCAAACAATATCACATACTACAGAGAAATCTTTCATGAAAGGAAGAATCGATGGATGCAGCATACTTCATTGTTGTCTATTTTCAAAAATTGCCAGCCTGGGTAACATATCAAGACCTCATCTTTATCCCCCACAAAATTAAAAATTAGTTAGCCCAGCATGGTGATGTGTACCTACTTGGGAGGCTAAGGTGGGAGGATGACTTGAAGCCAGGAGTTTAAGGCTGCAGTGAGCCGTGATCACACCACTGCACTCCAACCTAGGCAACAGAGTGAGACCCTGCCTAAAAAAATAAAAAAAGAAATTGCCACAGCCACCCCAGCTTTCAGCGACCACCACCCTGATCAGTCAGCAGCCATCCACATCTAGACAAGACCCTCCACCTGCAAAAAGATTATGACTCTCTAAGGGCTCAGATGATTGTTAGCATCTTTTTTTTTTTAGCATTAAGGTACGTACATTGTCTTTTTAGACAATGCAATTGCATACTTAATCGACTGTAGTATACTGTAAATGCAACTTTTATATACACTGGGAAGCCAAAAAAAATCTGTGTGACTCATTTTTTTTGTGACATTTGCTTTATTGCTGTGGTCCGAACTTTTGCTTTATTGCTATGGAACTGAACCCACAATATCTTAGAAGTATGCTGCTGTTTCTTTCCATTACTTGGGAACAGTTTTAGCACTTTAAGATATATAGAGCTTTTCAAATTGAGAATCAATGTCAATTTCTTTGACCACTCCAGTCAGCTTCCTTTACTTTCCCACTTTACTTTGTTTCTCAGTTCAAGGTAATTTACTGTAAGTTTTTTATTTAATTTTTAATTAATTAATTATTTTAAAATTATTTCAACAGTTTTTGGGGAACAGATGGTGTTTGGTTACATGCATAAGTTCTTTAGTAGTAACTTCTGAGATTTTGGTGCATCCTTCACACTGCACTCAATGTCTGGTATTTTATCCCTCATCCCCCTTCCACCCTTCCCCAAGAGTCCCCAAAGTCTATTATATCATTCTTATGCTTTTGTGTCCTCATAGTTTAGCTCTCACTTATAAATGAGAGTATACAATGTTTGATGTTCCATTCCTGAGTTACTTCACTTAGAATAAGGGTCTCAAACTCTATTCACATTACTGTGAATGTCATTGTTTTATTCCTTTTTATGGCTGAGTAGTATTCATATATATATATCTCACATTTTCTTTATCCACTCATTGGTTGATGAGCATTTAGGCTGGTTCCACATTTTTGCAATTGTGAATTCTGCTGCTATAGACATGTGTGTGCAGCGTCTTTTTTATATAATGATTTATTTTCCTCTGGGTAGGTACCCAGTAGTGGGATTGCTGGATAAAATGGTAGTTTTACTTTCAGTTCTTTAAGAAATCTCCAAACCGTTCTCCATAGTGGTTGTACTAGTTTGCATTCCCACTAGCAGTGCAAAAGTGTTCCCTTTTCATCACATCCATGCCAACATCTATTATTTTTTGATGTTTTAAAAAATTATGGCCATTCTTGCAGGAGTAAGGTGGTATCTCATTGTGGTTTTAATTTGCATTACTCTGATAATTAGTGCTGCTGAGCATTTTTTCATATATTCATTGACCTTTTGTATATCTTCTTTTGAGAATTGTCTATTCAAGTTCTTTGCTCACTTTTCGATGTGATTATTTTTTCTTGCTGATTTGTTTGAGTTCTTTGTGGATTCTGGATATTAGTCCTTTGTTGCATACATAGTTTGTGAATATTAACTCTCATTCTGTGGGTTGCCTATTTACTCTGCTGGTTTTTTTTTTCTGCACAGAAGATTTTTAGTTTAATTAGGTCCCATCTATTTATTTTTGTTTTTGTTGCATTTGCTTTTGGGTTCTTGATCATGAGCTCTTTACCTAAACCAATGTCTAGGAGGGTTTTTCTGATGTTATCTTTTAGAATTTTTGTGGTTTCAGGTCTTGGATTTTAGTCTTTGGTCCATCTTGAGTTGATTTTTGTATAAGGTGACAGATGAGGATCCAGCTTCATTCTTCTACATGTGGTTTGCCAATTATCCCAGCACCATTCGTTGAATAAGGTGTCCTTTCCCCACTTTATGTTTTTGTTTGCTTTGTTGAAGATCTGATGGCTGTATTTGGCTTTATTTCTGGGTTCTCTATTCTGTTACATTGGTATACATGCCTATTTTTATACCAGTACCATGCTGTTTTGGTAACTATAATCTTGTACTACAGTTTGAAGTCAGGTAATGTGATGCCCCCAGGTTTGTTCTTTTCGCATAGTCTCGCTTTGGCTATGTGGGCTCTTTCTTGGTTCCATATGAATTTTAGGATTTTTTTTTCTAGTTCTGCGAAGAATGATGATGGTATTTTGATGGGAATTGTGCTGAGTTTGTAGACTGCTTTTGGCAGTATGGTCATTTTCACAATATTGATTCTACCCATTCATGAGCATGGGATGTGTTTCCATTTGTTTGTAATTTCTGTGATTTCTTTCAGCAGTGTTTTGTAGTTTTTCTCGTAGAGATCTTTCTTCTCAGTAGTTAATTATATTCTTAAGGATTTTCTTTTTTTTTTTTTTTTTGCAACTGTTGTAAAAGGGATTTCATTCTTGATTTGTTTCTCACCTTGGTCATTGTTTGTGTCTCGCAGTGCTACTGATTTTCTTATACTGATTTTGTATCCTGAAGCTTTACTAAATGCATTTATCTGACCTAGGAGCTTTTTGGAGAAGTCTTTAGGATTTTCTAGGTATATGAACATATGAGTTTAAAGTAACAGTTCGACTGCCTCTTTACTGATTTGGAAGCACTTTATTTCTTTCTCTTATCTGATTGCTCTGGCTAGGACTACTATAAATTTTACAGTTCCTGCTAAAATACTTCACCAATTGCTCCTGTACATCTCATCTTTAAGGCTGTATCTGCTTTCTCTGTTTTAATTCAACTCTCCTAGTGGGGTTCTCTTTGCATATGCACAACATAACTCTTTTGTAAGGGTATCAGACAGTGCTGGTAGTGGAAGATTCCCAAACAGATTCTTTCTGCTACCTGGATGCTGAATCAGACCCACATTCCCATGACTCGGTCATTTATGAGGCATGTAATTCTAGGCTATTTAATGATAACTAGCACGTATTTAGTGTCCATCTGTCTGTCACTATTCTCAGTATTTTACATGAATTCAAGCTAGATGACAACTGTATGAAGTAGATATCATTATAGTTTAAGTGGCAAGGTGCAGTGGCTCACACTTGTAATGCCAGCACTTTGGAAGACCTAGATGGGAGTATTGCTTTAGGCCAGGAGTTCAAGACCAACCAGGGCAAAATAGTGAGGCTTCATCTCTACAAAAAATATTAAAAAATTACCCAGGTGTGTTGGTGTGCCTGTACTCCCAGCTACCTGGGTGTCTGAGGAGAGAAGATCACATGAGCCTGGGAGGTCAAGGCTGCAGTGAGCCGTGATAGTGCCACTGGAAGGCCAGGCAAAACCTGCTCTCAAAAAAAAAAGTGTAGGAGACTTAAGTAACTTCCCCCAAATCACAGAAGTAGTAGGTAGATGAATTGGGATATGAATGCAAATAGTCTAGCTCTAACATAAAAATTTTTAACTGTTTCATTTCTGTTTAATACATTTTAATCTGCTTTTGTTTTTTGTCCCCAAAGTAATTCAGTTTGCATATCATGTTTATCTGGGTTTCTATACACATATATTTTCTGCTACATCCTGAAAGCTTAATTTGACTTATTTCAGAAACAGTACAGAAATATAATGTTTCACAAACAGCAGAAGCTAGATAGGGAAAATATCAAGAAATGAAACAAAAGACCTACTTACTTAATGGGAGACTTGCAATCTTAATAGACAAACTAGACCTATATAAAAAGGAGATAATCTCGATCTTAACCACTTATTAAAGGAAACTAGGAAAACGGATGAAAATTTCATGTTACCAGATGAGACAGGGTGACAAAGTAATATAGAAATCTAAAGAGGAAGATATTCAATATGTCAGAGAGCAAACTAAATTACAATGTATTTGTTCATTTGTTTAACACTCAGTGCCAGGGGAAAACCAGACTGGGGAAAAACAGTGAGCAAAATGGGCGAAAACCCCTTCCCTCATGGAATTTACATTCTAGTAGGAGTATAGATAAGACAAACATGTGTAGGGGAGAAAACATAATATATTTTTCTCACTCATTGTAAAGTTCATGGCTGAGACCATCATAACAAAAGACAGATTAACAAGCGAAAAGCACACAAATTTATTTAATAAACATTTACATGATATGGGAACCTTTAGAAATGATGACCCAAAGAAATGAGGGAAGTTGCATTTTTACAACTTAGGTTTGATATCAAACTTACGTTTGATAAAGAGTGAAGGGAAGTACACTTTGAGGACAAAGGGCATCATCTAATAGTAATAAACCAGGGAGAACTGAGTAAGGCATGTTTGCTGAGATTCTCCTCTGTTTCTGTGTGACATTTCTTTCTTTATGGCAGGGTACCTGTCACATGAGGGTCTTTGGAGGAGAAGAAAGGGAGAAGGTCAGAGAGTGACCTTCCAGGGTTCTACTGCTTTAGGGAAGAAGTGATGGGGCAATTCTAGTTTCTAGTCTGCTTCAGGGGAGAAAGGAGATATAGAAGGTTAGAGTGGCCTTCCTGTTTCTGCTGTTTTCTCAATTTTTAAGGTGCCATATATTGGGATACTGTTTCTTGCACTACTTTACATGGCAAGTCAATAACAAATTCTATGTGTATAGCAATAAATATAAGGAAAGAAAAAGCAGGGAATGATGAAGAAGTTGCAATTTAAATAGGTCAGAGAAGCCTCCCTGAGAAGGTGACATTTGAGTAAAGACCTAAATGAAGTGTGAAGGTGAAACACATGGATATCTGGCAGGAGATTGCTTTATGAAGATGGATTAAGTTCAAAAGCCTACGTAATTTGCTTTATGTTTAAGGAATTATAAGTGTCTGTGACTAAAGCAGAGAAAGTAAGGGGGAAAGTATGGTAGATGAATTCAAGAATGGTAATAGGGTCCCCATATTGTAAAATCATCAGGCCATGATTAGCGCTTTGATGGAAAGTGACTATCCTAGGAGTGTGCCAAGTAAGAAAATTTATTGAGAGTTGCCCCTTGAAGCTACAGATAGCATGTAATAAAAGCAACTGTGGGAACTCTCTTCTAGAAAATGGGATAACTTGGCACAGACTGAGATGACCAAAATAGAGCATTTGAAGAATTCTCAGGTCTGTAGCTTCCAGTAAGCCTGATAAAACTTTAAATAAAATGCAAATGGTAACTACTTGAGGTAATGGGGAATGGTGAAAAAGAGGAGGAAACTAGAGGAGATTCCATCACTAAAAGAAGGTAATCACACTGGGTGAAATTGTATTTATATTTTTTTATCCCTCTGAGGGAATTTTTAAGTTTGCATGTGGCATTGCAGATAGAGATCAAGCAGAAAATGACAGTCCCATTGTCCTGAGGATCAGAGGATGGAGTCTGAGATTGCTAGAGCGCCTGGAAATTGATTTGGGGAGATCCTAGGAAGGAGAGATTCTAGGGGAGATTCGTTTCCCTATGACAGGGAAACGTTCATGTCTGTATATAATCTTGCTGGCCTCTAACTTAAACAGGGTGAGATTTCAATGATCTCACCCTGTGAGATCATTAGAAGAACTCTAGCTATTTTTCAGAGTTTCAACAGCTGCTTATCATGGAGATATAAAATTTGGAGTTTGAGTTCTAGCAAAATAGACTTGGAAAACACTTAGGGCTTTAAATTGAAACCTCAAGAAAACCACATCTTAGAAGTAAAGACTATATTCCAAAGAATATGGTGCTAAATAATTCATAAGGGGCAAAACTGCAATATGCTATCAAATTACAAAGCCAAGCTTCTGCAGTGTTAAGATGACCAGTAAGCACGCATGGGAGAGACTTCAAGAAGTGTGGTGGAAAACAATAGCTAGAAAAGTGGAAATTTTCATCAGATGTTTCTGCCACTGCCATGACAGAGAGATAGACTTGAGGATAAAGTCTTGATAAGATAGAAAGGCTTGGGTAACAGCTCAGGCTTTTCACAGTCATATTCAATAGAACATAAAACTGAGCCTCCAAAAGTTAAGTGCATTCAGCCAGAAATTGACCTGACTTCTAGAGCAAAAATTAACACTTTTTATAATATTTTTTCAAAACCTGGAAACTCTTCAGTCCTGCCTAGAATAAAATAAAAAGTTATTAGATATGCAAAGAAAAAGAGAAATTTGTCACATAGCCAAGAGCAGAAGTTGTCAATAAAATCAGACCCTAGAATGACCCAGATACTGGAATTAACAAGGACTTTAAGACAACTATTATAAATATGATCAAGAATTTAAAGCAAAAGAGATTCTAATGAGTGAATAGATGGGGGATATCAGTACAGAAATGGAGACTTTAAACAAGAACTAATTGTATATTAAAGAACAGAAAAACATTATCTATAATAAAAGGTTTACTGAATGTGCTTAATGGCAAATTAGAGATAGATTACCAGTTAATTACCTGTGTTTTCTATTTCTTATTTTTTTGTTCTTCTCTTCCTTATTTGCTGCTTTATTTAGTACTAATAATTTTAAAAGTAATTATATAATTTCTTGAATAGACTATCACTTATCTTTTAATAATTTTTAGTAGTAACTGGAGATTACAGTGTGTCTTTTTAATGTATCACAGTTTAACTGCAGTTAATATTGTATTTTTACATAAAATACAGAATTTCAAAATGAGAAATGTATATACATCCACCCTTCTGCTATTGTTTTCATATATTTTACATTTATATATGATATAAACTCTAAAATCCAATATAGCAATGCTTACATTAAATAATTCTTTGGTTGGATATTTATTACACATTTACCATCACTTGTGCTTATTATTCCTTCCTGAGGATCTGAGATTTTAATTTTTGTCATTTTCTCTCAGCCTGGAAAACTTCCCTTAGTCTTTCTTACAATGCAGGTCTAATGGCATTGGACTTTGTTCATGTTTGTTCGTGCAAAAATGTTTCTGTTTTGCCTTCATTTTTGAAGCATATGGTTTTTGGCTATTGAATTTAGGGTTGATAGTTTAATTTTCAGCACTTTAACTGTCATTTATATTTATTGTGACCTCTATTTTTTCTGACGAGACATCAGCCATTATTTTTGTCATTGTTCCCTTGTATGTAAGGTGTCCTTTATTTTTGTCTCGTTTCAAGGTTTTATCTTTATTTGTGGTGTCAGAAGTTTGACTCTCTTGTGCTAGCTGTGGTTTTCTTTGTATTTATTATGTTTGAAATTCACTTAGTTTTTGGATCCATAAGTTAATGTTTTCCACCAAATTCGGGAAATTTTCAGGTTTAATTCAAATATTGTCTGTCCCTTTCTCCCAATCTTCCCATTCCAGGTATACAGTTACATGCATGTTATACCATTTGGTTAGTATTTTCAAACCTTATTCCTTCTATTATTCCAATTGGATAATTTCTTTTGGCCTGTCTTTTAGTTATACTAATCATCTGTGATGAAATTGGGATAGGGATATGATATGTGGGGAAAGAGTAAGAGACCCAACTTGGGAGATCTTTGGAGGTAAGAGCTTCTCAGGCAAAGAAAAATTCATTTGTTAATCGTTATCAGACTGGGTTTTTTCTTTTTTATTTAGTACCCTCAATATACTCCTTTAGGCCTTACTGTCATCTAATATATATAAAAGATCAAGCAATCTAACAAAATTGGAGCAAAGTTATATAAAAGCTGCAGTTTTTAATTCACTTTTTGATATTTAAAAAAGTCTTCTCTGCAGTAAGCTAATTCATATTATCTCCCAAGTCATTGTTTTCACTTTTCTTTTGGGTTCTGTAAGTTTAGCCCCTTTCTAATGTTTAGCTGGGGAGAGAGATGGCTAAGACATTTAAACTACTCTGACTACATATTTTATTTATTGGTGGAGAAAGGTGATATGGTGATGTATTATTAAATAAAGAAATTATTGTGAAAGAATTTTGAAAATTCAAATAGTACAAATGTCTGTATCCTGATTTTTTTTTTTGAAATGTTGCTACCCTATTAAATTTAGTAAAAGACATATGGAATCTTTAGTTAGATTTAAATACTTGTTTGTCTAATTACCAACTTATAGCTTTCAACAAGGAACTAAACTTCTCCAACATTCAATTTATTTATCATAAAATTAAGCTAATAATGCTAATCTTCAGATATTTTCTGGGTGATATTTGAGACATCATGTATCTGCCCCTTTCACATAATATGTGATCAATCATTTGCGATTAGTACTATGATGATTGTTAATACTTTCATTGTTGCTTTAATTAGGTAGTCAGAAAAACACTGAACTGCATCCTATTTTTCACTATGTGAGAGAAGGGGGAAAAAAGAGAAGATTGTAATACTTAGCTTCTAATATTATTGAGTGTTGACGTTTGGCCAACAATGTGTTAATATTTAGCATGTATTATCTCATTTCATTCTGTCACCAACCACCGACCGGTAAGTTAGAGTCTATAAATATTCCTTTATTTTTTACCAATGAAGAGCTTAGAGGTATCAGGCAACTTATAAGAGATCTCAAGGATCATCAGTAGGACACACCAGGGAAGACAACAAGAGAGGGTAGGCTTCGGTGTGTTAAGAACAGCTTAGAAATTAGAGATGATGAAAAGATCTAGGGAAAAGCTATATATATGTTAGAGTATTGCCTGGAATTTTTAACTGAAGAGGGCGAGCTTTGTCAATTTTATTCCTGAGGCTGACCACATCCGTCCTGGGTTGAAACATTGAATATGTTGGTCTTATTGAGTTTAGCCCCATTTTCCTATTATAGGTGAATGTATCCACTTTATTCTTCTGGTTCAGCCTCTCTTGATCATCCCACATTAATTAAATAAGCTTTTTATAGAATACTTACTATGTGTTAAATGCTGTTCTATAACTGAAGATGTAGCAGTAAGAAAAAGAAAACAGTCCCTTTTTTCATAAATTTTACATCATAGTGGGAGAGACAAACAATAAACCAATTAGAAAATAAAAACATAAACTAATGTCAAATGGTAAAAATTACCATGAGGAAAAATAAACAGAGGAAGGGAATCAGGAGTGCTTGTTGGAGGTGTGTGTACATGTAGTGTGGTTATTTTAGATAAGGTAGTCAGGGAAGGCCTCTGTGGGGAAAGCAGTAATTGAGCAAAATGCAAAGAAAGAAAGGAAGTTGCAGTGGTCTATTCTCACACTGCTATAAGTAAATACCTGAGACTGGATAATTTATAAAAGAAAGAGATTTAATGCACTCACAGTTCTTCATGGCTGGGGAGGCCTCCAAAAACTTGCAATCGTGGCAGAAGTTGAAAGGGAAGCAAGTATGGCAGCAGGCAAAAGAGAGAGAGAGTGTGTTTGAAGAAGGAACTGTCAAACACTAATAAAACCATCATATCTCATGAGAACTCACTCACTATCATGAAAACTGCACGGAGGAACTATCCCCATGATCCAGTCACGTCCCACTAGGTCCCTCCCTCAAAACATGAGGATTATGGGGATTACAATTCCAGATGAGATTTGGGTGGAGACACAGAGGCAGACCATATCAGAAGTGATGTGAATGTTGAGGGATATGCTCCAGGTAAGGGATCAGTAGTTTCACATCACTGAAGCAGAAAGAAGATTAGGTTTTTGAGGACATGCAAAGAGGCCAGTGTGATGTCAGTGGTGCATGAATGGGGCCCAGAGTATTGGAAATTAAACCCAGACAGACCTAAGGGGCTAGATCGTGTACAGCCTCGGAGGCTGTGGTGAAGATTCTGAATTTTATTATGATGTGATTGAAGCTATAGGGATGTCTTGAGCACAGGAATGATATAATCATGTTTGGTACAAATCATCACTCCGGCTACTGGATGGGGACTAGACTGTAGGAGTCAAAAGTGAAAGCAGAAGCCTATGCTCACAGTCCAGGTGAAGGATGATTGTGGTTGAGGCTAGAAGAGCAGCTATGAGTGGGCGGAGGAGGAGTGACATATGCTACATGTTTTGAAGATTGACAGAGGTTACTGGTGGGTTGGATATGGGTGTGAGAGAATGGGAAGTCAAGGATAGGTCCTGACTTGCTCTAGCTTGTAAATGTTCACCATCAGCTTAGGGCAGATGACAAAAGGTAGGACCACAAAATCCATCATGCTGTCTAAGGCAGGGAAAATGCTGGTGGATGGCCCAAGATGTGTGTAATGGCAAAAATGTCCACCAGGCAGATTAGCTTGGTATCCAAAATGTGTGTGGCCCAGACAAGTAGTCAGTAGTTTCAAGGAGGTCAAACAACAAATAATGGAATATTGGTATTGGTGACTGGAGCCTGACCCCTGAGAATCAAAGAGCAGACAACACCGTGAAAAGTGTGGAGGCAGCTAGAAATAAGGCTGAGTCAGAGTACTTTAGGGGCATTGGCAGGAGCAAGAGCAGTCTTTGTGTTATAGGGCTTTAGTATCAGGCAAGCCAGCACTCACAGAGAGCAGACAGACCCAACTTATGCAGTTTGGGATAGAAAGTAGGAGCTTTGTCCTGGGAAAGAAAATGGATCTGAGTCCCCTGATCAAACTGGAATTATCAGAAAAAAGGAAATTTGGCATGGATTAACTGAGTATTTAACTACAGCTCTTTGACCTGTAATAAAATATTAAGGCAGTTCTCCATAGTTGGGGCAGCACCCTTGGCAGGTCAGGCCCTTGCAATTGCCTGCGATGGGATAAGAGTGATAAGAAGATAGAGAACCAGGGAAGCTAGTAAACCCAGTGCTGGGCATCTCCCTGTCAGGAAAAATTTAAGAAAAGAAGCAAAGCAAAAGCAGGCAAAGAGGTCAGACATCTGCTGCTTGGGAAAGGAGGTCGTGTTCCCTGTCCCCTGTGGCGCTCCACACCTTGCTTCTGTATTTCCTCATTCACAAGGGTCTCCAGTTCTTCCACCCGTGAATGTGATGACCTAAAATGACTGAAAATGTGTCATCCCTACTGTGACTTAGTCATACTGGATTTGAAGAATTTCATTCAAATTGTACACTGTTTTACTCTTAACCTCCCCCTCCCCACAGAATAATTTACTGAGCTTGATTAGCACTTGATCTCTGGTTTTATTTCAGACTTGCTAGAAAATTGTAAACTAAAATTTACAATTAGTTTGGAAATTCCAAGTTAGTTTGGAATTCTCCCAAGTAAAACTTACAAAGTGATTGGGGATTTGGTCAATGGTGAATTTTTTTTTGGGGGATGGGTAGCTTTCAACTGAAAGCTTGCTTATGTCAGGTTTCATTTATTTTTTTTTTTAAAGTCTTGTGATTAAGTGATTTTTTAATGTCCTTCTTCATGGGCCTGTCAGGTCCTGGAAGCTGGAATTTTTATCATGTTTATTTTTCTTCTCCAATGATCTCATAAAATGGCTACACATATTAATTGATCAATGAGTATTGCTTGAATTGAAAATAATATTTTCCGTGTTTTATTTTTCTTAATTTCTTTAGTTTGCTTTGAAGTAGTACTTATGTTTTGATTTTTTTTTCCTTAAGTACATATTTCCCCTTCCCCGAGATTCATATTGTTTGTTATCTTCTCTTCTTTGTTCTTAGAAAAACTTCAAATGGAATTGGACTTCAATCTTTTCTTCTGTAAATTTAAGTACTTTAAATTTATGTAAACTTAAATTTCCCTAATATTTAAAAAGAGATTGGGTTCACATAGTGTTTGCAACTATGCAGAACTCGCTGTCTCTCTTTTTATTATTTTTGTTCATTGTTGATTTATGGCAACTTGCTTTCTGAAATTCCTTGGCCTGGTTATCTCTCTCATTTTATGTGGATAATCTTCTTCTTTTCTCTCTATTTTGCTTATCTGCCAAATTTTGCTTTCACTTTCAGCAGTGTCTTTTCAGTGTGGTACTTTGTTCAGGCAGGGAGCCTTTGGGGGTCACTTTTGAAAACTCATAAAAGTCCAGACTGCTCTAGCCCCTTCAGTCTTAGGGGAAGGAGTAGGGTCTCTATAGGGGCTTGCAGTCTTTTGTTCACCTGTGAGAATGAGTGGCACTGCTCAAACATTGTTCTAGGTGCTTCTGTGAGAGTGTTTTAAGATTAAATTAATATTTAAATTAGTGGACTTTGCGTACAGCCAATGGCCCTCCCTAATGTGGGTGGGCCTCATCTAACTAGTTGAAGGTCTGAATAGAACCAAAGGCTGGTCTGCTCCAAGCAAGAGGGAATTATGCTTGCAGACAACCTTTAGACCTCCTTGGCAACACTGGCTCTTCCTGGTCTCCTGCATGACTTCTTTAGACTTGAACCACAACTATTTTTTGAGTTTCCAGTTTGCTTACTCCTTCAACCTTATTAGTGTGTTTGGGCTGCTAGAACAACGGGTTGGCTTATAAACAACACAAATCTATTTCTCACAGTTATAGAGGCTGGAAAGTCCCAAGAGCAAGTCATCATTGGATTCAGTGTCTGGTGAGAATTTGCTGTCTCGTTCATAGATGGTGCCTTCTCACTGTGTCCTCACATGATGGAAAGGAATAGCTAACTCCCTGGGGTGTCTTTTACAAGGACACTAAGCCCATTTATAAGGGAAGAGACTTCATTCCCTAATCCCCTCCCTAAGACCCCATTTTGATAATACTATCAGATTAGGGATTAGGTTTCGTGTATGAATTTTAGGGGGACACAAATATTTAGATCATAGCACCTATAATATTTTGGTCATTTGAATGAGCCAATTCTTTATAATAAATATCTTCATAGTACATATATATGTTATATATATATATGCATACATACACATATTCTGTTGGTGTAAACCTCAAAATATATACAAAATATCTTTACTCTAATTTTTCCACCTTTTCTCTTTCATTCACTGCTTTCTCATGCTGAAGTCTCATTAGAATGTGTCTCTTTGAGCAGCTCCAGAGGGAGGAATCTTCTGCTCCAACTTCTCAAGACATTTTCTATTTTCCCATTTTTGTAAAATTTCAGAAAAGCAATAGGACAAAAAAAATCATATAACAGTAATTCTACAAGCAAAAATTAATGATACTATCAAGTTCCAGAACTGCAGCACTTTATATGTCGCATGAGTGACACATATTAGAGGAGAAGAAAATTTAGCCCAAATTTCCTTCTACTCTGATATATGTCACATGTGAGGTTTTCCCTCAGAAGCCAATATGTCTTACATTGTATATCCATATTCTGATGCTAACTAGAGAGCACGCCAGAGTATTATTTGGAGGAAAAAAGAAAGACTTGATGATCTCATCTTTGCCAGAATGCCAGTTAAATATGCCTTTCGTCCAAGGTCAACTTTTAAAGCTAAAACCTGGCTGGAGAAATGTCCCATACAGAGAGGTTGCCTCTTCTTTTGAAGGCCAGCAGGTACGCACTTCTATCTTTTAGGAATTTTTAGAGATTTGTTCAGGAGTCATCTCTAGCACTTGTGCCTTAGGTACAGCCAACCTTCCTTTGAGAGCTTTTCCTATACATTTTTATGATTTTACTTAATAATTAACATTGAACTCTGTGAATCTGGTACTTTTGCACTGAGCGAAGGACAAGTGTCATCCAGAATCACAGAAAACAGAGTACTCCACATGTATAACAGATCACTCTCCACACAAAGTGGATTCTTGCATCTGTCACTTTGCATTCTTGCATTCTTCACAACCCAAGCATCCACTACGTCTCTCTCTCCAACCACAGCTCCATTCATCCCGCCCTGCTGTAGTTATTGCTTCTTCAGCTCATGGTCAGTTCTCCAGGGAAGCAATACTTTCCCTACCATGTGCTCCTCCCAAACCCTTGTCTCTCCTTGGCTTTTGAATTTTGATCATGGAAATGTATATTTTTCAGGACTTTTCTAGAATAAAAGGCTATCTCCACAAAGTCAACATGAAAACAAGCAAAAGTTGGAAAGAAGGCCTGGAGTGCTCAACAGTGTGATGCTGACCACAGTATAGCACTACCAAGCCAAAAGCTTGCCTCCCCGACTTTCCTATTTAGAAGGAAGCATCCATTAGTCTAGAAATGAACCTCCCTAACCAAGAAGAGAAATTTTGCTCACTGTTGATAGGATGCAGTCTACCAGTCATTCGTTGTACTTACCACTAAATCTTGACCTAGTCTCCAAAATGAAGCCAGATTACCCTGGAGGCAGTGATCAAGACATTCTTCCAGGTCAAGAGCTTTACTCTCCCCATAGTGAACATTTCCCAGGAGAAATATGTGATCGTCCATAAGCAAATCAAAAACAGCTCTATCAACAAGATCTTACTTAGAAGCTTAAGTATTCCTGTTTTGAAAATACTTGTTTTGGCATTACTATGTTGTTGTTCTGGACACCACAGTATCCAAGAGGGAATCGGCATAATAGAAGAGAGAAGGCAATGCCACAAAAAAGTAACAGGAAGTGAACTAAAACTGACAATCAACATCTGGGAGTGGTGGCTTGTGCCTATAATTCCAGTGACTCAGAAGGCTGAATCAAAATTCTAATAGATTTGCTTTTTGTTTCTTCTTTACTTAAAAATGGAAATGGTATGAGGTGAATAAATATGATTCTGAGATAATATAGTTCTCCATGAAATGTATTTATTTGTTTATTTATACTTTTAATATGTACAAGTCATTGCAGTTTGTTCATTGCACAGGATGAATCCGTGAAGCTTATGATTCTGTCCAGAAAAGGTGTAAGAGCCCTGTATATGTTGAATATAGTGAAGCAAGATGTACGTAAGAATAAGATGATATAAGCATAGTGTGCACACCCAACTAAATCTACCTTCTACTCCAATACAGCCTGATAGAGAGAAAATGGAAGAGGAGAGAGAAGTGAATGATGGAAAGAAACAATATAAGTGTAATAGGAGGCAGGGTGATTGAAAATGAAAGCATAATTGGAGCAGAAATAGAATTCCCTCTCAGGAAAGACCATGTCTTGTATTACATTTCAGAGTTGACTAATATCTGGAGAGTACTGAAAAGATATTTGTTGGCTAGAATTGTATGTTCATGAATTCAGACATATTCTATCTGCAATGATCATTGTAACCCTCATGGCAATGAAAATAATATCTGTATGGTGTCATCCACATAGTTAAGTCATAGAAAATTACCATAGAAGTCCCCCCAAATGTTCTGATTTTATTTGCTTTAAACATTAATGCCTTACTGTATATTCATAGCAATATTGATGACAGCAGCTCCTTTGTCTATTGCAAAAATTTCCATTTTGAAGATATTGTTTTGCAGTTTTCTGAATTCCATTTTGGTCATCATGTTTTTAATATTTTTATTATTTAAGAAATAATAATTTGTTTTCTGAAAACCGTATAACCTTCTAGGCTTCAGATAATTGATAATTTTGGAGTTCTCTGTAGGTGGTTGTATAAGAGGCATGTGGGCTCCATCTAAGCTGGATAAGTTATATGAGTATGATAAGTTAGTTATTTGTGCATGTTATATGAGTATAAGTTAGTTATTTGATACTTTTGTTTGTATGATCTATAAAATTAGTTGTTAATTACAGTAGAAGATATGGTATTTTTCTTATTTCTATAGCAATGTAAACTCTAGAAATGGTTCTTAGGAAGTCTGTCTCCTAAATTATTCCGATTGTGACTTAAGAAACAACAGAAGAGGCCGGGCGCGGTGGCTCACGCTTGTAATCCCAGCACTTTGGGAGGCCGAGGCGGGCGGATCACAAGGTCAGGAGATCGAGACCATGGTGAAACCCCGTCTCTACTAAAAATACAAAAAAAATTAGCCGGGCGTGGTGGCAGGCGCCTGTAGTCCCAGCTACTCGGAGAGGCTGAGGCAGGAGAATGGCGTGAACCCAGGAGGCGGAGCTTGCAGTGAGCCGAGATCGCGCCACTGCACTCCAGCATGGGCGACAGAGCGAGACTCCGTCTCAAAAAAAAAAAAAAAAAAAGAAAGAAAGAAACAACAGAAGATGCCTTGGTTCAATTAGTTTACTAGGAAGCCATTTAGTGCACTGGTGGCAAAAGATGACTGCAACAGTGCAAGGCAGCATCCCAGGTCTGGCATTTAACAACCGCTTATTGAGTGACTGGTATGTGAAAGACATTACATTATTCTTCGATAAATGGCAGATGAGTTAGACCAGGGTGCTATACTTCTCAAGGAATTTACAGTTCAGTGGAAAAAACTTGAAAGGAAATTAATGTAAGAAAGAAGTAAATGTAGGATAACAGTGAGTAGGGAAAATTTTGGAAAAAGAAAATATAAGTGTATTCCGACACATAAAGTCTTACTGATCATTTGGCAAAGAGGAAAATTATTAATTTTTATTAACTCTGGGATCTCATAAATTATCTAATCTAACTGACAGTCTTCATGCTTAAATCTCTAGCACTGGCTTCATACCCTGCGTTAGGGATGGAATACAGACATCTCTATTTCTGTAAAGCTTCCCCAAGTTTTTCTGTTAAGTTGTCAAGTTGGGAACCAGCCCTATTGTACGCTGGCTAAGGGGTAAAACAGTCTGCAATCAAATTTCCCACTGGCAGAGAACTCACTTCTTACCAGGCAGCACATTCCATCCTTAGAAATTTCTTTAGAATAGAGTGATTACGGTTAAGATTCTTCATGGAAATTTCTCCATGAAATTTCAATTTATTGATCCTTGTTCTACACTTGAAGCCACAAAACGCAATTTTTTATTTCACTAGAGAGCTCTTTGTTTAGTATGAATTGTTCGCTAATGGTATTATACTTGTTTGAGGTACACAATAGCTTCTAAAACGGGAAAGTTTTGGGGGCATTTGATTATTGCTCAGATGTCAATTCTAGTAATGAGATAATTCAGCTTATTGATCTGATGTCAAGTTTCAGAATAAACAGAAGCATATTACTATCACCACTACTACCACTACCACCACCACTACTACCACTACCACCACCACCACCACTACTACTACTGCTCCTACCACTACTGCTACTACTGCTACTACTACCAAAACCACCACTACTGCTGCTGCTACTACCAAAACCACCACTACTGCTGCTGCTACTAATAATACCATTACTGCTACTACTAGCACCACTGACACTGCTGCTATTAATATTACTACTATGACCACGATTCCTACTTTTTCTATCAATAAATATAAAAAGCATTAGATAATAGTTATTGAGCTAGGTGTTAGTCATCATGCTATATACGGATTCTACTGATTTTCCCAGGTAGAAACAGAGTCATTATTAATGCTCAGCTTTTTCATATACAAACAATTGCTGATATCTGTGTCATCTATTTTTAAAACTTCCCCATTTTCTCCACTCCTATGCATCTTTTCTACTACTGCCCTACCTCAGTTTTGGACAACTACAATGGTCTTCCATCAAGTCTTCCCATATCCATTATTGCCTCTTTTCAATTAATTTGCTACATTGCATCCACGCTCTTTTTTAAAACTAGACTTAATTTTTTGGAGCAGTTTTAGGTTCACAGTGAAGTTGACAGGAAGGTAGAGATATGTCCCATGTGTCTCCTATACCCACACATCCACGGCCTCCCCCATTAGCAACATCCCACACCAGGTGGTAGTCCATGAGCCTACACTAACACCCTATTATCACCCGAAGTTTATAGTTTACATTAGGCTTGATTCTTGATACTGCACATTCTATGGGTTTGGACAAACATATAATGACATGTATCCACCATTAAAGAGTCATACAGAATAGTTTCACTTTGCTAAAAAATCCCCTGTGTTCTTCTTGTTCATCCCTCCCTACCCACAATCCCTGGAGACCACTGATCTTTTTTCTGTCTCCATGATTTTTCCTTTTCCTGAACGTCATACAGTTGGAATCACACAATATGTGGTCTTCTCAGATTGGCTTCTTTTACTTAGTAATATGCATTTAAGATTCTTCCAAGTCTTTTCATGGTTGGATAGCTTATTTCTCTTTATCATTGAATAGTATTCCACTGTCTGCATATACCACAGTTTATTTACTCATTCACCTTCTGAGGAACTACTTGATTGCCTTCAAGTGTTGGCAATTATGAATAAAGATGCTAGAACCATATTGTGAAAGTTTTTGTTTGGACTTAATTTTTATTTTTATATTTTTTGAGACAGAATCTCAACCTGTGGCCCAGGCTGGAGTGCAGTGGCTCAGTCTCAGCTCACTGCAACCTCCACCTCCTGGGTTCAAGCAATTCTCTGCCTCAGCCTCCCAAGTAGCTGGGATTACAGGCACCCGCCACCACATCCAGCTAATTTTTTGTATTTTTTAGTAGAGATGGGGTTTCACCATCTTGGCCAGGCTGGTCTTGAACTCCTGACCTCGTGATCCACCTGCCTTGGCCTCCCAAAGTGCTGGGATTACAGGCGTGAGCCACCGTGCCCGGCCTGGACTTAATTTTTCAACCCATTTGGGTTTATACCAAAGAGTATGATCACTGGATTGTATAGTAAAATCATGTTGTTTGTTTGTTTGTTTTTGTTTTTTTGTAAGAAACTGCCAAACTGTCTTCCAAAGTGGCTGTACCATTGTGCATTCCCACCAACAATGGATGAGAACTTCTGTTGCTCTACATCCTCACCAGCATTTTGTGTTGTCAGTGTTTTGGATTTGCATTTTGTGTTGTCAGTGTTTTGGATGTGGGCCATTCTTATAGGTGTGTAGTGGTAATTCATTGTTGCTCTAATTTGCATTTCACTAATGTCATATAATGTGGAACAACTTTTCATATGGTTATTTGCCACATGTATATCTTCTTTGATGAGATGTCTGTTCAAGTTTTTTTTGCCCATTTTTAAATCAGGCTGTTAGTTTTCTTATTGTTTTTAGAGTTCTTTGTGTATTTTGGATAACAGTCTTTTATCAGATAATTCTTTTACAAATGTTTTCTCCTAGTCTATGGCTTGTCTCCTCGTTCTCCTGACAGTGTCTTTTGCAAAGCAGAGGTTGTTAATTTCATTAAAGTCAAGACTATATTTATTCTATGGCATACATCTTTGGTGTTGTATCGAAACATCATTGCCATACCCAAGGTCATCTAGGTTTTCTCCTATGTTATCTTCTAGGAGTTTCATAGTTTTGAATTTTACATTTGGCACTTTGATTTATTTTGAGTTAATTTTGTGAAGGATATGAGTCCGCGTCCAGGTTTTTTTTTTTGGATGTGCGTTCCAGAATAACTTGTTGAAAAGACTGTGTTTTGTCCATTGTATTGTCTTTGTTCCTTTGTCAAAGATAAGTTGATATTTCTGTGTGTCTGTTTCTGGGCTGTCTATGCTGTTCTTTTGATCTATGTGTCTATTTTTCCACTAACACCACATTGTCTTGATTACTGTAGCTTTTAGTCAGGTAGTGTCAGTTTTTCACCTTTGTTCTTCTCCTTTAGTATTGCGTTAGCTATTCTATTCTTTTACCTCTCTCCTTGTTTGCTTTAGAATAACTTTGTGGATATCCAAAAAATAATTTGCTAGGATTTTGTTTGTGATTTTGTTGAACCTGTTTATCAAGTTGGGAAAAACTGACATCTTGAAAATATTGAGTCTTCCTCTTCATGAACGTGGACTATTTCTTTATTTAGTTCTTTGATCTCTTTCATCAGAGTTTTGTAGTTTACTTCATATAGATCTTGCACATACTTTGTTAGATGTATAACAATATTTTATTTTAGAGGGAGTGATAATGTAAATGGTATTGTGATTTTAATTTCAAATTCCACTTGTTTGTTGCTGGTATAAAGACAATTAACTTTTGTATGTTAATTTTGTATCATACTATCTTGCTATAATTGCTTATTAGTTCCAGGAATTTTTTTTATTCTTTTGGATATTCTGTGCAGACAATTATGACATCAGCAAGGAGAGACAGTTTTCTTTTTCTCAATCAGCATATCTCTTACTTCCTTTTCTTATGTCATTACATTAACTAGGACTTCTGCCATGATATTGAAAAGAAGAGATGAGAGGGGACATCCTTATGTTGTTTCTGATCTTAGAAGGAAATCTTCTAATTTCTCACCATTACATATGATGTTAGCTGTAGAGTTTTTGTAGATGTTCTTTATCATGTTGAGAAAGTTTCCCTCTGTGAAACCTGAATATCTGAGACGAATATTTAATTTAGAAAGTTTATTTTGCCAAGTTTGAGGATGTGCACCTGTGACACAGCCTCAGGAGGTCCTGACGACATGTGCTCAAGGTGGTCAGAGCACATTTTGGTTTTATACATTTTAGGGAGACATCACACATCAATCCACATATGTAAAATAAGGGTCGGTTCAGTCCATAAAGGTGGGACAACTCAAAGCAAAGGCAGGATAACTGGAAGCAAGGAGAGGCTTCCAGGTCATAGGTAAATAAGAGACAAATTGTTGCATTCTTTTGAGTTTCTGATTAGCTTCTCCAAAGAAGGCAATAAGATACACATTTATCTCAGTGAGTGGAGGGGTGACTGAATAGAATGGGAGGCAAGTTTGCCCCAAGCAGTTTCTATCCTGACTTTTCCCTTTAGCTTAGTGATTTGGGGCCCCAATATTTATTTTCCTTTCACAGTTCTATTCACAAATTTCTGAGAGATTTTATCATGGATAGGCGTTGGAGTTTGTCCAGGGTTTTTTTTCTGCAGTTATTCATATGATCATGTAATTTTTCTTCTTTAGCTTGTTGATATGATAGATTGAATTGATTTTTGAATGTTAAACCAGTCTTGCATAACTGAGATAAATCTGACATGGTTGTAATGTATAATTCTTCTAATGTATTGCTGGATTTAATTTGCTAGTATTTTGTTGAAGATTTTTGCCTCTACGTTCATGATAAATATTGGCCTGTAGTTTTCTTTTCTTGTAATGTCGTTGTTTGGTTTTAGTATTAGAGCAATGCTGGCCTCATAGAAAGAGTTATGAAATATTCCCTCTGCTTCTATCTTCTGGAAGATGTAGAGAACTGGTGTTATTTCTTCTCTAAATGTTTGATAGAATTTACCAGTAAATTATTCTGGGCCCGGTGCTTTTTGTTTTTTGGGGTTATTAATTATTGATTTAATTTCTTCACTAACTACAGGCTTATTCAGATTGTCTATTCAGGCTTATTTTAAAAAGCACAATCCTGTCTTGTCACTGCTCTGCCTAACATATTATAATGATTCCCTACTGCTTTTAGGATAAAGTCCGTATCCCTACAATGAATGGTAGCCTGTGTGATCACGCCCTTCATTCCTCTACAGCCATGTCTCACTTTGCTTTTTAGATCACAACTACATTGAACTTTTTTTAGTTCCTTGAAGGTTTAACCTTCATGGTGTTTAACATCTGGTCTTTCATCTGTCCATAACACCCTTCTCCCAGATTCCTTTACCTAGGTAATAAAAATGCGCTGACTCATCTTTCAGACCTTTGCTATAGTTTCTCATGGCATGTGGTGTGTCCCTTCATATTAATAGTACCTGCCTAAATGGAATTAATTTTTTATTGTTTTTATGTGTTTACGGCTTATCTTCCTTGCTACACTATAAATTCAATGAAGGCTCTGTTTATCTTGTTCACTCTTTTATCTCCCTACACGAGCAATGACCATCACACATTAGTCATGCAGCAAATATTTGTTGAAAGAATAATTCTCACACTGGGAAAAGTACTTACGTTATCTTCCTTTTATGTATGAGAGAACAGAGGCATAGGGAGAGCATGTGAAGAATTTATTTACGTTGTCCCTAAAGTAGATGGGTAGTCTTGAAAGCCAAGTCCATTACTCTGTTCCATACTTTATCAAAAACTGGACTAGAGCAAGGCCCTTAATTGGGACTCTGTGTAGACTCAGGATATATGTGGCCCTCTGGAGATCTTTGAAATTTTTGAGTTTTTTTTTTTAATAAATTATCCAAGATAGTGAATTTTGAGAAAATGAAGAATTTATAAATGTGATTAACTTCTTAAAATGTCCTGGTACAGAAATAGTTTTAAGAACCACCTTCAAAGACAACCACTTTCAACATCTTAAAATGTCATCATTTGTTTTTCAACCTGTGGGGGGAAAAACTGTCAGTACTATGTTTGGCATACAGGAAAAACTCAAACTTGCCAAGAAATATCATTATAATGGTTTTGACTTTTTGAGAAGAGTAGTGCTAAAATTATTAATTTCATCTTAAATTAATCATAAGTGCTGCTATAAAAGGGGTGAGTTTTCTTCTGAAAAATATTAGTAATGGTACAAACTAACTGATATTAACCAGCTACTTAAACTACATAAAGAACTTCAAGAGAACTCTCCTAGGTTTTTAAAAAAATCAGTTTTTCACTACCCAAAATTAAGCCAGGCTTAGTATTTGTTAGAGAGAACTTTTTTATACATTTTATATAGCGAAAGTTCAGGAGAGCTATGTCTTCTCAGCAGTCTAAATGCATACATGTTTTAAGCAGTAGTAATGAGCAGTTAAGTAATGACATTAAAATGTTTGGACCCTGCTCTTTTTGTATAAGCTTCAGCAAAAGCCTACTTAAAAGTGAGAAACTTTAATGATTATAGTCTTTAGAACACACTGAGAAACAAATCTAAGAATCAGGGGGTGTCTTGTTGGAAAATGGATTCTGGGTCCTGGGCAAACTGAAGTCAAAGACACCTGAAAGCAGACTCTAATTTCTCCTCCCAGATAAAGGTGTGACTTTGTGAATGGTTAAATTGGGTCAAGAACCATTAGAGCCTTATACACATTAACATACCCTCAAAAGGAAATGCATACATTGGGAGCGTTGGCCACTTAGGATGGAAACATAAACAGTAGGTATAAGAGTTCTGCTGTGTAACAACAGTTTGGTGATTTCCTTAGCTCTGGAAGATCCTTATGTGTACTGAGATGTTCCCTGAAATTTGTCTCATTAGGACAGTCAAACTGAGACACGCGGCATTAGGTCCTGCCTGTGTAGCCTCCATTTTCAAAAGTTCTTCAGATATGAAGTCCTTGCCCATGCCTGTGTCCTGAATGGTAATGCCTAGGTTTTCTTCTAGGGTTTTTATGGTTATAGGTCTAACATTTAAGTCTTTAATCCATCTTGAATTAATTTTTGTATAAGGTGTAAGGAAGGGATCCAGTTTCAGCTTTCTACATGTGGCTAGCTAGTTTTCCCAGCACCATTTATTAAATAGGGAATCCTTTCCCCATTGCTTGTTTTTGTCAGGTTTGTCAAAGATCAGATAGTTGTAGATATGTGGCATTATTTCTGAGGGCTCTGTTCTGTTCCATTGACCTATATCTCTGTTTTGGTACCAGTACCATGCTGTTTTGGTTACTGTAGCCTTGTAGTATAGTTTGAAGTCAGGTAGCGTGATGCCTCCAGCTTTGTTCTTTTGGCTTAGGATTGACTTGGCGATGCGGGCTCTTTTTTGGTTCCAGATGAACTTTAAAGTATTTTTTTCCAATTCGGTGAAGACAGTCATTGGTAGCTTGATGGGGATGGCATTGAATCTATAAATTACCTTGAGCAGTATGGCCATTTTCATGATATTGATTCTTCCAACCCATGAGCATGGAATGTTCTTCGATTTATTTGTATCCTCTTTTATTTCATTGAGCAGTGGTTTGTAGTTCTCCTTAAAGAGGTCCTTCACGTCCCTTGTAAGTTGGATTCCTAGGTATTTTATTCTCTTTGAAGCAATTGTGAATGGGAGCTCACTCATGATTTGGCTCTCTGTTTGTCTGTTACTGGTGTATAAGACTGCTTGTGATTTTTGCACATTGATTTTGTATCCTGAGACTTTGCTGAAGCGGCTTATCAGCTTAAGGAGATTTTGGGCTGAGACAATGGGGTTTTCTAGATATACAATCATGTCCTCTGCAAACAGGGACAATTTGACTTCCTCTTTTCCTAATTGAATACCCTTTATTTCCTTCTCCTGCCTAATTGCCCTGGCCAGAACTTCCAACACTATGTTGAATAGGAGTGGTGAGAGAGGGCATCCCTGTCTTGTGCCAGTTTTCAAAGGGAATGCTTCCAGTTTTTGCCCATTCAGTATGATATGGGCTGTGGGTTTGTCATAGATAGCTCTTATTATTTTGAGATACGCCCCATCAATACCTAATTTATTGAGAGTTTTTAGCATTTAAGGGTTGTTGATTTTGTCAGAGGCCTTTTCTGCGTCTAATGAGATAATCATATGGTTTTTGTCTTTGGTTCTGTTTATATGCTGGATTACATTTATTGATTTGCGTAAGTTGAACCAGCCTTGCTTCCCAAGGATGAAGCCCACTTGATCATGGTGGATAAAATTTTTGATGTGCTGCTGGATTCGGTTTGCCAGTATTTTATTGAGGATTTTTGCATCAATGTTCATCAAGGATATTGGTCTAAAATTCTCTTTTTTGGTTGTGTCTCTGCCCGGCTTTGGTATCAGGATGATGCTGGCCACATAAAATGAGTTAGGGAGGATTCCCTCTTTTTCTATTGATTGGAATAGTTTCAGAAGGAATGGTACCAGTTCCTCCTTGTACCTCTGGTAGAATTCGGCTGTGAATCCATCTGGTCCTGGACTCCTTTTGGTTGGTAAGCTATTGATTATTGCCACAATTTCAGAGCCTGTTATTGGTCTATTCAGAGATTCAGCTTCCTCCTGGTTTAGTCTTGTGAGGGTGTATTTGTCGAGGAATTTATCCATTTCTTCTAGATTTTCTAGTTTATTTGCATAGAGGTGTTTGTAGTATTCTCTGATGGTAGATTGTATTTCTGTGGGATTGGTGGTGATATCCCCTTTATCATTTTTTATTGTGTCTATTTGATTCTTCTCTATTTTCTTCTTTATTAGTCTTGCCAGCGGTCTATCAATTTTGTTGATCTCTTCAAAAAACCAGCTCCTGGATTCATTAATTTTTTGAAGGATTTTTTGTGTCTCTATTTCCTTCAGTTCTGCTCTGATTTTAGTTATTTCTTGCCTTCTGCTAGCTTTTGAATGTGTTTGCTCTTGCTTTTCTAGTACTTTTAATTGTGATGTTAGGGTGTCAATTTTGGATCTTTCCTGCTTTCTCTTGTGGGCATTTAGCGCTATAAATTTCCCTCTACACACTACTTTGAATGTGTCCCAGAGATTCTGGTATGTTGTGTCTTTGTTCTCGTTGGTTTCAAAGAACATCTTTATTTCTGCCTTCATTTCGTTATGTACCCAGTAGTCATTCAGGAGCAGGTTGTTCAGTTTCCATGTAGTTGAGCAGTTTTGAGTGAGTTTTTTTAAGCCAAAATTGACAAATGGGATCTAATTAAACTAAAGAGCTTCTGCACAGCAAAAGAAACTACCATCAGAGTGAACAGGCAACCTACAAAATGGGAGAAAATTTTTGCAACCTACTCATCTGACAAAGGGCTAATATCCAGAATCTACAATGAACTCAAACAAATTTTTACAAGAAAAAAACAAACAACCCCATCAAAAAGTGGACAAAGGACATGAACAGACACTTCTCAAAAGAAGACATTTATGCAGCCAAAAGACACATGAAAAAATGCTCATCATCACTGGCCATCAGAGAAATGCAAATCAAAACCACAATGAGATACCATCTCACACCAGTTGGAATGGCCATCATTAAAAAGTCAGGAAACAACAGGTGCTGGAGAGGATGTGGAGAAATAGGAACACTTTGACACTGTTGGTGGGACTGTAAACTAGTTCAACCATTGTGGAAGTCAGTGTGGCAATTCCTTGGGGATCTAGAACTAAAAATATCATTTGACCCAGCCATCCCATTACTGGGTATATACCCAAAGGATTAGAAATCATGCTGCTATAAAGATACATGCACTCACATGTATCTTCACAATAGCAAAGACTTGGAACCAACCCAAATGTCCAACAATGATAGATTGGATTAAGAAAATGTGGCACATATACACCATGGAATACTATGCAGCCATAAAAAATGATGAATTCATGTCCTTTGTAGGGACATGGATAAAGCTGGAAACCATCATTCTCAGCAAACTGTCGCAAGGACAAAAAACCAAACACTGCATGTTCTCACTCATAGGTGGGAACTGAACAATGAGAACACATGGACATAGGAACGGGAACATCATACACCAGGGACTGTTGTGGGGTGGGGGGAGGGGGGAGGGATAGCATTAGGAGATATACCTAATGCTAAATGACGAGTTAATGGGTGCAGCACACCAACATGGCACACGTATACATATGTAACAAACCTGCACGTTGTGCACATGTTCCCTAAAACTTACAGTTTAATAATAATAAAAAAAATTTATAACGCCCCCAAAAAAAAGTTCTCCAAACTTTGCTAAGTAAACTTGACATGGTATCATTGTATGTATATATGTATGTGTGTGTGTTTGTGTATGTGTGTATATATATATGTGTGTATATATATATACATATATATGTATAACATATATATATGTTATCTCTTTCCACTTACATGTAACACGTCTAAAACCCTGCAGAAGTCTAAGTTCAAAATGGGACACCCCCTCACCTTTCCATCACTCCTGGCTGTTCCTCAAAAAGTACAAAACTGGAGATAGAATTCCAAATTGTAAGTGGAATATTCCAAAGCTGGTTGCACTGTTACATATCTTCCCTGGGGTCTCCTGGAATTACTACAATGGGGGCAAAGTAATTTCTAGTGATAGACTCTTTCTCTAAGTCCCATTTTGAGGCTCTATTTCTATCTAAATCAAGAGGCCTTGTCTCTAATACACTGAATGTTCAGGAGACAGCAATTTATAACATAAGTTACTCTTAACATATTTGTCTGCGCTTTCTAGGGGTTGAAGTTCTGCAGTTGAGGGTTTCCTCCTGATTATTGTCTATAAGTACGTGTGTGATAGTTAACAACCCAGAATATTTAATGAATGAAGAATGCTATTAGAAAGGCCACAATATGGGGCGTTGATGGTGTTGCAAATTCTAATGCTTGGAAATTACCTAGAAGAATCAGTTGTAGGGTGGAACATGCCAGGGCAGGCCCACAGCAAAATGCTGCTGAGAGGCAGGAACCAGAGAGCACAGACACCTGAAAATAGTTAAGTTCTATCTGTATGCATGACTGGTGAAACAAACACGTTTGCAAAATGGATTCCAGCTGTAATACTACAAATGAAATAGACATTAAATATTTAATTTTTGTAGTGTTAAGTGCTCAGCTGAAAGCAGCAAGAGGATTTTTTAAAAAAGAAGTCAAGTGTCTCAACAATTTATAATTAATTATTTTTAAAAGACCACAAATCACTGTTTTCATCCGTATTTTTTGGTAGACTAATTATTATTGGCTTTCTAAAGTGAGCTGTTGACTATTGGATCAGCCTTCCTGTTAGGTTTTTCCTCTAAAATAGGATTGTGGAACAGACATTTTGTTAAACAGAAAAATGAGGCCATGTACAAAAATCTGTTTCTAGTGGATTCAAAACATAGTGGTAGCATGTTTAAAAATATCCTTGCGTTATCCAAGAGTGTCCATTTTAGTTTGTTATGCTTCTCTAGTGTTACTGATATTTATCCTACATTTTATAAAATAAAACTGGAGAAAAATCTTCCAAAATGTAAGCGACCAAGGCAGGCACATATTAATAGTTAATATTAGTATGTGGTGAATGAGACGTCTAAAACATACTGTTTTTAAAAACTGGATTATGTTTCAGTGATTGAAAAAAGAGTTCTCTAACACATGTTACAGCCTTTGCAATATATGTAGAGGAATTAATCAGATGGGAATTTTTGTCTTCTTATACAATGTAAGTTTGATTTTATCTTTCATGTTCAGCAAGGCATAACAGCATAACTTCCAGGGACATCAAAAAGGAGAGGACTCTTTATTGATTTGTTAATGGAGGTATATCAGTGTACAGCCTCCTTGTTTTCACATTTAATCTCTGTTTAAACTCGTTTGCCAGCATTCTTCATCTTGATGTCAAGGGCACCAAATGCAAGGGAAGTTCAGAGCAAGGGGACTGCTATATTGTCTTGTATACCTCAAATAGCACAGCCCATTGTCACAATTTGTCAAGCCTTTTCCTGCTTTGTCTCCTTGATGATCCAGCTCAAGCCTCACTGTGTCTGAAGACTCTTAGTGGAAACTGTCATTCCACTTCTATTACTGTGGTTACACTAAAAATTTCAAATTAAATAGTTTAATTCCAAACTTAAAAAATTGTTGAAAATAAAAATAATACAAATGGCACCCAAATACCTATACACAGATTCCCCTATTATTTATTCACCCATTTGCTTTGTCATTTGTCATTTGCTCTTTTCTCTCTCTTCCCCATCACTCCCTCATCTATCCATCTTTCTATGTATAGTACAAACACATGCATAATTATTTTCTGGAAGAACTTGAGAGAAAATTGCATATATTATGATTCTTTACTCCAAAACACTCCAGTGATTAAGGATCTTCACTTACATAGCCACAATACGATTTTCAACTTCATAAATTTACATTGATATGATGTTTTGATCTAATCTTCCATCCGGATTTCAGTTTGTGAGTTCACCTGATAAAGTATGTTATAGCATAATTGTTCCTTCCAACACAGAATTCAGTTTAGAGTGAGATATTGTTTTTAGCTGTGAGGATTCATTAGCCTCCTTTAAATCAGAAACCTTTCCTTTCATGACTTTGACACTTTTGACAAATATACTCTCAATCCCACCTTTTTACTAATAGAACATTAAGCAGTTGGCTTTTATGATATTTCTTTATAACTAGATTGAGACTATTCATTCTTGGCCAGAATGGTACACAGATGATGGGTCCTTCTCAGGATATCACAGATAATGGCTCATAGTGTCATCTGCCCTTCATCGGTGCCATTGGTTGGTCAAGGTGTGGCCTGGTTTCTCTGCTATATAATTGCAGTTTGGTTTTCTCTATTACCACTGGTATAGTTTGCAGAAAGACACTTTAAGACCATATAGCTATCTACCTCCCCATCACAATTACTCTCTAGATTTTGCATCCATTAATGGTCCTGACATAACCCAATCTTTACCATAATTGTTGCAAAGTCGAACTGTAGCACTCCCTCCACAATCATCCATCAGTTGTAGCATTCTACTGTAAGCAATAACCCTTCCTTATATATTTATTATTGGCATGGAGTCCTAAAGTTTATAATTCAATACTACCTATGCCATCAAAGAAAAGAAATTTGAGAATATAACTACTCTTGATTGTATTTTTTCATCATCAAATGTTCTAAATCTTCAGCCTTGATTTTAACCAACTACCCCTCCTCTCTCTCTCAGAAGATTAACTTGCTTCCAAATTAATCAAGAAAATTGGGAACATTAGCTATGATTGATAACTTCCCTTCTCACCTTGCACATAAAAATGTATTTATGTCTATACCTATTTATGCCTGAATTACACACTTATTTACACCTTGACTTCATCACATTTGTCAGGTCAGACATAAAGTAACCTTCCTCAAGATTAAAGTCAAATGCTTTATCTATGTTAGTTTCTTCCCTCTTTTCTCTTTATCTTATTGAACCCCTGGCATGTAGAATTTTGTCCATTTTATCTTTGTTTCATGAAATACTTTCTGCATTGGTCCACACACAGCCTCTTTTTGCCTTTCTATCTTTCTATCTCCCTATTTCTATCCATTATTTATTTTAAAGTTATGAGCTCCTATGGACCCATCACCACAGGAATGTCTGTTAGTCTCCTTCCAGTCTTGGTTTGTGTTCTCGGGCATTGATCTGGAGTGGGAGCCAGCAAGAGGTGTTAGTTCTGCCTCCTAATAGGAGCCATGGTTGGGGTGTGTTCCCCAAAGCTCTTGATTACTACCTCCTCCTTGCTCTTCTACCAGTTACCTCTTTCCTCCTTTATATCATCAACCTCTCCCTTTCAAGTGGCTCTTTCTCCTTAACTTGCAAGTGTGTTCAAGTTTCTCTCATCTGAAAAAAAAAAAATCTCTAGTTTTTCCTTGAAGCAAAAACTGTCTCTGTCTTTTTCTTTGCAGCCATCGTCGATGAAATGTAATCAACAGATCTTCAGCACAGTGAAATCTCACTCCTCTTCCTAAGGGAGCCCTATGAAATCATTCTGACAAATCTCACCGTAGCTTCATACTTGTACACCTAAAGAACACATTTTAGTCTGTTTCCCTGGAACTTGCTGTTGTCTTTAATATTACCAAACACCAGTTTTTTTTCTCTGAGAACCCACTTTACTTGGCTTCCTGATACTCCTCCTTGGCTTTTCCTTTTATAGGTCAGCTCATTTATTCCCTAGGCCATTTCTTCTGTTTGCTTCTGAAGAGTTTTGAGAATGATGTCCCAGAGCTACTGTTCTGCTCTCACTGCCTGGTTTTCTTGCACCATCTATCTATTTCTGTATTCTTGGATTTACTAACTTTATGTATAGCGATAAAATCCAAATCCTTGCCTCCAAAGTTGGATGTCTTCTGTGAGCATTAGTCAAAGATAAACAGCTACACTTGTATATATCAGAGAAAACTGAAACTCAGCAAGTCATAAACTGCAATTGCATCTTTCTTCCACTTTTTCCCCTCAAAGAAAAATAACCCTAGAAAAAAATTTCTTTTTCTCAATTTTATATCTCTTGATTCACCCCTTTACCCAATTAAGTAATCTAGAAGGTATTGTAACCTAGTGCTGTTCAACAGATTCTTTGAGAAATGAACATATTCTATGTCTGCACTGTTTAACATAGTAGCCTGTAACCACATGTGGCTTTTGAGCACCTGAAATGTGGATTTTGTGGCTGAGGAACTGAATATCTTGTACATTGTTGCTGGCGGGAATGTAAATTGGTACAACCACTATGGAGAACAGTTTGGTGGTTCCTCAAAAAACTAAAAATTGAGCTACCACATAATCCAGCAATCTCCCTGCTGGGTATATATCCAAGAGAAAGGAAATCAGTTTATCGTAGAGATATCTGCACTTCTATGCTTGTTACAGCACTGTTTACAGTAGCTAAGATTTGGTAGAAACCTAAGTGTCCATCAACAGATGAAGGGATAAATTTAAAATTTAAATGAACTGAAAATTCGTTAAAAATTGAAAATGTGGCTGAGGAGCTCAAATTTTAAAATTTCATTTAAATTAATTTAAATTTAAATTACCACATATGGCTAATGGCTGCTATATTGGACAGTGCTATTCTAGACCATCATGACCCAAAATATGTACATTTTATTTAATGTTGATAGGCATCCTGACACAAAAACACACATCTTTATGAAACACAAAAAAGAAGGAAGGAAGGTATTTTGTGGTTAATAAGATTGGATAAAGCTGGGTTTAAAAAAAGAAGTGCTATTTCTCTTTATGGAAGGAAGAGATCACTCCAGATCCTCTGAGCTTTTATTTTTATTTTTATTTATTTGTTTATTTATTCTTTTTTATTTTTATTTATTTATTTATTTATTTATTTATTTGAGACCGAGTCTCACTCTGTCACCCAGGCGGGAGTACAGTGGTGCAATCTCGGCTCACTGCAAGCTCCGCCTCCCCAGTTCACGCCATTCTCCTGCCTCAACCTCCTGCATAGCTGGGACTACAGGCGCCCGCCATCACTTCCGGCTAATTTTTTTGTATTTTTAGTAGAGATGGGGTTTCACCATGTTAGCCAGGATGGTCTCGATCTCCTGACCTCGTGATCCGCCCGCCTAGACCTCCCAAAGTGCTGGGATTACAGGCGTGAGCCACCATGTCTGGCCTTCTTTTTTATTTTTTTGAGACGGAGTCTCACTCTGTCTCCCAGGCTGGAGTGCAGTCGCGCAATCTTGGCTCACTGTAACCTCCACCTGCCAGGTTCAAGTGATTCTCCTGCCCCAGCCTCCTGAGTAGCTGGGATTACAAGTGTGTGCCACCATGCCTGGCTAATTTTTTTTTTTGTGTGTGTATATATATATATATATATATATATATATATATATATATATATATATTTTTTTTTTTTTTTAGCAGAGACAGGGTTTCCCATGTTGGTCAGGCTGGTCTCAAACTCCTGGCCCTGTGATCCACCTGACTTGGCCTCCCAAAGTGCTGGGATTACAGGCGTGAGCCACCATGCCTGGCCTTTCCTCTGAGCTTTTATAGTGCTATGTGAAACACTGAGCTCAAGGAAGAGAAGATAGTAAAGACAGCCTTTACCATGTCTCACTGGAGAATCCCTTTTCTCAGAATATCTATAAATGCATTTAAGGGACTTCAGACAAAGTTGAAAAAGAATCCTGAAGTCCTTTCTTTTCTTCACCATTCATGTACCCATCACTAAGTCTTACCATCTCTGCCTCCTAAATACTTTTTTCATCCATTCTTCTTCTCGTTCCTTACTATTTATATGAATTTGCTAGGGATGCCATAAGAAAGTACCACAGACAGGGTGGCTTATACAACAGAAATTTATTTTCTCACAATTTTGGAGGCTAGAATTATTTTTAATGGTAAAAACTGCAATTCATTTTGCACTGGCCTATTATCTATTTAGTGTTTAGATAGTATCAGTGAAATACTATCAAAAGTGATATAATCTACATACATTTTAGCTACCGTGTACCAAATCCCTTTTCACCTTTTTACTTTGATACTTTCATATTTGATGGATGTTTTCTTCTGAATTATTCTACCAACCACCTGTACAGTGAGAAGCAACTTCAACTCGGTCCATAGATTAATTTCTTTTTTCATTAAGGAATGCTAATTGCACCAATACATGGTATATTCACATATCTTTCTTAGTTCAGAGAACATCCACGAAGCACTTGTTATGTTCTTAGCACTTAGCATCCCAAAATGAATAAGACATGATTCCTGTCCTCTAGCAGCTGAAGTCTATAAGTGGATGCAGACATGTGAGAAAATAAATTACAGTTTAGTCTGAAGAATGTAGATAATGGATATTTCAGTAACTTATCTGGTAAATCAGATGGTTTAAAGAAAAATTTGGCATACCCAATTATAAGCCTTTTTACCTCTTTTTCTTTTTTAAAATTGTCTTTAGAAATTTAGGAATTCTTCTCATGTTATTAGCCATTTACTTATTCTTCCATAAGCCACTGGGAAAAAAAGCACCAAAGAATTACGTCCTTTTGCTCTAATCTCCTGTATAAAATTCAGAGATGGACACTGACATCCAGGAACAAGCCTGCTGCTCACATTTCAACATCGATGCTTTCTGTTAGATTATGTGTTTTCTCTGGTTTTCTCTTTATTCCAGCCTGCCACTTCCCAAACATGAAATAGCTGCACGAATACATTTTTATTAAATGTACTTTATTGGGTACCATCTAACTTTTTAAACTTCTTAAGCCCACCACCACCTACTGTTCTGTCACTCTTATATCTTTTCTTTCATCATCTGCACTTTTTCCAGTCAGAATCACCTCTCTTGCTCATTGATTTTTACCATTTATATTCCAACTCCAGCTGGAAATCTTTTCCTTCTTTTCATAAATGCTTTACATTAAAAAACATATCTGATACTAGAAATATTAACTTTATCCTTCATTGTAATTGGCATTACTTCTTCTACTATGTAATATTTTAACATTTTCTGACATCTCTGAAAAAGCAGAGCTGTCATTATTTCTCATGTAGTTTTTAATCTTTCATGAATGTTCTTTACTATGTTGCTGCCATATTTTCCTTCTTCTGAGAAAGTAAGTCCACTATTGAACACTCTGACCACTTTTTGTTTTACAGCCTTTATTGGTTTTTGTATCTAAATATCTGGCTTACTGACTCACTCCTCACTTTCTGTGTGTGTGTGTGTGTGTGTGTGTGTGTGTGTGTGTGTGTGTTCTTCCTTTTAAGGTTTTTAGGCTGTAGGCTTAAATAAGAATACGCTGAAACCTCCAACTGTTCAACTTCTTGAAACAAGATTATTAACCTGTATCCTCTTCAATACACAATGCACTGCCACAGATTCCAATAATTTTTATATCTTTCGAGTGCCCTTTCTGGTGTGGCAAACAAAAAATACACGCGTATTTGGGGAATTTTTCCTCTGTTGACTGGTGTGAACGCTCAAATCAGTGGATTTATCAATACTGTTTTTTCTACTGCTTGAGAATAAATTTTGTTTGCTTATTTTCTGTCAAAAATATGCTTGCATATTTGCAATGTTTACAATATAGATTCCTGTTTCTTTTTGTCTTTCACTCTCTTATGTATTTTCTCAGTGCACACTGACTCCCTCTTCTCTTTCCACTAGTGACTTCTCTAATCTCAGACTTCTGTCGGATCCCTACAGTAGTAAAGCACAGCTTCTTTTGGGAGGACAGATCCTGTTCTCTTGTAATTTCTCTGAACTCCTTCTCTATCATATTAGATTTTTCTCTGCACACGGCAGGCAAAAACCGACTCTTCGAAAGTCATTTTCACTATATGCTATTCCTGTGTAAGAACAGTATTCTCCCTGATGAATTCTAGGTGGATTGGATTTAGCTTTAAATGCTTCATATTTTCCTTACTTCCTTCTATCTCCTCATCAACTAAACAAGAAAACATCCTATTTCTCTTTCTTGAGGCTTTTTCATGCTGTTTTCTCATAGGACTCCAGTAGATTTGTGTGATT
Organism: Symphalangus syndactylus; assembly: GCF_028878055.3. Taxonomy (NCBI): domain Eukaryota; kingdom Metazoa; phylum Chordata; class Mammalia; order Primates; family Hylobatidae; genus Symphalangus; species Symphalangus syndactylus. Next base: position 70,657,860 of record NC_072423.2, on the reverse strand, counting down.
TGTTAGCTCAGATTCAGTATCACAGTAGAAGTAAAAGCCTAGAATTTGACAAGAGACAGAACAAAACTTAAGACTCATATTCACAGCTACTTTGAGTAGCTGTATGCTCCTGGGAAAGCCACATGACCTCTCTAAGACTCAGTTTTCTCACCTGGATAATGAGGGTTTTTTTTTAAACTCAGAGGGTTTTTTTTTTTTAAGGACTTTTGAAATAATATGTAGCAAAATGCTTAGCTTAGTTCTTTGCATACAGTAAGTGCTAAATAAATATTAGTGATATAATTTCATTTACTTATCTTCCTTTTATCCTCACCTTTCAGGATGTCTCTGCTCTGCTCAGTAACACTGTAACTTGTATTGTTAAGCACTTGTGATTTTAAAAATAACAATTTCCATTTTATTGAAAGTGATGTCCTTTTAGTTCTCACCCAGAAATGATTTCTTGAGCCATGTCTAAAGTAGGTTTTTGGCTGTCTTGTGATCTTTCATTCTTCTTTCATCTTAAGTAAAGTTGGCCTAGTATGTGGTAAAGCCATCCTTCTAGTGCTGTTGTTCTATTTTAAACTTCTTGTAACATGACCAGACATCACACCTACATGTTGATTTGACTGGAACTGCTCATTTCATTTGTCATGATGAAGTCTATGTGGGGTCGCAGTATTCCCTACACCACCTCAATTCTGAATCTATCGAACAGAGTTTTTAATGTTGCCTTATCCTTGAAATCAACACAAATATCTTCTTGTAGTTCTTGTTTCCTTCTGGCAGAGTCTAAAGTTCATTTAGAAAATGTGTGTCTTAGTAAACAGCAGAACCTCTAACAAAACCTTTCTGCCATAGAGCTTCTTGTGGGATGCGAAGGAAGAAACAAACAAGCGTGATAAATTATGCAGTGTGCTAGAAATAGACACGCTGTTGCTGTTTAAAAAATAAACAAGGTAAGAGTGATTGGGGGGTCCTAGGGCTTCCAATTTTAAGTAAGATCGTGGGAAAGTGACAGTTGGCCACAGTTTGGAGGATGTGAGGGAGTTAGACACGCGAATATCTGGTGGAAGAATGGTTCAGACAGAGGAAAGAGCTCCTGGAAAAGTCTAAGGTGAAAGCAGCCTTAATGTGTTGAAGAACTAGCGAGGAAGCCGGTGTAGCCAGAGTGCATTGAATGAAGGGGGAAAATAACAGGTGATGAGATCAGACAGGTAATGGGACACAGACTGTGTAGGGCTTTGTAGGCCACTCTTGAGGACTTTGGGGTTTACTCTGGGTGAATTGAGACCATGAAATGTTCTGAGGAGAAAAATGACATGTTCTGACACAGGTTTTAAAAGGATAGCTCTGGTTGTTTTATTGAGAACAGAAAATCCATTTGTACTCTTCTTATAACCTACACCTTTTTTAAGCACAAATGTGATTCTTTATCAAATGTGTGTCTATATATGATATGATATATCAAATGTGTATCTATATATATCAAATGTGTATCTGATACACATTTGATCAAACCACAAATGTGTATCTATATCAGTTTAAGTAATCAAGGTTGCTACTATTTTATGTCCTGCTAGAGAGTCCAAACCAAGACTTACAAAAGGTTACAATGGGAATCAGGGCGGCAAAAGCCTGCTAAATTTGTGTTTCTAATAATTAAAGACTGCAATTCTGAAAATTTGTTTTTTAAAAAAGTAATTCAGTAAAAAATGTTCAAGAAATGAATACTTTTCAAATCAAGAGAAAATAGAGACAGGCAAAACAATATAGAACAAAAGATAGAAAAAAAAGGCAATTGCAAATAATCACAAAAACAGAAAGCAAAGTTGATAGAAATTGGCCAGATTGTAAGTTATTACAATTGCTCACTGTAAACAAAAGAACCCATGCTGAAAATATTTATGCCGCACTTAGAAGGATATATATATATACAGCTGAAAGAAAGGAAAGGAAGAAAGAAGGAAGGAAATTTTTACACAGTATAAAAATTGATCAGGCAATGCAAAAGGCAAAAGAAGAGAGAAGAAAAAAAGTAAGGAGCAATAATAATCCACTGGTCAATAAATACTTATTGAGTACCTACGTGCAGCACTTGAAATTCGACAATCAAGAGAGCTTTTCTGTACTTTCATCATGATAAATAAAGATTGCATGTTTCTGAGACTGATAGCTAAACGCATTTAATTAATTTTCTGTTTCTTAGAAACAGGATCAGCAACCAGATATGATGAAAATGATAAGTTTTGGAGTATGGCTGATCTGAATTTCAATCCAAGCTCCACTGCTTACTGGCTTTGTGACCTTGAGTAAATTTATTTAACTTTCTAAGTCCCAGGGTCCTCTTTTGTAAATCTGTGGTATGTAGAGGGACTTTGGAGGATTTGGGGGCCAGGCAGAGGAATAAATGGAATAACAAGTACAATACCTGGCACATAATAGGTATTCAGCACATATCTGGTGAAAGAACATACAATTTATTCATAAGTGAGAAAATCCTTTACAATGGTCTTTTGTTTCTCAAGTGATATGTAGTAAAGAGTCAGGATTCAAATTCATCTCCCACTTCTATTCTCTGCTCTTTGTACTATGCTATACACACGTCTATGTTACGTAACAAAATAGATAAACAAATAAGTGGTATGTAATGCTTTCTTCAACCACTTTCTTCTTTCTCCTTTTCCTTGCTTTTTTTTTTTTTCTTTTTCTAATCTTACAACCTTTTTTTGGTCCCAGATCATCGGAGCGTGTTTTTTTTCCCATATTTTTTTTCTTTCTCTCCAGCCCTTGTTTCTGTTGACTGCTACCTACCCTGGTTGATTTAAGAGGAAGAAACTCTGGGGCTCAGCTCATTTGAACCCACCTGCTGTGCTGCTCTCCTTGTCACTAACAGAAGTTCCTTTTCTAGCTCTTAATCTAGACTTAGTTTATGGACTAAGTTTTATGTCCACAGTGCCCTTAATTGTGTGACATGTTGAAAGCAATATGAAGAAGAGAATCAGAAGGTCCTACCATGACAAACATTTGAGTAAATAACATCTTTTAGACCTCAGATTACTCATCTGTCAAATAAGAGAGTTTGGCTAAAATGTCTCTAGGCTTCTTCACCACTTTAATGAAGAATACAAACTAACATATTTATGGTGCATTATTATAGCATCTTACTTAATTCTTATAACAATCCTGAAAGGGGGCCTCTTTCTTCACATGTTTTACATAAAACATTTTTTCTCAATGTAAAATTAAATTGTATTCATTGTAAAATATTCAGAAAAAAACAAAAATACATGTTATAGAAATCATCCACATTTTCAGTGTGAAGAGGTAAAAGAACAAGAATTTAATTTGTCCAGCATCTATGTTTACTGACATGGTTTAGCTAGGTCTCTATGTAGGTCTCCTTATATTCTGTACTAACATTTCTAGAACAGGCTGCCAATCTGAGATTAGCCCCAAAAGGCTGTGGATTTGGGAGACCTCTTAGTCTGCCAGTTTGAATGCCATACTATTATATTCCAGGTTGGCTGCTCCAGTCACTGCCAATAAGGCTGACATTCTCCCAGCTTACATCATTTACAGTGTAGCACATTTAAGCCTTTTGATGACCCTGGGAAATGGGATAGAGATGATTCAGTTATGCATTGCTTAATGATGGGGATACAATCTGAAAAATACATCATTAGGCAATTTTGTCATTGTGTGAGCATCATAAAGTATACTTACACAAACCTAGATGGGACAGCCTAGTACACACCCAGGCTAAATGGTATGGCCTGTGGCTCCTAGGCTACAAACTCATATAGCATGTTACTGTACTGAATACGGTAGGCAATTGTAACACAATGGTAATTATTTGTTTATCTAAATATATCTAAACATAGAAATAGTACAGTAAAAATATGGTATTATAATCTTATGGGACCACCATTGTATATGCAGTATTTGTTGGCCAAAATGTTGTTATATACATACAACACATGATTCCCATTTATTGATGAGATGACTGAGATTCAGAGCAGCATTCCTGGAGTCACTTAAAGACGTTTATCTAAGACTAGACTCTATGCCATCCTTCTTAAATTAGAATTTTTCTACTTTTAAAAGGCGTAAAATTATGTCTTATAGAATAATATAGGTAACATAATAGACCAGAAAGTAGATGTTTTACATACTGTCCCCACCTAGAAAGTCAACAACGAATAGGTTCTTAGCAAACATATCCCATTTGCTTTTAGTATCTCAATTTAAATGTTAAAGTATTGAAAATATATGGTTAGGAGTATATTCTAAAATGTTGCTTCCAGAAATTACAGAATTTCACAAAAGACATACAATAGAGGCTTAAAAAAAAAGCATGCCCACAGTAAGAATTTGAATTGTATTATCTCCTTCCTTTTAACCTGTTTTCAAGCTGCTTTCCTCACATTGGAAACATCAAAATAATGAAACAGTTCAGAGTTTTCCTAAACATCATAAAAATATGCACCCAAATTTACTGCAGTTCTTGAATGCAAAATGTCTATGAAGTGGGCAAATCCGATAACTAACTCTCAGACTTTTGAATAAATCTTTCAAATCATTGATTGTAGTTCAGCTTCACGATGCTAGTCAATAGCAGAGATATGCCAATTTTTTGTTGTTATTCAAACCTTTGTGGTAGAAAAGTCAATATCGAAACTGCCATCTATATTTAATGGCTCTTTGAAACTCCTAAACGTGGATTTTACATACTTATTATCATTATTACAAGCTTTTTATCCATTTTCAAAATGTGCATTAATTAATAGCAAAAATAATCAGATGCTATACAAGTAACCACAGCACAAAACATATCTGAACAGTATATTTTTATAAACCTCTTTCATATCTTCACCTTCCTCTAGAAAGAAAAATCCTAGAGAAAAACTATTGGTTGATAATTACACAATCAATCTTATTGGAGTCACTAGATTAAAAAGAATCTGTGGACACTTGCACATGTTTTTGACTTTATTCTTCATTTAAGTACATTTAAACATTGGAATACTTTATTTTTCATCTTTTAGTCTTTCTACTGCCTTTTATTTTCAAATATTTTTTCTTTCTTCCATTTTGTTTGCTCCAAACTCTTTCTCTTTCATAATCTTCCTCAATTTTCTCTGTTTCTTATTGAGTTCTGGGAATAATATTTTCTCACAGATGGATTCAGTTTTCTGGAGTTTGTCTGGGCCAGCAGTTGATTTATTTCAGTCTAGATGCTTTTGTATTTCTTGGACTTAAAATCATTTTTCTGTCTATTGTAATCTATAGTACCAAGAGACCAATGATGTTTCAGTCTTGCCAATATCAAAATATTTCCTCAATTGTTACAGAGAAACAACTAATACATAAATATGTGGGTTACCGATGAAGTCTAATCTTTAAGTTTTCCCTACCACTTTAAAATTATTTTATGTATGTATGTATATATGTATTAAATAGACTAAGAACAGTTTTAGGTTTACAGAATAATTGAGTGGCAACCATAGATTCCCATGTACATCCTCACCTCACCACACACACAGTTTTTCCTCTTATTATAATATTGTATTAGTGTGGTATATTTGTTACAATTGATGAGACAATATTGATACTTTTTATTAACTGAAGTTTACTCTCAATGGCTCAGTTTTTGTGTTATACATTCTATGGGTTTTGACAATTGTGTAACAGCATGTATCCACCATTACAGTATCATACAGAACAGTTTCAACTGCCCCCAAATTCTCTGTATTCCACTTACTCATCTCTCCCTCTCTCTCACTGAACCCTTGGCAACCAGGGATATTTTTACCCTCACAGTTTGGCCTGTTTTAGAATATTATATAGTTGGAATCATACATGAAAAGGAATGTAATTTTTCAGATTGGCTTCTTTAACTTAGCAATATGCACTTAAGCGTCTTCTCTATCTTTTCATGGCAAGATAGCTTATTTCTTTTTATTACTGAATAAAATCTCTTTTATGAATATGCCACAGTTCATCCATTTATAGATGGAAGGACATCTTGATTGGCTTCCAGGTATTAGCAATTATGAATAAAGCTACTATAAACATTTGTGTACAGGTTTTTGTGTGGACATAACGTTTTCAACTCATTTGGGTAAGTACAATTTGATGGCTAATATGGTAAGAGTATGGTTAGTTTTCTAAGAAACTATCAAACTGTCTTCCAAAGTGGCTGCACCATTTTGCATTCCCATTAGCAATGAATGAGCCTTCCTATTACTCTACAGCCTCCCTGGTATTTTGTGTTGTCAGTGTTGCTGATTTTAGCCATTCTAATAGGTATGTAGTAGTATCTCATTGTCATTTTAATTCTTTACAATTTTAATAGGAGAAAATATTCAATTGTCTCTCAAAGCATGAAACAAGAGCTCCTAGACACTAAAAGCCAGTTGTGAGCCTGACTATGATATCAAGTCCTTGATATCCAGGGACAGAAAATGGGAGGTTTTAAGATAATAGAATGTACTTCAAATGTGTACATCATGGAAGTGAAGGTGACCTGACTTATTCTTACATCAGTGATCACCAGGGTGTACTTTACTGGAGCTGAAAAGAGATTTCAGTGCTTCCTGGGTACATCTTCAACCTCAGAGCCATCCTCAGGCCTGGAACACATCTGAACTCCACTGCCCTTACTCCCAAATATTGACAGCTCTTTTTAAAAAAATGTAGCTGCCCCCCAAGCTTTCTCAAAATATAATTGACAAGTAGAAATTGTGTATATTTACAGTGAATGTGATATATATATATATATAATACATATACACATCATGAAATGATTTAATCAAGCTAATTAACATATCCATCATCACCTCATATACTTTTTGGTTGTGAGAACATTTAAGATCTACTCTCCTAGCAATTTTCAAGTTGACAGTATGTTTATTAACTATAGTCATCATGCTGTTCAATAGATTTCCAGAATAAGACAGCTCTTTTATCTTACTTTTCCCTCTTCTAAGTCATCAGTATTAATTTATGATGGTTTTGTACTAGTATTTAATGTTACCTGAAATGAAATAAAAGTTACCTCTAATGCACTAACTAATGCGTGGTGACCAATCCTGCAGCTGGCACTAGAAAGACGCAGGCCACCTGTCCCAGGTAGGTACCTTAGTAACGTGATAACATGGGTCAAAGGCAGCAAGGGATTGATTAAGGTGTTCACACAGAGAGAGAAGTGGAGAGATTGATACCTACCCCATCTGCTCAAGGAGAGAGCCATAGATCTGTTTTTTTATTTTTATTTTATTTATTTTATTATTATTATTATTATTATTATTCTTGAGACGGCGTCTTGCTCTATTGCCCAGGCTGGAGTGCAGTGGCGCAATCTCAGCTGACTGCAAGCTCCGCCTCCCGGATTCACGCCATTCTTCTGCCTCAGCCTCCTGAGTAGCTGGGACTACAGGCGCCCGCCAGCATGCCTGGCTCATTTTTTTTTTCGTAATTTTTAGTAGAGATGGGGTTTCACCGTGTTAGCCAAGATGATCTCAATCTCCTGACCTTGTGATCCACCTCCCTTGGCCTCCCAAAGTGCTGGTATTACAGGCGTGAGCCACCACACCCCGCCAAGCCATAGATCTGGTTTTTGGGCAAAAGATTATGGTACAATTTCCTGGTTTAGATTTGTGGAGTTGCCAGTGTGGATATAGACTTCAGGTGCAGTATTTATTTTTGTTTTTATTTTGAAAAAATGTAGGAGTTTGAGAAGAAATAGAAAATTTATTTGAGAATAGAACCTGTGTTTTCTTCACTTTTGAGATTTTTTTTCAGTAAATGTAGGCAGACACTGAGATATCAAAAATGAATAAATCATGAGAGAAGATGAAACAAATCAATTTATAAAAGCAAATAATTAAATTTACATTATAGTGGTTATGGCCGGACTATTACGATTATTGCAGAGACTAATTTTCATATAAAGTCATTCCGTAATTTCTAAGTTAATATTGTTTTCATTATTTGATGAAACAATTTCCTAGAGCATCTCTATCTTGCAAGCAACCGTGGAAATTTTAAATTGTGATTGGTTTTAAAAATTCAAAATCTAAGAATATGTTTCAGTGAAAATAAAGTACCTCAAAGCCAGTAGAATTTTAACTTAATAAATAAAAGAGGAAAAGTGTTTACTTTAGAGTACTTTCATCAAACTCTGCAGGCATGCCCACAGACAAACAGGCAAAGGACAGGAAAATATATAATGAAAATTTCATTATATTGAAATATATATTTTCATTATATATTTTCCTATATTTTGTTATATTAAAATATAACACCTATGGGTCCCAACCAAACAGAAAGTTCATTAAGCTGTTATGCTTCTAAACAAATGAAAAGCACATTTTAAAAACATTTAAAATTACTATAACCTTAGGAAGTGAACCTTTCTAAAAGGTTTTGTGCATTATTCCACATCCCCATTGATACAGAACCAAATAAAGTTATGTGAAGATGTTAACAGTAAATCAGGCCAGAGGCTGGTGGAGGCCAAAGACTCATATTCTGAGCAGTAGGACAGTTTTAACTCTTAGGATAATGGAGGTAAAAATAGATGACCTCAGCATCCTAAGAATTAATTGAATCAAACCAGTCCATTCCCACTTTCACCCTTTCTCCTCTAAGAGCCATTCTAATTGTGTCTCAAAATAGTTTCTGTCTGCAGTCATCTTTCTGTCCTTTTACTGCCATTTCCTTCATAAATCAAGGCTAACCCTTCCGTTATACATGCTAGCTAGAGAATCCCCAACTCATAAAATGTTTGTAACTGATTGCAGAGAAGTTTTTGCAAATGGGAGTTTATGTAATGAATCTTCATTCATTTAACTAATATTTTCTGAATATCTAGTATGTGCCAGGGACTATTCTGCAGGTATACAGGTGAACATGACAGTCTCTGTTTTCATGTATAAACTGCAGTATGTTTATTTACTAATTTTTTTTTAGAGAAGAGATATTGCTATGTTGTCTAGGCTATATTAGAATTCCTGGGCTCAAGCCATCGTTTCACCTCAGCTTCCCAAGTAGCTGGGACCACAGGTGCTCACCACTCCGCACAGCTTATAAATTGCAGTATAAATAGTACAGAGGACATCACAGAAGAGACATACAGGAGGAAGGAAATGCTGGAAGAAGGGAGAACTCACGCACAGATCTGCTACTGGCCTAGAACTGTCCAAGTGAAGCTGTTCTAAGGGTTGAGGAGTATGGCATGTGATTCTGTGTGGTCTGTATTGGGGGGAAGTTTTTGAGTTAACGGCTATTCAAAATGTCTTTGAGCTGGGGTGTGCATCACTTTTGGAGGCGTGGTGGCGAATCCTGCAACTGGCACAAGAAAGACACAGGGCCGGGCCCGGTGGCTCACGCTTGTAATCCCAGCACTTTGGGAGGCCGAGGCGGGCAGATCACGAGGTCAGGAGATCGAGACCACGGTGAAACCCCTTCTCTACTAAAAATACAAAAAAAATCGCCGGGCGTGGTGGCGGGCGCCTGTAGTCCCAGCTACTCGGAGAGGCTGAGGCAGGAGAATGGCGTGAACCCGGGAGGCGGAGCTTGCAATGAGCTGAGATTGCGCCACTGCACTCCAGCCTGGGCGACAGAGCGAGACTCCATCTCAAAAAAAAAAAGACACAGGCCACCTGTCCCAGGTAGGTACCAGAGTAACATGATAGCATGGGTCAAAGGCAGCAAGGGATTGATTAAGGTGTTCACACAGAGAGAGAAGTGGAGAGATTAATACCTGCCCTCTCTGCTCCAGGAGAGAGCCATAGATCTGTTTTTTGGGCAAAAGATTATGATACAATTTCCTGGTTTAGATGTGTGGGGCCACCATTGCGGATATAGACTTCAGGTGCAGTATTTATTTACACCTCAATTTAAACTATCCACAAGTAAGTGATTGACCTACTTTAACTTCAAGGTCATTCCCTTCTCCCCCGGCTGTAACTGAACTTCCTAGAGCTCTGGCTGCCAATGTGGAACAGGCGATTATGAGGTCTTTCAGACTGCAGGTGAAGGAGGTCGAGTGGATTATATTGTCTCAGAGGTGAGAGATAAGGACAGAGGGTGTGCTTAAAATAGGCCACTAAATTGCTCCCTGCTGTTGTGACAAGCTTTTGAGAAAGTACTGTTGGTGATTGCAAGTTAAAAGATCTGTAGGCTGTGGGAAGTCTCCGGGAGGAATTTAAGGCAATGTGTAAAATTGTAGGATTCCTAATTCTAGTTCAAAACCAAACTGTCAAGAGAAAGAGGAGAAACATTCTACTTATGGTAACAGTTTGAGGGACTGTTGTAATATATCATCCAACAAGACGCAATACAGCTCAGCCTTTCAAGTCGGTAGCACCTAAATCTAGTTAGTGTAGGAGCAATTTATAGCTAAGCATTATTGAACAAATCTGGACTCTACTACTCACACAATGATCCTTCTAGATTCTTGCTTTTGTGAAGGTAACTATAGAAGTGAAGGAGATACTAGGCCCTTGGGACATACTGGAGCTCAGGGAACAAGACTGACAAGCAGAGCTCAGAGATACAATGTCAGAAGGAACGTTAGGAGCTGGAAATGAGAGAAGTTACTTCCTCTTTCTGATGTCAGACACGGGGAAAGCCTCAGTGCTGGGTTAGGGAGAGGCACAGGAAGACGGCCTGCAATTGACAAACGTTATTTTAAAAGTTTTACATGGATAACTTTATTTGTATTTTCCTTTGTGTTTTCTTTCATTTCCTGTACTTGTAAGAAGTCTTTGCCCATCCAAAGATCAGTTAAATATATTTTTTCCAACCTCTTCCTGTTTTTTAAAATATTTATCTCTTTATGTTAGAGTATGTAAAGTGAGGTTTAAATTTGATCACTATCTCTGCAAGGGTCAATTTTCCCTAACACTAACTTTGAATAATCTGGCCCCATTGGTTTGTGATGGTCCTTCTTACATCATCTTGCTATCTGAGTTAGGCTGTTTCAGAACATCTATCCTGTTTCACTCCTATGCTCTGTCTTGCATCGGTTTTACATTATTTTATTTGTGGTAGTCTTATGTTTTATGTTTTGTGTGCAATTAGCAACATAACTTTTCTATTTTAGTCTTTTTGAAGCTATTATACTTATTTTTCCAAATAAACTTTAAAATCATTTTCATAAAGTGCACAAAATACCATCACAATTGAATTAAACCATTATCAATTTGAGAAGTATTGACTTTTCAATATTTAATCCTTCTGGGAAAAGAAAAAATTGTGTACATCAATATATTTCATCTCCTTTCAGATTTTCTAAATAATTCCTATAGCTTTTTTTCCTTCTATGTATTGCAAATTTTGCTAGCCAATTCTAGGTATTTCATGGGGTTTTTTTTTTTTTTGCTTCTGTAAATAAAAATATTTTTCTTTTATTTCATCTTGTAATTATGGTTTAACGTAGGAGAAATTTGATACTATTGCAGTGTATATTACAACTTACTAGTAAGTTTTAAAAGTTTTTAAGTTGATTTTTTGAGTTTTAAAGACATCTAATTATATATTATAAAAATAGTAATAATTTATCACCATATAATTTGTGAGAAGTTTTGCATATTCTGGAATATTTGTTGAATTTTCATTCTGAGTTTTCTGTATTTCTGCGATTGTAACATCACCAGAGACAGACTCTATCATAAAATTTATAATTAGATTTACAGATTGTATTGAGTGAAAAATTAAAATTCTAGTTGTATTTAATTGTCTCACTTTTTTAAAAACTAAAATTTTTCTTAATGTATTTTGGTGTCACTGGTAGCCAGGATTTCTGTCCAAGAACCAAAAAACACAATAGTTGTGCTTTTTAGTGAATTATTGTAAGTTTTTATCTCTTATAATCACTAATATTTAATCCAATTGAACTTTTGTGAAGAGTTTTGGAAGGGATTATTAACCTTAGTGGTTAAGCTTGTAAAATGAAACCTAGGAAGTATTTTCAAAATGAATCTTAGCTCTGTATATTTAAGACAGGGAGGTGAATGCTTTCTAAAGTGGATTCATTCCACAGACAGGTTTGGAGTTGGCTTTAATAAATGCTAATGAACAGGTCAGCCAGCCAACAGCAAGTTTGTAGTTAAGTGGCTATTGTGGGTTTAGCACCCTCTTATATTCTGAAGAGATTATAGATAGTTTTTGGTCTTGTGTTGAGCCAGTCTCTATAAGGGCTCCTTCCCTCCTTTGTAGGCTACTTTCCTTTTTCCACCCTTTAAACATCCATTTGCTGTCTATCTTCAGTCCTCATCTTTTCCCTCTACATTGTCCTTTCTTAAGACTCCAACAAAGATCACTAAGCATATAGATGACTTCCGAAAGGTTCAGCTTTTGTCCTGACAGATTTCTAGCCTGAGCTCAGCAGCTTCTATCAAATATATTCATTTGAATGTCCTTCAGGGATGTCACATTCAATATATTCCAAATCGACCCATAATTCCTCCTGACTCCTAGACTTTTTGCCCAAATTTACTTAACTGCCCATGCTTGAAAAACAAGTGTCATTCCTAATTTCTTCCTATCCCTTACTTCTCATATTCAATCTATAAGAAATACCCACTGATCCTTGCTGATTCAATGTACTAAACACCATTTTATTATTTCCACTCTGTCACCATAGTGTTTATCTTACTAAGACTCACATTTATGTCACCTGAAGGACCACTATAAAACATACAGCATTCTCTCTGCCTGCAGGCCCCCCACTCCCTAGCAATTTTTCTATGTTCCCCTAATTTCATTTTTGGTATTAATACGATCATGTCACTCTTCCATTTAGATTGCCTATTGAGGCCTGTTGACTCTTTAGGTGGAGCATAAGACCGAGTCATTGTCTTTCATTCTCCTTTTATATCCATGCTGTTTGAAGGCAGATAACATGGAAAGTTTCTGTTATCCAGAGGTCTCATGCTCGCTCATGTTTCTTTGCCTTTGTATATTTGGGTCTCTCTCCCAAAAATACTTTTCCCCCCACCTTTTTCACCTAATGATTTTTAAAATTTTAATGTAGTTTTCATCTGTTCTAAGATTGTTCCCTAACTTGTGATGGTTTAAAATATATCTACCAATTCTTCAATATTTCCTTCAATAAATGAAGCTAATTCCCTTCCTTTGAGTGAGGGCTGGACTTAGAGGCTTGCTTCTAACATGTATAATAATATGGCAGAAATCATGGCATCTCCCTTCTGAGAGTAGATTTTAAAAGACTGCAGCTTCTTTCTTCATTGCATTCCCTTTCTCTCAGATAAACTTTTATTTAATTTATTTTTTATTTTTCCATAGGTTATTGGGGAACAGGTGGTGTTTGATTACATGAGTAAGTTCTTTAGTGGTGATTTGTGAGATTTTGTTGCACCCGTCACCTGAGCAGTATACACTGCACCCTATTTGTAGTCTTTTATCCCTCACCCTCTGACCCCCTCCCACCCTTACCCACAAGTCCCCAAGGTCCATTGTGTCATTATTATGCCTTTGCATCCTCATTGCTTAACTCCCACATATCAGTGAGAACACACGATATGTGATTTTCCATTCCTGAATTACTTCACTTAGAATAATAGTTTCCAATCTCATTCAGGTTGCTGTGAATGCCATTAATTCATTCCTTTTTATGGCTGAGTAGTATTCCATCATATATATATACATATATATCTCACAGTTTCTTTATCCACTTGTTGATTGATAGGCATTTGGATTGGTTCCACGATTTTGCAGTTGCGAATTATGCTGCTATAAACATGCATGTGCAAGTAACTGTTTTTATGTAATGACTTATTTTCCTCTGGATAGACACCCAGTAGTAGGATTGCTGGATCAAATGGTAGTTATACTTTTAGTTCTTTAAGGAATCTTCACACTGTTTTCCATCTTGTTTGTACTAGTTTACATTCCTACTAGCAGTGTAGAAACATTTCCTGATCACCACATCCATGCCAACATCTACTGTTTTGTGAATTGTTTTTATTATGGTCATTCCTGCAGGAGTAAGGTAGTATCGCATTATGGTTTTGATTTGCATTTCCCTGGATCGTTAGTGATGTTGAGCATTTTTTCATATGTTTATTGGCCATTTGCAATCTTCTTTTGAGAATTGTCTATTCATGTTCTTAGCCCACTTTTTTTTTATATTATACTTTAAACTCTAGGGTACATGTGCACAACGTGCAGGTTTGTTACACATGCATACATGCACCATGTTGGTGTGCTGCACCCAATAACTTGTCATTTACATTAGGTATTTCTCCCAGTGTTATCCCTCCCCCTCCCCCAACCTCATGACAGGTCCCGGTGTGTGATGTTCCCCACCCTGTGTCCAAATGTTCTTATTGTTCAGTTCCTACCTATGAGTGAGAACTTGCAGTGTTTGGTTTTCTGTCCTTGCAAATAGTTTGCTCAGAATGATGGTTTCCAGCTTCATCCATGTCCCCACAAAGGACATCAACTCCATTCTATTTTACAGCTGCATAGTATTCCATAGTTTATATGTGCCACATTTTCTTAATCTAGTCTATCATGGATGGACATTTGGGTTGGTTCTAAGTCTTTGCTATTGTGAATAGTGCCACAATAAACATACATGTGCATGTGTCTTTATAGCAGCGTGATATATAATCCTTTAGGTATATACCCAGTAATGGGATGGCTGGGTCAAATGGTATTTCTAGTTCTGGATCCTTGAGGAATCGCCACATTGTCTTCCACAATGGTTGAACTAGTTTACAGTCCCACCAACAGTGTAAAAGCATTCTTATTTCTCCACATCCTCTCTAGCACCTGTTGTTGCCTAACTCTTTGATAATCGCCATTCTAACTAGTATGATATGGTATCTCATTGTGGTTTTGATTTGCATTTCTCTGATGGCCAGTGATGATGAGCTTTTTTTCATGTGTCTGTTGGCTGCATAAATGTCTTCTTCTGAGAAGTGTCTGTTCATATCCTTTGCCCACCTTTTGATGGGGTTGTTTGATTTTTTTCTTGTAAATTTGTTTAAGTTCTTTGTAGATTCAGGATATTAGCCCTTTGTCAGATGAGTAGATTGCAAAAATTTTCTCCCATTCTGTAAGTTGCCTGTTCACTCTGATGGTGGTTTCTTTTGCTGTGCAGAAGCTTTTTAGTTTAATTAGATCCCATTTATCTATTTTGGCTTTTGTTGCCATTGCTTTTGGTGTTTTAGTCATGAAGTCCTTGCCCATGCCTATGTCCTGAATGGAATTGCCTAGGTTTTCTTCTAGAGTTTTTACGGTTTTAGGTCTAATATTTAAGTCTTTAATCCATCTTGAATTAATTTTTGTATAAGGTGTAAGGAAGGGATCCAGTATCAGCTTTCTATGTATGGCTAGCCAGTTTTGCCTGCACGATTTATTAAATGGGAAATCCTTTCCCCATTTCTTGTTTCTGTCAGGTTCGTCAAAGATCAGATAGTTGTAAATGTGTGGTATTATTTCTGAGGGCTCTGTTCTGTTCCATTGGTCTATATCTCTGTTTTGGTACCAGTACCATGCTGTTTTGGTTACTGTTGCCTTGTAGTATAGTTTGAAGTCAGGTAGCATGATGCCTCCAGCTTTGTTCTTTTGGCTTAGGATTGTCTTGGCAATGTGGGCTCTTTTTTGGTTCCATATGAACTTTAAAGTAGTTTTTCCAATTCTGTGAAGAAAATCTTTGATAGCTTGATGGGGATGGCATTGAATCTATAAATTACCTCGGGCAGTATGGCCATTTTCACGATATTGATTCTTCCTATCCATGAGCATGGAATGTTCTTCCATTTGTTTGTGTCCTCTTTTATTTTGTTTATAGTTCTCCTTGAAGCAGTTCTTCACATCCCTTGTAAGTTGGATTCCTAGGTATTTTATTCTCTTTGAAGCGATTGTGAATGGGAGTTCACTCATAATTTGGCTCTGTTTGTCTGTTATTGGTGTATAGGAATGCTTGTGATTTTTGCACATTGATTTTGTATCCTGAGACTTTGCTGAAGTTGCTTATCAGCTTAAGGAGATTTTGGGCTGAGACTATGGGGTTTTCTAAATACAATCATGTCATCTGCAAACAGGGACAATTTGACTTCCTCTTTTGCTAAATGAATATGCTTTATTTCTTTCTCCAGCCTGATTGCCCTGGCCAGAACTTCTAACACTATGTTGAATAGAAGTGGTGAGAGAGGGCATCCCTGTCTTGTGCCAGTTTTCAAAGGGAATGCTTCCAGTTTTTGCCCATTCAGTATGATATTGGGTTTGTCATAAATAACTCTTATTATTTTGAGATACATTCCATCACCACCTGGTTTATTGAGAGTTTTTAGCATGAAGGGCTGTTGAATTTTCTTGAAGGCCTTTTCTGCATCTATTGAGATAATCATGTTTGTCTTTGGTTTTGTTTATATGCTAGATTACATTTATTGATTTGCATATGTTGAACCAGCCTTGGATGAAGCCCACTTGATCATGGTGGATAAGCTTTTTGATGTGCTGCTGGATTCGGTTTGCCAGTATTTTATTGAGGATGATTGCATTGATGTTCATCAGGGATATTGGTCTGAAATTCTCTTTTTTGTTGTGTCTCTGCCAGGCTTTGGTATCAGGGGTGTTGCTGGCCTCATAAAATGTGTTGGGGAGGATTCCCTCTTTTTCTATTGATTGGAATAGTTTCAGAAGGAATGGTACCAGCTCCTCTTTGTACCTCTGGTAGAATTCAGGTGTGAATCCATCTGGTCCTGGACTTTTGGTAGGCTATTAATTATTGCCTCAATTTCAGAGCCTGTTATTGGTCTATTCAGGGATTCATCATCTTCCTGGTTTATTCTTGGGAGGGTGTATGTGTGCAGGAATTTATCCATTTCTTCTAGATTTTCTAGTTTATTTGTGTAGAGGTGTTTATAGTATTCTCTGATGGTAGTTTGTATTTCTGTGGGATCAGTGGTGATATTCCCTTTATCATTTTTTATTGCATCTATTTGATCCTTCTCTCTTTTCTTCTTTATTAGTCTTGCTAGTGGTCTATCAATTTTGTTGATCTTTTCAAAACAGCAGCTCCTGGATTCATTGATTTTTTTTAACAGTTTTTTTGTGTCTCTATCTCCTTCAGTTCTGCCCTGATCTTAGTTATTTCTTGCCTTCTGCTAGCTTTTGAATGTGTTTGCTCTTGCTTCTCTAGTTCTTTTAACTGTGATATTATCATGTCAATTTTAGATCTTTCCTCCTTTCTCTTGTGGGCATTTAGTGCTCTAAATTTCCCTCTACACACTGCTTTAAATGTGTCCCAGAGATTCTGGTATGCTGTGTCTTTGTTCTCACTGGTTTCAAAGAACTTCCTTATTTCTGCTTTCATTTCATTATGTACCCAGTAGTCAGTCATTCAGGAGCAGGTTGTTCACTTTCCATGTAGTTGTGCAGTTTTGAGTGAGTTTCTTAATCCTGAGTTCTAATTTGATTGCACTGTGGTCTGAGAGACAGTTTGTTATAGTTTCTGTTCTTTTACATTTGCTGAAGAGTGCTTTACTTCCAACTATGTGGTCAATTTTGGAATAAGTGCGATGTGGTGCTGAGAAGAATGTATATTCTGTTGATTTGGGGTGGAGAGTTCTGTAGATATCTACTAGGTATGCTTGGTGCAGAGCTGAGTTCAAGTCCTGAATATGCTTGTTAACTTTCTGTCTTGTTGATCTGTCTAATGTTGACAGTGGGGTGTTAAAGTCTCCCATTATTATTGTGTGGGAGTCTAAGTCTCTTTGTAGGTTTCTAATGACTTGCTTTATGAATCTGGGTGCTCTTGTATTGGGTGCATATATATTTAGGATAGTTAGCACTTCTTGTTGAATTGATCCAGGGCTGACTTACAATGGCCTTCTTTGTCTCTTTTGATCTTTGTTGGTTTCAAGTCATGGTTTAAAGTCTGTTTTATCAGAGACTAGGATTGCAACCCCTGCTTTTTTTTGTTTTCCATTTGCTTGGTAGATCTTCCTCCATCCCTTTATTTTGAGCCTATTGTGTCTCTGCACGTGAGATGGGTCTCATGCATACAGCACACTGATGGGTCTTGACTCTTTATCCAATTTGCCAGTCTGTGTCTTTTAATTGGAGCATTTAGCCCATTTACATTTAAGGTTAATATTGTTATGTGTGAATTTGATCCTGTCATTATGATGTTAGCTGGTTATTTTGCTCGTTAATTGATGCAGTTTCTTCCTAGCCTCGACAGTCTTTACAATTTGGCATGCTTTTGCAGTGGCTGGTACCAGTTGTTCCTTTCCATGTTTAGTGCTTCCTTCAGAAGCTCTTGTAAGGCAGGCCTGGTGGTGACAAAATCTCTCAGCATTTATTGTCTGTAAAGTATTTTATTTCTCCTTCACTTATGAAGCTTAGTTTGGCTGGATATGAAATTCTGGGTTGAAAATTCTTTTCTTTAAGAATGTTGAATATTGGCCCCCACTCTCTTCTGGCTTGTAGAATTTCTGCCGAGAGATCAGCTGTTAGTCTGATGGGCTTCCTTCCCTGTGTAGGTAATCTGAGCTTTCTCTCTGGCTGCCCTTAACATTTTTTCCTTCATTTCAACTTTGGTGAATCTGACAATTATGTGCCTTGGAGTTGCTCTTCTCGAGGAGTATCTTTGTGGTGTTCTCTGTCTTTCCTGAATTTGAATGTTGGCCTGCCTTGCTAGGTTGGGGAGGTTCTCCTGGATAATATCCTGAAGAGTGTTTTCCGACTTGGTTCCATTCTCCCTGTCACTTTCAGGTACACCAATCGAACATAGATTTGGTCTTTTCACATAGTCCCATATTTCTTGGAAGTTTTGTTTGTTTCTTTTTACTCTTTTTTCTCTAAACTTCTCTTCCCACTTCATTTCATTCATTTTATCTTCAATCACTGATACCCTTTCTTCCAGTTGATCGAATCTGCTACTGAAGCTTGTGCATGCATCATGTAGCTCTTCTGCCATGGTTTTCAGCTCCATCAGGTCATTTAAGGTCTTCTCTATGCTGTTTTTTCTAGTTAGCCATTCTTTAATCTTTTTTCAAGGTTTTTAGCTTCTTTGCAATGGGTTCGAACATCCTCCTTTAGCTTGGAGAAGTTTGTTATTACTGATCTTCTGAGGCCTACTTCTGTCAGCTCATCAAAGTCATTCTCCGTCCAGCTTTGTTTCATTGCTTGTGAGGAGCTGCATTCCTTTGGAGGAGAAGAAGCGCTCTGATTTTTGGAATTTTCAACTTTTCTGCTCTGGTTTCTCCCCATCTTTGTGGTTTTATCTACCTTTGGTCTTTGATGATGGTGACCTAGAGATGGGGTTTGGTGTGCATGTCCTTTATGTCTGTTAGTTTTCCTTCTATCAGGACCCTCAGCTGCAAGTCTGTTGGAGTTTGCCGGAGGTCCACTCCAGACCTTGTTTGCCTGGATATCACCAGTGGAGGCTGCAGAACAGCAAATATTGCAGAACAGCAAATGTTGCTGCCTGATCCTTCCTCTGGAAGCTTCGTCTTAGAGGGGCACCTGGCTGTATGAGGTGTCAGTCGGCCCCTACTGGGAGGTGTCTCCCAGTTAGGCTACTTGGGGATCAGGGACCCACTTGAGGAGGCAGTCTGTCTGTTCTCAGATCTCCCACTACTCTCTTCAAAGCTTTCAGACAGGGACGTTTAAGTCTGCAGAAGTTTCTGCTGCCTTTTGTTCAGCTACGCCCTGCCCCAAGAGGTAGAGACTACAGAGGCAGGCAGGCCTCCTTGAGCTGGGGTGGGCTCCACCCAGTTTGAGCCTCCTGGCTGCTTTGTTTACCTATGCAAGCCTCACTAATGGTGGACGCCCCTCCCCCAGCCTCGCTGCCATATTGCAGTTCAATCTTGGACTGCTGAGCAGGTAGTGAGCAAGGCTCCATGGGCATGGCACCCTCTGAGCCAGGCACAGGATAAAATGTCCTGGTGTTCCGTTTGCTAAGACCATTGGAAAAGCACAGTATTAGGGTAGGAGTGTCCTGACAACTCCTTGAGCTTCCCAGGTGAGTCGATGCCCCGCCCTGCTTCATCTCACACTCCTTGGGCTGCACCCACTGTCCAACAAGCCCCAGTGAGATGAACCCAGTACCTCAGTTGGAAATGCAGAAATCAGCCATCTTCTGCGTCGCTCACGCTGGGAGCTGCAGACTGGAGCTGTTCCTATTTGGCCATCTTGGAACCCCACTTAGCCTGCTTTTTGATGAGATTTTTTTTTTATTGCTGATTTGACTTTGTTGTAGATGCTGCATATTATTCCTTTGTCAGATGTATAGATTGTGAATATTTTCTCCCACTCTGTGGGTTGTCTGTTTACTCTGATGACTGTTCCTTTTGGCATGCAAAAGCTCTTTAGTTTAATCAAATCCCAGCTATTTATGTTTGTTTTCATTGCATTTGCTTTTGGGTTCTTGACCATGAAATCCTTGCCTAAGCCAATGTCTAGAAGAGTCTTTCTAATGTTATCTTCTAGAATTTTTATAGTTTCAGGTCTTAGATTTAAGTCTTTAATCCATCTTGAGTTGATTTTTGTATAAAGTGAGAGATGAGGATCCAGTTTCATTCTCCTACATGCAGCTAGCCAATTATCCCAGCACCATTTGTTGAAAAGGGTGTCCATTCCCCAATTTATGTTTTTGTTTGCTTTGTCAAAGATCAGTTGGCTTTAAGTATTTGGGTGTATTTCTGGGTTCTCTATTCTGTTCTCTTGGTCTATGTACCTATTTTTCTACCAGTACCTTGCTGTTACATGGTAGATAACATGGAAAAGTTACCTGTTAGCTACCAGTACCATGCAGTTTGGGTGACTATGGCCTTATAGTATAGTTTGAAATCAGGTAGTCTGATGCCTCCAGATTTGTTCTTTTTCTTAGTCTTGCTTTGACTATGTGCATACTTTTTTGGTTCCATATGAATTTTAGAATTTTTTTCTAATTCTGTGAAGAATAGTGGTAGTATTTTGATAATGATTGCACTGAATTTGTAGATTGCTTTTGGTGGCAGTATGGTCATTTTCACAATATTGTTTCTATGTTTCCATTTGCTCCTGTCATCTATCATTTCTTTCAGCAGTGTTTTGTGATTTTCCTTATAGAGGTACTTCATCTCCTTGGTTAGGTATATTCCTAAGTAATTTTTTTTTGCAACTATTGTAAAATGGGTTGAGTTCTTGATTTGATTCTCCACTTGGTTGCTGTTGGTGTATAGAAGAGCTACTAATTTGTGTACATTAATGTTGTATCCAGAAACTTTACTGAATTCTTTTATCAGTTCTAGGAGCTTTCTGAAGGAGTCTTTAGGGTTTTCAAGGTAAATGATCATATCATCAGCAAACAGCGACAGTTTGACTTCCTCTTTACCAATTTGGGTGCCTTTTATTTATTTCTCTTGTCTGATTGCTCTGGCTAGGATTACCAGTACTATGTTGAAGAGGAGTGGTGAGAGTGGCCATCCTTGTCTTGTTCCAGTTCTCAGAGGGAAAGCTTTCAACTTTTTCCATTGAGTACTATGTTGGCTGTGGGTTTGTCATAGATCGCTTCTATTACATTGAGGTATGTCCCTTATATGCTGATTTTGCTGAGAGTTTTAATCATAATGGGATTCTGGATTTTGCTGAATGCTTTTTCTGCATCTATTGAGATGATCATGTGATTTTTTTCTTTGAATTCTGTTTATGTGGATTATCACATTCACTTACTTGCATATGGTAAACCATCCCTACATCTTTGGTATGAAACCCACTTAATTGTGGTGAATTATCTTTTTGATATGTTGTTGGATTCAGTTAGCAAGTATTTTTTTAAGGATTTTAACATCTGTGTTCATCAGGGATATCAGTCTGTAGTTTTCTTTTTCAGTTATTTTCTTTCATGGTTTTGGTGTTAGGATAATGCTAGCTTTACAGAATGAATTAGGGAGGGTTTCCTCTTTCTCTGTCTTGTGGAAAAGTGTCAGTAAGATTGGTACCAATTCTTCTTTGAGTGATAGAATTCTGCTGTGAATCCATCTGGTCTTGGACTCTTTTTTGTTGGTAATTTTAAAATTACCACTTAAATCTCACTGATTATTGCTCTGTTTAGGGAATCTAATTCTTTCTGATTTAAGCTAGGAGGTTGTATTTTTCCAGGAATTTATTCATCTCTTCTAGTTTTTCATGTTTATGTGCACAAAGATGTTCATAGTAGCCTTGAATGATCTTTTGTATTTCTGTGGTGTCAGTTTTGACAACTCCTGTTTTGTTTCTTAGTGAGGTTATTTGGATTTTCTCTCTTCTTTTCATTACTAAACTTGCTAATGGTCTATCAATTTTATTTCTCTTTTAAAATAACCAGTTTTTTATTTCATTTGTCTTTTGTATTTTTTTTTCTTTGAAGTTCATTTAGTTCTTCTCTGATCTTGGTTATTTCCTTTCTTCTGCTGGGTTTTGGTTTGGTTTCCCTAGTTCCTTGAGGTGTGACCTTTGAATGTGAGTTTGTACTGTTACCAGGGGGTCCTTGCTCCCAGAGCTCCCAAGATGGTGGTGGGCCACTTCCAAAATGGTGGCGGACCATTTCCAAGGTGGTGGCAAGCCTTGTGTTCTCTGACCTGGGTTTCTTGGCCTCATGGATTCCAAGGAATGGAATCTTGGGCCATGTGGTGAGTGTTATAGCTCTATTAGAAGCCGTGGGTCATGGAAGAGAACCGTGGAACCCAGTGACTAGTGTTCAGCTCAATTAGGGTGAACCCAGGCACTTAGCCCTGCAGGAACAATGGCAAGCCTTTAGCCCAATCGGGAGTGGCAATGGGCACCTCGCTGGATCAGGAGCACAGCAGACAGACACCATGCCAGATCCAGAGGGATGGAAGTCAGCAGCAGGTCTGCAATGGCAGCAAACAGCAGTGGTGGACCGCGAGTGAAAGCCCAGCTCGAGCTGTAACAAACACAGACCAGAAGAGTTCAGTTGCAAGATTTAACAGAGTGAACTAGAGTGAAAACAGAGCTCCCATACAAATGGAGGGGACCCAAAGAGGGTAGCCATTGCTGGCTCAAATGCCCGGGTTTATATCCCAATCATTGTCCCTCCCGCTGTGCTGTCAGGTGATAGATGATTGGCTAAAATCCTCCTGTTTTTGCCTAATTAGCATTTTACTGAGCTCTCTGATTGGTTGGGTGTGAGCTAAGTTGCAAGCCCTATGTTTAAAGATGGACGTGGTCACCTTCCCAGCTAGGCTTAGGGATTTTTAGTTGGCCTAAGAAATCCAGCTAGTCCTGTCTGTCAGTACTCTTTCAGTCTTTTTGATGTTTGCATTTAGGGCTACGAACTTTCCTCTTAGTACCACCTTTGATGTATCCCAGAGGTTTTGATAGGTTGTGTCACTATTGTCTTTCGGTCTGAATAATTTTTTAATTTCCATCTTGATTTCGTTTTTGGCCCAGTGATCATTAAGGAGCAGGTTATTTAATTTGTATGTATTTGCATGGTTTTGAAGGTTCTTTTTGGACTTGATTTCCAGTTCTATTCTACTGTGGTTTGAGAGAGTGCTTGATATAATTTCAGTTTTCTTAAATTTATTGAGGCTCATTTTGTGGCCTACCCTATGATCTATCTTGGAGAAAGTTTTATATACTGTTGAAAAGAATGGGTATTCTGTGGTTGTTGGGCGGGATATTCTGTATATATCTGTTAAGTCCATTGTTCCAAAGTGTAGCTTAAATCCATTGTTTCATTGTTGACTTTCTATCTTGATGACCTGCCTAGTCCTGTCAGTGGAGTATTGAAGTTCCCCATTATTATTGTGTTGCTGTCTATCTCTTTTCTTAGGTCTATTAGTAATTGCTTTATAGATTTGGCAGCCCCAGTATTAAGTGCATATGTGTTTAGGATTGTAATATTTTATTGTTGGACAAGGCCTTTTATCATTATGTAATGTCCCTCTTTGTCTTTTTCAACTGCTGTTTCTTTAAAGTTTGTTTTCTCTGACATAAGAATAGCTACTTCTGCTCACTTTTGGTGTCCATTTGTATAAAATGCCATTTTCCACCGGTTTGCTTTAAGTTGATCTGAGTCCTTATGTGTTAGTTGAGTCTATTGAATGCATCAGATAGTTGGTTGGTGAATTCTTATCCATTCTGCAGTTCTGTATCTTTTAAGTGGAGCATTTGAGCCATTTACATTCAATGTTAGTATTGAGATATGAGGTGCTATTCCATTCATTGTGCTATTTGTCGCCTGTGTACCTTGGTTTTTTGTTTTTGTTTTTTAAGTTGTAGTATTATTTTGTAAGTCCTGTGAAATTTAGGCTTTAAAGAGGTTCTGTTTTGATGTGTTTCCAAGATTAGTTTCAAGATTTAGAGCTCCTTTTAGCAGTTCTTGTAGTAATGGCTTGCTAGTGTCAAATTCTCTCAGGATTTGTTTGTCTGAAAAAGACTGTATCTTTCCTTCATATATGATGCTTAGTTTCGCTGGATTCAAAATTCTTGGCTGATAATTGTTTTGTTTGAGGAAGCTGAAGATAGGGCCCCAATCCCTTCTAGCTTGTAGGGTTTCTGCTGAGAAATCTGCTGTTAATTGGATAGGTTTTCCTTTTTAGGTTACCTGGTGCTTTCGTCTCACAGTTCTTAAGATTCTTTCCTTTGTCTTAACTTTAGATAACCTGATGAGAATATGCCTAGGCAATGATCTTTTCATGATGAAATTCCCAGATGTTCTTTGTGCTTCTTGTATTTGGATGTCTAGGTCTCTAGCAAGGCTGGGGAAGTTTTCCTCGATTATTCCCCCAAATATGTTTTCCACACTTTTAGAATAGTATAGAAGAGCTACTAATTTGTGTACATTAATGTTGTATCCAGAAACTTTACTGAATTCTTTTATCAATTCTAGGAGCTTTCTGAAGGGATCACTCTTCTTCCTCAGGAACACCAGTTATTCTTAGGTCTGTTCTTTTAATATAATCCCAGAAATCTTGGAAGCATTGTTCATATTTTCTTATTCTTCTTTCTTTGTTGGACTGAGTTAATTTAAAGACCTTGTCTTTGAGCTCTGAATTTCTTTCTTCTACTTGTTCAATTCTGTTGCTGAGACTTTCTAGGGCGTTTTACATTTTTATAAGTGTGTCCAGTGTTTCCTGAAATTTTGATTATTT
This sequence comes from Symphalangus syndactylus, assembly GCF_028878055.3. Lineage (NCBI taxonomy): Eukaryota > Metazoa > Chordata > Mammalia > Primates > Hylobatidae > Symphalangus > Symphalangus syndactylus. The sequence continues at coordinate 70,632,751 of NC_072423.2, read as the reverse complement.
TTTCTTTATACTATCTATTTCCTTGAATATTTCTCTCTTCACTTCGTGTATCATTTTTTGGGCTTCCTTGCATTAGGCATTGCCTTTCTTTGGTGCCTACCTGATTAGCTTAATAACTAACCTCCTGAATTCTTTTTCAGGTAAATCAGAGATTTTTTGGTTTGGATCCATTGCTGCTGAGCTAGTGTGATTTTGGAGGGTGTTAAAGAGACTTGTTTTGTCATATTATGAGGGTTCGTTTTCTGGTTCCTTCTCATTTGGGTAGGCTCTGTCAGAGGGAAGGTCTAGGGCTGAAGGCTGTTGTTCAGATTATTTTGTCCCACGGGGTGTTCCCTTGATGTAGTACTCTTCCCTTTTTCCTATGGATATGGCTTCCTGAGAGCTGAGCTGTAGAGATTGTTACCTCTCTTCTGGTCTAGCCACCCAGGAAGTCTACCAGGCTCCAGGCTGGTACTGGGGGTTGTCTGCTTAGAGTCTTGTGCTGTGAACCATCTCTGTGTCTCTCAGCCATGGGTACCAGCTTCCGGTGGAGGTGGCAGTGGGGTGAAATGGACTTTGTGAGTGTTCTTAGCTTTGGTGGTTTAATGCTCTGTTTGTGTGCTGGTTGGCCTACTGCCAGGACGTGGCACTTTCCAGAGAGCATCAGCTGTGTTAGTATGGAGAGGAACTGGTGGTGGGCAGGGCCGTAGATCTCCCAAGAGTATATGCTCTTTGTCTTCAGCTACAAGGATGGGTAGGGAAGGATCATCAGGTGTGGGAAAGTCTAGATGTGTTTGAGATCAGACTCTCCTTGAGGCAGGTCTTGCTGAGGCTGCTGTCAGGGATGGGGGTAAGGTTCCCAGGTCAATGGAGTTGTGTACCTAGGAGGATTATGGCTGTTTCTGTTGAGTCATGTAGGTTGTCAGGTAAGTGGGGAAAAGCCGGCAGTCACAGGCCTCACTCAGCTCCCATGCAATCTAAAGGGCCGGTCTCACTCCCACCATGCCCCGCATAACAGCACCGAGTCTGTTTCCAGGCAGTGGGCAAGCAGGGCTGAGAACTTGCCCCAGAATACCCACCTCCGAGCTGTGAAAGAAAAGGGCTTTAGTTCTTCCCCAACCTGTGGAGTCTGCACACAGGATTTGCACACTTTCCTGAGTTCTGGCCAGGAGGCTTCTTGACTGGTTCAAACTGTTACAAAGTTCAGCTGGAGACTTCTTTCCCCCTGTGGTGTTTTCCCCATGCCTCTGGCCACCCTCCCAAAGGATCCCTGTGATGCCAGGAAGGAATGGCTGGCTGGGGACCCAGCAAGCTCCCAGGGCCTTTCCCGCTGCTTTCTCTACCCCTGTCTTTCACTCAGCTCTCTAAATTGACTCAGCTCCGGGTAAGGTTGGAAACTTCTACTGCAAACTAGACCTTCAGTTTCCCCAGTGGGAGGTGTGTGTTCTGGGGTGAAGGATCTCCCTTTCCCACTTCTGCAGTGTGGGCACTCACAGTATTTAGGATGTCTCCTGGGTCCTGCAGGAGCAATCCACTTTCTTCAGAGGGTCTGTGGGTCCTCTCAGGATTCCTGATTTATTCTTGCAGTGATTCTGGAACTAAAATTTACTATGTGAGCCTCTGCATGATGCTCTGTCCATCCAAGTTGGAGCTGCAATCTAGTCCTGCCTCCTGTCTGCAATGATGATCCCTTTTCTTTCTTCTGATGAACTTTTTCTGAGGCAAGCCAGGTTCCATGTGATAAGGGCACTTGGGAAGACTATGGTATGACCAATGGAGAGAGGATCTTAACATTTTGGCCAACAGCCAGTGAGGAACTGAGACCAGCTAACACCCATATGAGTGATATTGGAAGCAGATCCCCCCCCAGTTGAGCTTTCAGATGAGATTGTACATTCAATGAGCAGCTTGACAGGTCTCTCATCAGAGATCTTGAGCCAGAACCAGGCAGCTGAGCTGTTTCCAGATTCCTGACCCTCAGAAATTGTGAGATAATAAATATTTGTTGTTTTAAGCTGCTTACTTCTGGAGCAAATTTTTAACTCTTTCCTCACCTCTGCACTCATAACACCATATGCTTGCCTGTGTGGGATCACTAATTACACTACTGGAATTATCTATTAATTATTCCAATTTCCTTATCAAAGTGTGAATACCTTTTGAGCAGATTTTTAACCACGTGTTGAATAGATAAATGAATATAGCAGATGACCGTTAGTTTCAACAAAGCTACATTCTGTTAAGAATATTACCACACATTACAAAAGAGCAAATAATAAAATATATTCTCTAATAGACTTTAACGTTAGATGATACAGACCTCCCTCATTCTATAGGATTTCAGAGAAAGAAGAGATAAGTTAAAGCTAAAGGAGTCCCAGAAGGATTTCTAGACATGACAATAGAGCTAGGACTCTGAATTTGGGTAAGATTTAAGTAAACAAAAGAAGATGAGTCATTTTAAGCATTGGGGCTACTTCTATCAAGGGAATGGTAGGATGAGCATGTCCATGGAAATATTTGAAGATTAATTAGATCCAGATAACCAGAAACAAGAAGACTCATGTGATTAACAGTCAACCAAGTTGAATAAATGAGGCTGAGGCCATATCACAGAAACCTTGAAAGACAGGAACATTTCAGATAAGAACCCTGTGATAGTTAATTTTATGTGTCAACTCGACAGGACCACAAGGTACCCAGATATTTGGTCAAACATTATTCTGGGTGTTTCTGTGAAGGTATTTTGGATAAGGTTAATATTCAGATCGGTAGATTGAGTAAAGCAGGTTACCGTCCTTATGTAGGTGGGCCTTGTTTAATCAGTTGAAGGCCTGGGCAGAACCCTTCCCCAAGGAAGGGAAGATTCATCCTGCCTAACTGCCTTCCAGCTGGGAAATAGATTTCTCTTGTCTTTGGACTTGAGTCAAAATGCTGGCTCTCCCTGTGTTTCAAGTCTGATGGCCTTCAGATTGGAACTACACCATCAGTTCTCCCATGTCTCAGGCCTTCAGACTCAGACTGGAAACAAACCATCAGCATTCCTAGTCTCCAGCTTGCCTGCTCACCCTGCAGATCTCAGGGCTTGACAACTTTATAAAATCTAGATCTTTTATTGTTTCTGTTTCTCTAGAGAACTCTGGTTAATATGTACCCTGCAACTACTTTCTTCTTCCTTAAGGAAGGAGAAATAGTCTTCATTCATATGTGAATTTTTAGGGTACACTTTGACACCTCACAGAAAAAGAAAAAAAATAACCAGAGTGATAGCAAGTGCTTTGTCTCATATGGAGAAAATATCCCTAAAAAAACTTGTTTTCTGTAATACTTAATGACATTATTAGATTTTCTAATATTTATTAAAACAATGCATTCTTATTTTAATATGCTCAGCAAATATTCAATGTTGGGTTTTATTCTAAGTTTCAAAGAGGAGCTATAGAGTTAGTGCTTTCAGTTATCCTTGTGACCATGCTCTCTCCTTTACAAAAACCTACATATTATTTCACTTACAGTTGAAACATTTAAAAAATCTAAATGGTGATAACATTTAAAAAATCTAAATGGTGATGTGTCTCTTTTGCATCATAACAGGTGTAGGTGGCCCATTACTGCTTTAATCATAATTAGTTGTGTATTGCAGATGCACAGCCTGAGATAATTTTAGAACTTAAGGAACAACCCCATGAGTCTGCACTTCGGCTTTCTTCAGAAAAAAAATTCTATAAATTCTTATAAAGCCCTTGATTTCCTCTCTAGCTCGTTCTTTTCAGGAGGCTCTAGCAGGTGCTGGCTTTGATTAATAGTCTCTAACCATATTCTTTTCAAACCATCTCTCATTTATGAAGTTACATTTCATTTTAGTGCTGGTTGTTGTAGTGGTTGCATAGCAACAGTATTGGCCAAATAATTATTTTTTTCCCTACACATATACTGAATTTCTCAGTTCTAGTTCAAAGCTCCTCTTTTGCTTCAAGAATATAAACAACTTTCATTAATTCATTGGGTGAATGAAGTGAAAACTAGCCGGTGCCATTTTCAGAAACAGAGGCACCAAGGCCAATTGTGTAGAAAGTAAATAGGTCAAAAAAAAAAGTAAGTAAATAGGCAAAGAGACAAAATTATGCAGAAGTTTGGGGGACAATTTTGAGGGACAATAAACAATAGAACACTTTTACATGTTTTACATGAATAGTGTAGAAAAAATTATAGTTTTCTGGGCTTTGTGAGGAGGTAGACATAAAAGTCGTATCAGCATAGCAGTGCTGAGCTGTAACTTCTTATGTGCCCAGGAAACCCAATTCTTTATCTTCAAATTTTTAAAAATAAAACTTTTAGTTAATGGCTAAAGGCTTAAGTTTGTATTTCACAAATAAAATATGAGCTTTTTTTTCTAGAACTTGAGAGAAGACACCTATAACATGTGAATACTCTGCTAGGCAGGGAAAGACAGAAGCATGCATCAGACTTAGATATATTTTTAGAGTCTCAGTCTAATAGATACATTTTGTTTGTGCCAACTTCAATTTTCCCTCCAAGGTGGCATCCAGATGCTCTCTGTGAGCCAGGCTTTTCCTTTTTCCTTCTCCATTCTTGGCCTCTGTTCCCTGTCTTTCTCCCACTGTGCTCCCCCACTGAATTCCAAGCCATTATAGGTTACAACTAAATCACTACATAAAAAAGTGTTTACTTATTGTCTTGGCATTTTTGCTATTCTAATCTTCCATAGCAACTTACAAATGACTATATTTTACATACATTACCACATTTAATCATAGCAACTCCTCAGTTGGACAAGTTGAATATTGCTCTTAAATGAACTCAGAGATTTTAGAGTTTAAGAATAGCTAGTGAACAACTGAGCCTTACTGGAACATCATTTTTGCCTTCAATCCATAGCCCTTTCTTATAGATCATATTGCCTAACAAAAGGGTATCATACCTATTTGATTCAAATTGTAATAGTTTTGTCAATAGTTTAAAAATGAGTGTATATTTGTCAACATTGTCTGTCTTAATTTGTAGTCTTCTATTGAAAGGAGAGACCACACTTGTTAAATTCACTTTGATGGGTTATTAATAAAACCTATCAAACATGCAGGCATTCAGCAAGACATAAATATGCTCAGAGTTTTAATCATGCGGGGTCTCATCACACTTTTGGCTATTCAGATAAATTTGATTGCTTTGTAGAGTTTCAATGATAGTAGTGCAATAAACTGCATGAAGTGTTTGTTATTCTGCTACTGTTTCAAGTATAATCTCTGTTTTGAAACAAATCCTGCAAGTAGCCTTCATTTTTATCCATTGGTTATGTTTTATAGAACAAGAGTTTGCAGTAAGAAGAAAATAACTTATTTTGTATAAGTTTATATAAGTTATTTTCACTGCAAGGACTACATTATAAAGCATGGCACACAATAAATTGGAAGACGAGTGAAGCCTATGCAATTGATTACTTTTTTCTTTATGTTTAAAGAGTGAACATTAAGTTTTATAATTTATTCCATGTATTAAAGAAAAGGGAATACTATTTTATTTGTGGTATTTTGTCAATAAATGTATCTATGTCTGTCTATATATGTAAATTTTATAGGAAATAGAAAAGTTTTGTCTTTCAAGCAATAGAATAGCATTTTCCCCTTGCATTCAAATGAAGAGAACTGGGGCTTTCTCTGCATTAATAGAATTTTGCACTAAGAATAGAGGCAGTTGGTGATGTAGCAAACATAAACTCCAGATCAAGAGAAATGGTGAATGATATCCTGCTTCTATCAATAGTAATAAATTATTCATATTTTTAGTGAAAACTTTCCTAGTGGACTTGTTAGTTAATCTAGCAATGATAATAAAAATGAATGAATGAATGAATGAAAGGATGGATAAATAAGCCAAACAAGAATCAAATATTGAACTTAAATTCTGGTGTCTTAATGTATTCACTTAAAAATGCTATAAGATTGCTATCTAATTTACCTCATTTGCTAGATCTTAGAAGTGACAATTCAAGAAAATTGATGTATATGTAAGAAAATCTATGTCCTATTAGTGGTTATGATTCCTCATTTCTTGTATTTTCCCTCTGAGACATTCATCCTTTCTACTCAACCTGCTTGACCACCTCTAAACAATCACAAATTTTGGCCTTTGAGTAGACACCTCAACCTGCTTATTGCTCATAGCAAACTGGGGACCCAAAGGTTTTATTGCAATTTGAACACTCTCAGTCTCTTTTAATATAAACTTGGTGCTCTTTTGCCAACTCAATTTACTTTAAAACTTGGTGGATATTCAACGTATCTGATTACATTCTACCTCAAGCATCACATCCACAATTGTTTTTGAAATTTGCTTTCTTCTAATTACTAGTATGTTGGTATTAGGCTTCTATGCATTATGCCCTTGAATGTTCTGGAAATCCCTTTTGTCTAGATGAGAAAACCTGCTGGCAAAAAGGGTCTTAGAATCACATTCTTGATTTTTATCTTAGTCCTCAGGCCTCATTTTACATTGAGAAAATTTTACTGAGAGACTGGAGATTAAAAATGTATCTATTTTCTAACCCTCTATATTTTCTCTAAATTACACTAGTGCAGTGGCCAGTTCTCCTATTAGCTCATCTCTCTCTCTCTCTTTTTTTTTTAGTTCTATGCCATGCACAGGTAAGAACAGTCAGCTGACACTTTTAATATTCTGCCTGGATATCATCTTGGCCAATTTCAAAAGTTTACCATACACATTTTCTTCCTTCTAAGTCTACAAACAAAGACTTATTCTAAATTTTGTAGGTCACCAGGAAAGCCCACTTTGGATGGGCTAATTCATGAATTTTCAGTCAGCTATGAGACAGGTAGGTAGTCTGTTCTGATGATCTCGACTGGACTTTCTCACATATGTGGGGTTCAGCTGACCGTTGGCTTGTCTAGGATGTCTTCAGCTGAAACTGGGCTTTCCTCCACATGGGCTGTCATTCTCCAGCAGGGAGGTTTTCCACGTGACAGTGGTAAGGCTCTAAGAGAAAGAGTAGGACCACCTAAGACCTCTTGAAGCCTAAGTTCAGAACAGGCACTCTGTCACTTATGCATTCTATTGTTCAAAGGAAGTCAAGAGGCCAGCCTCTTTTCAAAGCATGGGAAAACGAATTCCACTTCTTGATGGGTGCCTCTCCAAAGTCACATTGCAAAGGGCACGCATACAGGGAGGGGTACAGAACTGCAGCAATTTTTGCAATCCATCTACCTCAGAGCCATTATTTCTCCAAATATTGCACTTGCCACATTCTTAATTTCCTATCCTTTTGAAACCCTGACTAATTCATATTATTTCCATGTCTTATAATTGTTCTATTTTCCATATCTTTTTTAAACGTTTATTTTAGGTTCATGGGTACATGTGTAAGTTGTTATATAAGTAAATTGCATGTTGTAGAGTTTGGTGTACAAATTATGTTGTCACCCAGGTAATAAACATAGTACCCGATAGGTAGTTTTTCAATCTTTACCTTCCTCCTACCCTCCACACTCAAGCCTTAGGCCCTGATGCCTACTTGTTGTTGCCTTCTTTGTGTTCCTGTTTACCCAATGTTTAGTTCTCACTTAGGGAACATGCAGTATTTGGTTTTCTGTTTCTGTGTTAGTTTGCTTTAGGATGATGGCCTCTGGCACAATTCATGTTGCTGCAAAAACATGATCTCATTCTTTTTTATGGCTGCATAGTATTCCATGGGGTACGTGTATCATGTTTTCTTTATCCAGTCTGCCATTGGTGGGCATTTAGGCTGATTCCATGTCTTGCTATTGTGAATAGTGCTGTGATGAACATATGTGTGCGTGTGTCTTTATGGTAGAATGACTTATATCCCTTTGAATATACAGCCAATAATGGGATTGCTGGGTCAAATGGTAATCCTATTTTAAATTGTTTGAAAGGTTGCCAAACTGCTTTCCACAATGGCTGAACTAATTAACATTCTCACCAGCAGTTCATAAGTGTTCCCTTTTCTCCACAACCTTGCCAGCATCTGCTATCTTTTGACTTTTTAATAATAGTCATTCTGACCGGTGTGAGAGTAGCTTTGTGGTTTTAATTTGCATTTCTGTAATGATTACTAATGTTAAGCAGTTTTTTATATGCCTGATGACCACACATCTGTCTTCTTTTGGAAAGTATCTGTTAATGTCCCTTTGTCCACATTTTAATGAAGTTGTTTGTTGTTTGCTTGTAAATTTGTTTAAGTTCCTTATAGATGCTAGAGTTTATACCTTTACTGGATGCATAGTTTGCAAATATTTTCTCCCATTCTGTAGGTTGTCTGTTTATTCTGTTGATAGTTTCTTTTGCTGTGCTGAAGATGTTTAGTTTAATTAGGTCCCATTTGTCAATTTTAGTTTTTGTTGAAATTGCTTTTTGCATCTTTGTCATGAAGTCTGCTAGGTCCTATGTCCAGAGTGATATTTCCGAGGTTATTTTTCAGGGTTTTATAGTTTTTGGTTTTAAATTGAAGTCTTTAATCCATCTTGAGTTAATTTTTGGATATGATGTAAGGAAGGGGACCAGTTTCAATCTTCTGCATGTGGTGAGCCAGTTAATCCAGCACCATTTATTGAATAGGAAGTCCTCTCCCCTTTGCTTGCTTTTGTCAATTTTGTTGAAGATCAGATGGTTTTAAGTATGTGGCATTATTTTGGGGCTCTCTATGCTGTTCCGTTGATCTATATGACTGTTGTACCAGTACCTTGCTGTTTAGGTTACTATAGTTTTAGAGTGTAGTTTTAAGTCAGGTAATGTGATGCCTCCTGCTTTGTTATTTTCCCTTGGTTATTTGAGCTATTTTTGGTTATATATGAATTTTAAACCAGTTTATTTTCCTAATTCTGTCAATAATGTCATTGATAATTTGATAGTAATAGCATGAAATTTGTAAATTGCTTGGGCAATATGACCATTTTGACAATATTGATTCTTTCTATCCACAAGCCTGGAATGTTTTTCCATTTGTTCATGTCATTTCTGATTTCTTTCAGCAGTTTTTTGTAATTCTCATGGTAGAGGCCTTTTACCACCTTAATTAGCTCTATTCCTAGGTATTTGATTCTTTTTGTGGCTATGGTGAATGACATTGCATTCCTGATTAGGCTCTTAGTTGGGATGTTGTTTGTGTATAGGAATGCTATTGATATCTGTACATTGATTTTATATCCTGAAACTTTGCTGAAGTTGTGTATAAGAGCAAGGAGTTTTGGGGCAGGTACTATCAGGTTTTCTAGGTATAGAATCATATCATTGGCAAACAGGGATTTTTTAACTTCCTGTCTTCCTATTTGGATGACTTTTATTTCTTTCTCTTGCCTGATTGCTTTGGCTAGGACTTGCATTACTATGTTGAATAGGAGTGGGGAGAGAGGGCATACTTGTCTTATTCCAGTTTTCAAGGGGAATACTTCCAGTTTTACTCATTTAGTATGATGTTGTCTATGGGTTTGTCATAGATGGCTCCTACTATTTTGAAGTATGTTCCTTTAATGCTTAGTGTTTGGAGGATTTTTAACATGAAGGATGTTGAGTTTTGTCAAAGGCTTTTTCTGCATATATTGAGGTTATGTGGTTTATGTTTTTAGTCCTGTTTTTGTGGTGAATAACATTTATTTATTTATATATGTTAAACCAACCTTGAATTACAGGAATAAATCCTACTTGATCATGGTGGATTCATTTTTGATGTGTTGATGGATTTTGTTTGCTAGTATTTTCCTGAGTATTTTTGCATTTGTGTTCATCAAGAGTATTGCCCTAAAGTTTTCTGTTTTGGTGTGTTTCTGCCAGGTTTTGATGTCAGGATGATGCTGGCCTCACAGAATGAGTTAGGAAGGAGTCCCTCTTCCTCAATTGTTTAAAATACTTTCAGTAGGAATGGTACCAGCTCTTCTTTATACATCTGGCAGAATTTGGCTGTGAATATATCTGGTACTGGTTTTTTTCTAGTTGGTAGGCTATTTATTACTGATTCAATCTCAGAACTCATTATTGTTCTGTTCAGGGACTCAATATCTTCCTGATTCAGTCTTGGAGGTTGTATGTTTCAAGGAATTTATCCATTTCTTCTAGGTTTTCTAGCTTATGTGCACACAGGTTTTCATTAATAGTCTCTGAGGGTTTTTGTATTTCTGTGGAGTCAGTGGTAGCATCCCCTTTGTCATTTCTGATAGTGTTTATTTGGAACTTCTCTTTTTTCTTTATTAGTCTAGCTAGTGGTCTGCCTTTCTTATTAATTTCTTCAAAAACCAGCTCCCGGTTCATTGATATTTCTGTAGTTTTTCATGTTTTAATTTACTTCAGTTCAGCTATGATTTTTGTCATTTCTTGTCTTCTGCTAGCTTTGGAGTTAGTTTGTCCTTGTTTCTCTAGCTCCTCTAGTTGTGATGTTAAGTTGACAATTTGAGATCTTTCAATTTTTTTTTTTTTTTTTTGAGACAGAGTCTCACTCTGTTGCCCAGACTGGAGTGCAGTGGTACGATCTCAGCTCACTGCAACCTCTGCCTCCTGGGTTGAAGGGATTCTCCTGCCTCAGCCTACTGAGTAGCTGGGATTACAGGCATGTGCCACCATGCCTGGCTAATTTTTTTTTTTTTTGTATTTTTAGTAGAGATGGGGCTTCGTCGTGTTGGCCAAGCTGCTCTCGAACCCCTGACCTCAGGTGATCCACCCACCTAGCACTCTCAAAGTGCAAGGATTACAGGCGTGAGCCACTGAGCCTGGCCCAAACTTTTTGATGTGAGCATTTAGTGCCATAAGCTTCCTTCTTAACATTGCTTTGGCTGTGTACTAGAGATTCTAGTATATCTTTTTTTCTCATTACTTTCAAATAATTTCTTGATTTCTGCCTTAATTTCATTATTACTCAGAAGACATTCAGGAACATGCTATTTAATTTCCATTTAATTGTATGGAGTAATTTTCTAAGCATTGATTTCTAGTTTTATTGCACTATGGTCTGAGATTGTGGTTGGTATAATTTTGATTTTTTGAATTTGCCGAAGGTTATTTTATGCCCAACTGTGTGGTCAATTTTAGAGTATGTACCCTGTGCAGATGAGAAGAACATATTTTCTGTTGTTTTGGGGTAGTGACCTCTGTAGATGTTTATTAGGTCCATTTCATCAAGTGTTAAGTTAAGATCCTGAATATCTTTGTTAGTATCGTGTCTTGATGATCTGTCTAATATTGTCAGTTCAGTGTTCAACTATCCCACTATTATTGTTGGTTATCTAAATCTCTTTATAGTTCTCTAAAAAATTGCTTTATGAATCTGGATACTTTGTGTTGGGTGTGTATATATTTAGAATAGTTAGTTCTTCTGGTTGAATTGAGCCTTTCACCATTATGTAATGCCCTTCTTTATCTTTTTTTGAATCTTATTTACTTAAAGTTCTTTTTGTCTGAAGTTAGAATAGCAACCCCCAATTTTTTCTGCTTTCTGTTCACTCCGTAGGTTTTTATCCATCCTTTTACTTTGAGCCTATGGATGTCATCACGTGTAAGGGGCGTCTCTTGAAGACAACATACCATTGAGTTTTGCATCTTTCTCCAACTTGCCACTCTTTGTCTTTTAATTGGGGCATTTAGCTCATTTACATTCAAAGTTAGTATTGGTAGGTGTAAATTAGATCCTGTGATCACATTGTTAGTTGGTTATTATGCAGACTTGTTTGTATGGATGATGATACCTAATATCGCTAGACTAGACTATGTACTTACATTTGTTTTTGTAGTGGCTGGTAATGGTCTTTTCTTTCCATATTTAGCACTCCCTACAAAATCTCTTGTAAAGAAGGACTGATGGTAACAAATTCCCTTAGCATTTGCTTGTCTGAGAAGGATATTATTTTTCCTTGCTTATAAAGCTTAGTTTAGCCAGATATGAAATACTTGGTGGAAAAATTTTTTTTTAGAATCCTGAATATAGGCCCCAATTTCTTCTGTCTTGTAGGGTCTCTGCTGATCAAGTCTACTGTTAGCCTGATGGGGTTCCCTTTGTAGGTGACCTGCCCCTTCTCTCTAACTGCCTTTAATAATTTTTCTTTCATTTTGACCTTGGAGAATTTGATGACTGTGTTTCTTGGGATGATCTTCTTGTGAAGTAACTTGCGGGAGTTCTCTGCATTTCCTGAATTTGAATGTTGGCCTCCAGCAAGGTTGGGGAAATTTTCATTGATGATATCCCAAAACATGGTTTTCAAGTTGCTTGGTTTCTCTTTCAGGCATACCAGTAAGCTATAGATTAAGTATCTTTATATAATCCCATATTTCTGAGAGGTTTTACTCATTCCTCTTTGTTGTTTTTCCTTTTCCTCTGACTGAGTTATTTTAGAGAACCATTTTTCAAGCTTCGAGATTCTTTCCTCAGCTTGGTCAATTCTGGTGTTACTATTTGTAATTGTATTATAACATTCTTGTGGTGTGTTTCAGCTCTATCAGGTAAGTTTGGTTCTTTCTTATAATGGCCATTTTATCTATCTACTCATATCATTTTTGTAATACTTAGATTCCTGGGATTGGGTTTTGACTTTCTCCTGTATGTCCATGATCTTTGTTCCTATCCATATTCTGAATTCTATTATTGCCATTTCAGCCATCTCAGCCTAGTTAAGAACCATTGCTGTGGAACTAATGTGATTGTTTGGTGATAAGAAGACATTCTGACTTTTTGAGTTGGGAGTTCTTGTCCTGGTTCTTTCTCCTCTTTGTGGGCTGATGTTCTGCCAATTTTTGAAGTTACCATCCTTTGGATGGTTTTCTTTTTGATGTTCCTTTTATCCTATTTAATGTGCTTTGAGGTTTGATTGTGGAATAACATGGGTTCATTCAGCTGGCTTCATGTCTGGAAGATTTTAAGGGGCCAAGGCTCAGCTTAGGATTACTGGACAGCATGCTGTGGCTCTGGGGGGCTGGTATCAGGATCCTTGCTTTGTTTTCTTTCCCCTTGAAGTTAGTAACCTACCACACTGGAGGGGCCAATGTGTTTGAAGGCCACTGGTCACAACACTCATGGGTGGTGCCAGCCAAAGTGCTTTGTAGGTGGTGGCAGTAGTAATCATCCTTGTTGTGCATGCCAGCAGCAGTGGCAGTGCAGTGGGGTACACACTTGTTTGCTGTGGTGGGGTGCATGCCTCTGTGCAGGCATTTGCAGTGGTGGTGGTGGAAAAAGGTCATTGGTGAGGGGAGGACCTTCTTGGTGTCCCTGTGTGTGCTTGCACCAGCAGCAGTTTTAGCACAGGGGTGGGGTGCTGGTGGTATGGGGCTGGTGGTCTCCATGCCCACAAATGCTCTGATGGCAATGGCAGCATGGTGGGGGTTGGGGGGACAGGGTGCACTCACACCTGCAGCAGTGGCACAGTGGGGTGCACATACACACATGCACTGGTGGGGAAGGGGAGGCAAGGTCTTCCTGCATGGACACTCTGCTGCAAAGCAATGTTAGGGGTGGCCGTGGGTGAGTGTGTGTAGGCAAAGTAGCATAGGGGAGGCTTCAGTGGACGAAGGGTGTGGGTAGGCTGGTGCACATCTGCAGGGGCCACTGTGTAGTGCGTGCCACTGTCTAGTATGGTCCACCAGCAGAGGAGCTGTGATGCAGACCTTCCAGAAGGCACTCCACCTGGGCATTCAAGGCTGCAAGCAGGCATGGCCAGGATGGGGCCCCTGGAGAGACCAGCAGATCAAGGGATTCTCGGGTTGGACCAGCACCATCTCATGGGCAAGACTGTCCTGCCCTTTTCAGGTTCTGCAGTTTCCCTAGGGCTAAAGTCTCCTAAGAGAGCAAGGCGAGCCTTGGGGGATAGTCATTCATGGCCATGCTCCACTACAGATGCTCCTGCACCAAACCCTTTGGGCTTCACACCAGCCAGAGTTCTGCCTCACCACTTCTCTAAGAAGCTCTCCCTGCCAGCTCAAGTGTCTGTGGAGGTTGTAGAGTCTCTTGTTGCCATGATACCAGAGGCCCATGGTGAGAGCAAGTTGCTCCTTGTCCACTCAACTCACCCCTTCCCCAGGAGTCGTTGGGGGCTAGGAATGTGCCTCAGTGTGCAGTAGCTCTGTGCAGGGTTCCTAGCTTCCTCCCCATTCATCCCAGAATCTGTGTCTTCCCTCCATCCATTTTCAGTGCTTTCTCTCTGAAGATCTGCTAGGAGGATGCCAGTCTTCCCGATATCCCACTCCATCAGTGGCAGATGTTCCTCCTGGCTGCATCTAGTCAGTCATCTTGTCCCATCTCTATTTTTAATCTATTTTTCTCTGTGTGAAGTATTCTGGGTAATTTCATTTGTAATATTTCAAGTTTATCATCTATGTCTTCAGCTGTGTCCAATGTGCTGTTCAAATTCTCCATAGAAATTTTGGTTTATTTTACTTTTAATTTCTAAAAATTATATTATTTTTCAGACATGCGTGGTGATTCTTGATAATTTTCTCTTCTCTGCATATATTTTTACACTTCTTATATTTTATATAGTAAGCTAGCAAGTTTTCTTTCTTCTATCTGTTGTTTCTGTTATTACTTATAGTGGCTTTATTTGTGTGCTTGACGATTTTTTATTGTAAGATGATCGTTTCCATTAAGTGTTTACAATATTTTTTTGTTTTTGTTTTTTTGAGACAGAGTTTCTCTCCGTTGCCCAGGGTGGAGTGCAGTGGTGCGATCTTGGCTCACTGCAACCTTCACCTCCCTGGTTCAAGCAATTCTCCTGCCTCAGTCTCCTGAGTAGCTGGGATTACAAGCATGCACCACCATGCCTGGCTAACTTTTGTATTTTTAGTAGAGATAGGGTTTCATCATATTGACCAGGCTGTTCTCAAATTCCTGGCCTCAAGCGATCTACCCGTCTCAGCCTCCCAAAGTGCTGGGATTACAGGCATGAACCACCATGCCCGACTACAAGATGGTTTTGAGGGTAAGATGATGGCTAATTTATATTTGCTTCTGTCAAGTGACCAGAAAAGTATACGTCAGGAACAACTTTGAACTTAATTCATTGCTTAAGGTGTATGTATTGCAAGAACAATTTAGGCTGATATTCTTGTGAGGACCTGCTTAAGGTTACAATTTTCAAGGATATTTTCACAGTTATTCTCCTCAATGCCAAAGCAAATCTTTCAGCTTCATAAGAGTTAGGGGACAGGGCATGTTTACTGCTGAGTCACATCTTTTAAAATTCCAGCCTGGGTGACAGAGCGAGACTCCGTCTCAAAAAAAAAAAAAAAGAATTTTATTGAACACATTTTATATACATATATTACACTCATTTGATGGGCACTTTTCTTTTATTTAGCAATGTCTTTGAGGTTCATTTATGTTGAAGCATGCATCAGTAGGCTCTTCTACCCCTTTTATTGCTGAATAGTATTTCATTATATGAGTATATGACATTTTTGCTATCTACTAGTTAATGGTAATATAGGTTGTTTCATTTTTTGGCTATTATGATTAATGCTGGTAAGAACATTTGTGTGTAAATCTTTGTGTGGATATCTGATTTCATTATTCTTGAGTAGATACTTAAGAGGAGAATTGCTATTTATTATGGTGAATTTATATTTAACTTTTAAATAAGTTTCTAAGCTACTTTCAGTGTGGCTGGACCATTTTACATTACCATCACTAATGTATCAAACATATATGAGAATGTGTATCCGCATCCTCATCAACCTATGCCATTGTCTTTTGTTTTTTGTATAGCCATTCTAGTAGCTTTAGTTTACATTTCCCTGATGACTAATAAGTTGAGCAACTCTTCATGGATTTATTAACCATTCATATATATTATTTGGTGAAATGTCTATTCAAATATTTTATCCATTTTTATAATTAGACAGTTTTCTTACTACTGAGGTATAGACTCCTTGGTATGTTTTGGACCTAAGTCCTGTATAAGATGTGTTTTACAAGTACTTTTTCCTAGACTCTTGATTGTCTTTTTACTTTCTAATTGCTACCTTTTGAAGAGAAAAACTTTTTATGCTTGATGAAAACCAATTGATCAATTTTATGTCTTAAAGATCACACTTTTGGTATTATATACAAGAAATATTTGCCTAACTCAGGGTTGCAGAGAAATTCTTCTATGCTATCTTTTGAAATAATGAGAACTTCCTATCATTTTAGTTTTTACATTTAAGTTTATATTCCATTTTGAGGTAATTTTTGTTTTTGGTGTGAGATAATGGTCCAAGTTCATACTTTTGCATATGATATTCAATTGTCCAACCACCATTTGTTTTAAAAGGCTATCCATTCCTCAATGAATTGAATTAGCACTTTTGTCAAAAATCAAATCATCATAAATATAAAGGTTTATTTATGGACTCTCAGTTTTTGTTTCATATATATGTGTGTGTGTACATATATATTTATGTAAATTATGTATTTATGCCAGAGCAACACACTTAGTAATTGTAGTTGGAAGTAAGTTTTGAAGTTGGAAGTGAAAGTTTTCCAACTTTGCTCCTTTTAAAAACAGTTTTGACAAATTCTTAGTCTTTTGTGATTCCATATAAATTTGTGGGTTATCTTGTACATTTTTTGCAAAAAAAAATTCAGCTGAAATTTTCACAGTAAATTGCATTGAATATGTAGACCAAATTGGAGAGAATTATAATCTTAACAATGTTGAATCTTCTAATTCATAAACATGAAATATCTCTCCATTTATGTGGATCTTTTAAAATTGTCTACACCAATGTTTTGAAGTTTGCAGTGTCCAGATATTATACCTCTTAGGTTAAATTTATTGCTAAATATTTTATTCCTTTTGATGCTGTTGTGAATAAAATCTTTCACTTAATTTCATGTTTAGATTTATCCTGGCCAATATAGAGAAACAAAGTTTATTTCTGAATGTTACTCTCGTATCCTGAAACTTTGCTAAAGTAATTTATCACTTCCAGTAGGGTTTTGTGGACTAGTTAAGCTTTGCTGTACACAAGATCATGTTTTCTGACAATCACAAAAGTTTTACTTCTTCTTTTCCAATTTTGTTCCCTTTTATTTCTATTTCTTTTTCTTGCCTTTTACACTGGCTAAATTGTTCTATGTAATAAAGTGAGAGTAGGCATACTTGCCCTTTTCTCAATCTTTAGGGAAAAACCTTCAGTCTTTCATCATTAAGTATGGTGATACACACAAAATTATATTTTTGTATGCTCTTCAACAGTTAAGGAATGTCCTTTATATTCAAACTGTATTAAGAGTTTTTTATCATGAAGAGATGTTAGATTTTTTTCAATAGATGCTTTTATGCATCTACTGAGATGATCATTTAGCTATTGTTCTTTTTTATTAACATGATATACAAGATTAATTGATTTTCAAGTATTAAACCAGCCCTACACTCATGAGATAAATCTCAACTGTTTATAATTTGTTTTTATATCGTTGGACTTAGTTTGCTAATATTTTGTTGTGGATTTTTGCATTTATATTAATGACCAATATTTGTCCGTGATTTTATTTTCCCATTGCATATTTGCATAGCTTTACTATTAGGGTGATACTGGCCTCAGAAAAGGAACTAGAATATGTTTTGTCTTTCTATGTTTTTGGGAAAGCTGTGGAATACTGGTATTATTTCTTTTTTTAATGTTTTGTAGAATTCATCAGGGAAGCTTCTGGGCCTAGGCTTTTCTTTTCTTTTCTTTTTTTTTTTTTTTTTTTGAGACGGAGTCTCACTTTGTCACCCAGGCTGGAGTGCAGTGGCACGATCTCGGCTCACTGCAAGCTCCACCTCCCAGGTTCACGCCATTCTCCTGCCTCAGCCTCCCAAGTAGCTGGGACTACAGGCACCCACCACCACGTCTGGATAGTTTTTTGTTTTTTTAGTAGAGATGGGGTTTCACTGTGTTAGCCAGGATGGTCTCGATCTCCTGACCTTGTGATCTGCCTGCCTCAGCCTCCCAAAGTGCTAGAATTACAGGCGGGCCTAGGCTTTTCTTTGTGGAAAGATTTTTAATCACTAGTGCAATTTCTTTACTTGTGTACTTAATAGTTCTATTAAGATTTGTATTTATTCTTAAGTCAGTTTTGCTAATTTGTGTTTATGAATCAATTTAATCAATGTCAAATTTGTTAGCATAAATTGTACTATAGTATTCTAATTCCTATAATTTCTGAAGGGTCAGTGGTGATGTCCTTTTATTCCTAATTTTGGTGAACTTTATCTGTTCTTTTTTCCTTCTTGGTTAATCTACATAATTTGTTAATTTTGTTAATCTTTCAAAGAACCAACTGTAGTTTCATTGATTTTCTCTAATTTTTTTTGTTTTCTTTGCTTAATTGATTTCCCTTCTATTCTTTAGAGTTTTCTCCTTCTCTTTGCCTTGGGTTGAGTTTGCCCTCATTTCTCAATTTCTGAAGGTGCAAATTAGGTTACTGATTTGAAACATTTGTTTTTCTTAATATAGGAACATAAAGCTCTTAGATTTCTCTCTATAAATTGCTCTAACTGCATCTTTTAAATCTTGATATATGTATTGGCCTCTTCTCACATTACTATAAATAACTACCTGAGACTGCATAATTTATAAAGAAAAGAGATTTAATTGGCTCACAATTCCACAGGCTATACAGGAAACATGGCTGGGGAGGCCTCAGAAAACTTACAATCATGGAAGAAGGCAAAGGAGTAAAGGGGGAAGTGCTACACACTTTTAAACAACCAGATCTCGTGAGAAATCATTTATCATCTCACTAGAACAGCAAGAGGGAGGTCCCCATGATCCAATCACCTCCCACCAGGCCACTCCTCCAACATTGGGGATTACAATTCTGACATGAGATTTTGGACAGGGACACAAATCCAAACCATATCAATATGGTTTCAGTTTTATACAGTTAAAAGTACTTTCTAGTTTCTCTTGTATTGTCTTTGACCCATGGGTTCAAAATTTATTGCTTGACTTCCAAATACTTGTGGAGTTTCCAAATGTCCTTCTGTTGTTTAAACCCAATTACATATTGTGATCAGAGAACATACTTTGTATAATTTTAATATTTTAAAATTTATTCAGCTTTTTAAAATGTTATAATATGTGCTCCATCCTGGAGAACATTCCATGTGTGCTTGAAAAGAATGTGTAGTATTCTATTGTTTTAAGGTTGCATGGTCTATAGTTAAGTGTAATGTCATGTTGACTTATAGTGTTGCAGAAGTCTGTTATATCTTAGGTGATATTCCATTTAGTTGATGTGTCTGTTACTAAGAGTGAAGTATAGATGTCTCCAACTCTTATTGTTGAATTGAGAACTTCTACCTTCAATTCTGTCAGTTTTTGCTACATGTATTTTGGGGTCCTGTCATTTGGTGCATATATGTTTATAACTGTTATATTTTCCTGCTAAATTTAATTCTTTTTTTCATTGTAAACTATTTCTCTTCGTAATTGATAACATTTTAAAATATTAAAGTGTATTTTGTTTGATGTTTGTATAGTCATTTCCGATCTCTTTGGGTTACTGTTTGCATAATATATCTTTTTCCATCCTTTTACTTTTTACTTCAAACATTCTGTGCCTTGGAATCTAAAGTGTATCTTTTTATAGACAGATATAGTTGAAAGCTGTCTTTTTATTCAATCTTATAACCTCTTCCTTTTAATTGGAGTGTTTTATATTTTGAAATTTAATAAAATTATTGATATGGTAAGATTTATATTGCTATTGTATTTGTGTCCTATATGTCTTGTCTTTTTCATTTCTTTTTCCCTCTGTTGCTTCCTTTCTGTGTTACATATATACTTTCTGGTTTACCATTTAAAATCCTTTAATTTTTTAGCTATACATTTTGAGTTATTAGTAGCTTATCTGTAGATTACAATATGCATCTTAATTTAAGAAAAATTACTTCAGATTACTGTTCAGTAAATCCAATAGTACATAGAAGCTTTGCTATATACTCCTTTGCTATGTATCTTGGCTGTATACACAGACATACCTCTTTCTTTTATCCCACAACTTTTGTGCTAGTATTGTCACACAAATTATGTCTTTCACATTATAAGCTTATTGGTTTATTTTTGTAATTATTGTTTCAGGCAGTTGTCCTTTAATCAATTAGAAGAAGAAAATAATTTTAAAATGCCATAGTTCATTTTGTATTTACTCATGTGATTACATTTAAGTTTGTTTTTCTTCTTTGAATAGGTATAAGTCTCCATTTAAGTTTTTTCTTTTCTGTATGAAATACTCCATTTAGTATTTCTTGTAGAGCAAGTCCACTGATGAGAAATTCACTGTCTTTTTACTCTGAAAATGTCTTTATTGCCATTTAAGTTTTGAAAGATAGTATTGTTGAATATAGAATGCCTGATTGACAATGTTTTTCATTCAGCTCTTTAAAAATGTCAATCTTCTGCCTTCTGGCCTCTGTCCTTTCTAATGAGATGCCTACTAATCTTTTTGAGGCTTCTTGGTATGTAATAAGTTATTTTTCTCTTGCTGATTTCAAAACATTGTCCTTATCCTTGATTTGCAACAGTTTGCCTATAATTCATCTAGGTGAAACTCTTTGAGTTTATCCTACTTGGAGTTTGTTGAACCATTTGGATGTGTAGACTGATAATTTTCATAAAATGTATAAATGTTTTGGCAATTCTTTATTCAAATACATTTTTTTGTCCCTTATCTCTCTTCTTCTCAGACTTCCATATGCTTATTCTGATATGCTTACTGGTGTCTCACAAGTCTCTACTGCCCTGTTCTGCCTTTCTTTTCTTTCTTTTTTTTGAGACTGTATAAACACTATAAACCTATTCTCAAGTTTGCTGATTCTTTCTTCTCCCATCTCAAATGGAGACCACCTGGTGAAATTTTTGTTTTAGTTATTTTGTTTTCAAATCTTGAATTTCTGTTTGGTTCTTTTAAAAAATTATTTCTATTTTTAAATTTATGTTATTTGTTAAGATATAGTTGTTATAATGTTTTTTAATTCTTCCTGCATGGTTTATTTTATTTGTTTGAACATATTTATAATAGTGATTTAAAGTTTTTGTTTATGAAGTCCAACATCTGGACCCCCTCTGAGGTATTTTCTATTGAATCCTCTTGCTGTCTGAGAATGACCCATACTTTTCTGTGCCTTTGCATGTGTTCTAACATTTTAGCTGAAAATAAAAATATTAGATAGTATATTGTAAGAACTATGGCGTCAGATTTCTCCTCCCTCGTGTTTGTTTTAGTTGTTCTTAGATTACCTATTTCCTGCAGCAATGTGTAGCCATTGAATTCTTTCTTTGTTCCTTTTTTAAAAAAAAATCATTGTTTTAAATCTGGATTCTAGGGTTCCTCCCTGGATCTGCATTGCTTAATGGTCTACTAATTTCCAGTCAGGATATTTCCTTAAATACTTTGACTAAGTCTTCAATATTTTGCCAAGGAAATTTGTGTGTAAAAGGACACTTCCTCATTTCTGGCATTTTACAAGTCAGTCTTCACTTTTACTTCCTGTTTGCATAGGGTCTCGAGATCAGCTATAAGTAAATAATTAGGAACCACTCATTTCCCAGTTCTTTGTGGGCATGCAAAGAACCCTATTTGTATGTACAGCATTCCAGATATCCATGAACATGTCAGAGATGTTTAACGTACATATGATCAACTTGTGCCTAGATTTTCCTATCAAACTTTTGGTCAGTTTTTAGTTTGTACTGATTGAAATCAGTCTTAGGCAGCTGTGCTGTTAAAAATTCCAGTAAGTTGTCACTGTTTTTGATTAATGCCTTGGGCTAGGGCTTTTTCTGTAGTACTGAGCTCTGAGTCAGATTAAATGCTGACCAATTCCCTGAGATCAGGTATTCTCTAGGGAGCTACAACCCTTGTCAAAATGTTGACTGTGCTCTGGAAATGGAACTTTTAACAAAATTCCATAATAGATCACTCTCCTTCGTTAGATATGAAGTGCTACTGCTCCATGGATGTAGGGAAGAGAGATGGGAGCAGCCCCAAATTAGCTACAGGCTCCTACTGTTCTTATCAGGTTTAGTAGTTTTCTTGAATAAATACTTTGTTCTGTGCCTTTGACTGATTTTCAGTGAAATGATTGGTGTTGATAGTTTTGCTATTATTTTTATTACTTTTGTTGAGAGAGTAGATTCACTGAGGTTGTTACTTCACTGTTCCAGAAGTCTCACATGCTATTTCTTTTTAATATTAACAATCAAAGAGTTTTGTGGCCTATTATTTGAGGAGAAAGTTAAACAAAAGATACATGTCTTAACTCATGGGGAAAATCAACAAAAACCACTTTCTCAATGAAATTATACATTTTATATAATCTAGTGGTATTTTTCAGCATCTTAAATGTAATATCTGTTAGTAAGTCTGGCATAATTTGTGATAACACTAGGTAGAGTCACATTGATAAATGGAATTTGATTTAAAAAACTTTTCCAAACACTTGCGATTATATTGAGAGAATTTAAGTGGATTGTCCTTTAAAGTGTTAGCTCAAATGATACAAACTTAGTACTTTACATTAGTAGTTTTCTCAAGGGAATGTCATGACAAATATAGCAATAGGGTATTCATGACCAAAAATATCACACTATATTTAATATATATTTGTGAACCAAGAGATATATATTTTGTTTTTTTTTCATTGAAGTACACAAATTCACCTGTTGGAAAAAGTCAACAATATATTTTGGCTAGAAAATTATAATAATTATTTTAGCTGTTTTGCTTTTATTTGAAGATAAACATTACATTTCTTATTCTACAGTTGCTTGCATAACTTTTCCATCATGGAGGAATTTTTGTACAGACCTTCATTTAAGAATTCAAACTTGTTAGTTAATGATGATCAGCAGAAAAACTCTTGCATAAAAGTAAATAGGAAAGTGTGCTATTCCTTCCTCTTTCACTCTCAAATATTCCCAGTTCTATGGAAGCTCTTTTACAAGGTCAGCCCCTTCCACATTACTGAAAAGAAATTTCTCTCCACACAAACTGCCAAAAAATGAATGGCTTACAGCATACATGAGACACTTAATAATTTCCAATTTTAGCACATTATTTTGTGCTGAGTCTCAAAAAAGTAAAATAAAGCAGTTAAGATCACAGGCTGTGGAGTACATCAGAGGCAGAGTCAAACACCATTCTGCCATATGATTTTGAGAGAGTTACTTACTGACAATGAGATCTTGCACAAGTCACTGTATGACTCTATGACTCATTTCATCTATTACACGGGGAAAATAATACCTCACAAAGTAATAGTAGCCTTGTCCTTGGAAGGAGTTTTTATGCTTTGAAGGAAATTAACAATTTTTTCCTCTGAACTTTTTATACTGGCTTTCAGTAGAAGGGTTAAAAGAAAGAAATATCAGCTAACAGGAAGTTAATACATTGTACCCTGATACAACCTAGCTTAAGGATAAATAGGCTTTGTCCTCTCATTTTTTCCTAAAGACAGTTTTTTTTTAATCAAATAGCAAATAATTCTTGTAAGTATTGGCTGGTAGTTGTGAATAAAGGTTGAAATCTACATTATGTCCCCATGAAGAGTGTATACTCTTTGAAGATGGATGTTTCTTTTGTATTCTCCAAAGTATTGGTATCTATCAAGCACTGAAATAATATTTTTTGAAATTTAATCCAATTACATGTTTTGAAAAATAGTACAGGTTGAATATTACTTATCTGAAATACTGGGGATCCGAAGTATCTCAGATTTTGGAGTTTTTGGATTTGGGAATATTTGCATATACATAATGAGATTTTGGGGATGGGACCCAAGTTTAAACATGAATTTCATTTATGTTTCATATATTCCATATGCACATAACCAGTAAATAATTTTATATAATATTTCTAATAATTTTGTGTGTGAAACAAAGTTTGTGTTAATTACTTATGTGTGAAAGTTTTTTACCTGTGTTATGTTGGCACTCAGAATGTTTTGGATTTTGAGATTTTCAGATTGGGGTGCTCAACCTGTAATTAAAAGTGAAGTACAGCTAAGGAATAGCACAATGGGACCCAGTATTGCTAGAACTTCACACAGCAAGACTTTCTTGTGAAAAATACAACCTTTGATTCAATTTTGTAAAATTGCCCTGGCTGCTGATTTGTTTTGGCAATGAGAATAAAACAATTCATTAATTTTATTGTGTCAGATATATATGTGAGACTATGTTGCATATGATCATAATGGAAGAGGCTGATGCAAAAGATTTTTAAAAGAGAATCATATTAAACATGTTCCTAAAAAGAGTTACAAAGATTACTCTGTGCAGGAAAGAAAAATGGACATAAGTGAGTGCACCTACAATTTATTTTTTACTTTTAAAATATTTATCTCTGTCTCATAATGAGTCTTGTAATTTTTAATCTAAATTCACTGGGTGGCAATTATAAATAAGTCAGGTTCCATGGCATTAAGTTCAGTGGAACCCTTACCCCACATATCTACAGTTTGTTCATTTTTAAAATGGCATACGAAGGGCATAGTAATTACAATAATAATAATATAAATGATTAGTGAATTTCCTTTTCAGGAGCAAATTTAAAAATAGTTCTGAAAAAAATCATACTTTGAGGATGTAATGACCTTTATTCAGTAGCAGGACATTGAATGACCATTCTATTTATTATAGAAAGAAAGCCACTGGACAAAGGAGGATGTATAAATGAAGATCATTCTTTGGACAGG
Organism: Symphalangus syndactylus; assembly: GCF_028878055.3. Classification (NCBI taxonomy): domain Eukaryota; kingdom Metazoa; phylum Chordata; class Mammalia; order Primates; family Hylobatidae; genus Symphalangus; species Symphalangus syndactylus. The sequence goes on along the minus strand of NC_072423.2, from coordinate 70,608,080 downwards.
CAGGAACTTGTACTGGCAGTAATTATGGTGACAGCTACTCTGTATATCTGGATTTTTTTTTTAAGAAAAGCACTTTGCCTCTCTCCATAGAGTAGCTTTTTGAAAAGTCATATAAAGCTTGATGAATGTCAAGTGTTAAGAACTGCCATTTTTCTATTCTGCTCTTTTAGTATAGATATTTCAGCATTCATCAAAATACAACATCCAAGAAACAAGAAAGAAACTGGCAATTTTTCCACAAATGCTACAGAGAGATGCATGTAGGAGTAGGCTCAGTAAACGCAGCCACACAGGAAAGAAATGGCATTTAGGTTATTTAACTCTGGAAGAAATTTACAATGTATATGGTAGAAATGTCACATGTGTATATATGTATGTGTATATCAAGGTGTGTGTGCATGTGCATGTATATACACACAAATATCCATATGTGTTCTATTTCATTTGTACAAATGAAATCCATTCAACTTACAAATCAAACAGAGGGCCAGTCTGGTAAGCAACAAGGAAAAGTAGTGACAACACTCCACCTTCCTCAATGGGGCAAACCCAAAAGAGAGAGATCTTTGTTCCATACTGGATTAGGAAATAAATGCCAGCTAATATGCTTTAGTCCCTGCTAATTTCCTGGCTCCTCACTGCTGTCTGACAACTGTATCTGCTGCTGTGTTGGCCTCTGAGTCCCACAAGCTTTCCACCTTCACTAGACTGTCTGCCTATTTTCAAGGCAGCCGTTTGCCCTGTCCTCTTATTCATATATAACTTTATTCCCTTGCCCACTTGGTTTTCATCTCTGTAGGCTTTTGTTCCTGTGCATCTGGGTTCCAGCATTTTAGTGGTAATGGAGGTCCAATTTTGTGTCTCTATGTCATGATTACATATGTCAGCAAACAATATTTTTTGAACAATCCAGGTCTTACCCACTGAAGTGTAAAAGCTATGAGATTAAAATACTCTGTGTAAATTAAAACATTTTCATTTATTCAATATAGGAAGCTGAAATTATAAAATACTTAACAATACTAGCGATAATGTATTGACATTTCATGATATACCAAGTATGCTTACATACTCTATGTGCTCTATCTCCTTTCATCTTTACAGAACCACATCAATTAGATATTGTCACAGTTTTCATATAATGTGCAGGAAACCAAGCACTACACAGAGCAAAATCTATTAAGTAATGGGGAAGGGATCCCAACTGAGATGGCTCTACTGCCCCAAAGACATTCTCCATAAAACTTAAGGATCTAAAAATCAACTAAAGAGATATCTCAGTGGAGCACAAACCTTGTCAGTAAGTGTAAGGCAAAAGGTAAAAACATCCAATTGTTTTTTTTTTTTTCCATTGACCAAAAGTAGGTTTTGTGAACATGGCTAGTAAAATCACACTTTATTCTTAATTATACTGCTTGATCCTTTCTTTTTTTAATTAAATAATTAATTTTTACCTTTTTAGAGACAGGGTCCACTGTGTTGCCCAGGCTGATCTCAAACTCCTAGGCTCAAGGGATCCTTCTGCCTTGGCCTCCCAAATTGCTAGGATTACAGGCATGAGCCACCATGCCTGGCCTGCTTGATCCTTTCCAATAATCAATGAGATCAGCAGTTCATTAAGTTAATATACATTGAAGGAAGAAAAATCTTCCTTGACTCTTCCCTCTCCTGCATCATTTACATTCTGTTGACTACATCCTTCCTTGTCCACTTAATAAACTCCAATTCACTCTTCAAGGAAGTTCCTTTGATCTCCTTTCTCTTTATGCCTTACTCTCAAGTATACACACATGAGCAGAGCTAGGTTCGCTCTGCACTCTGCTCTCACTGCACCAGTTCCATATTTCTATCACTTATCATATTTAATTCCTACCCCACTCTACTATTTGGTGAGCTTGAGAGCAAGTATTTTGTTTTTTATGTTGGTATCCTCAGTGCCTTGCATACAATAGTAACCATGAATGAATGAATGATGAGTGAATTAATGAATACCTTAAAAGAGGTGTAACCAGTTAATCAACTGTCAAGTTCAATGAAATAAAAGCCACCCAGGTGGAATGGAGCTTGTGAATTTTCCCTAAATTGAAAACTTCAAAGCCTAATTTCCTCTTCTTTACCTCCAATTTCAGAGGAACTCCCAAATAAAATTTCTAGCATGAATATCATATGATCAATATAACAGCTTTATTGAGATAATTTACATATCATACAATTCAGTTATTTAAAATGTATAATTAACTGATTTTTATTTATTTATAGTTGTGCAACAAGTAACACAATCTAATTTTAGAAAACTTTAATCACCTTAAAAGAAACCAAGCAGTCACTCTCCATTTTCTCTATCGCCTCTTCAGCTCTGGATTATCATTAATATGCCTCTCTCTGCACAGATTTGTGACTTTTGAACATAGCATATAAACTGAATCATACAATTTGTGGTCTTTGGTGACCGGCTTCTTTCACTCAGTATATGTTCAAAGTTCATCCATGTTATAGTATGTATTAGTAATTTATTTCTTTTACTGGCCAAATAATATTCCATTGTATGTGTATGCCACTACTTATACATTCATTCATTGATGAACATTCAAGTTGTTTTTATTATGAGTAATGCTGGTGTGAATACTCATGCACAGATTTTTGTGTGAAAAATGTTTTCATTTCTCTTGAGTGTATATCTAGGAGTGGAATTGATGGGTCATATGGTAACTCTATGTTGAACTCATTGGGAAATCACTAAACTGTTCCACAGAATCTGTGCCATACTACATTCTCATCAGCAATGTATAAAGGTTCCACATTTTCCATATCTTTGCTAAAACTTGTTTTTATTTGACTTTTTAAAAATTTTACCCATTGTAGTAGGTGTAAATTGGTACCCATTTCAGTTTAGATTTGCATTTCTTTTTCAGATAATGATTTTTACTATCTTTTCATATTTCTTGGCCAGTTTTGTATCTTTTTTGGAGAAGTATCTATTCAGATCATTTTCCCATTTTAATTATTATTCTGATAATAGCTTTTTATATCTTCTGGGTACAAGTCACTTATCAGATATATAATTTGTAAATATTTCCCTTCATTCTGTTTTGTCTGTTCACTTTAATGGTATTCTTTAAATCACAAAAGATCTTAATTTTGAGGAAATCCAATTTACCTATTTTTTTAAATTTTGGCACTTGTGCTTTGATGTTGTTTCTAAGAAGGCTTTTCCTAACTCAATATTATGAGGATTTGCTTCTAAGAGTAAGAGTTTCTTCTAAACTTTGATTCAGTTTGAGTCAATTTTGTTGATTGTCTTGGGTAGGAGTTCGGCTTTATTTTTTCACATGTGGATATTCAATTATTTTGGCACCATTTGTTGAAAAGAACTGACTTTCAGCTAAATTATCCCAGCACCCTAGCACCAACACAATTTTAATAAAGACAGAATATATTTATTAAATCTAGCAAGAGTATTATTGGCTTGAGCAGTGACATCAAGTTTCCAATTTTAGCCTCCTTTTTCCATTATTACCCACTATGACTCCAGAACCTTCAGCATCAGGATGTGAATTGCTCATTGTCAATAAGTATTTGGAAATGAAACTACAACTAAAGAACCAAAAACTTTATTGGCCTTTAAAATTTTTTCTTTGCTATTGAATTCCGAATTCAGGCAGCCTGTCATTTAGTAGCTTGTTAGGTAGTCTGATGCATAAGAACTTAAGTGTTGATTCCATAATATCATCTCTATAATTTAGTTCCATTATGTCCACATCAACTGAATGCAGAACAAGTGTGATGAATGACTTCTCAGATATTCTGCTTTAACAGATGGGACTCATTTCCTCACAACCACTTAATCCACACTGACTCGATACAGTTCACATGTTGTTCATGTGCCACAAATGGAACACATCTATTTGCAAAGAGATTTGCCAATAACTGTGAAAAAATATCTTGAACTGTAGTCTAATGTATTAAATTGTTTGTTCCAGGATCTTCCAGACACCATATATATATATATATATATATATATATATATATATATATATCCCTCTCCAAAATAAACATATGTGTTGTTTTTGAAATTACTACTGGGCTGAAGGAATTTTGGCATTACTGTGAAATTGTTAGAGTGCTGTCAGGGCTCAAAAAGCAATACCACAAAGACTGGCCCTTTGACATGCTGAGAGAGGCCTTAGAAGCTGCCTCAGAATCAAAATTCCTAACCTTGTCTTGTTCCTCCCCCAAGCCTTATATCACTAAGAAAGCTTCTTTCCAAAAGAAATGTAATTGCCCTAAGACCCTCTTTCTCAAGATCTCATCAAATAAACATGAATGGTCAACCACAAGAGAAAAGACTGGAGTCATCACCATGCCCAGGCAGACATTTCATCTATTCTTCTGAAGGCAGCTCTAAGAGACTAGCCAAGAAATTTTATATGAAGATGAGACAACCATTATTCCTGTGAACCACCTTCTGAGTATTGGGCCTATTTATTCTTCTATTTCCCCATCCCCTATGAAGAATGTCTCAACCACATGGCCACACTTTGAGTTCATATTTGGTATGACTCCTGAGCACACATGTGCATGTAATAGTAATACATTTTTTACGCTTTTCTCTTGTTAGTCTGCTTTTTGTTATGGGAATGTCAGCCATGATCCTTTATGATGGGGAGGAAAGAGATCAGCCCCTTCCTACCCCTAGAGTACAAATTAAAAATTGTATTCTATGGGTGTTTTTACTCCACAGCTTGATAAGCAAAAGAAAGAATCTCTAAATAAATTTTAATAAGCCAATTAAAAATAATTCAACTCAGAAGAAAACATAAAAGGAAAGTTTCATGATATTGGATTTGGCAATGATTTCTTGGACATGACAACAAAAGCACAGGCAACAAAAGAAAAAAACATACAAATTAATCTTAATCAAAATGTTAAACTTTTGTGTATTAAGGAACACAACCAACAGAGTGAAAGGCAACCCATGGAATGGAAGAGTGGAAGAAAATATTTGCATATCACACATACAATTAGATCTTAATATCCACAGTCTGTAAATAACTTCTACCACTCAGCAACAATAACAACAAAAATGCAACTCAATTTTAAAAATGGGTAAAGGACTGGAATTTCTCCAAGGAAGATACACACATGGCCAATAAGCACATGGAAACATGTTCATTTTCGTCGCTGATTTTTAGGGAAATGCCAATCAAAACCACAACAAGATGCCACTCCATACCCACTAAGATAATTATTATTAAAAACAAAAACACAGGCAATAACATGTGTTGGCAAGCATATGGAGAAATTAGAACCCTTGTTTGTGTCTGGTAAAAATGTAAAATGGTATAGCCACTTTGGAAAATGGTATAGCAGTTCCTCAAAAAATCAAACGCAGAATTAGCATTCGAGTCAGCAATTCCATTGCTGGGCATACACTCTAAAGAACTAAAAGCTGGGACTTGAACAGATATTTGTATGCTTGTATTCATAGCAGCATTATTTACAATAGCCAAAAGGTGGAAGCAACCCAAGGGTCCATTGACAGATAAATATATAAACAAAATGCATTTTAGAATATTAAATTTACAGTATTACAATATTACAAATTATGTGGAATAAAATGCACAATGGAATATTATTCAGCCTTAAAAAGGAATGTAATTCTAACACATGCCACAACATGGCTAAACTTTAAAGATATTATGTTAAGTGTGGTAAGCCAGGTACAAAAGGACAAGTAAGTATTGTATGATTCTACTTATATGAGGTACGTGAAATAGTTAAATTCATAGAGACAGAAAGTGAAATGGTGGTTGTCAGGAACTGTGGGTAGGAGGGAATGGGGAGCTGTTGTTTAATGAACACAGTTTCATGTTGTGATGAGAAACTATCTGGAGAAGGATAGTGATTGAGGCACAACGATGTGAATGTGCTGAATGCTATTAAACTGTACACTTCCAAAGCAGTTCAAATGATACATCTTATAGATAATTTACCAAAATAAGAATAATAATTCAGCCTTCCAAATTCACATGCTAATGCACCATAAGTGGCTGAAGACCTTCAAAGTATTTGTGAAATTATTGAAAGTAAGTAATAAATTTTTTGATAGAAAACAAATAAATGAATCAAGAAGTATTTTTAAATCAATGAGGTTCAATTCAATATTTTGATAGTAAGTTATTAATGTGAAGGTTATGATAGGGTTAATGTGAAGTTAGAAATACTCTTCTAAAATAAAATTTAGTTTTTCTAATTTTATATTGTGTGTATATATATATACAGTAGAAAATTTGGAAAATATATGAATGTAGTAATATGAGGAAGGAATAAAATTATTACCTCAATAAAACTATTGTTTGTATTTTGGAGTTGAGATGATATAAGTACATAGACTTAGACTATAAATAGAATATTTATTGAACAGAATTTTAAAAGGAGAAATTTAAAAGCATTTATAATGTCCCCATTCATGGATAACCATACAAATTCCTTCTTCCCTCTTTTGCTTACATCCACCTGCATCTCTACTTATCATGTATCTACCTTTTGGACTACCTATACTGATAACTCAACTTTGCATTTTGTCTGTGTCTCATTTACAATTACTAAACACAGTGTAGTTTATTCATTCACTTACCGTTGGCTATTTCGGTTGTTTCTCATATTATGCTATAATAAATAATGTGATGAAAATGTTTATACATAAGTCTTTATGTGCCCTTATTTAACAAATATTCATTTAGTATTATGTGTGTGTGTATATATAGATATATATATTTTTTTTTTTTGAGAGGAGTCTCACTCTGTCATCCAGGCTGGAGTGCAGTGGCACAATCTCGGCTCACTGCAACCTCTGCCTCCCGGATTCAAGCGATTCTTCTGCCTCAGCCTCCCGAGTAGCTGGGACTACAGGCACTTACCACCACGCCCGGGGAAATTTTTGTATTTTTAGTAGAGCAGGGTTTCACCATACTGGCCAGGCTGGTCTCGAACTTCTGACCTCGTGATCTGCCCACCTCGGCCTCCCAAAGTGCTGGGATTACAGGCGTGAGCCACTGCACCTGGCCATTATGTATATATTTTAAGTGCTTAACAATCTTAACTCATTTTAGACTTAGGCCACCTTGTTGTTATTTGTATCAATTCCCAGAGGTTGAATTACTGAATTAAATAATGTGAAGATTTTTAACTTTTCTTTATAACTATTATCCAATTTATTTCCAGAACACTTGAATCAAATTACCAAATTTTGACTCGGTCTCACCAAAAGCATTTGGAGATACCACTATGCCTTGCCAATTACTGATTTTTTTTTCAAATGGTAGACCTCTGATAGAATGTTCCCCATTGTTTTAAATTCATTTCCTAAATTATTGGTTGTTAAAGACATTTCTTTGCATACATTTAATAGACACCTGAAGTTATTTTTAGAATTTTTATATGCCTATAATTCTATTCTTACTAGTTTTAAGGGGTTCTGAGTTATTGAATACATTACTTTTCTTTTAAAAAGAATACAAATCATTTCCTCAGTGGGAACAATTTTATCACGCTAGCTACATATTGCTAAATTCCTATACATAATAACTCTGCAGATTTATATGCCACAGTTTGTGAAAAATGAAAAAAAGCAATCCTAGGTACTGCCCAAGATCATTATAACATGCAGTCTGGAAAAATTGAACACCTCTCAATTGTTCTTTCAGCCCCCTAGTCTTGCTCTCACTACTCTATCTCCTTTAAAAAGAGAGAACTGTTAGAAAGAACATTTTAAACATGCTTAAAATTTCTCATGGTTCTCAGTGCTGAAAACTTATAACCTAAAGTTTTAGCAAAGGCTCAAAAGCCTCTCATAAGTTTTCCCTTGCATTTGTAGGCTCATCTTTTATCACCTTCCCCTGCTATCCCAGCTCTGCTTCTTCCCCACGCCATGTGAACACTCGGGTGCACTGAAACCCTTGAACTTACCATTCTTCCAGGCTGCTCCTAACTGCTGAGCTTTTGCTCACCTGTTCCATCTGCCCCTGTGCCAGCATGCTCAGGCCTGCAGAGTGAACATCTCATCTTTTGGAACTTACCATCCCTATGAACTTTTGCTCCTCTCCTTCCCTTCACTCAGATTAATGATGCCTATTCTTTTTGCACTTCCACTGGGCTCCATATTGACTTTTTTTGTAGAAATTTATAACATTTATTTCATCTACATAAGTCTTTTAAGTATGCAAAAGATGGACAATTCCTTTGTGCTTCATAGTACCTAGGAGCAATGTCACATGGACAAATAATAGATGCTTTCTATCTCTAATTATCTGGATAGGTTCACTACTTATTAGGTTTGTCATCCTATGTAAAATCTCTAACTCCTGAGCTGAAGTGTCCTAATCTGCTGAAAGAATACAAGTGTATAAACCAGCAATGATTTCACAGGATTGTTTTGGACTTTATATAGAATACTATTTGTGGTGGCATGTTAGAGTTATTCAATAAATTCTTAATTCAACTTGCATTGTATAGAGGAGTCTGAATGTTTGGGGTATTTTATGTTCTACTTTTCTGAATAAAAATCTGTGCATTTTGCCCCCTGCCATATGTTTTGTTTGTTTTTACTGAATGTGAAAGAAATATATTTTCTCGTTCCCTTATTCAAACTGTAAGGTCTTTATTTATCTAAAGAGTTAGTATTAAATATTAGTATAAAATAACTGTTTGTCATTAACTTTCAGGTATTATCAAATGGGGCAAAAAAACATGAGTTAATTAATCCTCATGTTATGTAAAAGAACAACCCACTTTGTTTTAAAATTCTGACAATTAAATAGCACAATTTTCTTAACCCTGCCTTTGTCATAGAGGTTATGGGACTCACTCCAGGTTTCTTCCGCGTTGACTTGCTCCCTGGGGGGTTAATACCCATGATCACTTGTACCTTCCACAAAATATGAATGAAACATCTTCCTGTGTTTTGCCATTTTGTGAATGGAAGTGATAATATCTTAACCTGGTAAGATGTACCTCTCGTCAAGAGTCCTCCCTAGGGAGCCTCTACATCCTGGCACATGGTAACATCTAGTTCCACTTAAATCTTCAGGCACTGATTATGTCAGTTAACTCTCGTGATGGTCAGTCATCTGGGAGAAGAGTAGAGATGTTTTCACTTGCAGGTTTGTGTGTGTGTGTATTTGTGCATCTAACAAAAATCCTCTTTAGCCATTACTTATTCAAAATACTAAAAGTATTATCATGGAGGTTCAGTGAAAGTTATCACTGGGGAAACATTATATTTAGATGACTCACAGCGCTAATAGTATTGAGTAAGAATAAGATGCTAATTGAATTTACCAAATCATGTTTACATTATACCAAACAAGAGTACCAGCCCAGGTTATGCTAAAAGACCAAACCTGCTTACAAAATATGTTATTTATCGACTTCCTCATCAAAATTCTTCCTTCTTGGCATTACTGGGGCTTAGTAAATTTTCTCATCTTTACCTACTAATAAAATGCCATCAGCATGACAACTGATGCTCTTCCATACATTATGCTGACCTTGAATACACATCAGCTACTCTAGAATTCTCCTCCGTCCAGACATTAAAGCAAAAACCTCGCAGACTGGCACTCTCAGCAGCAAGTTTCTTCCCAGAGCACAGAATCGCTGTTAGCTATTCTTAAGATGAATAAATAGTTTCTTCTTTCAGTTATATAGGCATCTCCAGATTCCATAGCAAATGGAGGGAAGCCAGAGAAAGAACAATTCAATGAATATCGTGGAGCTTTTTAAACATGCTCTGTCAATGGTTTTCAGAAGCAGAAGTCCAATAATTAGTACAGGGACCTGGAAGAATAGTACTAAGGGAATGAGGAGGTAGTAAGGAAAATTTCCTCTTCTCATTATGTATCTTATTTTGTGTTTACTGAATCTTAAATTATGCAAGAGGAAAAGGGCACTAATGATACTTTGAACCACTTTTTTCCCCTCTTCTCTCTACTCTGATTCATTATCTGGATAATTCTCCCCATCTTTTAAGTCACCTCTCAGAGAGGCCCTCACTGACTTCCAGGTTAATGTTTAGGTTCTCTGAATTATGCCCCCACATTTGCAGTAGTAACTTACATTGTAAGAACTGTGCAGACAGTCTTCTCATCTTGGTTCTATTTCATCCCATCACACAAGATGAGAAGTCACTGTGTGCTCAGTGGTGTCCCTGGGTCTGACACACCACTGAGCACAGTAGGCAGGCAATAAACATTCATTTAATAAATTAACAAGTAAATATGGGTACATGCCTGTGTCTTATTCTCTAAACCACGTCATGAGCCCTCTGAAGGTGGAGGTAGCATCTTCTACTTAGCATAACATTTAACCAACCAAAGCTTCATATATAATGTGCTTCTTCCTCTGAGTTTTCAAACTTGTAATTTTCCACCACCCTACTGATACATAGGAATGATTTAAGTACTTATGAGTAGGAGTGGGTCCACATAGTCAAGGTGTTGTATTTCCCACTGTGGTTTCTCCTTTTTACAATACATGTGGAATCCATAAGACTTCTTAGACTATCATAGGTTATACATTTTAAATCCAATGAATGGATCTGATTCTAGTGCTAAAGTGAAAAGCCTTTCCAAATTGTAAATCATTTCTCTCTTGCTTGTTGAAATGGCTTTCTTCTAGAGATTTGGCTTTTATAAAAATGTAATATCTTTGTCATTACATTTTGGCAGTGCATTCTGAAAGCCAAGGTTTTTCAACCTTGGCACTATTGACCTTTAAGGCCAGATAAGTTTTTTTCTAAGAGGGTTGTCCAGTGCATTATAAGATGTTTAGCAACGTCTCTGGCCTCTACCCTCCAGAATCCAGGAGCACCTGCCCCCAAATTGTGATAGGCATTGTCAAATGTAACCTGGAGAGCAAAACCACCTCTGTTTAAGAAACAGTACTTCATTTGTATCATACATGGTTGTTTTCCATATTTAAGATTGACTTCTAAAAAACCTAATTCTTTTTTTTTTAATCAGCCAGTCTTTGACAGACTAAATAACCTAATTCTAAAATCGATACTTAAGGAACATTTTTTTTTCTGGATAGAATTTGCCTTTCTTTCTCACAAGTAAATACATGGGTTTAACAACGATTTTATGAATTTAGCATTGAAACATTCTCCAGGATCCAACCCTGGTCTTTGTTACATTGTATCATTTTGAATACCTTTCCAGTTCTCAAGACTATATATTTTAGATGCAAAGTTCCCATTCTTGTGAATACACTGCACCTCAGGTGATTTTTCATTGCTGTTGTTTTTTTTTTTTTTTTTTTTTGAGACGGAGTCTCGCTCTGTCGCCCAGGCTGGAGTGCAGTGGCACAATCTCGGCTCACTGCAAGCTCCGCCTCCCGGGTTCACGCCATTCTCCTGCCTCAGCCTCTCCCAGTAGCTGGGACTACAGGCGCCCGCCACCACGCCCGGCTAATTTTTTTGTATTTTTAGTAGAGACGGGGTTTCACAGTGGTCTCGATCTCCTGACCTCGTGATCCACCCGCCTCGGCCTCCCAAAGTGCTGGGATTACAAGCGTGAGCCACCGCACCCGGCCTTTCCAGGAAAGCTGTAAAAATTACCGAAGTTATTTTTGAGCCAAATAACACTTAAAGGCATCCTTCACTTGTCTAAGTCACTCACATTTGTCACTGATTTCAGAGTTCCTTTTACGTTAGGTCCATTCTGTTAGAATGTGGATGAACAAGGACAAAGTTGCATGGGCAAAGGTGAGAAGAAGGAAAAAGAACTGTCATTTAAATTGCTTTGTTAACCTACTGCTTGAGAAATTCTCCTTCTTTTTTTTTTTTTTTTTTTTTTTGGAGTACAGTGTTGCTATCATACACCACTTACATTTTAGTCAGGGACTGAAATAAAAGAGTGAAGAGATCCCAGAATAGAGTGCGAGCCATTTTTTTGAAATGCCTTGGAGTAATTTTCATAATACCGTAGAACACAGCTTCATGGATGTTTTTGACGTCTGGGATGACAGGAACCAGATAAAGATGGTTGCCTTTCAGACTTTGTAAATTGATTGCTTTCCCTAAAGGAAATCCCTAAGGAGATATCATCCTGGTAGTGACCATAATGAGGTGCAGCTCCCAATTATCCGAAACCGTAGATTCTGAGGGGCTTGACTCTTCCTCTGCAGAGGGACTGCCAGCATCGGCTCAGCAGAATGGGAGACTTGAGCAGTGCATAACAAATGCACTGGTTGTTACCATTGGCCATTCAGTCCTCTAGGCAGGGTGACAGCCACAAAGCAAGCTGTATTTATCATTGCTGGAATTAGTCCAAGCCTCCAGGGTTAGCTTGCTTCTGTTCTAACATTACCAGGGGTCAGCAGCTGCAGAAGCAGAGGGTCAATTTGCTAAGCCTTGTTTTTCTATCACAATGGCAGAGATAAATGCCATGAAGTACATGAATGAACTCTGGGAACTCCCCTTCTCAAGATTTTTCTTGCAGACTTTATGCCAATTATATTCATTTGGCAAATAAGCAGCTCTGGAGAAAGATTCCGGTACTGTCAGGCAGTTTAGGACTATGCTTACAGATCATTTAGCTAAATCTTTCATTTTGTGGGTGAGATGAAGAGCAGTTGTGTACCCTTGGCCAAGGCTGCATCACCTACTCTACGAAGAACCCGGATGGTTTAACTACCTAAATGAAAAAAATATATATATACACCACACACTTTCTATGCTTTAGTGTGATTTTGGATGGCATGAGGCAGAGAGGGTGTCTCAGTCAGCTTGGGTTGTCATAACAAAATACCATAGAGTAGGTGGATTAAACAACAGGAATTCATTTCTCATGGTTCTGGAAGTTGAAAGTCCAAGATCAAGGGGCCAGTAGGGTCAGTGTCTGGTGAGGGCTCTTTTCTTAGATAACAGACAGCTGCCTTCTTGTGTCCTCAGGCAGCTGGAGAGAGAAAGCAAGCTCTCTGGCATTAATTCCTTTGTGGGGCTCTACCCTCATGACCTTATCTAAAATGAATTATCTAAAACAAATTACCTCTCAAAGATCCCATCTGCAAATACCATCACATTGAAGCTTAGAACTTCCACATATGAATTTGTTGGGGACATAATTCAGTCCATAGCAGGGGGAGAGGAACAGTTTTGGGGCATGGGCCTCTTGGAAATGGACAGACCTGGGACGAAGAATCTTTGAATTATTACAAGGTGGTATGAGAATGCCAGTTGGGTCAGGGGCTGCCAAGAGGGAGGAAACTATCCAAGGTAGCTTGACAACATGTAGGCAAAATTCATGATTTGATTTTGAACCTGACAGAAACCACTGCTCCACTTCACAGGGAACAGCAGGTGTACATGCAGCTGATGTCTGTCTGTGCTGGTACCTGCCTATGGTCACAGCTTTTTATTGGCATTGAAATTAGCAACTCTCTTCTTTCTGCATCTTGCTATATCTCCCAATATTGATTACCTGTAATTAAAATGGATATTAGTTTCTTCTTAATATGACAATATCTCCAACTTATTTTATTCACCTTTCTCTCAACCTCATATAATACATGAAATGCTTTCTTTTCAGAGCTGCGCAGAATTCCCTGGAGGACAGCAACCAGTACCCCATTGTGCTAACCACAAAGGAACCCAATGAGGTGGCTGGTGGCTATGGTACAATTAGCATCAGCTAGGAATTCCCCTCGGGCTCCTTCCCTCCCTTTCATCTCCCTTTAATCTTTCTGTAGCTCCTGCCAATGACCTTTTTTTTGGGTCTGTGTTTGCTCCTTTTCTGCCCTACTTTTTATCTCTTACACTGCAGTTAATGTTAGCACACTTTTATTCTCATTATTTGAAGCTGTCCAGGCATTCATATCTGGATTCAGGCTGGCATTTGAAAGAAATATAATAGTTTCCAAAGTCATGGTTATCATGTGATACAGATACACATCTGCATATGCCAGGAATCTTAAAGACTACTCCTCAAATACGTTTGTCATAATTTGTAGAAAATGTCACTGATAAGCATCCTCCAAACATGTGCTTTTCCAGTTACTTGTAGCTTTTGTTATCATTTATAATTCAGATAAGCTAGGTACTAGTTTATTTTGTGAAAGCATGAGGATCCAGACAAAAAGTGTCATTGGTCTTAAGTTGTCCTGATGTTAATTCTATATACATTACTATAAACACTAGATTACCAATTTGTTCTTTTTGTGTCATTGTTAAAGTCTGCTCAATGACTCATCATGAAATCCCCTCAAAATTATCCAAATTTGGCTTCTTGGCTGTTTCCTTTTTGAGTTAAATAATCACCTAGGTCACTGCAAGTCTCTACTAATTATACACAAGAACATCTGTTCTTCAGTCAGACACGACTCCTCCCAGTTTGGCATTGACCACTCTCGTTTCGGGCTGCTTCTCTTGCATGGCAAGAGTCAGCTTATGCAAAGCATCATCACTGCTCCCACAATTAAGAATTGCCTGTGGCCGACCTTTTACTTGTGGGTCCCCGATAATTGTTAAAATGATAATAAACTCTCAACCAGTGAAGAACTGAGATAGAACATTGCATAAGACAGCTGGGAGTTCCCCTTGGGTTCCTCCCTCTCTTAATCTTTTTGTAGCTCCTGCCAGAGGAAATCAAATAAGATGCTGCCTGGAAAATGATCAATGTGGAGTCTGCAGAATAACAGACTGATGCAACATAAAAAAGGGATAATTTCACAGCCTGTTTTTTAAAGTATAGTGATACTGGCTGTGGGGATGGCAGCATTTATTCATTCAATCAATATTTACTGAGTGTCCACCATCTGTTAGGCACGGGGCTAGGTACTGAGAATAAAGCTGTGAAGAAACTAAAAAACAAAATAAAGCAAATCCCAAAGAGCAGAGAATACTTCTCACTGTTAAATGTTTGTGGCATGTTTTTAGTACTACCCATAGAATTTGTGTTAAAATAGACTCTAGAGAACTCAAAGGCAAAGTAACAAAACGAAGAAAAGCACAGCCTGCTTGATTTTACGCTCTGTTGCTTACTATATGTAAATTTTGGGGCCTTACTTTCCTAATCTGCAAAATAAGGATATTAATTTGCGTGCCTCATAGAATTGTGTCATAATTGTGCCATAATTAAGCTAGTTAATACAGATAAGTATCCTAAATAGTGGCTGACATATAGTAAGTGTTCAATAAAATCAGGTAAAATCTAATTCAGAGATATGCTGTGATGAAAAGGATCCTATGCAACGTGTGAGTTCAATGGGAAAGATTGTCATGCTTGATTAGTAATGCTTGCCGCAAACAGCATGGTGAGTGGCGGTGCGCATGCCACTTATGCATCTTCTCTGCTCTGTCCCTGATGTTACAGATGAAGCCAAAATACAGAAAGATTAAGACATATAACTAAGACCTGACACACCTAATTAGTAACAAAGCTAGAACTATAATTTACATTGCTATGCTAATTTTTGTAGACCTATAAATCATTTAATATAGGCAAAGAGATGATTTTCAGACAAGGCTACACAAATAATTTCTCAAACAAGGAAGGGAAAATCTCTACCATGTATATACATGATATCAATATCCAGAGGAACTAAGTAGAAAGTAGTTAATCTGACTTGCCGGATTTGCACATTTTAGAGATGAGTTCCAATATTTAACTATTGAGCATGTTCTCTACCCGTTGCATTATTTTTCCTTTATCATGGCTTTTAAAAATAACTGTTTAAATTCAACCTAAAGTCATTTTCCTCCACTTTTCCATGATATCATGAAATTTTTCTCAAGTTATATGCATAGGAACTTTTGGGGTCATAACGATGTGCACAAACCGGTTGGTTCTAATGGTTAGGTTTACTTATATAAGCTGGCAGCCTTGACCGCACACGCTATTTTTGTTGTTTCAAATTTCAGCGAATTTAGTAATAGGTCTAGGTAGAAAATTAAATGAACCCATTAAACCTAGTCATTGAATCTTTATCTATTCCTGTGTTCACAAAAGAAATAGTTTTTTCTTTCTTTGTAGCTGGGGAAATTAAGACACAGAAAAGTGAATTTTCTGTGAAATGAACCATAAGAAGCAGAAACGAACCCGTGAGAACAGGCTTCTCCTCCTGTGTATTAGCTGTGCAGCCTCTTGTCAGTTTCCCTACATTTTACTCTTGGCAGAGAACATGGGGAGTCCATGGGTGAACACTTGTAAGGCAAAGTGTTACGTCTTTTTGTTTCAGAGACAACGAAAAGTTGTACAATATAGTGTTGTCAATATGTGAAGCTAGGCTTTTTTAGCTGTAGTATGCTAATAGAGCTGACACTATCAGGTACATAGTGGGTGCCAATAAATTGCTATGAAATTAAAATTAATAAGGAATGCTATATTTAAAAGACGAACAGACACACAAATTTGTACTTCATTGAGAAGTAATGAACAGCCACCCCATATCCAAGACCTATGGGATTTATTAACTCATGCAGGGATAGGTATTTCGTGAACACATATAAGTTGGTGCAAACGTAATTGTGGTTTTTGCCATTTAAAAGTAAAGGCAAAACCTGCAATTACGTTTGTACCAACCTAATATAAATACACATTCACAAGCAGAGGGTGTTCTGTCTCACAGCAGAAATTCTACATAAAATAAAATCTTACTAAATGATATTGTAAGCATTTCAATAATTAGGTAGAAAAAATAACAGAAGTGGATTATTAAATAGATTCTCTATTGCTCACAACTTCACAAGAGATAGAAGCATAAATACTCAGACAATGACAACAAAATCTCCAAAGCCATATATAGCTGGTGTTACTGCTGTTTTTGTCTTTCTTGCATAGATTTCCAAACATCCTCCCCAGTTTACTTTGGGAGAATTATCTTTCCCCGCATTGTGTATAGTTTTGAAGAGAGGCTCATTCCATGTGTCCACTGCCCATGGGTGTAATGAGGCGCCACTGGGGGTGGCTTGTGAGAGCAGCTGAACTACTCAGAATCTCTCTCGTGGGATGCTGCAGTTAGTGACATACTCATCTTGCAGTAGCAATGTGCCAGTGGTGGCTTGTCCTGTTGCTGCCTGTGAGACACCCCTGTTTCCTGCTTCCTGAGTCTTCTTCATTAACCAATTTCCAAGCTAAATCTGGCAGTTTCCTCTATTTTGTTAACATCTTAATGAGGTATGATAAGCATACAATACAGTGCACATATTTTAAATACGCATTTTATAAGTTCTGACATATAGACACTCATGGAACCATCACAGCAATCAGTATCCATCTTCCCCGAAGTTCCGTTGCACCCTGCGTTAACTCCCTGGTCTCCTAGTTCCAGGCAACCACTGCTCTGCTCGATGTCACTTTTGGTTATTTTGCATGTGATCTGCTCTCTGCCTTTTTTATTATTTTGCATGTGCTGAAATTATTTAATATGCTTTTTGATTATTTTGCATCTGATCTGCTCTCTGTCACTTCTGCGTATTTTGCATGTGCTGAAATCTTGTATGAATAGAATCATACAATATGAGTGTGTTTTTCTCTTTCTTCTTTTACTCAATATAAGCACTTTGAAATCCATCCATGTTGTAGTGTGTGTCTGTAGTTTATTCCTTTTTATTGCTGGGTATAATACTATTGTATAAATACATAACAGTTTGTTTATACATTAGCCTGTTGATAGAAATTTGGATTTTTATTTCAAGTTTTAGGATATTACAAATGAAGTTGTTATGATCGTTTATGGACTACATTTTATACAGGCATGTGCTTTCATTTCTGTTGGGTAAATACCTATGAATGGAATGGCTACATCATATGGTAGGTCTGTTTTTTAAAAATTTAAAAGCAGACTAATTGTTTTCCAAAATGGTTGTGCTGTTTACATTCCCACCAGAAGTATACAAAAGTTCCAGGTCCTCACAGCTTTCCCAATACTTGGTATGGTTAATCTTATTAATTTTAGCCAGTGTACAAAGTGTACAATGTTGTCTCATTGTGGTTTTAATTTGAATTGATATAATGACTAATAATGTTGAGTATATTTTATGTGCTTATCCTCCCATATATTATTCTTTAAGGAGTGCCTGTTCAAATCATTGTCCCATTTTTTTATTGGGTTATGGAGTTTTTAGGGTTTTGAGTTCTGTATATATTCTGGGTAGAAGTTTGGCTTTTTTCAAATTAAATATATGATTTGCAAAGATTTTCTTATAGTTTGTGCCTTTTCACTCTGTTAAGTGTCTAAAGTAAAAGTTTTTACTTTTGATTAACTCCAGTTTAGCATGTATTCTTCTCTTTTAAAACATTTATTTGTATTTATTTATTTTTTATAATTTAATTATAGGCTTATATAATTTAATTTGTATTGATACATAATAGATGTCCATATTTTCAAGGTACATGTGATAATTTGATACATTCATATAATCAAATTGGGGTAATTGAGGTATTCATCACCTTAAATATTTATCTTTTCTGTATGCTAGGAACATCTGACTTATTCTCTTCTATGTATTTGAAATGTACAGTAGATTAATGTTAACTATAGTCGCCCTGTTGATACATTGAACACCAGTTCTTATTTCTTCTATCAAACACTCTATGTGTAACCATTAATCAACCTCTCTTTATTCACCTCTTTTCCCTACCCTTCCTGGCATCTGGTAACCATCAATCTATTCTCTGTCTTCATGAAATCCGCATTTTTAGCTCCCACATGTAAGAACATATGATAATTGTCTTTCACTTAACATAATGACCTCCAGTTTTATTTGTTTTGCTGCAAATAATAGGATTCATTCTTTTTATGGCTGAGTAATATTCCCTTTTATATATGTGCCACAGTTTCTATATCCATTTGTCCATCAAAGGACACATTTTGCCTATTGTGAATAATGCTGCAATAATCATGGGAGTGTGTTTCTCTCTTCAATAGATTGATTTCTTTTCTTTTGGATATATACCAAATAGTAGAATTTCTGGATCACATGTAGTTTTATTTTTAGTTTTTGAGGAACTCCCCTACGATTATCCATAGTGGCTATGCTAACCTACATTCCCACCAACAGTGTACAAAGGTTCCTCTTTCTCTACATCCTGGCCAGCATTTGTTATTTCCTGTCTTTTTGATGAAAGCCAGTTAACAAAGGTGAGATAATATTTTATTGTGGTTTTTATTTGCGTTTTTCTCATGAGTGATGTTGATCAATTTTCACATACCTGTTGACCATCTGTCTTCCTTTGAGAAATGTCCATTCAGGTCTTTTGCTCATTTGTTAATATTTGAGGGGTTTTTGTTGTTGTTGCTATTGAATTGAGTTCCTTGTATATTCTGGTTATTAATCTCTTATCAGATGGATAGTTTGAAAATATTTTCTCCCATTCTTTGGGTTGTCTGTTTACCTTGTTGATTATTTCTTTTGTTATGAGGAAGCTTTTTAGCTTGATGTAATCTGTCTATTTTTGCTTTTTTTGCCTATGCTTTTGAGATCTATTCTTCTAATAAATTGTGATTTTTGTGTCACAGCTAAAAATATTTGCCTGATCCACAGTTTTGTCCTATAATTTCTATCATATAGTTTTATAGAACTATAGTTCTACAGTTCTACAGTTTTAGGTTCTCTATTTGGAGCTATGTTTCTTTAAGTTAATTTTTTATCTATTTTTCTTTTTACTTCTATTCATTTTTGCTTTATGTATTTAAAAACTGTTAGGTATATAGCCATGGGGATTAATATATACTCTTCATGAATTATCCTATTATTATGAAATAGCTTGCTTTATCATGGGTAATACTTTTTAAAATCTACTTTGTCAGATATTAATATAGCGACTTCAGGTTTCTTTTGACTACTGTTGGCATGTTGTCTTTTTTTATCCTTTTACTTTAAACCTTTATGTACTTATATTTAAATTATCTTGACTCTTTTATTTGATATTCAAATCTTTTAATTGTGTTATCTAGGCCATTTACATGTAATGTTTTATTGATATAATTAAGATTAAATCCTTCATCTTGCTATTTGTTTTCTACTCATTACATCTGAATGCTTTTAATGTGGTCTCTTAATCACTGGTTTTGAACATTTTGATTATGATGTGTCTTAATGTTATTTTATTCCTATTTCTTTCATTTGGGGTTCTTTGAACTTAAATGTGTAGATTTATTGCTTTCATCACATTTGAAAATTTTAGCAGTTTTTTTTTTAATTTCTGTCCCTCTATTTTTCATCTCTTTTGGGGACTCCAGGAACACATTATTAGATGTGTGTTGTCCCACAGTGCGCTCATGTTCTTCTCCTCCCACATCCCTTATTTCTCACTGTATTTCATTTTGGAAGATTTCTTTTGCTGTAGCTTCAAATTTACTAGTATTTTCTTATATAGTGTCTAATCTGCCTTTAATCCTTTCCAGTTTGTGTTTTATCTCACAGATTCGGTTCAGTTTTCTATTTAGAAGTTCAATTTGGATTTAAAAAAGAAAACATTATTTGAACATATGAACCACATTAAAGTAACTGCTATAGTGTTCCCTTTTAACATCCATGTCAGTTCTGGTCATTTTGTATTAATTTATTTCTCCATATTATTGGTCATATTTTCTTGTTTCATTGTATGACTTGCAATTTTTTGTTGGATGCCAGTCTTTGTGAATTTACCATGCTGAACTTTGTATATTTATCTTTTTATGTAAGTATTCTTTAGCTTCATTCTGTGAGGTAGTTAAGTTGCTTGAAAAGTTTGAGCATGTGTCAGTTAACTTTCTCTATAAAGAGACAAATGGATATTAAACTTGTTGGCCATACTTGGTCCCTATTGAATATTTTTCTTTATATTTTATTTTCTTACAACTTTTTTACAAGTCAAAAATAATAAAAATAAAAAATAAACAAAACATTCTTGGCTTACAGGCCATACAAAAATAGACCACACACTGGAGTTGGCCCACAGGCTTGATCTCTGCGTTTGAATCTTACGTCTATGAGTTGTAAACCTGGACCAGAGCAGAGCTCAGTCTATGGTTTATTATTCTTCACCACTGAGGCAAAACGTTCTACATACCTACTCATGAGGTTCTCACTCAGTCAGAAGTGTCACTGTTCCTGGCTCAGGCAGTGTCCTCTCCAATCCTTTCTGATAATTCCTTCGCTGCCCTCAGATAATCTCCTCACATGCATGCCTTCATCAAATCTCATATGCATGCCTTCATGAGTATTCAGTTGCATACTCAGAGGATCCTATGAAAATCTCTGGGGTTGTCTCTCTGAAAGATCTCTCCTCTCCTGCACTTTGTCCTGTGAACTCTAGCTGCCTTTTTCTTCCTGGACTCTGAGATTTGTTTCCTCAATCTAGAGGGTCTACTTGCATTTCCTCTTCCCTGCACTGTGGCCTGGAAACTCTCTTTAGCTGTAAGCTGGGACAATCATGGGACTTACCTCATTTGTTTCCTGCCTTTTAGGAACGTCCTTGATGGCCTGACATCTAAGCGATTAGAAAACCATGCTTTCATATATTTTGTTTGTTTTGTGAATATTTCTGGCAGGAAGGTAAATCTGGTCTCGTATATTCCACATTGGTTGGAAGCGAAAATGCCTCCAGTTTCCTTTTGATTCTGCCATTCCTCTACCAAGTCTGCAAGGCTGAATTATTCTTCCAATAAATGTCTTTATGCTAAGCTAAGTAGAGTGATTTCTATAGCTTGCAAACAAGACTTAGCTGATAAAAACAGCAGTGTCTGATTAAGTAATTCAGTTTCTCTCTATTGTAAAAAGAAAAGCAGTGTTTTGATCTTCTATTGCCCTGCAGAAATTGAGAGTTTTGTTTAAGTTTAATTTTTTCTTTTATTAGATATTTTAACATGTGAGAATGTAACTGTGGCTTTTTAAAGATTATCATGTAAAGTCCTTCTGTGCCAAACATTTAAGATTTCCACAAATTTATGCAAATTTGTATGTATGAAGACACATATCAACTATTTCTAAACATGCACCAAATATCATATCTCCTCAATAAAGTGATAAAAATCCATTAGTGATCTTACTGGTACACTCTGCAATAACTTTAGAAGTTCACATACATCTAAAAGCTGCAAAAATTGAAAAACATGATTTCTGTACTGTGAGTGATCAGAGTCATTGAAAGAACCAACCTCCAAGCAATAGAACAACCCATTTTTTTTAGAGATAGAAACTAGCATATTTTCTCTCTTTTCACTACATTTCTATATTCAGAAGAAAACCAGTTAAACAAAGACAAAGCTAAGTTAAAATTTTAAAGGGAAAGCAAATTTATAATAGTTAAACCTTTTGATTGTTGAAGGCATTTGGCAGATGATGACAATAAGTGTCTGTAGCTGGAGGCCCTTAAAGAGCATTAGGTCTCTAACTTGGCTTACAGAAGCATCTACAAACCATGATAACCTTGGTTTATAGATGAAGAATAGTATGAAACAATAATGGCAGATCAGAAACATATATTTAAAAGAATTCTCAAACACATAGGTAATCAGCTGCACCAGTTCCTCCATGAGAGGTAGCAGTCTGAGGATATCATGCTGACCATGGTACTCTTGTTCACTGCCCCATGCACCCTGCCAGCAGCCCCTTGTTGCAGGAACAGCCAAGCTCTTGAGCATATCTTGCTTGGATCTAGTGTTGGAGCCATTGAAGGCCCTGCTGGTGTAGTTGCCTTCCTATTGATAGTTTTCTGCTACCACCAGGGGTACTTGGAACTCCTGACTGAGTTTTTCCTGGATGTGCACCACTTCTTCCACAGGAATGGATCTCTGGAAGGGTAATGCTTTCATGTCACAGACTGTACGGTTATTGAATAACCCACCTGCATTGTAGCACTTTGTTGCTTGAGCCTCATGCTGCTATTAGGCAGTGTCTAGCAAAAACTAAGAGTGTTCCCAGGCCCACTAGAAAATAAAGACAAAAAAGAAACCTCTCAAAGTACATTCAAGTGGGTCTAGGAGAGAAGGGACTGTGTATCTTTGTACCCTGCAGCCATCACACAAAGGACATAATGAAACTCAAAGACTCCGCATTTGCTTCAATTTTTGTTATCAACATAAACAGCCATCATTGGAGTCAAGTGTTTACTGCCTACCTGACCAGGTTTCCTGCTTTTTCTTCAAGCATTATCCCTCTTATTGAGAGGTATATGTGCATATTATCACCCCTCATGTAGCAAAAAAGAAAATCCTTTATTCTAACTATACTAAAACTAAGAGAAGGATTGATTAGGAAAAAAACTACAATTTCTCATAATTCTATCATTCAAAGAAAAGCAGTTTTAACAACTATATCTATACTATGCTTTTTCCATATATATTTATGTACATGGAATATGTGTGTTATATATATATGAATATGTGTATCTATATTTGTGTATATGTCTTTATATACTTTTTTACAAGTATCGTTAACTTGATTTTTCAGTTTAATATACTGTGGACATATTTCACTAAAAAAATGTATATCTACATTGGCACATTCGAAGGCTACAGTTTTCTAGATTAGGAGTTGGCAAACCTCTTCTGCAAAGGGACAGATAGCAAACATTTTAGGCTTTGTGGACCACATGTGGTCTTTATTAGCAAAACTGCACCCTCCTCCTCCTCTTCCTCCTCCTCTTTTCTTCTTTTTCTGATACCAATTTAAAAAATGTAAAAGCAATTCTTAGATCATGGGCCGTTGCCTAGATATACTGTATATTATAGGCTAAATAACAGGAGTTTTCCTCTTATTTACTACTGTAAACATCCCATAATATAAAAGTAAAATAGGTAACAGTTATAGTTTACAGAATATCTTAATTTCTTTAACCTTCTGCTTCCAGCTCCAGCATCATTTCACTGCTGATGAGAATTTTCTCACTAGGTAAGGGAGCTTGCTTATCTGCTTTCTCTAACAATTTTATTAACTTGATGCAAAGAAGTTACAACAGATACTTTTGATTTTTAATTCAACATATGTTTACTTTGAGCCCATTAAGCACATTGCAACATATTAGTATTCAATTTGATCAGTGGTTTTAGCAGAATGAACCCTCCATTCAAAACAGAGAATATTAGTAACATAATTTAAGCTGTCCTTGTACTCCATTTTGTAGAACAGCTTTAACTTGGGGTAGATCTTAAGTTTTGGGCAATATAAAAATATTTCAGGAAATGGTGTCCAAACATATTTGATGATAAAAGTGAAATTTAATGTGTTGATCTCCAAATAACTTATCTGCCCTTTAGATAACTTCAGGCTACGTCCTGCCATGAAAATAGCCCAATTGCTCCCTTTTCAAGAATCTTAAATGACTTTCCTGTAGAACCTAGTTTATAGGACTAATTTTGAACAATAGTGCCATGCTGTTGGCAGAAAACGTTAAGTTAGACTTGCTGGATGATTTTAGATACTGATAGAGTTGTTTCAAAAACATATTTTCAAGATTTATACTGAACAAAAAAGGCTAAGATTTCTTATGTCCAAATATATTGGCATCAATGACATATAGCTAACTCAAAGGTAAAAGCAATTGAAAACAAAAAGTGGAATGCTTATTATCAGTTTGATTAATAAATTATGTCTTAAGATAATAACCTGGTGATGGAGGATGGGCATGAAGTTATTATTAATGTCCATGATGATATGTATCTTGGTCAGATAATTTACTAAGAGAGAAAAATCTGTCTGGAAAGCAAATAGCACAGACAGAGACTGCACACTGGATGTGTTTGTATCTTGCCTCTAAAGGCATATTTTGTTAAATTATTATATACAGCATAGGTTACATATTTACTCTGTTATTGAAATAAAAAAACCCTAGAATTTATTTTCCTAGGTCCCAAGTTCTTTAAGAACAAATGTCTATCCTGTAAAGAAATGGACTATGACGTTTGGAAATGTAACAAATATGGTTTTCTATGCCCTTAATTAATATTCATAGATCTGGAATATTTGGAAACTAAATGACTACTGTCTGCCAGGCATTGTTCTGGGTGCTGTGGACAAATCCAGACAAAACCCTGCTGTCGTGGCCTCACATTCCAGTGGAGGGAGATACACATTGAAAATGAGTAAATCAATAAAATACAGCAAGACCTCACTTAACCTTATTCATAGGCTCTTGGAAATTGTGACTTTACATGAAACAATGTATAATGAAACCAATTTTCCATATGCTAATTGATATAAACAAAAGTTTAGTTCCTGTGGTATATGTCTGGTCACAAAAACATCAACAAATTTCTAAATAAAGGACAAAACACTTCTAATATTAAACATTGAAATAAATGTGAGCTATACACACATTTAAGAAAGATTAAGAAAAACAAGAAAGATCATTAATACCCAAATGTGTCAGTTCAGAGTCACAGGTGGCCGAGCCTGTCCTGGAAGATCAGGGTGTAAGGCGGGGCCAGGCCTGGAGAGGATACCACCCTTGCAGGGCCACTCAGTCACACACACCCTGTACTCACTCACACAGCTTTGGGATGTGGGAGGTAACCGGGAGAAAGCCCACAGAGATGCGGGGAGAATGTGCAAACTCCACACAGACAGTGGCCCTGGCCAGGAACCAATTTGTTTTTTCTCATCAATATTGTTATGAAACAACATTATCCTAGGACCTGCTGTAAACTGATAAGGTCTATTCATCAAGATCACTGGTTTTATGTTTAGCCATGTGTGTACCCATACACTTACATATATGTATAGACATATATTTACATATTTGTATGATCATGATACATTATCTCAAAATAGCCCTATAGTCACTGTTGTATCTTTACCTAATAGCTTCTTGATTCCAATGCAGCATGCCCTAAATTACATTCAGAATTTTGCCTCCCAAACTCACGTCGCCTCCAGGGTTCCTCATGTTTGTTAATAGCAACGCCATTCCACTATTCATGGTTATGATCTGCAATTCACTTCTAATTTTAGCTCTTCACTTACTCCTCATAGAAAATCATTCCAAGTATTGTTAGTGTTTCCTTCCTAATATACACCACAAGCAACCCTTTTCTCAACTCTTTATAGTCCCTGTTCTACTGCCTGTCTTTTATATTATCACAGATTCAGGTATATATGCACATATATACATTTTTGCTTTTCAGCAAATTTATATTTAGTCTCTATTGGGGATTGAGAGTGTGAACACTTGGTAGTTTTCTTTCAAAATTTCCCAAAGCAGCGAAACACATTACTTTTTTTTTTTTTTTTTTTTTTTGAGACGGAGTCTCGCTGTTGCCCAGGCTGGAGTGCAGAGGCGCGATCTCAGCTCACTGCAAGCTCTGCCTCCCAGGTTCATGCCATTCTCCTGCCTCAGACTCCCAAGTAGCTGGGACTACAGGCGCCTGCCACTGCGCCCAGCTAATTTTTTGTATTTTTAGTAGAGACGGGGTTTCACCGTGGTCTCGATCTCCTGACCTCGTGATCCGCCCGCTTCGGCCTCCCAAAGTGCTGGGATTACAGGCGTAAGCCACTGCCCCCGGCCAACACATTACTTTTAAGAAGAATAGAAGGTTAGGCAGATGTGAGGAGGGAGAGTGGGTGTTTGAGGCCGTTGTTATTTCTGTGAGCTACTGACTGAAGAAAGAATATATTTAAAAGAGCAAGTAGGAACATCACAGCCTAGCCTAGAACAGAAGCTCCCACCTCTTCATCCTTCACCCTCTTCTTTAGAACATCTGCCAACTTCTGATACAACTAGCATCTGTGTCTGTGGCTCACCTATGGAGGAGGAGATGATCTTCAAAACTATGCTGAGAACGTTTTTCCCGCCTCTCCCAACTCCAACTAGGTCACCTTCTGCCTTTCCATTGTTTTTGCAAACCAAAAACGCCTCAGGAATAACAGGGTGAAATGTATGTGTGAGCAGTCCAGAGCCCTGCAGTGCAGTGTGACATGAATTCACAGTCCTACCTTAGCCTCATAACCTTCACCTTTATAGGGCACCTCAGGTTAGAGTGTGGGGTAGGGAACTGGGACATGAAGTCTGGTTTTAGTTACAAAAAGAGATTTTCTTCCTTTATAATTAATTTCAAAATAGAATGAACATATCAGATATAATTTGCTGTACTCACATCTTTTGGTTATTCTGAAGGGGTCTTTACCTTGCCCATGGTCCTCACCACTCATGACTTAGTAATAAGACAAGCTTCCATTTTTTAAGGTGATATCTACACCAGACACTATATGTAAAGTATCTTTTTAAATACATAAAACAATCTCGTGAAGTAGATATTACCCTCTTCTTTTAATTGATTTTTTTAAAGACTGAAATATTTAATAGTAGGGCTGTTTTTAATTCAAGGAAGAGTATCTGTTTAGAGACATCAAGTGTTTTCCTTGAGATTGACTAAAAAGAAAGATGCCTGCTGTATCTGATTCTGTTCAGCATTGCACTGGAAGTCTTGGCCAGGGCAATAAGACAGAATAATAAAGTTTTAAGAATTGAAAGGACAAAATAAAAATGTTATTATTGTGTTTAAATATTTAGAGAATGCAGAAGAATCTAGAGATACATTATTAAGTATTTAGAAATATTATGTCCTAAAATATGCAAGTTTTGACCAAAAAAAAAACTATAAAACTGTAGTGAAAGAAATATCCAAAGAAATGGGGAGAGGGTATAAACCATGTTTATGGATTGGTAGATTCAATATTGTAAATGTTTTCAAATTGACTCGTAGTTCCAGTGTGCAATTTTAGTCAAAATCTGAACTTTTTATTTAATATAAACTATTTTTTGGTGGAACTTTAAAAGCTGATCCTAAAATGTATATGAAGTACAATGACAGAAAATAGTGAAGAAACTCTGGAAGAGTTGAGAAGAGAGGACCTGCTATACTGCCAGCATTTAACATAAAGCTACAGAAATTAAAGTGTGGTCCTGGCACAGAGACAGACAAACCAAGTAAAGCAGAATAGAAACAGATCCCGGTGACCATGAACACTTGATTTATGATAAAGGTGGCACTGCAGAAGTGGGAGAGAAAGATAGTCTTTTTGAGAAATGATGCCTGAACTGTTTGCTATCCATACTGGAAAAAAGAAAAAGCTATCCTCTACCTTACTTCATGCACACACACAAAATCAATTTATGTTCACAGTAGACCTAAGGAAGAAAATCAAAATAATAAATCTGTTACAAATATAGAATAATCTTTATTATCTCCAGGTAGAAAATATTTTTAAAATAAGATCTAGAAAACAATAAAAAGCAAGAGAAAGATGGATAAGTTTTGCTCCATTAATTTTTTTAATCATTGAAATTTAACCTTAAAACAGGGAAAAGGAAAGCTACAGATTGTGGAAATATATTCTAAATACATCACCAACAAAAAAACCTGAAACTAGGTTTTCGAAATACTTTCTTAATCAATAAGAAAAGTAAAACAATTTTATTTAAAAAGGAAAAAGCTGAAGAGAAAGAAAATAAAATGGATAGGAAACAGGACTAAATTGCAGCTCCCACTCAGACAGCCAGAGCGTTTATGGAGACTCGTTTTGCTCCAAAAACTACTGCAGGAGTATACCAAGAAAGCCAAGAGAATCCACAGACCCTTAGAAGGAAGCTGATTGCTCTTTTAGGACCCGGGAGACAACACAAATACTGGCCCTGCCCATTGCCTGATCCTGCCTATACTACCACAGCTGATGCTCTCTTGAAAGTACCACCTTCTGGCAGGAGGACAACCAGCATGAAACTGGTGCAATAAACAACAATAATACAGCTAAGAACCCTCAACAGAGTCCATTTCACTCCCCTGCCACCTCCACTGGAGCAGGTACTAGTATCCACGACTGAGAGACCTGAAGACAGTTCACATCACATGACTCTGTGCAGATACCCCCAGTACCAGCCTGGAGCCTGGTAGCCCTGCTGGGTGGCTAGATTAAGAAGAGAAATAAGAGTCACCACAGTTAGGTTCTCAGGAAGCCACATCTTTAGGAAAAGAGATAGAGTACTACATAAAGGGAGCACCCCATAGGACAAAACAATGTGAACAGCAGCCTGGAGACCCAGATCTTCCCTTTGACATAGCCCACCCAAATGAGAAGGAACCAGAAAAACAATTCTGGTAATATGACAAAACAAGGTAGTTTAACACCCTGAGAAAATCACACTAGCTTACCAGCAATGGATCCAAACCAAGAAGAAATCCCTTAACTGACAGAAAAAGAATTCAGAAGGTTGATTGTTAAGCTAATCAAGGAGGCACCAAAGAAAGGTGAAGTCCAAATTAAGTAAATTAAAGAAAAAAGATACAAAATATGAGGGAAGAAATCTTCAGTGAAACAGCATAAATAAAAAACAATCACAATTTCAGGAAATAAAGGACTCACTTAGAGAATTGCAAAATATACAGGAAAGTCTCAGCAATAGAATTGGATAAGCAGAAGAAAGAATTTCAGAACTCAAAAGCAAGGTTTTCGAAAAAATCCAATCCAACAAAGACAAAGAAAAAAGAATAATTAAAAACACGAATAAGGCCTCAAAGAAGTTTGGGATTATGTTAAATAACCAAACCTAAAATAATTGGTGTTCCTGAGGAAAAAAAGAGAAATCTAAAAGTTTGGAAATGATAATTGGGCAAATAACCAAGGAACACTTCTCTGGCCTTGCTAGAGATCTAGACATCCAAATACAAGAAGCTCAAGTCACACATGGGAAATTCATCACAAAAATATCATTTCCTAGGAAATAGTCATCAGGTTATCTAAAGTCAAGAAGAAGGAAAGAATGTTAAGTGCTGTGAGGCAAAAGCACCAGGTAACCTATAAAGAAAAACCTATCAGATTAACAGCAAATTTATCAGCAGAAACCCTACAAGCTAGAAGGGATTGGGGCCCTATCTTTAGCCTTCTTAAAGAAAACAATTATAAGTCAAGAATTTCATAACGAGTGAAACTAAGCTTCATAAATAAAGGAAAGATACAGTCTTTTTCAGACAAACAAATGCTAAGAGAATCTGCCACTATCAAGCCAGTGCTACAAGAACTTGTAAAATGGGTTCTAAATCTTGAAACAAATCCTGGAAACACATCAAAACAGAACCTCTTTGAAGCATGAGTCTCACAGGATCTGTAAAACAAAAATACGATAAAAAATGCCCAAGGTATTCAGGCAACAAATAGCATGATGAATGGAATGGTACCACAAATCTCAATACTAATGTTGAATGTAAATGGTCTAAATGCTCCACTTAAAATGTACAGAATGGCAGAATGAATAAGAATTCACCAACCAAGTATCTGCTCTCTTCAAGAGACTCATCTCACATACAGACTTATGTAAACTCAAGGTAAAGGGGTGGAAAAAAGACATTCTATGCAAATGGACACCAAAAATGAACGGGAGTAGCTATTCTTATATTACCCAAAACAAACTTTAAAGCAACAGCAGTTTAAAAAGACAAAGAGGGACATTATATTACGATAAAGGCCTTGTCCAACAGGAATATATCACAATCCTAAATATGTTTGCACCTAACACTAGAGAGTTCAAATTTATAAAACAATTCCTACTAGACCTAAGAAATGATATAGACAGCAACACAATAATAGTAGGAGACTTCGATACTCCACTGACAGCACTAGACAGGTCATCAAGACAAAAAGTCAACAAAGAAACAATGGATTTAAGCTATATCCTAGAACAAATGGCCTTAATAGATATTTACAGAACATTCTACCCAACAACTGCAGGATATACATCCTATTCATCAGTGCATGGAAATTTCTTCAAGGTAGATCATATAATAGACCACAAACATGTCTCAATAAATTTAATAAAATTGAAATTACATTAAGGACTCTCTCAGAGCACAGTGAAATCAAACTCCAAAATGAATTTTGGAGTTGGAAATAAACTCCAAAACGAATCTTCAAAACCATGCAAATACATGGAAATTAAATAACCTGCTCCTGAATGATCATTGGGTCAACAATGAAATCAAGATAGAAATTAAAAAATTATTTGAACTGAGTGAAAATAGTGACACAACCTATCAAAACCGCTGGGATATAGCAAAGATGGTGCTAAAAGGAAAGTTCATAGCCTTAAATGCCTACATCGAAAAGTCCAAAAGAGCACAAACAATCTAAGGACATTCCTCGAGGAACTAGAGAAACAAGAATAAACCAAACCCAAATGCAGCAGAAGAAAAGAAATAACCAAGATCAGAGCAGAACTAAATGAAATTGAAACAAAAAAACTACAAAAGCTGAATGAAACAAAAAGCTGGTGTTTTGAAAAGATAAATAAAAATTGATAGACCATTAGCAAGATTAATCAAGAAAAGAAGATAGAAAATCTAAATAAGCTCAATTAGAAGTAAAAGATCGAGATTGAAGTGGTAATAAAAAAAATTACCAACAAAAAACTTCCAGGACCAGATGGATTCACAGCTGAATTCTGTGAGACATTCAAAAAAGAATTGATAAGAATCTTATTGACGTTATTCCACAAGACAGAGAGAGAATCCTCCCTAAATCATTCTATAAAGTCAGCATCACCCTAATACCAAAACCAGGTAAGGACATAACAAAAAAAGAAAACTACAAAACAATATCCCAGATGAACACAGATGCAGAAATCCTTAACAAAATACTAGCTAGCTGAATCCAACAGCATATCAGAAAGATAATCCACTGTGATCAAGTGGGTTTCATAGCAGGGATGCAGAGATGATTAAACATACACACGTCAAAAAATGTGATACACCACATAAACAGAATTAAAAATAAAAATCACATGATCATCTCAATAAATGCAGAAAAAGCATTTGACAAAATCCAGCATTCCTTTATGATTAAAACTCTCAGCAAAATCAGCATAAAAGGGACATACTTCAATGTAATAAAAGCCATCTATGACAAACCCACAGTTAACATAATACTGAGTGGGGAAAAGTTGAAAGAATTCCCTCCAAGAACTGGAAGAAAACAAGGATGCCCACTCTCACCACTCCTCTTCAACAAAGTACTGGAAGTCCTAGCCAGAGCAATCAGACAAGACAAAGAAATAAAAAGCATCTAAATCAGTAAAGAGGAAGTCAAACTGTTGCTGTTTGCTGATGATATGATCACATACCTAGAAAATCCTGAAGACTCCTCCAAAAAGCTTCTAAAACTGATAAATGAATTCAGCAGTTTCAGGATAGAAAATTGTTGTACACAAGTCAGTAGCTCTGCTATACACCAACAATGACCAAGCTGAGAATCAAATCATCACATCAAGAACTCAACCCCTTTTACAATAGCTGGAAAAATAAAAAAATAAAATACTTAGGAATATACCTAATCAAGGACATGAAAGACCTCTACAAGGAAAAACTACAAAACGCTGCTTAAAGAAATCATAGATGACACACACAAATGGAAACACATCCCATGCTCATGGATGGGTAGAATCAATATTGTGAAAATAACCATATTGCTAAAAGCAATCTAGAAATTCAGTGCACTTCAAATCAAAATACCGCCATCATTCTTCACATAACTTGAAAAAAAATCCTAAAATTTATATGAAACCAAAAAAGAGCCCACATAGCCAAAGCAAGACTAAGCAAAAAGAACAAATCTGGAGGCATCACATCACCTGACTTCAAACTGTACTATAAGGCCACGGTCACGAAAACAGCATCGTACTGATAAAAAAAATAGGCATGTAGACCAATGGAACAGAATAGGGAACCCAGAAATAAACCCAAATACTTAAAGACAACTCATCTTTGACAAAGCAAACAAAAACACCCTATTCAACAAATGGTGCTGAGATAATTGGTGAACTACATGCAGGAGAATGAAACTGGATCCTCATCTGTTTTTTTTTTTTTTTTTTTTTTTGAGATGGAGTCTCACTCTGTCACCCAGGCTAGAGTGCAGTGGCACTATCTCAGCTCACTGCAACCTCTGCCTCCTGGGTTCAAGCGATTCTTCTGCCTCAGCCTCCCAAGTAGCTGGGACTACAGGCACGTGCCACCAGGCCCGACTAATTTTTTCTATTTTTAGTAGAGACACGGTTTTACCATATTGGTCAGGCTGGTCTCAAACTCCTGACTTCGTGATCTGCCTGCCTTGGCCTCCCAAAGTGTTGGGATTACAGGCATGAGCCACCACTCCCGGCCTCCTCATCTCTTACCTTATACAAAAATCAACTGAAGATGGATTAAGGACTTAAATCTAAGACCTGAAACTACAAAAATTCTAGAAGATAACATCGGAAAAACCCTCTAGACAATACTTAGGCAAAGACTTCATGACCAAGAACCCAAAAGTAAATGCAGCAAAAACAAAGATAAATAAATGGTATTTAATTAAACCAAAGAGTTTCTGCACAGCAAAAGGAACAGTCAGCAGAGTAAACAGAGAACCCACAGAGTGGGAGAAAATCTTCACCATCTATACATTTGACAAAGGACTAATATCCAGAATCTACAAGTAACTCAAACAAATTAGCAAGGAAAAAAAACCCATCAAAATTGGGCTAAGGATATGACTAGACAGTTGTCAAAAGAAGATATACAAATGGCCAAAAAACTTATGGAAAAATAATTAACATCACTAATGACCAGGGAAATGCAAATCAAAACCACAATGTGTTACCACCTTACTCCTGCAAGAATAGACATTATCAAAAAATAAAAAAATGATAGATGTTGGCATGTTTGTGGTGAAAAGGGAACACTTCTACACTGCTGGTGGGAATGTAAACCAGTACAGCCACTATGGAAAACAGTGTGGAGATTCCTTAAAGAACTAAAATTAGAACTACCATTTGATCCAGCAGTCCCACCAGTGGGTATCTACCCAGAGGAAAATAAGTCGTTATACAAAAAAGATAATTGCACACATGTTTATAGCAGCGCAATTTGCTGCTATATATATATATATATATATATATATATATGTAATATATGTTTGTGTGTGTGTATATATATATATATGCAATATCTATCTATCTATCTATCATCTATCTCTATCTAATGGAATACTACTCAGCCTTAAAAAGGAATGAATTAATGACATTCACAGCAACCTGAATGCGTGTTTTTGAGTTAGAGGAAGAAGCAAATTTCTTATTTATTTTGTGTTTATTTTCGTGTGTCCCCTTGATATTTAATAAAGTCTCCTTGAGTATTCTACTTTATCTCAGCTTTTCTAAGGATAACTACAGAAAAAACTGTCAAGGGCCAAAATTAGATCAAGAAGATTCTCAAATATTCTCTTTCTTACTCCCATGAATGAGGACTTGGACTTGGTCCACTGGGGGTCTTCCCTTTCCTGTCCTTCAGTAATGCTGCTGTCCTACCAGACCAATTTTATGTGTGTGTGTGTGTTTGTGTGTGTCTGTGTGTGTGAGAGAGAGAGATGTAAAATTTGGAAAAGGCTGGTCGTTGTGGCTTATGCCTGTAATCCCAGCACTTTGGGAGGCTGAGGCGGGCATATCTCTTGAGCCCAGGAGCTCAAGACCAACCTGGGCAACATACGAAGACCCCATCTCTTAAAAAAAAATAAAATCTTAAGGAAAGACTATGTAAGGGAAGATGAAGAAAAGCTTGGGACAGACCTGGAGATCAGTCTTTTAAGAGAACTATGGAAACAGGTGAAATGCACAGATACACAGATGAGAGATCAAAAAGGATTTTGAGAAAAGCAAGTGAAGAATTCAAGGTAATTTGCATTTGCTTCTTAGGTGAATTTCTGTGATCGCAATGCCATTGTGAGATCAGGCCACGTGAGACACAGCTATAAGAATTTCACAGTGTGTAGCAAATTAGAGCCAGAGCTTAAAAAGGTTATCAGTGCACCTCCAAGAGAGCAGTGGGGTGTTCTCATGGCATGAGTAATTGGTGAGAGAACACCAGCACAGAGGTTTAGAGCTGTGACTGCTAGCTCTGCCTCCTCCTGTTTGCCCACACCTGCAAAGCCTGCAGCCCAAGCTCATTCCAGTGGTTCTATTATTGCAGCAGTCCTTAGTGTGACTTTCCTTTCTGAGTCTGTGAGCTGTTTGGCTTTGTGTTTGAAAGCAGACCAACAAGACAACATTTTGACGTTATAGAAGTACTACTTACTCTAAACCATCTGAGTGGAAGCATCCCCTGCCTTCCCTTGTTCGCCCACACCTGCGAAGGCTGCAGCCCAAGCTCAGTCCAGTGGTTCTGCTATTGCAGCAATGCTTAGCATGACTTTCCTTTCTAAGTCTGAGCTGTTTGGCTTTGTTTTTGAAAGCAGACCAACAAGACAACATTTTGACCTTATAGAAGCAATACTTACTGTAAACCATCTGAGTGGAAGGATCCTTTCACAGTGACCAAATTATGTCTTGTTTTAGGTAACTATAGTAGTATATGCTGAATATTATGTTCCCAGCAAAAGAACAGAACAATTTCTTCTTTATTTCTAGAACATTGGTACAAAAGCATAAGCAAACATTTCAGAAGATGAATTTTATATTCTTAGGTGTAGCCTACATATTTGTTCAAAAAGGACTATATTTTACAAACACAGGCTTTTCCAAGAACAAAGCTAACCCAAATTGTACTCTTCTCCAATCTGAAAATGATCCAGAACTAATAATAATGACACCTAACATTTGTAGAGCACTTTAGAGTTTACAAAACCTTGCATGAATATTTTCAGATATGATCACCAACTCAACAATAAAAGTGAATTTTATTATCTCTACCTTACACTCAAGAAAACCTGAGTACAGAACCCAAAGTCACTTGTCTAGTGAATGTGATGGTTTTGCAAGACCCAGGTCTTCAAACTCTAGATCCTCAGTGACTTTGGCCGTATCACAGCTGCCTGTACACACACACACACACACACACACACACACACAGCTAGGTAAATGCCACTTACTGTTCTCATCAATGCATGCCACATATCTCAGCATTTGATTGATTGAAATGGTAACCAACATAGATACACCAAAATGGCAGTTAGCACTGGGAGACTTCAGGAAAAACTATTTATATATTTTTGATTTTTTGAAACTATGTCTTAATACATAATTACTATTTCAAATATTATGGGTGATCACCCCTAATCTTTTCTTTAACTTAATATAAAGTCATTGTAAGAAAGAACATTATTTTTGTGTTCATTATAGCATCTGCTCCTGGTGGTTATGGTAGAGTGAATGGGTTTAGCGCAGTATCAGTTCCCAACCTTTTTGGCACCAGGGACCAATTTCATGGAAGACAACTTTTCCACGGACAGGTGAGCAGGGGTGGGGGTGATGCTTTCAGGATGAAGCTGTTCCACCTCACATCATCAGGCATTAGATTCTCATAAACAGCATGCAACCTAGATCCCTCACATGCACAGTTCATAATAGGGTTCATGCTCCTATGAGAACCTAATGCTCTCATCTGACAGGAGACAGAGTTCAGGCGGTAATGTTTGTTTACCTGCCACTCACCCTCCCACTGTGTGGTCCTGTTCCTAACACACCACAGGCCGGTACCACTCTGCACCCTGAGGGTGGGGACCCCTGGTTTAGCAGAAACCAGGGCCCAGGTCTAGTCTTATCCCAAGCTGTATCTCCTTAGCAAAGGAAGGTAACCTATGCGAGGTTCAGTTTCCTGACCTGTGAAATGCAAAAAAATAGTATCTATCCTCCATTTTCACAGGAGTATTGTGTAGAACAAATTAGATAAATTAGACAGACATTTGAGACTGTTTTGCAATTGTAATGTATTGTTCAAATATGAGGCATTATCATTCAGCATGAAATGCATTCCAGGTGACTAGATGTGACTAGATGTGCTTCATCATGAATATTTTAATGTAAGTGTAAAGACTTTTTTACTCTAAAATAATAGACTTTGGAATGAACAGGCTATCTTGAAATAACATAAAATTCCCCATAACTCCAATGAGAAAAATGAGTCAGTGGCTCTTGGTGAGTTTTAAAGATGCAGTATAAAATTGAGATCTAACCTGACTTCAAACTATACTACGAGGCTACAGTAACCAAAACAGCATGGTAGTGGTAGCAAAACAGAGATATAGACCAATGGAACAGAACAGAGCCCTCAGAAATAATACCACACATCTACAACCATCTGATCTTTGACAAACCTGACAAAAACATGAAATGGGGAAAGGATTCCCTATTTAATAAATGGTGCTGGGGAAACTGGCTAGCCATATGTAGAAAGCTGAAACTGGATCCCTTCCTTACACCTTACACAAAAATTAATTCAAGATGGATTAAAGACTTAAATGTTAGAGCTAAAACCATAAAAACCCTAGAAGAAAACCTAGACAATACCATTCAGGACATAGGCATGGGCAAGGACTTCATGTCTAAAACACCAAAAGCAATGGCAACAAAAGCCAAAATTGACAAATGGGATCCAGTTAAACTAAAGAGCTTCTGCACAGCAAAAGAAATTACCATCAGAGTGAGCAGGCAACCTACAGAATGGGACAAAATTTTTGCAATCTTCTCATCTGACAAAAGGCTAATATCCAGAATCTACAAAGAACTCAAACAATTTTTTTTTTCTTTTTTTTTTTTTTTTTTATGGATCAGTGATAATAACTCAATCCTCTATTTGACAAAGAAGAAGGAGAAGGAAGAGGAAGAAAAAGAAAGTGGGATAAAGGATCAGAAAGGGAGGAAAATAGAAAAAATTAGAGTATGACTCCAGGGTAGACTTGTTTTGTTGTCACTGAGTTGGTTGGTTGGTTTGTCTGTTGTATTTTTCATATGTTTTGCCATGTTGGCCAGACTGGTCTCGAACTCCTAGCCTGAAGTGAACTCAAACAAATTTACAAGAAAAAAACAACCCTATCAAAAAGTGGGCAAAGAATATGAACAGACACTTCTCAAAAGAAGATATTTATGCAGCCAACAGACACATGAAAAAATGCTCATCATCACTGGCCGACAGAGAAATGTAAATCAAAACCACAATGAGATACCATCTCACACCAGTTAGAATGGCGATCATTAAAATGTCAGGAAACAACAGGTGTTGGAGAGGATGTGGAGAAATAGGAACACTTTTACACTGTTGGTGGGACTGTAAACTAGTTCAACCATTGTGGAAGTCAGTGTGGCAATTCCTCAAGGATCTAGAACTAGAAATACCATTTGACCCAGCCATCCCATTATTGGGTATATACCCAAAGGATTATAAATCATGCTGCTATAAACACACATGCACATGTATGTTTATTGCGGCACTATTCACAATAGCAAAGACTTGGAACCAACCCAAATGTCCATCAATGATAGACTGGATAAAGAAAATGTGGCACATATACCCCATGGAATACTATGCAGCCATAAAAAAGGATGAGTTCATGTCCTGTGCAGGGACATGGATGAAGCTGGAAACCATCATTCTCAGCAAACTATCGCAAGGGCAAAAAACCAAACACTGCATGTTTTCACTCATAGTTGGGAATTGAACAATGAGAACATTTGGACACAGGAACGGGAACATCACACACCGGGGCCTGTCGTGGAGTGGGGGGAGGGGGGAGGGATAGCATTAGGAGATATACCTAATGTAAATGATGAGTTAATGGGTGCAGCACACCAACATGGCACATGTATACATATGTAACCTGCACGTTGTGCACATGTACCCTAGAACCTAAAGTATAATAAAAAAAATTGAGATCTATAATATGTATACTAATTAATTTTAAATGAAAATAGAAAGCTAAATTTTTTAGGAGTAGAATTAAATGAGATTCTATTCAAATATATTAATTTTACTAAAGTATACTGATTTTTTTAAGTGTCCACCAACTTTCTGGCATTGAATAATAAAACTCAGTAACAAACAATATAATTTTGTTTGTTTCTTAAAAAGAGAGAGCTTAGGTATTTTCTTAGTAGAAAAAATATGGAAGCTGAAGATGATACAGCTACAATGGCACAATCTCACTTATGAGATGTGTGAAGTGCTATGATCCTTGAGTAAATCATATCAGAATTTACTTGCCTCGCTGAGAGATCTGTAAGAAAGAGAGGGAATAAAAAGACTGAATCAGGCCAGGCACAGTGGCTCACGCCTGTAATCCCAGCACTTCGGGAGGCTGAGGTGGGCAGATCAGCTGAGGTCACGAGTTTGAGACCATCCTGGTCAATGTAGTGAAACTCCATCTCTACTAAAAATACAAAAATTAGCTGCACGTGGTGGCACGTGCCTGTAATCTCAGCTTTGGAAGGCTGAGGCAGGAGAATCTCTTGAACCCAGGAGCCGAAGGTTGCAGTGAGCCGAGATCACAACACTGTCCTCCAGCCTGGGTGACAGAGCAAGACTCCGTCTCAAAAAAAAAGGATTGAATTAGCTCTGCAGAGCCGTATACCCAGTGGCCCTAAATCACACAATGGAGACTTTTTCTTGGAAAATGAAGAACTATAGTGATTACAGAAAATTATTTGTAATAAGAGAATTTAAAAAGTGTTCAACTTGATTCATTTTTTTACATAGTCATAGAACTAAGGTGATGCCTCTATACTGAAAAAAACATTAATTGGAAGTGAAGTTAAAGTGAAATTAAAGTTAAAGTGAAGTTAAGTGAAATTATCTACAGATAAGATCAAACAGTGATAAGACATGGATATAGCATGTGTGGGGTTTTTTGTGACCTCAAACAATAGCATGTGGTTCCTGTTTTTTACTACCCTGTGCGACAAATCAAGGGCAGAAACAGACATAACTCATTTTATTGTGCTTTGCTTTATGATGCTTCGCAGATATTGTGGTTTTTAGAAATTGAAGGTTTGTAGCAACCCTGCATCAAACAAGTCTATCAGTGCCATTTTTTCAACAGTAGGTTCTCACTTTGGGTCTCTGTGTCACATTTTAGTAATTCTAGCAATATTTCAAACTTTTAAATCATTGTTATATTTGTTATAGGGATCTTTAATGTTACTGTTGTATTTGTTTGCAATACCACAAACAGCATCCGTGTAAGATGGCAAACTTAATAAATGTTGTATGTGTTCTGACTGCTCTACTGACCAGATATTCCCCATATCTCTCTCTTTTCTCAGGTCTGCTTATTCCCTAAGACACCACAGTATTGAAGTTATGTCAGTGAGTAATCCTAAATTGGCTTCTACATGTTCAAGTGATGAGTTGCATGTCTCTCACTTTAAATCAAAAGCTAGAAATGACTGAACTCAGTGAGGAAGGCATGCTAAAGGCTGATAGACCAAAGGCTAGGCCTTTGGTGCCAAATAGCCAAACTGTGGCAAAGGAAAAGTTCCTGAAGAAAATTAAAAGTGCTTATCCACTGTACACACAAATGATAAGAAAGCCAAACAGCCTTATTGCTGATATGGAGAAAGTTTGAGTGGTCTGAATAGAAGATCAAACCAGCCACAGCATTCCCTTAAACCAAGGCCTAATCCAGAGCAAGGCTTCAACTCTCTTCAATTCTATGAAGGCTGAAAGAGGTGAGAAAGCTGCAGGAAAAAAAAAATGGAGCTAAGAGAGATTGGTTCATGAGGTTTAAGGGAAGGAACTATATTCATAACATAAAACTGCAAGGTGAAACAGCGAGTGCTGATGGATAAGCTGTAGCAAATTATCCAGAAGACCTACTTAAGGACACTGATGAAGGTGGCTACACTCTACAGTAGATTTTCAATGTAGACGAAACAGCCTTCTATTGGAAGAAGATGCCATCGAGGCCTTTCAGAGCTAAAGAAAAGGGAATATCTGGCTTCAAAGGATAGGCTGACTTTCTTCTTAGGGTCTGTACAGCTGGTGACTTTAAGTTGAAGCCAATGCTCATTTACCATTCCAGAAATCCTAAGGCCCTTAAGAATTATGCCAAAGCTACTCTGCCTGTGCTCTATAAGTGGAAAAACAAAGTCTGGATGACAGAACACTTGATTATAGCATGGTTTACTGAATATTTTAAGTTCACTCTTGAGAACTACTGCTAAGAAAGATTTCCTTTCAAAATCTTACTACTCATTCACAATGCACCTCTTTACCCAAGAGCACCGTTGGAGATGTACAATGAGATTTGTGTTGTTTTCATGCCTGCTAACCTAACATCCATTCTGCATCCCATGGATCAAGGATTAATTTAAACTGTAAGTCGTATTAAGAAATGCATTTTGTAAGCCTATAGCTGTCACACACAGTGATTCCTCTGATGAATGTGGGCAAAGACAGTTGAAAACCTGGAAGAGATTCACCATTCTGAATGCCACTAAGAACATTTGTGATTCATGGGAGAAGTTCAAAATCTCAACATGAATAGGAGTTTTGAAGAACTTAATGCCAACCTTCATGAAGGCCTTAGGGGGTTTAGGACTTCGGCAGAGGAAGTAACTGCAGATGTGGTAGAAATAGTAAGAGAACTATAATTAGAAGTGGGGCTTGAAGATGTGACTAATGAATTGTTGCAATCTCATGATCAAACCTGAATGGATAAGAAGTTGCTTTTTAGGGATGAGCAAAGAAAGTCGTTTCTTGAGACAGAATCTACTCCTGGTGAAGATTATGTGAACAATGTTGAAACAACAACAAAGGATTTATACTATTACCTAAATTTAATTCATAAAGTAACATCAAACAAAATTTGAGAAGGTTAACTCCAATTTTTAAAGAAGTTTTACTATGGGTAAAATGTATTAAATAGCATCTCATGCTACAGAGAAATGTTTTTGTGAAAGGAAGAGTCAACTGATTGAAGAAGACAATCTAGTTTCATTGTCTTATTTTAAGAAAATTGCCACAGCCACCCAACCTTCACCAGCCACCACCCTGATCAGTCAACAGCCGTCAACACTGTGGCAAGACCCTCAAGCAGAAAAGAGATTATGATTAACTGAAGGCTCAGATGACCGTTAGCATTTTTTAGCAATAAAGTATGTTTAAATTAAGATATGTATGCTGTGTTTTTAGATGTAATCTATTGCACACTTAATAAATTATAGTATAGTGAAAACATAACTTTTATAGACACTGGGAAACCGAGAAGTTCATGTGACTTGCTTTTTTGCGGTGATCTGGAAATTAACTCACAATACCTCCAAGGTGTGCCTGTAATGGCTGTGAAAAATAGTGGTACCTTCAGGTATAACTTCCCCCCGGCACAATTGTACACTGGTCAGCAGTCGCCAGTGGCCTATTACAGGATTCTGTATCATTCTGTTGAAAAGTATAACCAATGACTTTGATGAAGACAGAACTTTTTTATCAAGTGCATGGTTTATAAGCTGGAAAGAATAATGAAAAATTAAGTGGCAGATCAATATATAGAATAAAGTTGATACTCCAGAGTTATGACCTGAATTAAACAATAAACTTTGACAGTAATAAAAATAAAGTCCTCCACTAAAGTTATAAAAATTAGTGGCATTAAATAGGATGGGAAGCCTGGCTTAAGTACAGCTTTAAAATAGAAATTCCTTTCTTTCTGCTTTGTATTTCCATATGTGGAGAACTCCAATATGGTGACATTCCTGGTCTCATGTCATGACTTATTTGACTCCTGGATAACAATAATTAATTCATGAATTGAGTGGAGCTAATCTTTTATACTTATAAAGTGTGTAAGTACTAACTAAAATGTCCCAAGTGTTTCATGACTGCACTGTTCCAATATCCAGGTTCATGGGAGCTGAGTATAAGTAGAGGCAAACCCATGGTGACCCACACTTAAGCATATACTCTAACAGAGATTGCATTTTCAATAAATTCCCATTCATGTGAATTTTGTCCCTCTTTCAATTTTTTTCTGAAGTCATATGGGCAAAATTATTATTTATGGTGTTCCCTCAAACTTAAATGTTTTGTGCGAGATAACTTAAAAGTATCAATACTTAACCAAGAATATAGAAGATTTAACGGTAGACAACAAGAGGACTTTAAAATATGTGAAGGACTCTCTTTTAGAACAAGGATTAGTTTCTCTAGCCTCCAGAGGGAAACCGATTTTATAAAATATAGAGAAGACTTCTAGCAAAAGAATGTATTCATTCATTTGAGAATCCAGAATATGCTAAGCACAGTGCAAGATAATGAAGATACAACAGTGAATGTAACAAGCTTGAGCCCATTCCTTCATGGCATTTGCTATTTATAGGGAATAACAAAAAAATTTTGGTACAGTGAGATAAGTACTGTTACAGGAAAAAACAAGGATGTTACTGGAATGCTTACAGTAGGACATCTAAGTCTAGGGCATAAGACAAAGATTCCCAGAGGAAATAAATATTAAGTTGACAACTAAACATAACTAATAAAATTGATCCAATTGCAGGAAGGGAAAATAGAACAGTGTTCCAGAGAGTAGAAAAAACACATGGAAAAAAACTCAGAAGGGAGCAAAGGTCTTTATCCTAAAGATAATGAGAAATCACTGAAAGTAGAAGTGTACCAAAATCTAATTTGCAATTTTAAGATCATGCTAACTGTTCTGTGAAGAATGGAGGGTAGCATGGGGGAGGGGAGATACAAAGTGGGTGCATGGAGATGGAGAGAGGTGCAGAGATTTAGGATATTCTTAGGAGACAGAATTAATGTCTTGTGAGGTGGTGAGCTCCCCATCACCTGAAAGTTTTGAGAAGATGCTGAATACCATGAAGTTGTCAAGGGTATTATATATAAGCTTTATATATTGACTAAACA
This sequence comes from Symphalangus syndactylus, assembly GCF_028878055.3. Lineage (NCBI taxonomy): Eukaryota > Metazoa > Chordata > Mammalia > Primates > Hylobatidae > Symphalangus > Symphalangus syndactylus. Next base: position 70,564,451 of record NC_072423.2, on the reverse strand, counting down.
TACAGTAATCTCTAAGGACATGGCTGTCTTTAGGTTTCTTCACTGCACTCATTAGCCAAGCTGACTAGAAGTGGCAAAAGTCCTTATTACTCATTGAGATTGGAAGTGTTCACTAACGTTAGGTCTAATGAACTATGTTCTCTCCAACTGAGTACCCAAATCAGTGGTGAATTTTTGATGAGAAGGTGGCAAGGACTGAGTTACCTGTAACAAGATGATTGATGATTTTTTTGACATTTCTGTTTTCCAAATGATACCATAACTTGGAATTTAGCATTCCCTAGATAACTTTTAGAGATAGGATTGGTATAATCAGAGGCCATTAGGGATAAGTGAAATCAATCTGCCTAAATTATAACTGGTGGTTTTACTTTAATTTCTCCTTTAGATTTTTAACTCTTATCAAAGTAAAATATGCATATAGTTTAGCAAATCAGATTAAATCCAAATACTTAAAATGCGTAATATTTTACAATGAAAACCAGCAGTCTCCTGTCCATCCTCCGGCTCTGTTCCGCCAGAGGCTTTCACTTTCAGCTCTTCCAGCTATTTATTCTGGCATTTACCTCTCGTAATATTTATTCTGATATTTGTTTATCTTTTAAAGAAATTATTCATGGGCTTCAATTACAACAGATACACATTTAAATGTATTTTTCTCTTCTAAGCTTTAATTACTTTCTCTGTAAAGTAAAATAAAACAGTAAGCATTCAACCACTAGATCACTGTAGGGCTCAAATTAGATTACCTCACCACTATCACGTCCAATCTCCTTTTCATTCACAGAACAAGTTCTCATTAGCCCTTTTAGCCATAAAAGCTCACCAAGTTTTAACAGGACACATGGCTGTCCAGGAGAGACCCCATTTTCAACTCTTATTGCAGCTAGGAGTGGCCATGTGACTAAGTTTTCACTAGCAGAATATGAATGGAAACAATTAGTGCCAGTTCCAGTTCCTTAAAAAAAAAAAAAATGTTACCACTCCAGATCTTCCCATTCTTACTTCCTAAAAGCTGGAAAGCAGTTATGCTGATGTGAGACATCTTTGACCAGAGCAAAGACAACACCTTAAAACACAGCAAGGCAGCAGGATGGAGGGACCCCAAGTCTCTGATGATCTGGTGAAGGAGAGTTGTTGTAGCCACCTCTACCTCAGCAGTTCACCACTGATTTGGGTAGCTAATTGAGAAAACACAAGTTCATCTGTCTATTGTGTACTCTGATAACCTCTAGGCTCTTACGTGGAAAACAAATATTTCCATTAACTTTATTTCAACCACTATATTTTAAATTATTTTTTGTTATACTAACTCAGCCTGTACACTTAATTGCAAACATTTTGTAAACTATCAAGTTCTAGCTGATGTTCATTTATAACAGTTTGACTCATTCACATATAGCTATTCACAATAGCTTTGCTCTTTCACCATGCCCTACCAAGTTCCCATCCCTTCTGAAAATTAGAGCAAGTCGGCCATGCAAATTAGCACAGAAGTAGCAATTTACCAAATAGATTCCAGGTGGTTTTATGGAGTTAATATAGCTTCTAAAAGTACCTAACCATTCCTGTTCAAAGATTAAACCCTGGAAAGGTCTGACTCATTATAAACTAGAACTTTCAAGTTCTTAGATTTTGATAGTAGTTTTATAACACATGGTTAATTGGGTGAGAACAACTAAGGAACAAGTAAGACAATTGGCTGTTCAATTTAACAAACACTAATTGAATAACCAACATACGTTTGGCATTGACTTAGAAAACTTCTCCCACCTAAATTGGAAGCAGTTCTGGAGCTAGATTAGAGAATGGAGACTTTTCGGTAACAGTGACTGCTACGGCCTAAAATAAGTGGAGGCATTGTGGAATATAGAAAATAATAACATTAAACAGGCATCCAGGTACACACTCTCAACTCCCATCCTTGAACTAAGGGGAATACTTAGGGGTAAATTCCAGAAAACCAGTCGGTGACACTCACCTTTGAAGAAAGACTTATTTTGTCTTGTACAGTGATGGTACTTCAATATTACAAGGAAAACAGCCTGGCATATGAAAATTTGATACTATCATGGCACAGATCTCTCATATACTTGATTGAGCTTCTCAAACAAACTTTTAAAACTGCAATAACTTATTTGTATTACTTTATTAAACTGCCTCAATTCTTTTATAGCTAAGCTAGTGAAAGTTTGCATTTCTGAATTTCAGCACCCAATTCCTCCATGGAAACAGAGTGATCATATTCTACATGTGAAAAATTTGGACATGCTGCCTGTTGGGTTATGAATATATGGAGATGGTGAAACAGGTGATTTGAAATTGAGACAATTCCAGAAAAAAATCTTTGTATATAATTGTCATTACAATTTTCAACTCATGCTAGTGTCAAGCTATTGTCTACATAAAGCCTACATATGAATAAGATAAGCCTATCTGGAATTACAATTAATACAGCCTTTGCTTATCTTATTTTTAAAGCTGAAATTCAATCTCATAAGTATTCTGTAAAATCATATTTTATAAAGATAAGTGGTTTATTAATTGCTTCAACAAGATCTATTCTGCCAAATAGCATACAAAAGAGGGAATATTCTTCTATTTTTTAAATTGATGGACTGCACCCCATTAACATATACAATTCTTATTCTTTTTAATTTTTTAATTTTTAATTTTTATGGATGCATATTATGGGAAATATGATATTTTGATATAAGCATACAATGTGTAATGATCAAATCTGGGTAACTGGGATATTCATCATCCCAAACATTTATCATTTCTTTGTGTTGGGAATATTGCAGCTCTACTAGTTATTTTGAAATGTACCATAAATTATTGTTAACTATAATCACCTTATTGTGCTACCAAACACTAGATCTTATTCCTTCTAACTCTACCTCTGTACACATTAACCAACCCTTCATTATCCCCCCTTCTCCAGCAACTCTTCATCAGCACTCCCATGCTTACTGCAGCACTATTCACAGTAGCCCAGATGTGAATGCAGCATAAGTGTCCATCCACAGATGAATGGATAAAGAAACTGTGATATATACACAATGGAATACAATTGAGCCATAAAAAAATGAAATTTTGTCATTTGCAACAACATGGATGGAACTGGAGGACATTATGTTAAGTGAAATAGGCCAGGCACAGAAAGACAAATATTTCATCTTCTCACTCGTGTGCTTAAAAAATTGATCTCTTGGAGGTGGCGAATAGAATGGTGGTTGTAATTATTATTCTTTTAAATACTAGTGTAACTGATGTGCTACCTGAGCACTGGCTTCCCAGAGGGATAATGTTGTCAAACAGGGAGTGTCATGAAGTGCCTTCAAAGGCTTTGTACATCATGAGCTTCCCTTGTGAGACTGGGCTACACAATCACCCAAGGACAGCCAGCATTTTGCAAAATGTATCAGAAGAATGGTCAGCCTTCCAAAGAATTCAGTAGGAGAGATTTAATACTTAATGAATGAGCTCTGACCAAGAGCACAAGCAAGTCTAGAGTTTAGTGATAAGGTTCCTAAACTGAAAAGAAGACATTTTGGTACAGACCAGACTGGATAATAAGAACAATATAAAACTCCCAGAAGAAAACCCATCACAAGCAAAACTTATTCCCTAAGCCCTGATAGGTTAAAGTTAATCATTACCACTAGGGAACAAGGGAGGAGGCAGAAGAGATTGAAATTAGAAGCCACTGGGAGGCTGTTTATATTATTGCAAATGTGTATCACAGACTTCATTTCTGAGGTGGGCTCCTATTCTGAAGTGGGCCATTATAAAATTGTGGGGTAAAGAATACTTAAGTGTTAGTAATGAAAATATCTTAACAGAGAATACGGTACCTAACCACTAAATACAAGATTCCAGTGCCCTGAGTGAATAAACACCACAGAAAATTCAATCCTTATGATACTTCTGACCACTTGCTTTTTCTTTCAGGAAAATTTAAGGGGCTTAAAAGAATGAACCAGTTTTTAAAATAACTTGATATTTTAAAATAACTGGATATTCTAATACTCAGGCTCATTTAGCACTGTTGATTACTTTAAATTGGGAGTAAAAGTTTGAGTGTTTGTAGATCTCTTCGCCGAGTCTGAGTACTATCTTCTGTGCATGTTTCAGGATAGTGAATTCTGCAATATTGCAAAGTATTTTCCTCTTTACTCTGGTGTGTCATAGTAATATGATGGGAGTATGATTCTTCACCAGTGCCCTTTGGATTTTGAATCCATCTCAAAATCTGTGCTAAACACACTTGGGAATTACAACCAGTTAAATGGGTTAATGACATACTTCCTTTCCCAGAGTCATCTTTTTATTTTTTAAAAGCATTATTTAGAAATAATTCCTATATCCATGCAACTCACCCATTTAAAATATAAAATTCAGTGATTTTAAGTATTTTTACAGAAATGTGCAATCATTACTATAATTCTAAATATGTTCAACACCTCGATAGCAACCCCATACCCTTCAGCTATCATCCACCTACAGCCCTATCCTCCCCAGCTTTACGAAGTTACCATTAATCTATGTTCTGTCTGTATAGATTTGCCTGTTCAGGACATTTCATATGAACGGAATCATACAATAGTGTGGCATTTTGGGACTGGTCTGTGTTACTTAGCATAATGTTTTCAAGATTAATTCACACTGTACCACGTATCAGAACTTTTTTCCTTTATATGACCAAATACTATTTGATTGTATAGATATACCACATTTAGTTTATTCATTCAGCCACTTGAGTTGTGCCTAATTTATGGCTATCATAAATAATGCTGCTATGAACATTTCTTTATGTGTGAGTTTTTGTGTAAACGTATCTTTTCACTCCTCTTGAGAAAACGCATAGAAGTGGAATTGCTAGAACATAAGATAATTCTTATGTTTTTTATGAGGAACTGCCAGATTGTTTCCAAAGCAGCTACACTATTTTACATTCTCATCAGCAGTTTAGGGTTCCAGTTTCTCCATTTCCTCACCAATACTTGATTTTATCTGACTTTTGGAATCTAGCCATCCTCGTAGGTAAGAGTAGTATCTCATATGGTTTTGATTTGCCTTTCCCTGCTGACTAATGATGTTGAGCATCCTTTCATGTGCTTAATTGGCCATTTGAATATATTTCTTGGTGATAAGTCTATTTGGATACTTTGCCCATTTTTAATTGGGTTATTTGTTTTTTTTTATTCCTCACAAAGTGTTTTAATTCCATCTGATATCTCATATTCCGTGGACACACAGTTTTTCTTTCCTTTCACTAAAATACAGTTGAACTGTTTTTCTTCAAAGGCTAAAGCCTTTTTAGAGCACTAGTTTCTATGCAGTAAGCTTCTGCTTTTTGGAGAGCATCAGAGATTTTTATTGCCTTCCTTAAGGCTTCATGACATCACTAAATAAACCTGACACAATTCTTTTCTGCACTAGTCGTTAGAGTTTTCCAACCAGAACGGTTTTTATTGATCTCTAGGGGACCAGCTAACAGAGAATGACAATGAGTTAGAGAACTAGGAAAGCTTCTAAAGTGACTGCCAAATTTTAGTATTTTTTCATATTCTTCCAATTCTAATGTATTTTTCACTGTGACCTTCAAATTGCACTTAGTATATTCTGGATTCAGACAAAAGGCAATTTCACTTACAAATCTTACAAACTTAATTTCATTATGAGTGAACATTCATTTTCCTGTGATTTCTATGTGTTTGGCATCTTAACAAAGATTACTTTTTATAATAAAGATATATCTTACATGAGCTTTTATGTGCCAAATACGTTACATCAATATATATCAGTAAAAAATAAGAGAAATGGAGAAGAACAACAGTAACAATAGGCTCTCATCACTCTGGCAAAATAAAAGCTAAAGAAGCAAAATAAAAATAAACAAGCAGAAAAATGACAAGAGGATCTAACTAATACACGAATGTGATAGGATTGATAATTTAATCAAAAAATAGCTGTTAACCAAAAAAATAGTTATTTCAAGAGTCTTTTAAAAAGATTGTTTGTAAAATGTTAATCTAATAATTTTGTTCCCCTGTTTAAAACCCTCAGAAGGCTTCCTATTGCTATTAGGATAGAACCACACATATTTCAAGAGGTGTAAGAGGGAAGCCCTGAACAATCTGGGCCCACATGACCCCATAAGCCTCATTGTTACCACTTTCTTCCATGACTCTGAGTTTCATCCATATTAGCCTTCATCCAATTTTTACTCACTTTTAAAAGCCTGTATGCATTAGGCTTATCAGAACTTATGGTGAATTTGTATCTGTATTAAAAGGTATTAGGGCCAGGGAACCTAGGAATAAGCAAATCCTACAGAGACTATTTCAAAAAGTTTCCAAGGGAGATACATAACAGGGAATAATAACACAGAAACAGAGAAGAATCACAGCACTTTTATGCAGATTTTGGCCCCAATCTAATTCAAACTTTAGGTAACCAAGCTAGAATAATGTGAACTGGGCCAGTGAGCTGATTGGCCTCCTTATTTCCTAAGGTAAAACCCAACTTTTTGATTCATTATACGCTAACCAGTGCTATGGAAGACAGAAAGCACAGAGTGACAGCAAGTCACCCTGGTACAGAATGAGTAGAAAAAAAAGAAGAGAACAAGCGACAAAAGAGTGCTAACAACATAAGCCATGAGACCCTGCCCGCCTGCAAAATGGCTGCATCACTGTTCCGGACCCTGAGGAATGTCGCACAGCCCCTCCCTCAAGAGCCATAAGAACAAGTTGTTGGTAGGGTTACAAAAAACTCTTGAAATCCATCTCTAATGTCAACATGACTTTCTTTTCTGAGATTTCTTACCTTTCCATTTTAAAATAAATAATAAGAGGCCGGGTGCCGTGGCTCATGCCTGTAATCCCAGTAGTTGGGGAGGCCAAGGCAGGCGGATCCGTTGAGGTGAGAAGTTAGAGCCCAGCCTGGCCAAAATGGTGAAACCCCATCTCCACTGAAAATACAAAAATTAGCTGGGTGTGGTGGCGGGCATCATATTCTCAGCCACTCAGGAGGCTGAGGCAGGAGAACTACTTGAACCCGGGAGGCAGAGGTTGCAGTGAGCAGAGATCACACCACTGCACTGCAGCCTGGGCAATAGAGTGAGATTCCGTCTTAAAAAATAAAAATAAAGAAATAAAAATAAAATAACAGTCTTAAAAAAGCAGAAAACCAAAACAAACAGGTAATAGGAGAAAAGCCATGAAAGTTATTTTCCCCAACTAACATCTAGACTACTTTGCCAAAAAAAAAAAAAAAATATATATATATATATATATATATATATATATATATATATATATATTTAAATACTTTTTTTTGAGATAGAGTCACAGTCTGTCACCAGGCTGGAGTGCATTGGTACGATCTCAGCCCACTGCAACCTCTGCCTCCCCAGTTCAAGCAATTCTTCGGCCTCTGCCTCCCAAGTAGTTGGGACTACAGGCACACACCACCACACCTGGGTAATTTTTGTGTTTTTAGTAGAGACGGGGTTTTAACATGTTGGCTAGGATGCTCTCGATCTCCTGACGTTGTGATTCGCCCACCTCAGCCTCCCAAAGTGCTGGGATTACAGGTGTGAGCCATTCTGCCCGGCCTATTTAAATACTTTTTTAAAAAAATGTACTTCTTAGATTTTTTAAGCTGTTTAAAGTGCATAGCAACCAAAATAAAGCTTAATTTAAATTATTTATTAATGGTAAAAGTATTAGTAAACCAAGTAGAGAAATTATAATAAATCCTATGGTTCACACTTCACTCACCAAGATAAATCCCAGGTAAACAAAGAGTTTCAAATTCTTTTAAGTGCCTTAAAAGTACTGGAAGAAACATAGGTGAGTGTTACTATAAACTTAGGATGTGGACCTATACTTTCAAGATAACTAACAGGAAAGAAAAAGGCAATAGAATTGAATACATGAAAGTTTATGTTTCTCTAGGGACATGTCATCATAAATAACTTGAAAATAAAAACTGGGCAAACTATAATTATATAAATGACAAGGAATTAAAACAAATACATAAATCACTAAGATCCAAGTAAATGAATAGGTAAAGGAAATATATAGGCAACCCACAAATGTGAATCACAAATTTGGGAAAAATCACTTCTTGTAGATAACTGATTAAAATGAAAATATTTATAAAATTCAGTAGGAGAAGGAGTAAACACCCAAATCAACACATAGGTAAGGTTAATCTAGAGATAATTCATAAATATTTCATAAATAAATAAGAAAATGTGCGTTCAAAAATACTGTATTGAAAAAATTATTAATAACTCAGGGCTTTTTCCGATGTTTATTTTTCTTCTAAAACAAATAAATGAGGTCTCCTGCCCGCCTCCCCGCCTTTCAGGTCACTTCAGCAACGTGATGGAAAATAAAGATGGAAAAGGGAGGTGGAGAACATCCCCTGGGGAGGGTTTGAGTTGTTTCTCTGCTGCATTTGGAGGAGGCAGATTCAGAAGCAGTTGTGGTATATGGAAGAAAGGATGAAAGGAAAACACAATTGTCTAAAATATGATTGAAAACTGATGGAAGCCACAGGGAACTTATTTGATATCTTCTGCTGGTTTCATACACTGAGTTCTTTTGACTACTGTGTCGCTCTTAGAATAAACAGTGTTAGTCATGGCCTTACATGCTGTACACATAACCTTATAGATAAAGAATGGCTATCTATATAAAGGTATATTTTTGGAAGGAAGAAAGGAAGGAAGGGAGGGAGGGAGGGTCAAAATTCTTTATGATATTTTGGATAGATTAGGATATCCAGTGACTTCTGAAAATTTTCTCTTCTGTATTATATAAGTCACACATAAATGTTTTTTATTCCCTCTTCTGAAAATACAGAAAAGTAAGGGAAAAATAGACATTTGACAAGTTTGGTTATACTATTTTTAAAAGGGATATTGTGACTCAATATATTTTTTAAAAGCTATTTTTCTTAGAACATCAGAAAAGTTGTCTGAATAAAAGAGAGGAAACAGGTTTTTTAAAAAAGTGTAGTATTTTTATAGAATTAATATCTTAATCCATCTGATTCATATGCCATTTATTTTAGCTTTAGAATACTGAAAAGGGGAATTACAGTTTGCATTTTTTTAAAAAAAGAAAGGGTAAATATTATTAAAATCTTTGGAATAAATGCAGGGAAGAAAGGACTTTTTCTATTGGCAAGTTTCAAAATATATTATTGACTTCCACCTTAATTCTTTTCTGAATCAGTACAAAAACCTTTTCACTACAATTAGATACTTTTCACCTTCTCTACAGAATTGTGTTAGACTCCAACAATAAAAACAAGTAGCACGCATGTGCCTTAGCAATGCTTTTTCTAGTCCTCCTGCACTAAATATCCATGCACCAATACTTTTCAACACATATATCTTTAACTCACTCAGCCTTCACAGCATATAGGGGGTATGCTAGAGATGCTGCCCAAGAAATCAAAATGAAACACAGAAAAGAAATGTAATACGTACTAGATATACAAGTGGTTTAAGTCATGGCGTCTATGGCAGTTTATCATTATTCTACGTAGAGAAGCTAAGACTATATCCAACCTATGGGCAATAATACCCTTTTCATTCCTAATGAAAATTCTAACTTTCTTAGCGGCCATGAAAAAACATCAAATTTTAAAAATCAGAAACAAAGTTTTTGCATGAATTTTAACCTCGCACAGACTGTACTAGCAGAACCATTTATTTTAAAACCTACGAGATTTCTGCCCATCTGCAAGATTTCATGAATGCTCTGTGCAAAAAGGAAGTTAGTGAAAGATCAGATCATGATGGTGTCGCAGAGCACTGAAATAAAAGCATTCAGTGGAGTTTGGAAGCGGAGTGAAACTATAAAGAAGACATTACAAAACCTCTTAAATCTCAAGTTCATTTTGTAGATGTGGCAAAAGTCATCAAATATCTAAGATGGTTCAGGAATCTTCAGTGTTGCTTTTTAAAGTATACATAGCACTCAACCAATGCTAGGTAAAAGAACATATAGCATTTTATGCTATGTTACTTAAATAACTCTATGAAGAGCTCTACTGTTCCATTATTAGATATTAGTGGGAGCTCTTAGAAAGATTATTCCACTTAGTGATAGTCTGTTAAATAGATGGTTTGGAGCATGTAGCTCAAAACTGGGCTTTGTAGAAGGGGAAAAGCTATATGCTGACTTATCTCCTGGGTAATTCATGGTGTTCATTAACATATCAAAGACTTTGAGAAGTCCTGCAGTGAAGACATCTTTTCAGTTTGTGTAGCCCACCGTTTCCCAAAATTATTTGAGTATGAAATGTTTATTTCATATGAAACAAACTAATGTTCCCATTGATGTATATTCCAAAACACGCTTTAGGAAGATAAGATCAAGGGAAATGTCCTCATCCCAGTGTTAAATTATCTTGACATTGACTATCTACTTTCCTCAAACCACTTAAAAACACCGCAATGATCCAGGCTCCAACAGAGGAGTGTGACCTGTGATTGCCAGCAGCTGATTCAACAGAAATTAGTGTACACAAAAAATGCAGACTCTAAATAGTCTAAGCTCAAAATACACATCCTTTTCTCTTATCTATTAAAGAACATAAACAGAGACCCTAACATTATTCCAGGAAAGACGTCATAAGGCAACAAAAGTTATCAATCTAAGGGCCAATTGTGGATGCTAGAAACCATTTGCGTTCAGGCTCTAACTTAAGAGAGAAAAAGAAAGCTGGATCAAACTCATGCAGTTGCAGAATCAAATCAAAACAGTTGTCTAGTCTATCACAAATTCTCCCTAGGTCAAAATTGAATTTTTATGTTGGCTGTGGTCTTAATAAGAAACTGTGGATACAATTAATTCAGTGAAATGTCATAGGATTAAATCATCCAAGAGAGTGCCTGGAGAAACAAAAAGCATCCAGTAACTTTTCTGCAGATGGCAGATTTTCCAAGGCCTACATGAGGAAGAAGAAACTGAGAAACAATATTTCCCTAATTGAAATTTAAATGTGATAGTGAAAGGAAAAATCGTAGCTAACCTTCTTTATATTGTTTCAATTGTTCTTTTGCTGTATTTTTTATTCTTTTTGATTTTGGGACTGTACCAGTCAAGGTTGAAACAGATAAATAGAACCAGTAGGAGATGTATGCTAAGAAATTTATTGCAAGGACTTGGCTCCTGTGATTTGGGGGCTGGCTAGGCAAGATGGAAATACATGGGGCAGGCATGAGGAAGGGCAAGCTGATCCTCTTCTGCAGGAGCTGACAGTTCTGTCCCCAGGTGGAGTTTCTCCTCCACCAGAGAAGCCCAAGTCTGCTTTTCAGGACTTTCAAGGACTGAATCAGATCACCCATATGGTCTAGGATTATCTAGGATAGCTTCCTTATTAAAGTCAACGGATTACAGACTAGTTACATCTTCAAAATACCTCACAGCAACACCAACATTAGTGTTTCGTTGAATAACTGGTGATTATTGCCTCACCAAGCTGATACACAGAACTGACCATCACAGGGCTATGTGAATTTATAGATATAACATAGTAAGTTGTAAAAAGTGATTTGTGCCTGTGAAAATGCATAGACTCTAGATATGTTTCTAACACACACACACACACACACATCAAATTTTATAACATATCATTTGTTAGAATTAAGTTTGGCTTTATACAACAAGAACAAGAAAAATAACAACAACAATAACAACAACAATATAACACTGTTTTTAGAACACCAAAGCTTATTTCTCTTTCACATAAAAGCAGACTGGAGGTAGTCTATCCAGGGCTTGTGTGGTGGCTTTTCTGTGTCTCAATTTCATAACTGATTGAAGGTCCTATTGTTCCTGTTCCTTTCTGCTCCGCTTTCTTGGGCAGATCCCTTCCCACACCAAGGTTAACCAATCATTCGTGATAACTTCTCTAAGCAGCAAAAAGGGCAAAAGGGGGAAAAGATTTTTCTCTCCCCTTTAAAGACCTTGCTGGAATTCCCAGTTTTGCTTACACTTTTTTGGCCAGAATTTGGTCACAGAGCCACAAAAAGCTGTAAGGTAGGGTAAGGAACGTAGTCTCTCCTTCCAGAAAGCAGTATACTTAGCTAAATCAAACAGAAAATGGATGTGAAAGTAGGTAGCTGGTATCCTCTGCCTGACCATGTGACCTTCAACTCCTCAAGAACAATTGACCTATTACAATTATGTGAGTGTGTATGGCCTTTGTGCAATTGATTTTAAGGGTGGGTTGAGAAGGCATGACATGTATATTTGTTAGGTATATTTGTGTTTTTTCATGGCTCTTTCAGATTTTGCCTGTTAGCAACTTCTGCAACCTTTACTTTTTTATATATAAAGCCATTCTACCCAAAACTTCAGCCTCAACTTTGAAATTCTTATGTTAGAAAGGGTTTCAGAATATATGGCCAAACTCTTTGGAACTGGCTTCAAGACAAGTGAGTTTGGTTCTGATTTTGTGCTAATTCTGGCAACTGATTTTCTGTCTTATTCCTAAGCATGGTTTCCACAGTATATCCAGATTTGGCCAACCCAGCTGTGTGTGGGTGTGTGTGTGTGTGTGAGTGTGTGTGTGTGTGCATGTTGCTTTCTGATTTTATTTTCCTCTCTCGTTCATATCTTAGACATTTAATTATCTAATAGTGAGGAGAATGATAGTCCTGCCTTCCTTTCACTAGCATGATCTTAGGGTTTGGTGTGTTTCTGATGTTGTTGCTGAAGTGACTCTTTTTTTTCCCAGCTTTGATTTCTGAGAATTGTTTGAAAGCCTACATTAAACAATATTTGCCACATCCCTTTCTCATCATAACCCAGAGTAAAAGTTGTCTCCTTTAATATTGACATAAAATTATCACTCTTGTGTTCAATAAAGGAGGTTTAAACATGAGAATAAAGAAATGTACTATATAGTAAGTGGCAACGATTTGGAGAGAAAATAATTTACTTTCAGGCTATCAAAAATGCAAAGTGGGGACAGATAGAGAACACTATATGTTCTTTGTGTGAAGAAATGCCTCATTTGTTCATTACTGATTTCTTTGGTTAATGTTCAAATTCCTTAACTGTGCAATTGTGAGATTGAATGCCTTTTGCTTATTGCTGTAATTTGTAATCATTTACAAGGTTGCTGAGTAATAATTTTATTATTGCTGTTAGAAGATGAGTCCATTAGGAATCAATTGCCAACAGTTTATCCCTTATAGCACTGTGTAAAGAGAATTATGATACCAATCGCTGTTTTCCATGAGACATTGGTCTTTAATTGGTGATACCAGTGTACAGTAACAGCTAGCAGAGAACTGCTTAAAGCTATATTTTTTTCCTCAGATGGTCATAAAGGGACCATTATCTTCTTACAGTCTAAGTAGCACTTAGACCTGCATTTTGTACTCTGCGATTTTGAACATTTTTATCTCTTTGTCTTGGCCTGCTCCTTCTCTGGCACCATCATTGGAAAAAAACTCTTCAACTGTGACACATTTCATTTTGCTTATAATATGTAAGCAATTCATAAACTTGGGCCACTATTTGGTTATTATGTTATTCAAGATATTTTTTTCTTCATTCAAAAAGTGAATGAGTGATTTCAGCTCAGAAACAGAGAAAGCTGGAAAAAGCAGCACTCCTACCTCTACAACAACAACAAAAAAGTCTGGACAAACTGAAAATAAATGACTTATCTTAAATCCATCAAAGAACTGAGGTAACAGAGCCAGATGTAAAAGGCCGTATATTATATGATTCAATTTAAATGATATTCTGGAAAAAGCAAAACTATAAGAGTGGAAAACAGATGGGTGGTTACCAGGAGTTGAGGCTTGGGGAAGGGGTTGACTATAGAGGGCTATAGAAAGGGAATTGTAGGATGCTAGAAGTACGGCAACAAATTATGCATCCTAGTTTTCCAAGACTCTCAATTTTAAAACTGAATGTCCTGAGTCCCAGTTATCCTTCTTTCCTCCAGGCAAATCAGGACTGTTGGTGACACTGCATGGAAGTGTTCTATATGATACTGGTGGTAGATATGTGACTCCATGCGTTTGTTACAATTTGTAGAACTGGAAATCACAAAGGATGGGCTTTATCATACGAAAAAAAGTTTTTAATCAACTAATATATCACAGATCTCAGGACATAATGCAGGCTGTGATAAATATCTAACTTTATTAGAAATGAAGAGTACTTGATAAAAAATTGGAATCTGGTCACGAGAGCAAATATGTTGAGTTTTGAGAAGCACGTAGTAGAAATCTGCAAATATGTGCAGGCTATCACGAAGAAAGTTGATTGAACACATTCAGGTCTAGCGGTATTATGTAACTAATACTCTTAGATTTGTGCAATGCACAACCTGAACAACTGCATAATTTGGCATAATTAATAAATATCATTAGATCTTATTTTCTTCATTTATAAAATGAAGATGTTACAATGATGATCTCTCTTTTGCAGTTACTTGTTGAGGCTATGGGTTCTGGAATTGATCATATCTGCATTTAAATGCTGGCTCCAAAACTCTTTAGCTCTGTGGCTTTGGTTAAATTATTCAACCTATCTGCACTCTGATTTTGTCTTCTTAGAATAAGTATTATAATGGCACCTATCTCCATTGCTGGGATAAAGGTAAGTGAGATCACATATATAAGAAATAACACAATATATGGTACATAATAAATATGGATAATAGATCATCTAAGTGGGTTCCTAGCACTTTCATTTGGCTTTACTAGTTTTCGGACTTATGTGACAAAAATACATAAACTAAGATGTCAAAATGGACATTTTAGTTTCAAAAAATCAGAGTTGCAATTCTTGTAAATTTAACTTTATCATCTACATACAAGAATGGAGTTGACAAGAACATAAAAGAGTGTTACAGGCAAGGGACAGTTATATAACAGAAAAACAGGTACAAAAAGACGGAGAAATTTTTAAAAATCTGACCTTGAGTCAGACCCTTTATGCCATAGCTTTGACACTTGCTCCATTAACTACATGTCAGAATTAAAGGGCTAGGATACTTCCTTCTAGATGACTGCTACAAGTCTATTGAGAGCCACCATAGACCATTGTGCAATTAATGATCTGTTGGCCGGGTGTGGTGGCTCATGCCTGTAATCCCAGCACTTTGGGAGGCCGAGGTGGGCGGATCACCTGAGGTCAGGAGTTCGAGACCAGCCTAACCAACATGGAGAAACCCTGTCTCTACTAAAAATACAAAATTAGCATGGCATAGTGGCACATGCCTGCAATCCCAGCTACTCGGGAGGCTGAGGCAGGAGAATCGCTTGAACCCGGGAGGCAGAGGTTGCGGTGGGCCGAGATCACACCACTGCACTCCAGTCTGGGCAGCAAGAGCAAAACTCCATTTCAAACAAACAAAGAAAAAAATCTGTTAAGACAGTAAGAAAGAAAGGCAAGGCAGTCCTCTGGTTGATTGCCACTCATTGGCAATATATATATTGCACTCTGTAGGGGTCACGCACAGTGCTAGTGTTAGAATTTACAAAAATAAATACAGATAGACGTATAGATCAATGGAATAGAATTCAGAGTCCAAAAATTAGGTCTCACATATATGATCAATTAAATTTTGACAAGAGTGCCAAGACAATTCAATAAAAACAGGCTTCTTCAACAAATTATGCTGGAACAACTGGATATCCACATATACCTAAAACTAAATTGGATCCCTATTTTATATCATAGACAAAAATTAATTCAAAAGAGATCAAAGACCTAAATGTAAGAGCTAAAACCATGTAGAATTCTTAAGAAAAAGCAGGCATAACTCTTTATGACCTTGGATTAGGCAATGATTTCTTAGATATGACACCAAGATCACCAGTAAATATGAAAAAAAAAATGAATTGGGTTTCATCAAAATTTAAAACTTTTGTACTGCAAAGGACACCATCAAGAAAGCAAAAAGGCATTTTCACAGAATGAGATAAAATATTTGCAAATAATACCTGATAAAGTCTTGTATCTACAGTGTATAAAGAACTCTTACAACCACAGTAATATAAAAGACAAGTAGTCCAATTTAAATATGAGCAAGGGTCTAGAATGGTTAGAAAATCTCTTTATATAAAACAGGCAAAGGAAAATCAGGAAATATTAGAATTACAAGGAGAATTTAGGAGCCTCTAGTCCAAATCTCTTTTAAAACTTAAAATTGCATTATCATATCTTTATTACCTATTATCCATATGCTTGAATATCTTCCCTGGTAAGAAGTTCACTCCTTTATTGGGCTGCCTGTCTCAACACTAGCCAGCCCTTATCATTTGGAAATTTTATTCAGAATCAACGTTTCTAAAATATAAGTTATATGAATGGCCAGAAAGCACATTAAAAATACTCAACATCATTAGTCATCAGGGAAATATAAAGCAAAACCAGAATGAGATACCACTTCACACCACACTAGGATGGCTAGAAAAAATTGATCATAATAAGTGTTGATGAGAATATGGTGAGTATTTCTCACAGCATTTGTCATAATACTCAAAAAATAGAAACAACTCAAATGTCATCAACTGATAAATAAACAAAATATAACAAATCCATACATTGGAATAATACTTAGCAATAAAAAGGAATGAAGTACTGATACATGCTACAACATGGATGAATCTTGAAAATATGCTGAGTGAAAGAAGCCTGTCACAGAAGGCCACATATTACATGCATATTACAGAATACCATTCATATTAAATGTCCAGAATGGGAAAATCTGTAAAGACAAAAATAAATTAGTGGTTGTCTAGGGTTGAGGATAAGAGGTGGCGGGAGAATGAAAGAGTAAAAATAGTATGGGGTTTATTTTAGGGGTGATGAAAATATTCAAAATTAGATTGTAGTGATTCAAAATTAGATGCTGTGATGATTGTAGTGATGATCGCACAACTAAAAAACCCATTAAATTATACACTTTAAGTGGGTGAATCATACGGTATATAAATTGTATCTCAATGAGGCTGTTGTTTTAAAAAGCCCGGCCATTGAGCACTTCCTAATTCAACCATGTAGAATGGCAACTGAATGCACAATTACTTGATAGTAGAAGAATACATAAAGCACCCTTCAAGCAGAGTATGGAGAGGACATATTTCACTATGCTTTTCCATATGTGTACTTTTCTCTCGCAATGTTTAGGAATCGGGTTTGTAAACTCAACACCTCAGAAACATCTGCATACAAAATTTACCCGAGATAACAAGCATATACTTAAAACTGAAATATAGATAAGAACTTTCTATTTCCTTCTTCATAAAAGTTGAAAAGAACAAATGTGCACAAAATAATATCGTGACAAATTATTTTGCAAATGCATGCAATATACCATATGCATTTTTATACATCCATAATTAATGTAATTATGCTAATTTATATTTTCTAAGCTAACATCACACACATTTTGATATATTAACATATTTCATATACATATAAATTTAAGAACTCCATGTATTTGTATAGTTTATAGGGAGACAAAGTAGTTTTATCATAGCATATGTTAAATAAATATAATATACACAGAAGATGAGCCATAAAACCAGACCAGAAAATCTCTTTATATAAAATAGGCAAAAAAAAATCAGGAAATATTAGAATTATAAGGAGAATTTAGGAGCTTCTAGTTTGAGTATCTTTTAAAAATAGAAATTCCATTTACTGTATCTTTGTTACCTATCATCTGCATGCTTGAATATCTTCACTGATGAGAAGCTCACTCCTTTATTAGGGTGCTTGTCCCAACACTGGCCAGCCCATATCACTTGGAAGGTTTATTCAGAATTTGTCTCTTTGCAGTGATCCTATGATTTAAGACTTGCCGTTTGTAGCAGTAGAAAACAGGCCATACTTATATGTGTCATTCTTTGGTACTTTTTCAAGCTGTTTCACGTACATTACTGCATTTTGTTCATAGGGCCATCCTGTAAGACTTGCAGATGTATGATTTTTTTTTTAATTTTGTTGATAAACACCCGAGGCCTGTGTTATAATTGTTCATAAAGGAAGACAATAGAATTCCATTTAAGTGGGGAAATTATATTTGCTTACTTGTTTCTTTGCATGTTGAGATATTAGATAGCTCTCACAATCTTTGGCTACTCTGAAAGGACAGGACCTGCATTAAACCACGTGTAATAACTCCCAGAACCATAGCTCAGAGCTATTCTGGCGGCCACTGAGTCCAGACAATGTGGCCTCCTCATCCACTCCCCCAAATCAATGCTTCCCCTTGGGCAGTTCAATTTCTAACCTGTCTCTTGAGGATGCATCCTGTGGATAGAATATATCCATGTCTGATGTTAGTGACAGGGGAAGGTAGGAAATGTAGTCTTGGGGCTGGCGAGATATATGATACAAGTAAATATCAAAATGTAGAGAGTGATTATTTTGAACGTTCAAAAATGGCAGACACCCACTACGGCTTCCTAATTCATTTTTCTAATGCCTGCCTGACTTGCCCTCTCAAGTTATCTTCTAGGCTTTTCTGTTCTTTATCTATACATTTTTTTTTTTTTTTTTTTTTTTTGAGACAGAGCCTCGCTGTGTCACCCAGGCTGGAGTGCAAAGGCGCGATCTCGGCTCACTGCAAGCTCCGCCTCCCAGGTTCACGCCATCCTCCTGCCTCAGTCTCCCGAGTAGCTGGGACTGCAGGCGCATGCCGCCACGCCTGGCTAATTTTTTGTATTTTTAGTAGAGACAGGGTTTCACCGTGTTAGCCAGGATGGTCTCGATCTCCTGACCTTGTGATCTGCCCGCCTCGGCCTCCCAAAGTGCTGGGATTACAGGCGTGAGCCACCGGGCCCGGCCTATCTATACATTCTTAAACTTGCACATAGAACTTTACCTCTACGTATGTTTAACTAGAGTTTGCTAGCTCGGGCTTAGTGCTTCCACCTCTTCAGATCATGTTGAAACCTGCTTGGTCCTTCATTGTATGAGCAGCCCAACCCAGTTTTATTTATGAACACCCTTGATACTTGTTATTTCCAATTTTTTTTTCTTGAGACAGAGTTTCTCTCTTGCTGCCCAGGCTGGAGTGCAGTGGCATGATCTCGGCTCACTGCAACCTCCACCTCCTGGGTTCAAGCAATGCTCCTGCCTCAGCCTCCCAAGTAGCTGGGATTACAGGTGCCTGCCACCATGCCTGGCTAATTGTTTTTGTATTTTTAGTAGAGACAGGGTTTTGCCATGTTGGGCAGGCTGGTCTTGAACTGCTGACCTCAGGTGATCCACCCGGCTCGGCCTCCCAAAGTGCTGGGATTACAGGCATGAGCCACCATGCCCGGCCTGTTATTTCCAATTCTGTGGGGCATATTAGCATCTCTCTTGGGTGGTGATGATGGTTTGAAAGTGTTACTCAGGATACTCTGATACATTCTGTGCTTTAGAATCAATTTTGTTGCACAGTTATCTTAGCTTCTGTGAATTAACCTATCTTCATGTCACTTTACCTTGTCCTCAAGAATGTCATGAGATGTCAGGTCACCTTTATCAGATGCCTTGCTTAAATCAAGATAACCAGTGTCTGTGGCCATCCTTTGCTCCATTAGTTTAGTAAACTTAGTGAAAAACAAATATTCTTAGTTTGGTATTACTTTTTAAAAATTAATCTGTGTCCATTCCATCCATTCCTAGGGATCATTTCTTCCTTTTCTTTTCTTTTCTTTTTTTTTTTCTGAGACAGAGTCTCGCTCTGTCACCCAGGCTGGAGTGCAGTGGCATGATTTTGGCTCACTGCCACCTCCACCTCCTGGGTTCAAGCAATTCTCCTGCCTCAGCCTCCTGAGTAGCTGGGATTACAGGTGCCCGCCACCATGCCCAGCTAAGTTTTGTGTTTTTAGTAGGGATGGAGTTTCACCACGTTGGTCAGGCTGGTCTCAAACCTCTGACCTTGTGATCAACGTGCCTCGGCCTCCCAAAGTGCTGGGATTACAGGTGTGAGCCGCCACGCTCGGCCCCTCATAGGGATCATTTCTTCCTTTGCTTAGGGTTCTACTTCTCACAGACTTTTTCCAGAGTTTTAGTAGGGATATAAGGTTTAATGATCTTTTTGTAGGTGGATTCACAGCCAGATAATTTCTTCTCCTCCCTCTGCTTCTGGGTTCTTTGGAGCAGAAAAAAAAAAAAGAAAAAAGACATGCAACATCAGAATCTCCAGTTTTACTACCTCACTGTTAATGTCTTCACACCCACCTGCATTAGGCACTCCTCCCAATATTGTTTTTATTCCTGCCCAGAACATCTTACTTTCTAGTTGTTCAGCGTGTTTTAATGAACGCACACAAAGTATTAGGAGGGAGGTAGTACAGAAATTTGATTGCTTTAGAAAACTTCCAGTATTGTAGAAATTATTTTATCGATTGGTTGACTCACTCATTCATTTATGTAAGAACTATTGATTGAGTGCTATGGGGGATATCTTTTCCTTGGGGAAATGGGCTACTCCTGACCAATGGGCTGAAGTTTTCGGTCCCTGTACCCTCCTGTAATCCTCAGACAGAGTTGTGGATGAGGCCCAGGCTGAGGCTATTAAAGGCATTTTCTGGAATTAATATGTGGACAACTTGCCATATGCTTGGAACTGGTTGCAGAGTAAAGCTAACCAGTGACAAACAGAATCAAGACACTGGAGAAAGAGAACACCTTGAGGTCAGCAGCTGAGTGCCTGGATCTTCATGTGTAGAAAGCCAGTGCCTGCTTTAGACTTTGTAGTTTTATGATCCGATAAATGCCATTTTTGCTTAATCTAGTTTGTGTTCCATTTCTGTCACTCACAACAGAAAGGACACCAAAAGGACACTAAAAATATTCTACTGTCAATCTTACTTTTAGGTGTATTTGCCATTTTTTTCTCTTCTTTCTTCAAAAATATATATAGGAAATGCAAAGAGGCTATGCCAGGGGCTATACTACTCTCTGTTACACAGGAATGAAATTAACTAAAGAATACATTGTCTAACGGATGAAGGTAATAGCAGTATGTTTAAAGTACTGTAAGGGCACCGAGGAAAATTGACTAAATGCAGTACTATAAAGCCCACCATGTTTCCTCCACTGGCCCCTATCACCGCCCCCCCTCCTACTCAGTGCCCTTGGCCTGAGACCTGTTTAAGTCTCAGAGCCTTGACTGGTACCTGCTCCTGTTCTCAGACTATGCTCCTAAATGAGCTTCAGTTTCCTCTTGGCACTGCTTTAGAGTCACTGGAAAATTTATTTCTCCTTTTTTTTTCTAGAATTTTTTAAATCTAGTGATTTTGTTTTATTAGGTAGAGTTTTTATGGTGCCTTTTACAATATTTTGTCTTCCTGGTTAGCCGATGAGCTTATGTTAATTTCAGTGAAAGCTGGTTATCTTTTTTTTTTTTTAACCTTCACTTGAGTCACCTATCATCTACTTTGTTGGTTTGTTTGTTTTTCTCTCCTATTGACCTTGGACCTGTAGGTCCCACTGCCTCGGCAGTTCACCCTGTGCGCTCAGGAAAAGTGAGTAGGGAGGAATTAACCTTTGGCATAGACATAGTGATCAGAAAACAGCTACTGCGTTTGGAAAAGTCTTGATAGCATTGTCCGTTGGTTAAACGGCTGCAAGTCATAAATATTGAGCTTTTAGAAAGTGGCAGTGTTTCACTCTGATTCATCAGCCTGATTGTTCTTTTGCTTTTAAAGAATAGAAGTTTCTGCATTTTACTTAACCTAGCTGTATTATTTATGCAGAATTTAACACCCTTTTCTCTGACCTACAGTTCTTGCCAATGGCTAAAATTTTCAAATGTTCAGTGGAAGTTTCATTAAAAGACTAGCTCAGAGAGTAATGCCATTGATGAATTGATTTCTTTGAAGATAACGGATTAATTTGCTGCCCACAACTTGTGAAACCCAACAGGACCATCATTGTATCTTAGTGATGTTTTATCTCTCAAGCAACTAGCACAGTTTCCAGCACATGAGATCAGCCAAGTAAAAGTTTATACATGAATAAATAAATAAGTGGATAAACCATATACATTTGAAAAAGAATGTATTGAGTAAATAATGCTCTATAAATGATGTAATATTCACTTACGCTTAAAGAAATTTGTTGAGGGCTCTTTTAAGGTGGATAAGGACGAAAAATAACTGAAGTCTTTTTTATAATTAGTAGACCTTTTTCACTTAGGGTATGTTTCTCCTGCAGAGGTGTTTTCAAAGCTTTTTCTTTAACACTCTGTATAAGAAGTCTTCCCATGCCTTATTGCTATACCTGCCATTTTGCCATCTGTTCCCATCGAGCCCACTTATGGTAGCTAAAATATTACTTGCAAATCATTTGCCACAATCTTAACAAGAAAAAAAGCTAAAGTTATCTCACTTAATAATCAATATAATTTTAAGGCATTATGTGAAGATGCCTTGTTATCTCAGAGAACAAAAAAAAGACATTCAGAGAAAACATCTCTGAGTAAACTAAGAAGTAGTTTCAGAAAATGTATCTTCTTATGTACTAATAAGATGGACTGATTCATTTTCATTTCTTTTTTTAATCTACTTTGATTTAGAATGGAAATTGAATCCTCACAGGACATATTAAGTGGTAAATCAGTAAAAGAGTCTCACGTATGTAAGAGACAAAAATATGTGTGTATTTTCAAAACAGTAATATCTTTAATAAAAATATTAAACATTTCTGGAAGTGATTGCATTTATTACTGTATTTAAACCTCCTTTTTCCTTCGTTTCATCTCTTCAGAATCAAATTGCCAACCTGCGTGAGTAAGGTCACGGCTTATTCACATCTGATTAAAAAGCTATTTATTTTATTATCATGCACCTCTCCTCTGTCAGGTTCAGATTACACCTTTATGTGCAAAAATTTTCAAGGCAGGCTGTACAAGCAAGAACTGGGACTCTGGAAATAAACTGATGTATGCAAATGTTAATTCTGCCTTGTGGACAGGTTAACATTATCTCACTAAACTCTAATTTTCTTGTATGAAATGTAGAAATAATCAAAATATTGTTTCCATAAGAGGCAAATAAGATAATACGTTTTGAAGTGCTTAGCATGGTATATGGCATAGTTTAGTGATCAGTTATAAGCATAATAATTATTATTACAATAGAACATAGATGAAATTTTGTAGGCCATGGGTCAGTGTTAGTGTCTGTCTTCTGAAAATGTTTACAAAAATTAAGATTATGATATTAAAGCATAATGAATAATATATTTACTCAGAAAATTACCTTTCTCCCAATTTTTTACTTTGAGAAAGTTCAAACATAAACTTTCCAGAATAGTACAATGAACAGCATACATCCACCATGAGTCACCAACAGCTCCCTTCTTGCCACACAAGCTGGATCTTTCCCTCTTTATGTTTCAATACATCTGCATGAATGTCCTAAAACAAGGATGTTCTCCCACATATCCTCAGTATAAAGATTACTTTCGAGAAATTTAACATTGGTACTCCTACTATGTAATATATAGGTTGTACTCACATTTCCCCAACTGTCCTAATAATGTTCTTTAAAGCAGTCTTATTTGTGTTTTCATTTTGATCCAGGACCCAAACAAGAAGCATTATTTGCATGTTGTTGTAATGTTTCTTTTGACTCTCTTCACTCAGAAAAATCCCCAGCCATTTTTTCTTTTCTTTCATGATATTGATTTGAAGAGTCAAGGTCAATTGTCTCCTGATTGTCCCTTAATTTGAATTTGTCTGATTGTTCCCTCAGTCCTAGACTCAGGTTCAACTTCTCAGCAAGATACTGTGATCAGTGGTGCTGTGTTCTTTCAGTGCAGTAAGGCACGAGGCCATGATGTCACCTTCTGTCATGTTAAGTGGGATCTGTTGGTATGTCTACCAGATTACATCATATGGAGGCTTCCCTGTTTCTCTTCTAATTAATAAATAATCTAGGAAGTGACACTTTGAAATAAGATGTATCCTATTCTCCAACAGCTTGTCACCTACTGGTTTCAGCATCAAATTATTATTCTTGCCTGAATCAGTTATTACAACACTGGTTGCAAAGCAGTGACTTTTCTAGTTATAACATTGCTTCTACGTTTATTAGTTGTCATTCTTCTGTAAAGAAGAGCTTCCCCCACTGCATTTTAGAATCATTATGGACTCATAGATTTTTAAAATAAGTATTAAGCATTAGAACACATCTAATATGTACAAGATATGTATGCAAAATATTTTTCAGTTCTAGAAGATAAGAACTGTGAATTGTCCTTGTAGAACATTATTGTTGATTCAAAACTAGTAGCAAAAGGTCCAGTGTACAAGAGATTCTTTATAAGGACTTTAAACCTGATAAGATTTTAAGTATAAATTTATGATTCATTGATAATATTTGGAGGATTTTGTAGTGCTACTGCTCTCTACATTGGATAGAGGCTTGACTACATTAGTTTTTAAACATAAATTTCCATCAATTATAATATTGTTTAGGATATAAAATAATACTTTCTATGTAAAACACAAAGGAATTGAACTAATGCCAGAGCACAGAGCTCTCCATTTGTTTCTCCTAAACACGTAAAATGGTATATTAAATAAATATTTATTATTATTACATGTTTCAGGAGTCTTCCTTGGAATAATTATTTGTTCTGGTCAGAAAAAAATAATAGGTTTTTGACCCAAGGGTAGAGTTCTGTACTGAGCTTCCATTTGCAGAACTATTCTGTTACTGAAGAGTTACTGGCCTCAAAAACTTTCCAATTCTACTTATTTCCCTAGCTTCATACTTTGTTGTGAAGGGTTATTATTAAGTTTTATCTGAAAATATAGCTATTTTCGTGTAAGTAATATGGGTTTTTTTCCTGATTAGTTTTAAGATTTTCTCCTTGCTTTGCTGTTGTAAAGTTTCATCAGGAGGTATCCAGTTGTGAAATTACTTCTATTTATTCTTTTGTTTCCCTTTCTCTCTATTCTTTCTTCTAAAATTTTTTCGTAGACATAGATCTTTTTATTTTATCCTTTATGTTACTGATTTGCTTGTATTTTCTACCTCTTCATTTCTGTATGCAATATTTCATGTATTTTTTCCATCCCCTCCTTATTTCTTTATTCTTCATCTATGTCTAATCTAATTACCTATATTTTTCTTTACCTGAATTTCCATTTAGATCTTTTCAAATCTCTTTATTTTTCTTAGTATGGTTTCTTTTCTTTTTCAAAGACTAAACAATCTTTCTTTTAGGTCTGAAATTTTTAAAATATTTCTTTTATATTCTTTCTTTGTAGTATCATGTTTTTTCCTTAAATTCTTGGGATTTTTTTTCTAATCAAAGGGTATCATTTCCTTAAGTGCTATATGACTTTATAATTGTGAGATCATCCTAGGTTGGGCTTCTCTTGCTGTGAGAAACCACATTGGTCAGAGCTGTGGAAGTAGCCCAGAGAGCAATTTGCTTTTGTTTCACCCATGGTCCCAGTTGTATCACCATGTAGAGACTAATTTTTATATTAAATTTTTGGCTTTGGTTTTTTGGAACCAGAATTTTTGTGAATTTGTACTTCTGTGAGGCTAAGATCAGACTGTCAGGAGAAACCTTTTTTGAAAAGATCAAAAGGAAACAAAACTTTTATCATCTCCCTCTGAAATGAAGAACATTTTTAAACAACCTTGAATTGAGAGCACCACCATTTGAAGGTCCAACTTTAACGTGGGTTTCTCAAATCTGCACACTTTGCTTGTTAGCAATCAATAGTCAAACTCCTATCTTCATGCGCATTTAGTCACAAATTGCCAAATTATGATGTTGGTACCTATCCCTACCCTCTCCCCATCCCACAGAGCATCAGTATTGCAGCATGTTGCTCCAACTTCTGGATCCATCTTCATGTTCAGCATCTAGGTGTTTTCTTCCCAAAAGTGGAGCTTAGTATGTAGAAGATTGTTTGTTACTAGATTTTCGCAGAATTTGTAGGTGCTTTTTAAAAAAATTTTTAAATTATACTTTAAGTTCTGGGATACATGTGCAGAACAGGGGTTTGTTACATAGGTATACACGTTCCATGGTGGTTTGCTGCACCCATCAACCTGTCATCTACATTACATATTTACCCTAATGCTATCCCTCCCCCAGCCCCCCACCTCCCAACAGGCCCTGGTGTGTGATGTTCTCCTCCCTGTGTCCATGTGTTCTTATTGTTAAACTCCCACTTATGAGTGAGAACACGTGGTATTTGATTTTCTGTTCTTGTGATAGTTTGCTGAGAATGATGGTTTCCAGGTTCATCCATGTCCCTGCAAAGAACATGAATTCATCCTTTTTTATGGCTGCATACTAGTCCGCGGTGTATATGTGTCACATTTTCTTTATCCAGTCTATTATTGATGGGCATTTGGGTTGGTTCCAAGTTTTTGCTATTGTGAACAATGCCACAATAAACATACGTGTGCATGTGTTTTTATAGTAGAATGATTTATAATCCTTTGGGTATATACCCAATAATGGGATTGCTGGGTCAAGTGGTATTTCTGGTTCTAGATCTTTGAGGAATCACTACACTGTCTTCCACAATGGTTGAACAAATTTACACTCCCACCAACAGTGTAAAAGCATTCCTATTTCTCCACATCCTCTCCAGCATCTGTTGTTTCCTGACTTTTTAATGATCGCCATTCTAACTGGCATGAGATGGTATCTCATTGTGGTTTTGATTTGCATTTCTCTAATGACCTGTGATGATGAGCTTTTCTTCATACGTTTGTTGGCTGCATAAATGTCTTCTTTTGAGAAGTGTCTGTTCATATCCTTTGCCCACTTTTTGATGGGTTTTTTTTTCTTGTAAATTTGTATAAGTTCTTTGTAGATTCTAGATATTAACCCTTTGTCAGATGGATAGATTGCAACAATTTTCTCCCGTCCTGTAGGTTGCCTGTTCACTCTGATGTGCCTGTTCACTTTTTCTGTGCAGAAGCTCTTTAGTATAATTAGATCCCATTTCTCAGTTTTGGCTTTTGTTGCCACTGCTGTAGGTGCTTTTTTAAAGAAGGTTTTTAAATGATCAAGTCAGACATATTCTTGCAACAGGAAATCTACTATAACTAATCTTTACTTCTCCTTAAATATTCAGTAAGATTATTTTTAGTGACATAATTATGCCATTTAACCTTGTTTAGGACAAAGAAATGTAAGTGGAATTCTACTGGGTGAAGCTTCCTTCACTTTCCTGATAAAAAGAAGAGGAATTTTCCCTTTCTTTCTGCCTGGAACTTTCACCAATGCCTAGAGGCAACACAGCCATCTTGTAGCCACATTCTAAAGATGCTTCCACAGGAGGACACAGCAGCCTGATTCCTTGAACAGGGCCTTAACTCTGGACTCCAGCACTGAGATTTCTTGTTCTATGACCAAGATAAAGCATTCATCTAGTTTAAACCGCTGTTTTTCAGTCTTTGGTAAATGCGGTCCTGATTGATACTCTAAATGGTAGCTACAAATAAATAATTCTATTGTAATAATAAATATATTTTTTTTAAAAAATATGCAGCTTCAAATCTTTTGTATCTAAACTGCAAAGACAGAAATATGAGACTAGCTACTGCATATAGCAGGATTCCAAGAAACAAATTGCAGACTTTGGACTTGGAACACATCATGTTCTGACATATGAAAAAAATACTATTCTCTGAAAACATGTGCTTTTGCATGTTCCCATTCTTTGTCACCTGCTATCCTGTCACCTAAACTCTCCTCTGTACCCTCTGCTTATCATATTATTTTACAATCATGGCTTATTGATGTATCTTCCTAACAAGACTCTGACTTTCTTGAAGGTAGAAAATGTATCCCCTGCATGTAAAACACTGTCCAGTATCACTAATTTATGCATTTCCTTATTAATCCTCTCAATTTGCAAACATTGTAGTTTTTCAGTGATAACCTACTAAGTGCCAGGCACTCTTCTTGGTACCGGTGCAGTGAGCAAAACACACACAGATCTTTGCCCCTGAGGCGATTATGTAATTTATACCCTCATTGATCTTGGTTAAATGAAAAAAATACACTTACTGGAAACTTTTCCACATTTGTGAATACACAAAATGTGATGGAATTGTGTTGGAATGAAGCCTAGGAAAAATCGTCATTTTCTCAAAATATATTTTGGTCTTCTTTATTATTTCATTTTTTATGTTGTCTGGAGGGTGTTTATTAACACATCATTTTCAGCACATGTTGATGAATCCCAAAGCAATTCTTTCTAGCACAGAACCTTCTCTGGAGACTCACAGCCGTAACTTCAGCCTTCTTGTAGAAAATTGAGCACCACAAAGATATCCATAAATTTGACACAAAGAAAGTCGAATTCCTTTTTTCTTCATCCAAAACCCTCTTTGTCTTCCTATATGAGCTACCTCATAAAAACACCTCTACCCACATATTCATTAAATGGACCATGTTATTCTTTTCCTTCATAGGAGCCCCATGACTTCCACCTAAAACCCACTCCTCAGCAAAGCAGAAAATACAGCAGCTCCAGGCTCTCTTCCTGAGTACCCTTTGCTCTCCAGAAACAACCACTAGAATCACTAGCTATGGCAGACACATACCACTCTTTTTTTCTCTTTGTTTTTACTCCCATTGTTCTTCTGGAATGCTCTGCCCCTTCACTCCGGCTAACTCTTCCTGGAGCATCACCTTCACTTAAGCTTATCCCACGCTATCCAAGTCAGGCCGTTCCATGCCCGCCTTCTGTGTTTATAACTCTTACAGCATGTGGGAAAATACATTTTAAACGTTTACGTTTCCAAAGAGACACTTCTTAAAAAAAAAATCAGTTTAACAATAGTATGTGTTAAACCTATGAAAGAAGAAAAACAAAAGCCAAAAATCTCTCCAAAAAGCCTTTTGCCTTCCCTTCCAAAAAAAAAAAGCCATTTTCCTTGTCTTACAAAAATGTTATTAGATTTTTATTTTCAAGTTTTTAATCTAACTTTGTGAAACTAGAAAAAACTAAGAAATCCAGTATTCCATAAATAGAGGTAGCTTGTAATATTTGAAGTAAAATCTCATGTTTAAAAGTAAATTAAATTAGCAAATTTTACATTTTCTGAGTAAAATTTGCTTTTGTACTTAGTAAGCTAAACTTGGTAATAAAATTAGATCAAATTGTATAAATTGCATCTTTTATGTTCTTCATTACAAAACAGTCTATATAAAACTATATTTTACAAAAGCACATACTATTTTCTTTACCATACAAATACAAATGTCTACAACACCATAGAAAACAGAGGTCTGAAAGGAAAATATGCACATTAAGATTGCACTATATTATCTCCTACAAAATTTAACAGTTCTTAAAGTTATGAAGTAACTTAAATTCAGTTTTGGGAGAAAAGTTAACACTAAAAATCCTTGCTTATTTTCTACTTTTCTGCAATATTCTTTAAATCTTATTTATATTTTCTGTTCATGTATCTCAAACATTTAAGACTGTGAGGGGAAAAATGGAATCAAACAGAGGCCTCTTAACTTCTCCCTAATCCTCAATAGGAGTGGCAATGGAAATCTTTACAGATGTCTGTGTCCTAATTTATTTAATTCTTATATATATATCCCTCTGTGACTTTTAAAATTTAAGTATATCTTGAACATTCATATTTCTTGACATTCCCAGTAGCATTTCATTCAGTGTGGTGTATACCAAAACTGTAAACTCCTACATTTTTCACTTTCTAGGGATTGTAGAGCTATACCAAACGTGTAATCATGGAGTGAGCTAGAAAATGGGATTGAGGGCCTCTAACAGAATAGACCATGGTTTGCAAAGATATGGGCTTCTCCCCCTACACAGTCTGGGAGCACCATAAAGAAAAAAACTGTTGTGTGCTTGTGTGCATTATGTTACTATCAGTCTATATGTCTACATCCATTTCTTTATATCTTTGTACATATCTCTGTCTAAATCTATCCATCTATCTATCCGCCTACCTACCTATCTATATCTTCTCATGCCCAGCTCCTAGCAGCACAATATGTGCCTAAGAAACATATGTGAAATAAGCAACCAACAACGTGCCCTATTTTAGGGCACGTTGTTGGTTGCAAAGAATGCTTCTCAGTCATGAGTTTTGTTTATGTCACCTGGAAAAGTTCAGGCTACGCATGAGGTCACCCCAGGCAGCCAGGAGAATATAAGTAAACTTCATCACAAAATCTTGCCTTCATTTGTTTCCCTAATTTTGGCTGAGCTCTTCTTAGGGCCTCTTTGTAGCTTTTGTTAAAAAAGCATGTTCAAGGAGGGCGACAAGTTATACTGCACCTAATGTGCAGTATTCAATGTCTTGGAAAAGAACTTGCCTTAGAGAGTAAATAGGAATGATGTCTCCTTCAGCCTAAGGAAACTATCTCTGTAAGAATCCATCTTTTTATTACCCAACCATAGCCTTTCTATAGCAGTAAACTTTTCTAAAATTGTGCACCTTCACCCAAATTCTGCTCCATTTTTCCATCCTACCTCATTTTCTTGTTCTTAGTATAGCAACCACTGTAAGCTATCTTTCCAGCCCACAAAGAGTTAAGAGTTAATGTTACTTTCCATCAGAGTAGTGAATGTTAAGTGGCATAAAATCCCAATTGTGCCATCAAGTTTTGACCAACGATTTAGTTATTTTTTCTACTACTGTCAGAATGAACATTAAGCTGAGTACATTATGCCACCTGGTTCAAAGTGTGGTCTAACTGCCTGCAAGTGATAGAGTAACAACAGTGGTACCAAGGAAGGTCATGAATGAATGGGGCCACAACCACATTGACCCATCTATATATTAAAAGATGAGAGATCAAAGTAGTCAACACTTCTACAGAAACACCAATTTGAAGGGATACCAACTGAGTAGTGTATTTGTGCTTTTCTAGAAATTCTATGGGACATTTTAGTGATTTGCTGATAACTGGGCAGCAATTGTTGCTGACATATTTGATAATATTTAAAATTATTTAATTTCTTCAAGTGTCCACCGACATTCTTAGGATTGAAAAAACAATTATAAACTCCAAAAGTTGAAAACCATTGTGTCTGTGAATAAACAAAGCTGTTAAAAAGCTGTTAAAGAAGGTTAATATTTTTTTCCACATTAAAGATAACAACTAGCTCTAAATTAGGGCTTGTTATACTAATAAAGACTTTAATAGTTTGCGTTAGCTATTGCTGCATAATGAACCACCCAAAATTTAGTGACTGAAATCCATGACAACATTTACTTTGCTCATAAATCTGTAACTTGAGCAGTCCTCAGTGGGGACAACTTATTTCTCCCACTTCAGTATCTGGTAGAACAGATCAAAGGCTAGAGGCAAGAAAGGCTCATTCACATATCTGGTCTAGATACTGGTTGTAGGCTTGAATCTTAGCTGTAACTGTCAACCACAACAACCAATGTAGTCTGTGCATTTGATCTGGGTTTCCTTAAGACAAGGTTGCAAGGGCAAGTGTCCCTAGAGAGAGAAGCAGATGAAAGTTATATTACTTTCTATGATCCAGCATTAAAAGCCATGCATTTTGTTTTGTTTTGTTTTGTTTTGTTTTGTTTCCAAAATGACAGAATAGAGGCTTTGCCAGGATGCTTAACCTATTTGGAAATAGCAGAATAGTGCACAGATATTCACACTGTGAACTTCTATCCAAGAAGGAACACAAAAGTTCAACATAAAAGAAAAAGAAAACATTGGGTAAGGGGACAAAAAGGGCGAGTAACAGCCTGCATAGCAGGGTCTGGTGGAAAACCACGAGTGAATCCCCAGTACATGAGATGAGGAGGAGTGTCTCTATGATACATATTCCCACTGAGGAGGCAGGCATCCAAGCCACATGAACCTACCAAGCCTTGGATGCATTTGACTTGGGGAGCAGTTGGGCGACTGTGCACATTCCCAGACCTGGGCACCAATAGAAGGTAGCCATTCCTTATCATAGAGGGCTGCAAAGAAACTGCCAGCTGGCAGCATAGCAGTCACTGGTTTGGAGAGTCTTTGGCCAGAATTTGGTGTCCTGGTCTAGAATAAGAGAGGTGCCCCCACAGCCAGAACTGTGAGACAAGTATGACATGGGCCCCAGCTGTAGATGCTAGATTGGAGCACACCCTTCACCCCTTCCTGGGACCAGAGCAAGAAGAGATTTACCTGGGAAGGGTGCTATTGGCCTGATTGGTGAGTTTTATGACCTGGGGCAGTTTCATGGACTGAAGGAAAACTAAGTGTGACTTGGCTAATTGTCATAACTCACTGCCAAGGCTGGGCCATGATGGGGAGCCCTGCTGGGTCTGAAGCAAGTTCCAATGATGTTTGCTGGGCTGTGGAGTTGAAACTGCACCTCTCCCTATGTTGGGTCTTTGGCACAGCAACGGTTGCTCCACTCCTCATGAAGGCATTTCTATGGGGGTCTGAAAACTAATTTCTGACCCTCATGCCTGCCATTAAGGGGCCCGAGTGCAGGCTTGCCTGGCTGAGCCCCATCCGGCTTTCCCACTCCCGTACCTCAAAGGCAGAGTTCGGGATCCAGACTTTTGAGCATTACTTGGCTTAACCCATCCCCTAAGAGACCTAAGCACTTCTCCTGATTAACAAAGATCAAGCATAAATCCTACTGCCACTGTCACAGCTGGCTCTCACAGTAAGCTCCACCTACTGGCCTACAGGTAGATATGTACAACATAGTACAACATCTGCTGACCCAAGTGCATACACAGCATGCAGGAAGGAGACAAGCTTCTCTCATCTTCTGCTACCACCATTTCCATGCCACCCTGGCCACCCAGGAAACCATGAGCCTGCTCGCCTGCCCAATACACTGCTACTACAACCAGCATTTGAGACAGCCACCACACTATGGCTACTTATAATTAAGGAAATCATACAGAGTGTTTGCCACTAAATGCACCCAGAAGCAAATCCAAATGGCCCAACTCAACATATATTATAGACACATCCTTAAAAAAAAAAAGTCATGCCCCAATGAAGGTAAATTCAAAAAACAAGAAGTGACTGTTTTTCCAGATGCAAATAAATTAACATAATAATATCAACTTGCATGAATAATAAGAGTGTTATGACACCCAAAAAGGAACACAATAATTATTTACAAATAGAGTTGCAAATAAAATTTATAGAATGCCAGATAAATAACTCAAAATATTGATTTTGAAGAAGCTCAATGAGATCCAAGAGAAAGCTGAAAACCAATAACCAATACAAAGAAATCAGGAAATCAATTCAGGATAGAAATGAGAACTTTACCAAGGAGGTAAGTATAAAAAAAAAAAAAAACTTCTGGAAATGAAAAATGTCTTGAAGGAATTACAAAATACAGCTGAAAACTTTAACAATAGATTATACCAAGCAGAAGAGACAATCTCAGAATGTGAAGCTAGGTCTTTTTAATTAATTTGGTGAGACAAAAATAAAGCAAAAAGGATAAAAAACAATGAACAAAGCTTTGTTGTAGTATAAGACTCCATAAAGCAACAAAAGGTGAATAATCAGTATTCCTGAGGGAGAAAAAAAGAAACAAAAAATTTAGAAAACCTACGTAGGGAAATAATTAATGAAAACTTCCCTAAACTAGGAAGAGATGTAAACATCTAGGTATAAGGGGCACGACAAACTCCAGCAAAATACATTGCAAGGTGACCTTTGCCATGATGTATTAGGCTGTGTAAAATTACCATGGAAAAAAATTCTGAAAATAGCAAGAAAAAGCATCCTGACACCTATGAAGGAAACCTCATGAAACTAACAGTGTACTTTTCAGCAGAAACCTTACAAGCCAGAAGAGATTGGAATCCTATTTTCAGATTGCTAAAGAAAAACTCTGTCAACTAAAAATTTTATAATCTGCCAGCATACGCTACATAAGTGAAAGATAAATAGTCTTTCTCAGACAAGAAAACACTAAGGGCATTCATCACCACAACTCTGGTGCTAAAAGAAACAAAAGGTCAATTTTTTCCATTCTAGACACCAATGAAAGCATAAAACTCTTGGGTCTTATTTAAAAATTACACTAAGGGGAAAGAGAAATAAATAAAATGCCAACACAACAGGACTCCACAAAACTAAAAAAACAAACACAGAAAAAATAAGAAAAACGAAAGAATCTGTAAAACAACTACATAACAATTAACATTAAGATAGGAATAAAACCTCACATATCAATGTTTATCTTGAATGTGAATGAATCAAATACTCCACTTAAAAGATAAAGATTAGCGGATGGATTTTTAAAAACATGACCCAACTATATGCTGCGAGATAGTCACTTTATTGATAAAGACACTTAAAGACTGAAGAGCAAGGGGTGGAAAAAGATATTCCAAGCTAAAAGAAACCAAAAACTATCAGGAGTAGCTATTCTTGCATCTGATAAAACAGATTTTAAATCAAAAACCATGTAAAAAGATAAAGGTCAATATATAAGGATAAAACAATCAATTCAACAAGAAGATATAATAATCTTAAATATATATGTACCCAACTTTGGAGCACCCAGATTCATAAAACAAATTTACTGTAACTCAAGAGCAATGCAATAATTGTTTGAGATTTCACAACACCCTACTCACAGATCATCAAGGCAGAAACTCAACATAGAAACTATGCACTTATTTCATTGAGCAGTGGTTTGTAGTTCTCCTTGAAAAGGTCCTTCACAGCCCTTGTAAGTTGGATTCCTAGGTATTTTATTCTCTTTGAAGCAATTGTGAATGGGAGTTCACTCATGATTTGGCTCTCTGTTTGTCTATGATTGGTATACAACAATGCTTGTGATTTTTGTACATTGATTTTGTATCGTGAGACTTTGCTGAAGTTGCTAATCAGCTTAAGGAGATTTTGGGCTGAGATGATGGGGTTTTCTAGATATACAATCATGTCATCTGCAAACAGGGACACTTTGACTTCCCCTTTTCCTAATTGAATACCCTTTATTTCCTTCTCCTGCCTGATTGCTCTGGCCAGAACTTCCAGCACTATGTTGAATAGGAGTGGTGAGAGAGGGCATCCCTGTCTTGTGCCAGTTTTCAAAGGGAATGCTTCCAGTTTTTGCCCATTCAGTATGATATTGGCTGTGGATTTGTCATAGATAGCTCTTATTATTTTGAGATACGTCCCATCAATACCTAATTTATTGAGAGTTTTTAGCATGAAGCATTGTTGAATTTTGTCAAAGGCCGTTTCTGCATCTGTTGAGTTAATCACGTGGTTTTTGTCTTTGGTTCTGTTTATATGCTGGATTACATTTATTGATTTGCATATCTTGAAACAGCCTTGCATCCCAGGGATGAAGCCCACTTGATCATGGTGGATAAGCTTTTTGATGTGCTGCTGGATTCGGTTTGCCAGTATTTTATTGAGGATTTTTGCATCAATGTTCATCAAGGATATTGGTCTGAAATTCTCTTTTTTGGTTATGTCTCTTCCAGGCTTTGGTATCAGGACGATGCTGGCTTCATAAAATGTGTTAGGGAGGATTCCCTCTTTTTCTATCGATTGGAATAGTTTCAGAAGGAATGGTACCAGTTCCTCTTGTACCTCTGGTAGAATTCGGCTGTGAATCCATCAGGTCCTGGACTCTTTTTGGTTGATAAGCTATTGATTATTGCCACAATTTCAGAACCTGTTATTGGTCTATTTAGAGATTCAACTTCATCCTGGTTTAGTCTTGGGAGGGTGTATTTGTCAAGGAATTTATCCATTTCTTCTAGATTTTCTAGTTTATTTGCATAGAGGTGTTTGTAGTATTCTCTGATGGTAGATTGTATTTCTGTGGGATCGGTGGTGATATCCCCTTTTTCATTTTTTATTGCATCTATTTGATTCAAATGGACTCTAAACCAAATGGATCTAACAAAACATTCTACACAACAACTGTACAACATACATTCTTATCAACACAAGGAACATTCTCTAAGATAGACCATATATTAGGCTACAAAACAAATCTCAATAGTTTTTTAAAAAATCTAAATAATACCAAGTATCTTTTCAAACCACAATAGAATAAAACTAGAAGTCAATACAAAAGCAACTCTTGAAACTATATACACACATGGAAATTAAACATGTTCCTGAACAATCTTTGGGTCAATAAAGCATTTAAGACAAAAATTAAAAATGTTTTTGAAATGAATAAAAATCAAGGTAAAACATACCAAAGCTTCTGTGATACAGCCAAAGCATTGCTAAGATTGAAGTTTGTCCTGTAATCTTAGCACTTTGGGAGGCCAGTGTGGGCAGATCACAAGGTCAGGAGTTTGAGACCAGCCTGACCAACATGGTGAAACCCCGTCTCTACTAAAAATGCAAAAATTAGCCTGGTTTGGTGGCACACACCTGTAATCCCAGCTACTCAGGAGGCTGAGGCAGGAGAATCACTTGAACCTGGGAGATGGAGGTTGCAGCGAGCCAAGATGATGCCAATGCACTCCAGCCTGGGTGACAGAGCGAGACTCCATCTGAAAAAGAAAAAAAAAAGATTGAAGTTTGTAGCATTAAATGCCTACATCAAAAAAATGGAAAATGGAAAGATCACATATTAGTACCTTAATGTTGCACCTCAAGGAATTAAAAAATCAAAAACAAAGTAAATATAAAGCTAACAGAAGAAAAGAAATAACAAAGATCAGAGCAGAACTAAATAAAAGTATGACAAGAAAAACCTCAACAATACAAAAGGATCAACAAAAACTTGTTTTTTTAAAAAAGATAATTATATTACTCCATTTTCACACTGCTATAAAGAACTATCTGAGACTGGATAATTTAAAGGAAAGAGGTTTAGTTGATTCACAGTTCTGCATCATTGGGGAGGCCTCAGGAGACTTACAATCATGTCAACAGGAGAGAGAGACAGCAAAAGGGGAAGTGCTACACACACTTTTAAACCATTCAATCTCATGGGAATTCACTCACTATCACGAGAACAGCATGAGGAAAACCACTCCCATGATCCAATCACCTTCAACCAGGTCCCTCCCCTGACACATGGGGATTACAATTCAAGATAAGATTTGGGTGGGGACATGGAGCCAACCCATATCATCCCACTCCTGGCCCCTCTCAAATCTCATGAACTTATCACATTTCAAAACACATCAGGCTTTCCCAACAGTCCCACAAAGTCTTAACTCATTCCAACATTAACTCAAAAGTCCAAGTTCAAAGTCTCATCTGATATAAGGCAAGTCCCTTCTTCCTATGAGCCTGTAGAATTAAAAACAAGTTAGTTACTTCTAAGATACAATGTGGGCACAGAAATTGGGTAAATACTCCCACTCCAAAAGCAAAAGATTGGCCAAAACAAAGGGTCTACAGACCTCATGCAATCTGAAATCCAGCAGGGCAGCCATTAAATCCTAAAGCTTTGAAATAATATCCTTTGACTCCATGTCTTACAACCAAGGCATGCTGCTGCAAGGGGTAGGCTCACACAGCCTTGGACAGATCTGTGCCTGTGGCTCTGCAGGGTTCAGACCCTGCAACTGCTTCAGGAGTTGGCATCGAATACCTGTGGCTTTTCCAGGCACATGGTACAAGCTGTCGGTAGATCTACCATTCTAGGGTATGGAGGACAATGGCCCTCTTCTCACAGCTCCACTAGGCAGTGCCCCATTGGGGACTCTCTGTGGGTTCTCCAAATCCATATTTCCCTTTTGCATTGCCATAGTAGAGGATCTCTATGAGGGCTCTGCCCCTGCAGCAGACTTCTGCCTGGACATCCAGGTGTTCCATACATCCTCTGAAGTCCAGATGGAGGTTCCCAAACTCTTGCCTTCTGTACACGTACAAGCTTAACACCACATGGAAGATGCCAAGGCTTGGGGCTTGCACACTCTGAAGCAACAGCCCAAGCTGTACCTTGGTCCCTGTTAGCCACAGCTGGAGCTGAAATTGCTGGGATGTATAGCATCATGTCTCAAAGCTGGACATAGCAGCAGGGCCCAGCCCATGAAACCATTTTTCCCTCCTAGGCCTCTGGGCCTGTGATGGGAGGAGTTGCCCTGAAGATCGCTGAAATGCCCTGGAGAACTTTTCCCCATTGTCTTGGCTATTAACATTCAGCTCTTGTTTACTTATGCAAATTTTTGCAACTTGAATTTCTCTCCAGAAAATGTGTTCTTTTCTGCCACATGATCAACCTGCAAATTTTTCAAACTATTATGCTCTGCTTCCCTTTTAAACATAAGTTCCAATTTCAGACCATCTTTTTGTGAACACCTATGACTGTACACTTCAGAAAAAGCCAGGTCACCTCTTGAGTGAATGCTTTGCTGGTTAGAATCTCTTTGGCAAGATGCTCAAAATCATCTTTCTCCAGTTCATTGTTCCACAGATCAATAGGGCAGGGACAAAATGCTGCCATTCTCTTTGCTAAGGCATAGCAAGAATAACCTTTGCTCCTGTTCCTAATAAGTTCCTCATCTCCGTCTGAGAACACTTCAGCCTAGACTTCATTGCCCATGCCATTAGCAGCATTTTGGTCAAAACCATTCAACAAGTCTCTAGGAAGTCCAAACTTTCCCACATCTTCCTGTCTTCTTCTGAGTCCTCTGAACTGTTTCAACCTCTGCTCGTTACCCAGTTTCAAAGTCACTTCCACATTTTCAGGTATCTTTATAGCAGTGCTCCAGTCCTGGTACCAATTCTCTATATTTGCTTATTATCACATTGCAATAAAGGACTACCTGAGACTGGGTAATTTACAAAGGATAGAGGTTTATTTGACTTACAGTTCTGCATGGTTAAGGAGGCCTCAAGAAACTTACAATCATGGTGGCAGGAGAGAGAGACAGAGCAAAGGGGGAAGTGCTATACACACTTTTAAACCATCAGATCTCATGAGGATTCACTTACTATCACAAGAACATCATGGGCGAAACTGCTCCCATGATCCCATCACCTCCCACCAGGTATCTCCCCTGACGTGGGGATCACAATTTGAGATGAGATTTGGGCAGGGACACAGAGCCAAACTATATCAATAAACAATATTGATACACCACTATCTAGACTAAGAAAAGAGAGAACATCAAGATAAACATAATCAGAAATGAAGAAGTAGACATTACAATGGATAGCACAGAAATGTAAAAGATCATCAGATACTACTATAAACAACTCTGCACTCACAAACTAGAAGACCTACAGTAAATGAATAAATTCCTGGAAACATACAACCTTCCAAAATTGAACCAGGAAGAAATTGACATCCTAAACAGACTAATAACAAGTAGTGAGATTGAATCAGTAATTAAAAATCTTCAAACAAAAATCCCAAGGACCAGATGGATTCACAGCCTAAGTGCACCAGACATACAAATAAGAACTGGTACTAATCCTCCTGAAACTTCCAAAAAATCGAGAAGGGAATTCTCCCTAACTCATTCTCCAAAGCAGGAATCACCCTGATACTGAAGCCAGACAAGGACACAACAGAAAACGAAAACTACAGGCTAATATCCCTCATGAACATAGATTCAAAAATACCCTACAAAATGCTAGCAAACCAGATTCAACAGCACATCAAAAATACAACATGATCAAGTGAGTTTTATTCTATGTATGCAAAGATGTTTCAACATAAGTAAATCAATAAATGTTATTTATCATATGAACAGAATTAAGGACAAAAACCATATGATCATCTCAATAGAATTAGAAAAATCAATCAATAAAATTCAACATCTCTTTGGGATAAAAACTCTCATCAAACTAGGAACAGAAAATAAAGGCCATATATAACAAACAAACTACCAAGATCATATTGAACAGAGAAAAGTTGAAAACAATCCTTCTAAGAACTAGAACAAGACACAGATGCCCACTTTCATCACTCCTATTCAACATAGTACTGGAAGTCCTAGCCACAGCAATCAGGCAAGAGAAAGGGGTAAAAAGCATCCAAATCAGAAAATAGAAGGTAAAATTATCTTTGTTCAATGATGATATAATCTTATACCTAGAAAACTCAAAGCACACCTCCAAAAAAGCTCTTAGATTTGATAAACGAATTCAGTAATATTCCAGGATACAAAATCAATGTACAAAAATCACTATCATTTCTATACACCAATAACAGTCAACCAGAGAACCAAATAAAAAGGTAGTCTCATTTCTAATAAATACCAAAAAATTAAATATCTAGGAATACATTTAACTCAGGAGGTGAAAAATCTTTATAAGGAAAACTATAGAACACTGCTGAAAGAAATTGTAGATGACACAAATAAATGGAAAAACATCCCATGCTCATGGATCAGAAGAATGAATATCATTAAAATGGCCATACTTCTCAAAGCAATCTACAGATTCTGTGCAATCTCTCTCATAATACCAATGTTATTTTTTTTCACAGAATAAGAAAAAAAATCCTAAAATTTATATGAAACCAAAACAAAGCCCAAACAGCCAAAGCAATCCTAAACAACAAGAACAAATCTGTGTGCATCACATTACCTGACTTCAAATTTTACTACAAGGCTGTAGTAACCTATACAGCATGGTGCTGGTATAAAAATAGAAACAGATCAATGGAACAGAATAGATAACCCAGAAATAAAGCTGTATATCTGTAGCTAACTAATCTTTGACAAAGCTGACAAAGACATACACTAGGGAAACGACACCACCCTTTTCAATAAATGGTACAGGGAAAATCAGATTGCCAAATACAGAATGAAACTGGACCCCTATCTCTCAGCATATACAGAAAACAACTCAAGATAGATTAAAGACTTACTGAAATGTAGCAACTGATACCATAAAAATACTAGAAGTAACCTAAGGGAAACTCTTCTGGACATTGGTCTAGGCATAAAGTTCATAACTAAGACCTTAAAAGCATAAGCAACAAAAACAACAATAGATAAATAAGACTTAATTAAACTAAACAGATTTTGCACGGCATAAGAAATAATCAATAGAGAGAAGAGATGACCTGCAGAATCGAAGAAAATATTTGTAAACTATTCATCCAATAAGGCACTAATATCCAGAATGTACAAGGAATTCAAACAGCTCAACAACAACAAAAAAATACCTCCATTAAAAAATAGGCAAAGCACATGAATAGACATTTTTCAAAAGAAGACATACAAACGGCCAACGAGCCTATGAAAAAATGCTCAACATCATTAATCATCAGAAAAATGCAAATTAAAACCACAACGAGATATCATCTTACATCAGTCAGAATGGCAACTACTAAAAAGCCAAAAAATAACAGATGTTGGTGAGGATGTGAAGAAAAGGAAATGCTTATATACTATTGATGGGAATGTAAATTAGAACAACCTGTATAGAAAACAGTATGCAGATTTCTCAAAGAACTGAAAACAGAATTGCCATACAATCCAACAATCCCAGTACTGGATATCTACCCAAAAGAAAAATAAATCACATGAAAAGGATACCTGCATTCATATGTTTATTACAGCACTATTCACAATAGCAAAGATATGGAATCAAGGTAAGTGTCTATCAACAGATGGTTGTATAAGGAAAATATCATATATATACACAATGGAATACAAATAAAAAGTAATGAAATCTTGTCTTTTACAGCAACATTGATAGAACTGGAGGACATAATCTTCAGTTAAACCACTCTGAAACAGAAAGTCAAATACCACATGCTCTCACTTATAATTGGGAACTAATTAATGTGTATGCATAGACATAGAGTGTGGAATCATAGACATTTATATTCAGAACATGTGGTGGGAGGAGAGTGAGGGATCAGAAATTATTTAATGGGTAGAATGTGCATTATTCAGGTGATGGTTAAACCAAAATCCAGACTTCACCATTGTGCAGTATATCCACATCACGAAACTGCTCTTGTACTCCTTAAATCTACATAAATTTAAAAAAAGCTTTAAAAAAGTAATGCATTGTGATGCCCTCCACATATTATTTGTTAAAGTAATCTCATAGGCTCATTCAATTTCAAGAAAAAGAGAAATGGATTTCACTTCTTACTAAGATAGTGTCGAGGTTCTGGAAGAGGGCATCAGGCCAGAAATACTGCTGTGGCTATTGTAAGAAAATATAATCTGCTTCAGACTGGCCTTTGGCCACAATAACTTACATCCCTCCCACATGCAAAGTGCATTTTAGTGAATGTTCTATTTGTGCTACTTTTTCTTGTATTAATAAGTTTACTTCTTTGATTTTTAAAGTTAATTGAGTTGTTTACTTTTGATTTTTAAATTCCACTTTTCCCTCTATGGTTTTAGAAGTTATGCACCTCATTCTTCATGATTTTTTTTTTTTTTTTGAGATGGAGTCTCGCTCTGTCACCCAGGCTAGAGTGCGGTGGCACGATCTCAGCTCCCTGCAAGCTCCACCTCCTGGGTTCATGCCATTCTCCTGCCTCAGCCTCCCGAGTAGCTGGGACTACAGGCGCCCACCACCACACTCAGCTAATTTCTTGTATTTTTAGTAGAGACAGAGTTTCGCCATGTTAGCCAGGATGGTCTCAATCTCCTGACCTCGTGATCCACCCGCCTCGGCCTCCCAAAGTGCTGGGATTACAGGCGTGAGCCACCACACCCGGCCCATTCTTCATGATTTTTAAAAAATATTACCCTAGATATTTTTACATAGATGCTAACCAAACAAATCTTAAAACTGGACAATAGCTTTATGTGTGTTCTAAGCAATGCAAGGGTCTTAGCACACAAACTCTGATTATCACCTCCTAGCTGGATATGTGAGTTAGCTCAGGCTGCTGTAACAAAATGCTGTTACCTGGGTGGCTATTATGGATCAAATATTTATCTCTTCCCAAAATTCATATGTTAAAGCTTTACCTTCCAATTTTATGCTATTAGAAATTGGGGCATCTAGAAGATAATTAAAGATTAGATGAGATCGTGAGGACAGAGCCCTCATGAATGGGATCAGAACCCTTATAAGAGTTTTGAGAGAGCTTGCTTTACTCTGCTGTCTTCCATGTAAAGATACAATGAGAAGTCAGGCATCTGCCACTGGGAAGATGTCTCTCACCAAGACCTGACCATTCTGGCACCCAGATCTTGGACTTCTAGTCTCCAGAACTGTGAGAAATAGATTTCCATGTTTATAAGTCATCCAAACTATGGTAATTTGTTGTAACAGCTCAAACTAAGACTGCAGCTTAATTAACAGACATTTATTTCTCACAGTTGTAGAGGCTAGAAAGTCTAAGATCAAGGTGCTGGCCGATTCAGTGTCTGGTGAGGGCCCTCTCCCTGGTTTTCAGGAGGCCACCTTCTGGCTGTATTTCCACATGGAGAAGAGAGGGTTTCTGGTATCTTCTTCATCCTGTAAGGACACTTATCCCATCATGGGTGCTCCACCTACATGACCTCATCTAAACCTCTCAAAGGCCCCACCTACAAACATCATCACACTGGGGATGAGAACTTCAACATATGAATTTTGGGAAGACGCAAACATTCAGTGCATAGCAATATGCTATTACTTTCTGGTGTTTTAGACATGGCTCATTTTTCCACCAAACATTTGATGTTATTATTTTCTTTAAAAAGCAGGGGAAAATGTAGTTGATTATTGCTACCTCAACCCATATTTTTACCAATGTTTTTATTAATCACTTTTAAAATTGGGATATAATTCACATATAATAAATTCACTATTTTAAAGTGTACAATTCAGTTAAGTATTCAAATATCCACAATACTGTGCAACCATCACCAATACCTAATCTCAACACATTTTCATCACCCTCCCAAATGAAGCTCATATTGCTTAGCAATCATTCCCCATGTCCCACTCTCCTCAGCTACTGGCAACATATTATCTGCTTTCTGTCTCCTAGATTTGCCTGTTCTGGACATTTAATATAAATAGAATCATAAAAGATGTGGCTTTTTGTTTTTGGTTTCTTTCACTTAGCATAGCATTTTCAAGTTTCATCCATGTTTTGGCATGTATTGTTGCCTCATTC
Organism: Symphalangus syndactylus; assembly: GCF_028878055.3. NCBI lineage: Eukaryota > Metazoa > Chordata > Mammalia > Primates > Hylobatidae > Symphalangus > Symphalangus syndactylus. Next base: position 70,520,447 of record NC_072423.2, on the reverse strand, counting down.
CTTTTCATGGATGAATTATATTTTATTGTATGGATATACCTTATTTGGTTTCTCCATCATCAGTTGATGAACATTTTGCTTGTTGCTTTCACTTTCTAGCTATTATGGATAATGTTGCTATGAATGCCAAACAGGTTTTCACAATGCTAGCCCTAGCAATATATGACAGTTCCAATTCCTCCATATTTTGAACAACACTGGTTATTTTCATGGGTTTTATTTTTTGGTTTTATTTCTGTTTTGTTTTAAATATAGAAATCCTAATGGATGTTAAGTGGTATTTCATTTTGTTTTGACTTACAAATACCTAATGACTAATGATGTTGAACATGTTTGAATATGCTTGCTGGCCATTTGTATATCTACCTTGCAGAAATATCTATCCAAATATTCTGCCCATTTTTAATTGTGTTGTCTTTTCATTATTGGTATGTAAGAGCTCTTTACACGTTCTGGATATTAAATCCTAAATGGATATGTGATATGCAAATATTTTTCTCCATTCTGTCAGTTATCATTTTACTTTTTGATAGTATCTTTTGAATCACAGAAGTTTTTTTATTTTGATGAAGTCCAATTTATTTAATTTTTCTTTGATTGCTTGTGCTTTTGCTGTCATATATAAGAAACTATTGCCTAATGCTAAGTCATAAATATTTGTACCTATGTTTTCTTTGAAGAGTTTTTATCTCTTCTATTTACATTTTTGATCTATTTTAAATTAATTTTCATAATGTTATGTTATGGGCATCTAACTTTATCCTTTTATATTTGCATATCCAATTGTTTTAGCATCATTTGTTGATAAGGCAAATTTTCCCCAATGAATAATCTTGGCACCCTTATCAAAATTAATTGACTCAGATGTTCAAGTGTATTTCTAGCTCTTTTTACACCATTGATCTATGTGTCTATCCTTGTGCTGGCACCACACTGTTTAATGACTTGCTTCGCAGTAGTTTTTGAGATTAGAATGTTTGAGAGCTCTAACCTTGGTCTCCTTTTTCAAGATTGTTTTGCCTATTATGGTTTCCTTGCATTGCCACGTTAATTTTAGGATCAATTTGTCATTTCTATAAATAAGAAAGTTGAAATTTTGATAGGGATTGTATTGAATCTGTAGTTCAGTTTGGGGAATACTGCCCTCTTAACAATATTTTGTCTTCCAATTCATGTTCAAAAGTTATCTCAAATTTTCAATTTATTTTAATGATGTTTTATAGTTTTCACTGTACAAGTCCTCATAACTTTCTACATCTTGGATGTTCCATCTGGGATACTTTTCCTTTTGTTTAAAGAATAGTTTTTAGAATTTTCATTCTTGAGGACCTGTTAAACTTAATTTTTCCTTGTTTTAAGATGTCATTTTTTTTGTTCTTATTATTGAAAGACATTTCTGCTTGTTATGGAATTGTAGGCTGATATTTTCTCTGAATGTAGTGTTTTGTGGTACTTTGGTTTCAATTATTCTTGCTGCTGTCAGTCTAACTGCCATCCTTTCTATGTGAGCTTGAGCCTTTACTGTTCCCTACACAATTTAAAGTTAATTTTTCAAGTTAAAAGAAAACCATGTTTTGGGAATATTGTTTAGAGTTGCAGTGAATTTATAGCTCAGCCTGAAGAAAAGTAGCATATTTACTATATTAAGTATTCCTTTCAATGAATGTGTAATACTTGGCCATATATCTTTTACTAAAGTTCTATGATTATACATACATTGTTTTGCTTATATTTTGTTTTATCTCAGATATTTATAATTTTAATGCTATTATAATTGCTATTTTAAATGACATGTTCCACTTGGTTTTTGCTGATGCATGAAAGTACAATTGACTATTTTATATTCCTCATATTCAGAAACTTGCTATATTCTCCAATTATTGTAATTATTTATCTGTATATCTCGAGAGGAATTTTTATATAGTCACCTTATCATCTAAAAATAATAATAATTAATAATTTTATTCCCTTTATTCCAGTCTTTTCTGTTATTTTTCTTATTATGTTTGTTAGGAATTTTAGTACAATTTTTAACAGAATTTACAAAATGAGGCATTTTTGTAGTGTATCTGAGTTTAAAGAAACTCATAGTCTTTAACATTTCTTCTTTAAGTTTGTGTTTCTGTAATATTTATTTAATCTCCATTTTGTGCATGATGAGATGTTATGGCATACAAATGGTAAACAAATTATTTTATATCATTCATTGTCCTATGTCAGACTTAGGAATGGGATCTACAATTTTAAAATAGTGTCTTTAAACTCAACATGTTTAGCCTCATCATGTTTAGCCTCATCAACATTTCCTTGTCTGTAGAAAGCGAAACCGTATTTTTTTCTGATTTATTTTAAATATTTTAGGCCTGGAATGAACTACATTTTTAATGACTATCAACATTATTAGGTAACTCAGAATTTGTGCTTTTTTTCTGATGAACCCGTGAATGAATAGCTGTGAATCTATGTTATTTTTAATATAGTGTAAATATTTTAAGAACATCATCAGCTACAAAGTAATATTTATCTTCCTTTCGGAGAATTAAAAGGGTGCATTTTTGGAAACCTCCAAGTATCATTATCACTCTAGCAAGATCTTAAGTAAAGATCATCTATACTCTTTAAAGTATAACTTAAAAATATAGCTGAATGCAAATTGACAGTATTATTCCTAGAAAAAAAAACCCCAATCTGTTTAAATGGGAGTTAATTTTATGATAAATAGCAACTTAGGGACATGTAATCAGTATCTGAATATTTTCCTCATACAAAATATTCACTATAAAATACCAAAACAAAGCTAAGAGGCTTAATTTATTATAGTGGCATAACTTGATGAAATTTTAAATTAATCCTTTTCTACCTTCAAGTATAAAGCACATAACACTTGTTTTCAACAGCTGTTCCCACCAACTCATTTATCATGTGCATGCAAGCAGGCTCTAAGGAGGTATGCTAAAACTTGGAGATAATCCTTTATAGATCCCCATGGTCTCTGTAACTCAGAGTCTTAGATAGCAACCCAGTTTGCTGATGGCCTCTCAGCTTTGACTAAAGGCCACTTGGGAAACTATGGAGAACTTCAATTAATGCCTGAATATGCTTGGGTATCACTCAAATTTCTGAACTTTCTACACTACGTTGTTGGAATTGCCACATTCACACAGTTGCAGAGCTGTTTACATTTATACAGCAAAGCAAGTGATGTACTTGCCAAAAGAGAAAACATACTTACCCTCAACTGAAACACTAGAATAGTCATGTTCTCAACCACTGAGTGCCATCCAGAGACAGCTTGGACAGTGTTTGTGCCTAGGTCAATCTATTCTAAGACAGGGATTTAGCCTACTGGAATTCCATTTTTTCCATATTCTTTCAGACCATTAAGAACTAGTAATAAAAGGTATGTATTCTTCCAGCCTATTTTGGTAGACGAGAATTGTAATTCAACACCAGTTTTAGTCTGATATATGTCACTAGTAGCCTGCTGTGATCCAGAAATGCTCATTTCAAATGACAAAATGTGGTATGCATTAATTAAGTCAAAGGACTCCATTGGAACCATAGTGATCTTGATGGTTGGGAAGTCAGAAGAGTTTAGATTGGATGTCCTACCATGAAACTACCTCAATAAGAGGGCTGCACATCTGAGTCACTGTCTATTCTTCCTGTGTTTCAGAAGACCTCAAATTATAGGAGATAAATGCATTTTTCTACTGTCTTAAAATATTTGTGTAGCACAAGTCAATAATCACTTCCCTTGCAAGGTGGTACGTTGAGCACAGTTGCTAGCTTCAGCCTTCTCCTTATTAATGACCTGCTACTGATGTCAAAGTGAATGCTGCTTCCATGTGCCTGCCTCATCTATTATACTTTCTCAGGGTGCTCTGGAGTTGTGCTTCCTATCCCAGCCTCAAGGAAGGAAGTCGCAAAATCCCAATGTACTTGCTCTATTTTGGCATGTCAAACTGTCAACAATGGCTGCCCTAAAGACTAAATCCCATGCTCTAGAATATGTAATTTCTAAGAGTTTTGCTGATATTGATATCAGTTTTCAGTCTAGGTAGAAGGAACAACTTCATGCTTATTTGAAAGATTTGCTAAGACTTAGTGGCCATGGCTTATTATTCTCTAGAAACTAAACTACTCCCCAACTAGTTCTTTTCAAACATTATTTTTGTAATCCTGAAAATCCTTTTGTCAAAATGCTGTCTGCCTAGGATAAGAGAGAATGAATGCAAAGAAATTGAGACTGGAGCATTTATATGCAATGTGACCAAGGGCAAGTATGCAGAGAAATCTTTAAATTGATGCTTCTTATTACTATTCTTCTGAACACTGATGATTGGTTCTAAACCAAATAAGAAAAAGGAGTGCTATAGGTAAGAAAAGGAGATCTAATTTCAAAAACAATACATTTAGGCTGATAAGAAGACCAAAGGATGAATCAATAACTATAACATCAGAAACTATTGCCAAAGAATTAACTATTAACTACAGGATTCAAAAATAGTTAACAGTTAAATCTTTGGCAATAGAATCGGGCACCAAAATTATGGAAAAGGCACCCGAATTATGAACAAGGGTTTCTGTGCTATTAATGACAAGACTACTGATTGTTTTAGATCATTGATATTTTTAGGCTTCTCAAAATATTGTAGAGTGTGGAGGATGAATAGAAAGAATATGCCTTGTAAGCAGATATTTTGGTATATAGTCAGTGATGGGGTTAGTGTGAGAGTACTCAGCTTGGCTTGTTTTGTTGGCATTGTAGGGGATGTTTATGAATAAAGCTGTTAGGTTGACTCGAGAGGCTAGAACCCTTTATAGGACAGCATGCCCTGACCTTATGGTATATATAACTGTATTTTAGATAAAATTTTATTTTCTCAGTTTTTTTACAGATCTCTCTCTCTTGTTCTGTTGGCACCAGAGAAATTACCTGGACAGGAAGTCACAATAATCATCTCTGAGGCCAGACCTTGTCTCTTCTCCTAAAAGCAATCTAAGGAGCCACTTGTTTGCATCAGAGTAGGGTATCCAAAGTGAAGAGAAATACACTTTATTCTACTTTCTGGTGCCTGAAAAGATGCATTGATGAGGTATTTGAAAAGATGCATTGATGAGGTGGACTAAAATTGTGGGTAAGTATTGTGATGGGTAAAAGAATGCAATGAATCCCTTATTTCCCGAAATTAAACAATGAAACTCATTGGTATACCAAAATAGTAAAAGTTATAGAATCTTAAAATAGCAAGGACTTTAAAATCATATATTCAAACCTGTTAATTTTATAGATTAAATTTACCTTTACTCATTTGGCAAATATTTATTCAATATAGTCTTGAATTCAAGAAACAATATTGTTTCTTGAATATCTTGTATATTCAAGAAAAAAAAAGACGATCTCTTTCCTTAATATTGGCACAGACAATAAATAAATAACATCAAACAAAACTAATCATACGTGTATGTTTATTGCAGCACAATTCACAATAACAAACATGGAATCAACATAAGTGTCCATCAATGGATGATTTGATAAAGAAATGTGATTTGAAAAAGAAATTACACATATTATAATACTATTGAGCCATCAAAAAGAATGAAATCATGTCTTTTGAAGCAATATTGACAGAACCAGAAGCCATTTATTAAGTTAAACAACCCAGAAACAGAAAGTCAAACACCGCATGTTTTCACTTACAAGTGGAAGCTCAATAACGTGTACACATGGACATAGAATGTGGAATAATACACCTTGGAGATGGCAGGGTGGAAAGGTTGAAAGTGAGTGGGGGGATGAGAAAGTACTTAATGGGTGCAATGTACCTTATTTGGGTGAGGGTAACACTAAAAGCTCAGACTTCAACACTATGCAATGCATCCATGTAACAAAAATGCTCTTTTACCCCTTCAATGTACACATTAAAATGTTTTTGAAAAATATCTTAAGCAACCACAGTTTTTTGCCTGAATTAAAGAGCCCAGCATGATAGGGCTGAGATTCATTGCAGAGCAACTTCTTTAAGGTGAGGTTGCATACAGTGGGCCCTGAGGATAGGGCTTCTGGTAAGAACATTATGGGAAGAGAATTTTAGGTCCACCCTTCTGGTAGCAAACATGGACATAAAAATTTGCAATGAATTAGAGATATCTATGCCAATAATCAGCACTCAGGCTTCTCTAGTCTTCTCACTCAATGACAGTTCACGGGAAGCCATGCACTTTCCTTTCCTGGGATTCTGCTCACCAATTGTTGTCACTGCATCAGTTGGGGAGGCCTACCAGCTAGGGGCTATTTCTCAACCAAGAGAACTATCATCAAAAGATTGGGTCTTCTTTATTAGTCTAGCTAGCAGTGTATCTATTTTGTTAATTTTTTCAAAAACCAGCTCCTAGATTCATTGATTTTTTGAAGGGTTTTTCATGTCTCTATCTCCTTCAGTTCTGCTCTGATCTTAAGTTATTTCTTGTATTCTGCTAGCTTTTGAATTTGTTTGCTCTTGCTTCTCTAGCTCTTTTAATTGTGATATTAGGGTGTCATTCTGAGATGTTTCCAGCTTTCTGATTTGGGCATTTAGTGCTATAAATTTCCCTCTTAACACTGCTTTAGCTGTGTGCCAGAGATTCTGGTGTGTTGTCTTTGTTCTCATTGGTTTCAAATATCTCCTTGATTTCTGCTTTAATTTCATTATTTTCCAGGAGTCATTCAGGAGCAGGTTGTTCAACTTCCATGTAGTCATGTGGTTTGGAGTGAGTTTCTTTTTATTTATTTATTTATTTATTTATTTATTTTTATTGTACTTTAGGGTTTTAGGGTACTCCAATAGCAAAGAGTTGGAGTGAGTTTCTTAATCCTGAGTTCTAATTTGATTGCACTGTGGTATGAGACACTGTTTGTTATGATTTCCATTATTTTGCATTTGCTAAGGAGTATTTTACTTCCAATTATGTGGTCGATTTTAGAATACGTGCCAAGTGGCACTGAGAAGAATATATATTCTGTTGATTTGGGGTGGAGAGTTCCATAGATGTCTATTAGGTCCACTTGATCCAGAGCTGAGTTCAAGTCCTGAACATCCTTGTTAATTTTCTGTCTCATTGATCTGTCTAATATTGACATTACCCATCTGACAAAGGTCTAATATCCAGAGTCTACAAGAAACTTAAACAAATTTACAAGAAAAAACAAACGACCCCATCAAAAAGTGGGCAAAGGATATGAACAGACACTTCCCAACAGAAGACATTTATGTGACCAACAAACATATGAAAAAAAGCTCATCATCACTGGTCTTTAAAGAAATGCAAATCAAAACCATAATGAGATACCATCTCATGCCAGTCAGAATGGCAATTATTAAAATGTCAGGAAATAGCAGATAGTGGCAAGGCTGTGGAGAAATAGGAACACTTTTACACTGTTGGTGGAAGTGTAAATTAGTTCAACCATTGTGGAAGACTCTGTGGTGATTCCTCAAGGATCTAGAACCAGAAATGCCATTTGACACAGCAATCCCATTGCTGGGTATATACCCAAAGAATTATAAATCATTCTACTATAAAAACACATGCACACATATGTTTATTGCAACACTATTTACAATAGCAAAGACTTGGAACCAACCCAAATGCCCATCAATGATAGACTGGATAAAGAAAATGTGGCACATATATACCATGGTACACTATGTAGCCATAATAAATAATGAGTTCATGTTCTTTGCAGGGACATGGATGAAGCTGGAAGCCATCATCCTCAGCAAACTGACACAGGAACAGAAAACCAAACACCACATATTCTCACTCATAAGTGGGACTTGAACGATGAGAACACATAGACACAGGGAAGGAAACAACACACACTGGGGCCTGTCAGGGTTGGGGGAAAGGAGAGGGAGAGCATTAGGACAAATACCTAATGCACGCAGAGCTTAAAACCTAGATGATGTGTTGATAGATGCAGCAAACCACCATGGCACTTGTATACCTGTGTAACAAACCTGCACATTCTGCACATGTATCCCAGAGCTTAAAGTAAAAGAAAAAAAAAGATTGGCTCTGCCATGTACTTCCTTTGTTATGTAGGAAAAGACAAGAATCCCTCTGAGATTCACTTTCTTTTTTTGTAAATTAGGATAGTTATGTTTACCTTAGGTTGCCCCTCGAGTGTATAATAACACCATAATATCTGAGGGATGAATTTTATCAATGCTTACTTGCTATTAGGATTAGAACTTCTGGCCTGGGAGCTCTTTAAATCTGTCATCTTAGCATGCCAAGTAATTATGTAGGTGGAGCAAAATTGTTGAGGCTGTCACCAGAATCTGGTCAACTCACAAGCTTGACATTTCTAGCTTATACCTACAAGACACAGGAGGTTCCTGTCTGCCTCTTAGTGAGAAGATGTGTTATTAGTTGGCTAATGCTGTGTAACGCAGTACCCCACAAGTTAGTGACTTAAAACCCAATAGCCATGTATTATTTCTTGTGAGACTACAGGGTAGCTAGGTGGTTCTGCTGTCTGGATGTGGCTCAGTTGATCTTACCTGGACTCTAATGCACTGTTGTCAGCAAGGCTTTGGCTGGAGTCTAGCTGATCTGGGATGGCCAGGCCTGGAAGTCCTGTGACTCAACCTTTTTTACATGTAACTCACAATCCTCCAGCAGGCTAGCCCAGAATTTCCTGATTCTTCAACAGATGTGTGTAAGAAAGATCAGTTGTACAAGAAAGTGAGTAGAAATATGCATGTGCTTTCCAAGCCTCACCTTTTTGCAACCTCTCTGTTATGGACTGAATATGTGTGTTGCTTCCCATCCCATTTATATCTTATAAGGAGAGAAGAGATATCATAGTTTTCTCTCTCTTTGCCGTGTAAGAAGGTGACTGTTTACAAGCCAGGAGGAGAGTCCTCACCAAGAGCCAAATTTGCCAGCACCTTGATCTCAGATTTCCCAGCCTCTAGAACTATGAGAAATAAATGCTTGTTGTTTAAGCCCCCAGTCTATAGTATTTTGTTATGGCAACTATTGCTGACAAAGACACCTTCCATTGACCAAAACAAGTCACTTGCTGAGTCCAGAATAAAAATAGAGTTACGAATTAGAGGGCAAAGGACATGCATATAGGGCAGTTATTATGGGGAGATATTAAATCAATCAATATACCACTTTCTACTTTCGCATAGAAATCCTACAGTTTGTGGTAATCTTAGGACTTGCCCTTCAGCAACAGTTATCTAAGCATACATAGCCGACAATCAACAATTAGTAGCCATAGTTATCTCTCTTGCACAACACTGCTTGGTTTACCTTCCAATGCTACTTCATTTCCTTTTCCTCTTTTTATTTTTTGTTTTAAAAGTGGGACATGGGATAGCAGGAACGCAACAACAAATTCTAGCCATGGAGCATCTTTAAAAAGTAAAGAATTTGTGATTCAAAGTCATTTTTTAACTTTTAATTTGTCATTATATATGCAATATAGTCATTGTAGGAAGAAAAAAGAAATAATAGTTAAAATAAGCCATAATGTTTCCATGTAGAAATAACTACTATTAACATTTGGCAAAATATTTCAAGATTCTTTTCCAAGTGTGTGTGTTTGCTCGTGTGTGTGTGTGTGTGTGCATAAATTTATATGTTTTCCTAAAATATGTTATCTTCTTGCTAAACTCCCTTCCAGGAAGACTGAAACAAGGTACTTCTGCAATACATTGTAGAGAATATCATTTTTCCCAATCTATTAAACCTAAGTATTATAACCTACAAATATTTGCCAATCTACTACGTGGAAATGGAAATTCATTATTCTTTGAATTTACATATATTGTGTAATTAGTGACAATAACTTTTTACTTATGTCCATAGGCCATTTATTTTCTTCTTTCCGGTTTGTCTTTATGGCCTACTAATTGTCCCATGGGCACATTTCCAATTTTCCTTTAATTTATTGATTTATTTTAAGTTCATAAATCTTTATTTATTATATGATTGTGTATGCATACATGAAATACTATCCCATGAATCATTATTTACCTTTAAGTTAGTTTAGGATATTTATGATGAGAAGCAAATTTTACCAAGATTTCTCTATGACTGCATTTCTTGGGTTCAGCCCTAGAAAAATCTAATAAGTAAAACATAAATGAATAATAAATTAAAAAAACCTCAGAGTGTACAAAATCACAACTCTTCTTCTCACCATCTGATTTTTACTTTCTGAGAGTAAGTAAAAATGTGTCTAGTTACAGAAAGAGAGTAAATAATTCTCTTACTAAGCTATTTCTAGGGGAAAGGATAAGTAGAAATAATTGCTTTCCCTTTGTAGTGATGATGCAATATAATGAAAAGTAATGTTATTTCACTAAGCACAAAGCAGTATTCAGATTGGTGCATTTCAGAGTAGACACACTGGAAAATGACACTTCCACATGAAGATGGCCACAACACTTAAAATCACTTACATCTTTAGCTTTCTTGAACTATACATTTGGTCCTGAAGGATAGAGCTTCCTGGAAAATTATGGTGGATTCATATGAATAACCTCATATTTAAAGATTATGCAAGCCAAATGCATGCCTGTCATCCCAACTACTCAGAAGGCTGAGATGAAAATATCTCTTGAGCCCAGGAATATCTCATGGGCAACATAGAGAGACCCCATCTGTAAAAAATAAATGAATAAAAAGTGTATACTCAATCCTACCAAAGATTCTGATGCTTTACCTGTTTGTGTTCCTAGAAAGAATACAGTGTAGAAAGAAAGAAAAAAAACTCTTTAAAAAACAGTTTTCATGAAAATAATAGTAATATAATAAATGTTTGTTCATGCTGGTGGTGTAGTTTTGTTAATCCAACCAAGACTATTGAAAGTAAGCTAAAGATATATATAAAATCCATCATCATGTCTTGAGCACCAAGTATTGTCTTCTTCCTGATTTCATGGAGATCGTACTCTCAATCTATGCTGGGTGACAGGCCCTACAAAGACACAAGTGAACAGGAAAAATTTAAATAATAATAAGTGCTATGAAAATAATTAAAATATAGTGATGTGACATAAAGTGAGAGTTGAGTGGATCATCAGGGAAATTCTCTGAGTAGGTGGCATTTAATCTGAGATCTGGACGACAAGATTATCACTTCTCCTTCTGTAATGACCAATCAAGAACTTTACTTTTCTTGTAACTCAGTAACACAGAATTACCATATGAGGATTATTAAAATAGTGGGGATTACTGAAAGAATGTATGTTAATTGGGGACATTTATTTTCTATTATATTTTCCATTTAACCATATCAGAATTATTTATTATTATATTAACAAATTTCAGTTCCTGTTTATTCTTGGTAAATTTATGAGTTTTTTAAATAAATGCCTATATAAAATATAGAATTAAAATAAATATTAAATATCAAAATTATGGGAGTTTAGGGAAGAGTCATGCTTATGTATCTGTCATGTTTATAGGGAAATTACACATAGATCCTCATAATTTCAGGAAACTAGTATAGGTGAAAAAATATAAATATGACTCTCAGGCTAACAACTATGACCATTAAAAAGCATAGAATACATAATTTTAAAAATCATCAAAACTCAGTCAGTACAAACAAAGTAAGAAAAGAGAAAAAAAGGATAATAAATAGAAAACATGATCTAATAAAGTAGAAATAAGTCCTAAATTATTATTATTAATTTTTGAGACCGAGTTTCACTCTTGTTGCCCAGTCTGGAGTGCAACAGTATGACCTTGGCTCACCACAACCTCCACTTCCTGGGTTCAAGTGATTCTCCTGCCTCAGCCTCCCGAGTAGCTGGGATTACAGGTATGCACCACCACATCCAGCTGACTTTTTTGTATTTTTAGTAGGGACGGGGTTTCTCCATGGTGGTCAGGCTAGCCTCGAACTCCCAACCTCAGGTAATCCACCCGCCTCGGCCTCCCAAAGTGCTGGGATTACAGGTGTGAGCCACCGCTACCGCCCAAGTCCTAAATTATTAGTAATGAATATATGTAAATAGGTTAAACTCACCAACCAGAGACTCTAAGATCAGATTTTTTTTAAATTGAACAATATAGTTCCTGTAGACAGCATTCCTTTAAAAAAGTTATCACAGATACACAAAGGGTTAGAAACAAAATGCTTGTTTTAACATTATTTGGAGGGGTTAGATGTTAGAAGCAATTTAAGGTGCATCCTTGGAGGAGTATATAGGAGTATATGGTAGATGGACGTTATGGACATTATGCAGTATTATACAGTATGGCATGCTTCAATCATAGTGTGAAGTGAACATAGTAAGAAAGAGAATGAGAGCACGACATAATTTCTATAAATAAACATCTACATAAAACAATACACATGGACAAATAAAAAGATAATATTAAACATACTAAAACTGTTTTTCCCATAAATTTGACAATTTAAAAGAAATGGACAAATTCCTTGAAACTGCAAACTACCAAAACTAAATGAAGATTAAAAAAAGATAATCTAAAGAGTTCCTTAAGCATTAAAGAAAAGTAATTAGTAATTAAAAGAGGTCAAAAAAGAAAATCCCATGCCAATATGGTTATATTGGAGAATTTTACCAAGCATTTAAAGAATCAATACCAATTTTGCATCGTCTCTTTCAGAAAATGTAAAAGGCCGTTCCACCTCCTTCTAACATTTCCCAGCTCATCTTCTGAGGCCAATATTATTCTGATACCCAAATCAAAAGAAGACAGTACAAAGCAAAAAAACTAATGACCGGTAACTCTCATGAACCGAGATGCAAAATTCCTCAACAATATTGTATTAATATTTTAATGTTAAAAATATTTAAAATTAAACCCAGTGATGTATAAAAAGAATTTTACAGTCAAGTAAAATGTATTCCAAATATGTAAATCTGACTTAACATTTAAAATTTAATTAATATAATCCACCAAATTAACAGGCTAAGGAAGAATAATCGTATGATCTTACCAATTGATGCAAACAATACATTTGGCAAAAAGTAACACATTCATGATAAAAGCTCTCTGCAAATAGAAAAAACTTTCTAATCTTGACTTTTAAAAAAATCTACAGAAAAAAAGTTAATACCATATTTAATGATGCAAGAGTGAATATTTCCCCTATAAGACTATATACAAGGCACGAATGTCTACTCTCACTACCTTCATTCAACATAGCCTGGAAGTTCTATTCAGCACAATAAGACAATAAAAATAAATAAAGGCATACAGACAGTAAATATTTCCCTAAGTATAGATTTTTTAATGATTTTAACATTAAAAAAATCACAGGCATCTATAAAGAAAAAAGTAAATATCCTAGAATTAAGCAAGTGGAACAAGATTGCTGTATACAAGATCAGCACACAAAAATCAATTACATTTCTGTATAAAAAAATGAGCATGTGGAAACCAAAACTAAAATCATAATATCATTTATAAACACTCGAAAGTAAGTGAAATACATATGTATTAGTATTTCAAAACATGTATAAAATTTGTATGCTTAAAATTACAAAATGATAATTTTACTGATCAAAAAAGTGATAAATAATTGAAGAGATTTACCAGGTACACTGATTGGAAAACTCAACATAGTAAAGATATCAATGCTCCTGAAATTTATCTGCTGGTTTAATGTAGCTCTTATCAAAATCCCAGCATGTGTGTTGTTGTTGTTGTTGTTGTTGTTTGGGTAGACTTACACAAACTTATTCTAAAAATTATATGGAAAGACCAAGGACCTAAAAAAGTTAAGACAACTGTTTAAAAGAATAAAATGGAAGCAATTCCTCTTTCTGATGTTAAGTTACAGTAAGTTGCTGTAAGGATAAATACATATAACAATGGAGCAGAATATAGAACCCAAAAATAGAGCCACACAAATATGCCCAAACCTTTTAACAAATAGTACTGAAACATTAAGAAAAGCTCCCACCTGAACTTCATACCTTATAAAAAAATTAATGAAAAATAAATCATGAACTTAAATGCAAAACATTAAACTTATTTAAAAATTAATTGGAGTAAATCTTCAGGAGTCAATACTAAGTGGGCAGTTATTATACTTGATACCAAAATTATGATCCATTAAAAATCAATAAATTAAACCTGATCAAAATTTCATCTTTTGCTCTGTGAGAGTTCTTATTAAGAGGGTAAAAAACCCAGCTACAGAATGGGGAAAATATTTGCAAACTATATATTATAAAAAGGACCAATACCTAGAGTATATTAAGAACTATCTGGCTGGGCGTGGTGGCTCACACCAGTAATCCCAGCACTTTGGGAAGCTGAGGTGGGTGGAATGCTTGAGCTCAGGGGTTTGAGAACAACCTGGGCAACATGGCAAAACTCTATCTCTACAAAAAATACAAAAATTAGCCAGGCGTGGTGGCACAGGCCTGTAGTTCCTGTTACTCCAGGGGCTGAGGCGGGAGGATTGCTTGTGCCTGGGAGGTTGAGGCTATAGTGAGGTCAAGGATGCAGTGAGTCAAGATCGCACCACCAAATTCCAGGCTGGGCAACAGAGTGAGATCCTTTCTCAAGAAAAAAAAAAAAAAAGAACTATACCAGCCCAACATTTAAAGAAATCCAATTAGAAGATGAACCAAAAAAGGAACATTTTACCAGAGAGAATAAACGGCAAATAAGCATATAAAAGTATGTTTAACATTAGAGAAATGCAAATTAAAATAACAATGAGATAACACCACACCCATCAGATTGGCTAAAATAAAATGTAATAGCAACACCAAATGCTGGTGAAGATGCAGAGAAATTGAATCACACATACGTTTGCTGGTGGGAATAAAATGGTTCTGCACTCTGTAAAATGATTTGTCAGATTTTTCTTTAAAACAGGTATTTGCTTCCAATGTAACCCAGTAATCACACTCTTGGGCATTTATTACAGAAAAAATGAAATATTTTGCTAATGTAAAACATGTACACAAATGTCTATATTAGCTCTATTCACGAGTAAAAAAACCTGGAAACCGCCCAAATATCCTTCAATGGGTTTATCCATCGAACTTTCAACTGTGGTTTATCCTTTCCTTGGATTCAACAGTGACCAAAAAGGGATGAGCTAGTGATGCATGCAACAACTTGAATGGCTTTCAAAAGAATTATCGAGTGAAAAAAAGTCCATCTCAAAAGTTTACAAAGTGTATGATGACATTACATAACATTCTTGAAATAACAGATTTGTAGAGATGAAGAACAGATTAAAGTTAAAGATTCAGAGGAGAAAGAGAAGGACCGTAAAGCAATAGCATGAAGGTGCCTGTGGTGATGGGAGAGTTCAGTACTTTGAGTGTGGTGGTGGTTACGCAAACTTACACAAATAAAATCTCATAGCATTGTATACACATACAATTATGGGCTTGTAAAACTGATGAAAGCTGAATAAACTAGGCAATGCAGTTGCCATTGGGGTGAGGTAGGTGAAGTATGCATGGAACCTTCCTGTATGTTTATTTATTTATTTTTCTTTGCGACTGCATTGACTGCTGACATCAACTACATGCAGTTAAACCAAACCTCACAGATAATGGCCCAGTCCTCCACAAGATTGTCCTCACTTCAGTCACCAGCTGCAAATTCAAGGGTGCCCAGGCCACCTTCACTTCTGGGCACAAATTCAAGGGTGCCCATGGCTACACAAGGGGGATTTCCACTATCCCACTACCTCTACTATAATTTGCTATAATGATTCACAAAACTCAGGAAAGCATTGTTCTTACAATTACAGTTTTATTACAGCAAAGGAGTACAAAATTAGAAGCAGCCTAAGGAAGAAACACATGGAGTGAGGTCTGGAATGATCCCCCAAAGTGAAACTTTTGTTATCCTTTCCGTTTGGAGTCAGAATGTGCCTTTTTGATGTGTGACAATAGGCAGAATATGGCCAACCAGGAAAGCTCCCTGCAGTTTCAGTGTCCAAAGAGTTTACTGGGGCTTCATGACGTAGGTGTAATTAATGGAATCATTGGCCATGTGACAATCTCCAGCCCCATCTCTACTTCCCAGAGGCCAGGTTGATAGCACGTGGCTCGAAGCCCCAGTCCTCTAATCACACGCTTGGTCTATCTGGCATGGCCAGCCCCCATCCCAAAACACTTCATTAGCCTAAACCATTTAGGGGTCCATGAAAAATCTCTTCATTGGCATGAACTATCAGGGCCTACAGAGAATAACAAGATACTCCTATCACTCAGGAAATCCCAAGAATTTCGAGGTTACCTCCCAGGAACTGGGCATGGAAGCCACCCAACTATTTTGTTACACAGCAAATTCTTGTGAATTTATAATTAATTCAAAATTTGAAAGTTTTTAAAAAATTGTTGCCCATGTTGATGATGAGAAGAGTGTTGGGAAATTAGCTGTAAACTGAATAAACACATAAAAAAAAACCCACCTGGACAGAAGAGTCGTTTTGCGTGAATGACAGCTGTAAAGATAAGTGTGTACACATATGCACACACATGTGTTTGTACTTGCATATAAATGAATGAATGAATAAAACGAAAATACTAGTAGAAAAAAATTGGGATGAAGATCTATAAAACCATGAAACAAAACCTAAGCACTCTAAAAACAGATTGACAGCAATAACAAACACCATACACAAAGTTAAAGACAAACAGAAAAAATATAAGACATGTATAGTAGTAATGGATTTATGATCCTGAAATACAAGTAGCCCCTATACATCCAGAAGAAAATAAAACCCAAAGGAAATGTTGTCGTGGCTATAAATAGACAAATTCAGAAGAAATAATTTCCCCAATAAACATATGTAGAAAGTCTCAGTATCACCGAAAAAGTGCAAAGTAAAATACTGAGATATCACATTTCACCAGTCAGCTTGCCAAAATTTACAAGATGATAGCATCTAGTACTGGTGATGCTTCCATCACCAGATGCTTCCTCACGCATGGAGGGAGTATAAACAGTTTAGATTTTCTCTGAGGAGAGCACATTATAAGGAAAACCCCCAAAAGAGGCTCTTCACATTTTATTGTGGTTACGTTTACTGATCTTAGTTGGCACATATTAGTGCACATTTACTTCAGTTATTAACTTAAAAATTACAAAAAATATTACTTTCCCTAAGGCAAAATCAAGTTTTTGAAAAACAATAATACCTGTAGTCCCAGCTACTTGGGAGGCTGAGGCTGGAGAATGGCGTGAACCCGGAGGCAGAGCTTGCAGTGAGCCGAGATCGAGCCACTGTACTCCAGCCTGGGCGAAAGAGTGAGACTCCATCTCAAAAAAAAAAAAGAAAGAAAGAAAGAAAAAAGAAAAACAATAATAATTATTTGGGAAATACGTTTTTTAAAAGTATGGTTTATTGTTAAATTAGCTTTAAGGTTTTATGTGAAAACAAGCTTAATTTGAAAAGTGGATTGATCCAAGTGTTTTTTCCCCATAAAAGTTCAATTCCTAAATATCCCACCTAGTTACATTACTGTCATGTTTCAAGATTAATATATGATGAACATAAAGGAACAGCTTTGGCCATTTTTAAATCATAGATGAACAGAAATCCTTGAGGATTATGTTTAAATCTCTATCCACGTTTGGGAGTGATTAGTGTTTTGGGAATGATTTGAACTTACACTGCTCTGCTCTCATTAAGTATATCCTATCCTGGGATGTGAAAAATTCAAGGAAATTAATGGGAAGAGGTAATATAAAAAACTGTTACTACACGGAAAATTATCTTTTGATAAAGTGATGTTTCTTTTCTTTAATATTTTATAAAGCTATCTCCCATTCCAATGATTAAAAATGAGAACCCCAAGTCTTCTTTTATGCTATAAATTGTTCTCTACCAAAATGTTTATTTTTCAAAAGATTTTTTAGAAATGCTATGCCTAGGCAACGATTTACTTTTGGTCAATGTGCTACATTTTATGGAAAAAAGGAATTCAGTCATACAAGTAAATAAAAAAGTCATCAGATGGCACAAATTGCTATTCAAGTTTACTCAAGATCAATAATGTAATTAGAGGTATCATATCTCAAAATAATTATTCAGCCAAATTCTGAATTTGGGTTAGAAATTACAAACACAGCAGGCCTTCTCACTTTCTTTATCCCTCCTTAGAGTCTCTCCCTAAAAAATATTGTCGTTGAATTGGTGAGGCACCTGAAATATGTTCAAGTGTGGTATATTAGCACATCTGTCTGAATTTAGAGTGTGGAAGATACATGTCAGAGTCAGGACATGAGAGGCCAGATAGAAGCTTGCCAAAGCTGAAGGAATTTTCATCTCCAGTTTAGATTGCACCGTGAGTGGTGAATGAGACAATTGCCCGATAAGAATGACCTCATTCATATTTTGGGAAACACATCTGGTTAATGGGGCTGCCACAAATTTCTGGAGGCCCACAGTGATGATGAAAATTGGCTTCATTTTCATTCCAAAGGAGATGATAATAGAAAAAATCCTAAAAGGATACTCTAACATTTTAATTCTGTAAGATGCTTGTGGCCAAGATCTAGGAAAATGAGAATTGATTGTGATCCAATTCTCATAAGACATTTAAGTGTAGGAAAAATGAATAAATTTGAACTACATAAAACAATACGGAAAAGTCTGTAAAAACCTATTGGCAAGGATAAAAAGCAAGTTGCCAAAGGATGATGCAATTTCTGTACAGTTCTAAATTATGTAATAATTATGGGTTTAAAAATATGGAGGGAAATATATATATAAATATGAATGATAATTTGGAAGATCAAATTAATTTAACCACTGTATGATTTTCCACTGTATCAATATACACCAACATAAAAATGCTCTTGTTGATAGACATTTGGAATATTTAAATTTTCACTATTATAAAAGTTCTACAAAATCATTATTGCAGATGTCTGCCTGTATAGGTGTGTGAGTTTCCCTAAAGGATATATATGTAAATATCTTTGATATGGTAGAGAGGTATGTATATTCTATTGACATAAATAAATATTCAATGGCATCTTCTAATTTATTAAGAATATAAAACATTTTCTGTGATATGAGCTGCAACTACTTTTCTCCAATTTTCATTTGTCTTTTGACTTTGTGATGTTAATTGATTTGTAGGATTTAAAATTTTATCGAATTAACTTTGTCAGTCTTTTCCTTTATTATTTCTGGGTTTTGAGTTAAAATTACAAAAGCATTTCTTGCTCTAAGATAATTACAATGAATATAAGTCCCCATGTTTTCTTTTTCTGCATTTTGTTTTCAGTCTTCTGACTGATTTTGTTTTAGATGATTCACATTTAAGCATTGTAGAACGGAATTTAAGATACAATTTGTCAGCTGGGCGCGGTGGCTGATGCCTGTAATCCCAGCACTCTGGGAGGCCAAGACCGGTGGATCATGAGGTCAGGAGTTTGAGACCATCCTGGCCAACATGGTGAAACCCCATCTCTACTAAAAATACAAAAAAAAAAAAAAAAAAAAATCACCTGGGCGTGGTGGCGCATACCTGTAATCTCAGCTACTCGGGAGACTGAGGCAGGAAGATTGCTTGAACCAGGGAGTGAGAGGTTGCAGTGAGCTGAGATGGCTCCTCTGCACTCCAGCCTGGCGACAGAGCAAGACTCTGTCTCAAAAAAAAAAAAAATTTGTCTTTCAATATCTATGCATAATTTTTATACTTACTGTGATTTCTGAATATTTGGACTCATGTCAATTATCACTTTTTTCTATTTGCCATCTTCTATTGTACTTTGAATTTCTCATTTTTTTCCTTCTTGGCATCTATATACATTGAACTTACTCAAAAAAATACTCTTTCATTACATTTTTTTGATTAAATATTATAAATAGTGTTGAACACTTCTACCCTTATGTTTTTGTCTTTTAAAAATCTAAACTTGTTCACTATTGTCTCCCCTACCAGCTTGAAAAGATACTTATAACTCTTTAACACTCCTCTCCCATCGTCTCATTCCTCTATAGGCTTTAAGTTTTAAATCTTTATTTTTAAATATAAGTTTTTGCATAAGGTCAATAGTTAATGAAATGTCCTAGCACTTAATCAATTTTGGAATGCTCATTTGTTTGTTGAATCCCACAGCTTCCTTCTTTGTTCAGTTTTCTTCATGCTGAAGTATATGCACTTAATAGTTCTTTTAATGAGACTCTGTGTGGGAGGTAAATTCTTCTGGTAATTGTAAGCATAAACATTATTTTTTTCTTCCCTCACAGATAATAGTTTATCTGTGTATATGGCTTACAGTTACTTTCCTTTGGCATTTTAAATATATTATTCCTCTGTCTTTTAGCATCTGTTGTTGCCAATGTCTCTTGTTAGTTTAATTGGTCATTCCATGGTTGGTGATACATTGGTTCTCTTTAGTGCTTTTCAAGATTTTTCTTTTTATCCTAATGTTCTACAACTTCATGACGATATGCATATGCATTCATTAGTTTTAATTTATTCTGCTAAGTACCTGGAGTATACTTTTGATGTGGAAAATTTTCAGCAATTACTTCTTCAAGTTTTATTGCTCGGACATTTGCTACATTCTGCTTTTATCAAATTCTTATTCCATGAGGGTTGGAGCCTCACTATGTGTTCATACTGTTTTTCGGGTGATTTTTTTAAAACTTTTGTTTCTTTTGGTTTACCATAGTCTTCCTGTGGCACATTCTGGTCAGCTTTCTCAATACTGTTTTCTAATTGACCAACCCGTTCTTAGACTCTGTTCAGTATAGAGTTTACATAGCACACTGCCATTTTTTGGCTACTTTCGGGAAAACCCAGTGCTTTTGCCTCATTCGTTTTTTGGATATTTCCATTCCAATCATATTGAGAAGATATTTATCTTTTTGAGTCTAAAAATAATCCTTTTGGCTTAAACATTGAATATACTTTTGGTTATTGCTTTGTGTTTGAAGCAGAGGGGATGATTAGAGAATGAGCTAAGCACATCAGTTTTTCAGTACATCTCATAATTGTTTTTAAAATTATATGCTATAAAAACTTGGTTAAATATTTAGCATTCTACAGTATAAATGTGTATTATCTACATATCCTTGCCTACAAGAGCCAAAACAAGTTATTTGAAATGCCTAGATAAATATTGAATGTAAAGGCACAAACATCTTGAAACATATGGAGATAAAGTTATTAAAATACTTAATCCATTCATTTCAACAGATGTCATAATGAGTCATTACAGTAAAATCACAGTAAAAATGAGTACTTAAATTTTTATTTTGTTCACATTCCTTTTTTATAATATTAGAAACATCCAGAAAACAAGACTAAATTTCTAGAATTTAACAATTACTTCTAAAATTGCTTTAGTGCCTATAGATTGTTGTCTCTCCTCTTTATCACATTTTATTATAGAATAACTTGTTATTTTTTAAGGGGCATCTTTTGGCATATATAAGTTATTACAAATCCATTGTTTTTTCCAAGATTGAAGCTCTATCACTGTAACTTTTCGCTAATGATTGCTGCCTGACAATGTAAAACTGACAACTTTATTTTTTAACGGTGGAAGTTGCTATTTATTTGCACTACATCATACAGTTACTGGCAAGCACAAGATAATTTTTTACATGATCTATCAAGTCAAGGAAGAGAAGCTATTGAAGTACAAAACTTTGCTTCTTGATATTTAAATTTCGATAAAATTGTATCATTAACATTACTCTCAGTTTTTATAGTCAATCTTTCTGAATCAGGAAACGGAAAAGAAAGAACGTTAACAAATCCTTAAAACTCTTTGCTTCATAGAGTTGAGAGAAATCACTAGTAATCCCCTAACTGGCAATAAGCAATGGTAATCTTACTTTAGAGTTACCCCCTCGATGAGCAATATGTGGCCCTTAGAACAGGTTAGTAGTTCAGCAAAAATCTTGTTATCAGCCATAAATGCTCATTTATTCATTCATTTATTCATTTACATACATCTATTGGGTGGTGATTACATACCTAGCACTGTGCTAAGTACTAGGAACTAGAAGAGTGAACAGAACAGACTCCAAATTTCTTCCCTCACAGAGGTTACCGGCCAGTAGGAGAAACATATTAGATAAATCATCTCATAAATGATTATGTAGTTAGTATTGATATGAGCAATGATGGAATAAATATAGGGAGTAACTAAGGGAGGCTGTCACATCCTTGAGGACTTGAACTAGATAAGATGAAATGAGATGAGTAATAGCCAGGGAAAGGAGTAAGAGAGCCAGTGGTAGCATTACAAGGAGAAGACTGAGATCAACAAAAGCCATGGGGTGACAAGTGCTGGGTGCAATGGATATCAGAGGTGTGGAAAGGGCAGAGGCCTTAGAAAGGAGGCCAAAACAGTGAGCTTGAGGCTAGAGACACACCAGGTTGCATAGATCTCCATGGTTCATTTTAATGATTTTGAACTTATTCAATATACCATGTTATGGAATGGGCTGTCAATCACAGCCCTCCATGCCAGTACAGCAGTTTCCATTTAATCTAATGGGATATACCCAAGGTCCCCAGTGGATGCCTGAAACCATGAATAGAACCAAATTCTATACAATAAGTCCTCAAGAGTTACAATAAAGTCATTGATATGTTTTTGGAAACTGCAACTTTAAGCAAAATGAGGTATTACGAAACCAATTTTATCATGGGCTAATTAATATAAACAAGAGTTAAGTTCCTAGGTCATATTTCTGGTCACAAAAACATCACCAAACTTCTAAATAAAGAGCAAAACACTTCTAATATTAAACATTGAAGTAACTGACTATATTTACATTTAAGAAAAACTAATAAAAACAAGCTGAGCATGATGGCACATGTCTGTGGTCCCAGCAACTGCAGTGGCTGAGATGGGAGGATCCCTTGGGCCCAGGAAGTCGAAGCTTCAGTCACTAAGATTGTGCTGACAGAGTAAGACTCCATGTCTAAGATAATAATAATAACAAAAACTAAGAAAATTACCGAATTTTTGGTGAATCAGTGTGTGATGTTGTCGTGGTGGTGGGTTAAATCAAGGAAGAATTGTTTGCAGAGTGAAAATTTCAAGGAGCACCTCCTTCTACCATGCATTTCAAAAGCAAAATCCAACACATACGGCCAGTTCGAGGAGAGCTTTCCTACTGCATTGTTTATTGTCCTGGATTTGTATGATTATTGTAGATGAGGAATTTTTATCTTACAATAATTTGTATTCATCCATTCATTTCCAACCTGCTTTTCCCAGTTGGTGTCTCCATGTGGCCAGACTCTGTCCCGGGAGCTCAGGGCACAAGGCAGGAGCCAGCCCTGGACAGGATGCCATCCCATCACAGGGCACACTCACGCCCATACTCACTCACATGGGGACCACATAGACATGCCAGTGAACCCAATGAACCAGCACTGGGATGTGAAAGGGAGTTAGACTACCCAGAAAACCCATGTAGATGTGGGGAGAAAGGCTCCACACAGATGGTGGCCCCAGCCAGGAATCCTTTTTTTTTTTTTTCTCAACAACATCAAATAACAAAACGACATTGAATGAAACATTATTTGAGGGCCTGCTGTGTATACATATATATTTTTTTGATCTGATAACTGAGAGGGCAACTAAGTGACTACAGGTGGGGAGTGTAGACTGCGTGGGTAGGCTGGACAAAGGATGATTCACATCCCAGTAGGACACAGCAGGATGGCACGAGATTGCATCACGCTACTCAGAGCTGCGAGGCAGTTGAAAACGTATGAATGGTTTACTTCTGGAATTTTTCGTTTACTATTTTCGGACTGCTATTGACCTTGGGTAACTAAAGCCACAGAAAGTGAAACTGTGGATAATGGGGAGCTATAGTTCCCAATCCTGACCAATCACACTAATCACTTGTGGATTCTTCAACTATATGCATTTCAGAACCCAGAATAAATTCATCCTGAGATAAGGAAGAGCTTTCTGGCTCAGAGGTTCTGCATGTTTTTTCTTTTGCCGAATTTAGCATCCACTTGTGAGTATTGCGGTCCACTACCTTGCTCCCTTCCATATTCTTGGTTACTAAGCAACCCAAGGAATAAAATGCTTCTTTAGTTAACAGTAACTTCTCCACTGCATTTTTAATACTTAGCATCTTCTAATATACAACATTTCCAGTTTCACTATTTGCTTTCCAGCCCTGTTTCAAACAGCATGTCTGAATATTCT
The DNA here is from genome assembly GCF_028878055.3 of Symphalangus syndactylus. NCBI lineage: Eukaryota > Metazoa > Chordata > Mammalia > Primates > Hylobatidae > Symphalangus > Symphalangus syndactylus. The sequence continues at coordinate 70,496,273 of NC_072423.2, read as the reverse complement.
TACCACTTGCTAATTACATACATAATTTCATTTTTTACTGATGTATACGCAAAAAATATGAGCTCTCTTCTGCAAAGAAGTTATATATAGTGGAGTAGAACTTGGATTCTGAAGACAAACTGCCAGTGCTCAAAATATTGAGACCATGAGCAAGTTCATGAATCCTATAATGCCAGCTTCTTTATCTATAAAGAATGGTACCAAACTCATTGAGATGTTGGAATGATTTAGTGAGTTATGTGTGCTTAGAACCATGTCTTGTAGGTAAGAACTGCATATAGGTACATTTTCTATACTCGTTGTAAAATTTATAGGTATAAATGCATTTAAAATGTTATTTTTCTTTGGTAACCAACACTAATACAAATTGTTAGTTATAAAATGCTCAAGCTGCTGTATGAAAATGATACTGAAGTGAGAAAAGCGGACATATGATAAATATCTTAGGCAGAATTTATGAAGTAGTACATCTTAAATGTTCACAGCGTGTTAAAAAAAAGAGGAATAAACAAGCAGTACTAGAAAACATAATATTCTTTAAAAAGCAAACTAAATTTTGAGTTAAAGTGAAAATCAGTTATCATATTTCTTTGCTTTTCATTTGTCAAATTTTTTAAAGTTGAATGTAGATCTCTTAGGACACTTTCAATGAAAATTCTACGTTATATTCACAACTTCTTAAAGACAAACTTCATTATCAGCAAAGCTTTAAAGGAATCAAACTCAAATATAGAATTTAACTTTTATGTATTTTTTCTACTTTTCATTAAAGGTACTGAAGATTATTTCATTTCAATGTCATGCAATTTTTACATCATCTCTTTTGTATCATAAGTATGCAAAGTTATTTAAATATAAATTTGTGAAACTAATATTTAATAGCAATACATCTTGATGTATAAGAAAATAGACATAGTTATGGAAAAATCTGAATTCATTTGGCAACATACATTTAACAGATTTTTATTTGAATAAAAAGTTTTAAGCCAACAGAAATGTGAAAAAAATTTTTACACCTCTAGTCATATTAACAAATTGTAATATGTACCAACAACTTAATAGCAATTTTACATGGAGAGAAAGATTCACATATTATATGTATACTTTCAGATTTCAGAAAAGATAACAGATGAAAAAAATGTATAGTTTTGAATTGAAGAAATCTGGCCTATCACATTCTACCATGAATTGTATTTCTATCATCATAATTGGTTTTTATGTAATACAGAGTGTTTATTGTGCGGCAAGTATTCTAAATACTTTAGAAATGTATATTTATTTAGACTATATTAGCATGTATTTGTATTTCCTCAAATTTAGGCAGATAGCTATATATAATATAGTTTATTATATGTAGTAAATAAATATGTTTCTGTTATACTCATGTATAAATTATGTATTATTTTAAGTTATACTAACTAAACAATATAACCACGTAACTCACCAGCCTGACCCCAGAAAAGCCAGTTAGTTCACAGTGAGTAATGGTGGGATACCAGAAACTTAACTAAGTTGGATCCCCAGCTACAGATGCTGTGGCAGATGTAATCTCCAAAACAGATGGACACGGCCTCTGGAACTTCTCATATGTGGCTACTGATGTGGTAAGTGCATTCTTTTAAATTCATGACCAGAAAGAGGATTAGAAGCAGTTTGCATTCCCGTGGAATAGACGAAAATATATGTTCCTTGTCTTGCCCAGGGCCTTATACTACCTAAGTAACCTCTGTTCTCTGTCCCAGTAGAGTCTAAAGAGAGCTAATTCTCTGGACATTCTACAGACTATTACATTTGTTTGCTGTATTAATTGACCTCGCAGTCATAGAGGGGTTCTTAAATAAGACCCAAAAACGTACAAATAACAAATAAACCCACTGATGCATTTAAAAATAATAAATTAAAAATTAAAGAGCAAGAAGAGAATGGTTGTCTGTAATTTTAGGATCTAGATCATCTGATGTAGAGGAATGAAAGGAAGCTCCAAAAATCAGGGCTCAAAAGTTCTGGTTAGGATCTATTTCTTAAGCAGAATGGTTGGTAAATGGATGTTTTATTATCCTTGTTATTGCGTAAACTTAGCATTTACATGTTAAATCATCATTTTATGTATGAAATGTTGCACAATAAGTTTTTAATGAGCTGGTAGAGCTCTTTTCAAAGAAATGAAGATAAAATTAAACCATTATAGAAATGAATAATGAATCAAAGACATAGCAATCAGCATAAACATCATTGGAAACATAGAAAGCTGAAGGATAGGCTTGAAACACTCATGAAAAATTAAATGGAAAAGAACATAATGTTTAAAATGTTGAGAGAAATAAATGGAACTATGGACAAAGACATGGAGCTTCAGACAAGTCAGCATCTGCTGTCATTAAAGAAAATAGAAAAGATAGAAGATAAATATATTTTTTAAATGTAGAGGAAAATTTCCCTGATACAGAGGAAAAGAGAAAAAGTGTACAGTGATACAAAAATACATATCAGTAGGTAGTTTAGTAAAGTCGCTGGACTTTAACAGTAAAGAAATAACTGCATGGGCATCTGAACAAAAGATTGCCCATACAATTGATAGAGTTACTACCATATTCAATAATGCTATAATAAAAAAGTCTAAAATTTTAATTGAAGATAGTTTTACCCAGCAAGTAACTATTCAAAGATCAAGAGACATATACTCTCAAATATTCAATAGTTAAAATTTTATAGTATCCATGAGTATATTTCTTGAAAAACACTCATTGAGAATAAATGCCAATCAACACAAGAGTTGACGGGCCAAGCTATGATAAAGAGAAGGATTTTAGCATTAAATCATTTTCATATGAAACCAAAGCTAACAACTGTGAAAATTATCAAAGAACAGAATAAAATATTATAAATATATATATTATAATAGTGATGATAACATAACTAACTGCATGAATCTGTAGGGGAATAATAGTAGGCAATCTAACTTTTTGTTTGTTTGTTATTTTGAGACGACATCTTGCTCTGTCACCAGGTTGGAATGCAATGGTGCAATCTCGGCTCACTGCAACTCCCCCACCCGGGTTCAGGCGATTCTCCTGCCTCAGCCACCCAAGTAGCTGGGACTACAGGCATGTGCCACCAAGCCTGGCTAATTTTTTTTATTTTTAGTAGAGACGGGGTTTCACCGTGTTAGCCAGGATGGTCTCGAACTCCTGACCTTGTAATCCGCCCACCTTGGCCTCCCAAAGTGCTGGAAATCTTACTTTTTAATAAAATAATGTTTATAACTATGAGGACAGGGAAATAAAGATGGTTTAAATTTATCCAGTGGTGGCTAGTGCTGCACTTTACCAGTTAGAAAATATTTTATTTAGACATTTCATACCTCGTAAAAATGTTTTTCAAGTATTGTTTTTCACTTTAAATAAATATGTATTTATGTAGCTATTAATTATTTTTTCAAACATTTTATTAAAATATGTAATACCTACAGAAAAACCACAAAATGTAACTGTACAAATAGATGAATTATAACAGTAAAAATATCAATGTTAGTACAACCAGGAATAGAGCAATACCAGAATGTTAGAAGTCTCTTTTGCATCCACTCCCAATCATATTCCCCATCTCCTTCCCAGATATAACAACTAACCTGATTTCCAACATCACAAAGTTTGTGAAATTTATATAAGTAGAAAATACTGCTAGCTTCTTTTGCCCAAACAAAGATATGTTGTTGTTGTCAGTCCTTTTCACTTTAGCTATTGTGACTTGAATTCGCAATTCCCTGATGACTCATGAAGTTTCTCAACTCTTCATGTTTATTGGCTATTTGGACATCTTCTTTTGTGAACTCTTTATATTTTTTCTACTTTATTCATTATCTGAGTTTTTTCTTGGTTTGCAGAAGTTATTTGCATCATCAAGATATGAGTCTTTTATGGGTTTTACTTATTTCAAATATCTTCTCCCATCAGTTTCTTCCCTTCTCGCTTTCAAAATATTCTTTTGATTACACTTAGTTTTAAATTAGTACAATTTTTCATTCTTTCTGTTACAGTCAGTGATTTTTGTCTTTTGTTGAAGAAAACTTTGGCTATTCTAAGTTTTATAAGATGCTCTCCTATAGTCTTCTAAAAGCTTTACTCTTTTGCCTTTTGCATGCAGTTTGAACATCTTATTTAAGCAGAGATTTATGAAGGAGGTATTGAAGTAGGAGTTTGAAGACTGTAAGGGGTGATATTTCTAAATATAGTTAGTATTCATTTCTATTTAGCCACATATTTACTCTATCCATGGATATTTGTTCCTTCCTATATCACCATACTTCCATCTGGGGTAATTTTCTCTCTGCCTTAAAAATAATTCTTATATTATTTTCATTAACATGGGTTGGCTGGTGACAAATCTTTCAGTATTCCCTTGCCTAAAATATCTTTAATTTTCTCCATTTTTATTGGTGGTTTTACTGGCTTAAATTTAAACTTTAGGTTGGCACTTTTTTCTTTCAGCATTTGAGGATGTAATTCAATTGTTCTCGTCTCTCTTTCTCTTTTTAGTTAATAAATCGGCCTATTTTTGCTCCTTTGAAGGGAAAGATGCTTTTCCTCTCTTGTTGCTTTTATTATTTTTCTTTGTCTTTGATTTTTAACAGTGTTATTATGATGTACCTTAACATTTTATTCATTTTTAGCACGTTTGGGATACATTTTCACTCTTAAATATGAAATTGATATCTTTTATCAGTTTCTCATTTATCACTTTCACCCACTGTCTGTTTAAAACTATTTTTGCTCTATTCCTTCTGTCCTCTCTTTTATAAAATCTAGCTACATGTGTGTTAGAACTTTTCACTGTCACATAGTTCTCAAATACTTTTAAAATATTTTTTGTTCTTTCATCTTTATAAATATGAATGGGCATGTTATTCTGGCCTATTTTCCATTCTGCTAATTCTTTCTTCAACTATATCTAATATGCTACTGAACACATTCTTGAATTTTTAAGGGGAGATATAAAAATTCCATTTAATCCATTTTATAGCGTTTTGTTCTCTGCTGTATTCTCTATCCTGTCATCCAATTTCTGAATATATTAATCACACTTGTGAAACTTATGTTACAGTCTGTTTTAGTTCATTCTCACATTGTTATAAAGAAATACCTAAGACTGGGTAATTTATAAAGAAAAGAGGTTTAATTGGCTCATGGTTATTCAGGCTGTACAGGAAGCATGGTCCTGGCATCTGTCCCACTTCTGGGGAGGCCTCAAGAAACAATCATGGTGGAAGGCAAAGGGGGAGCTGGCACATCACATGGCCAGAGCAGGAGCAAGAGAGAGTGAGGGGGGAAGTGCCACACACTTTTAAACAACCCGATCTCACAAGAACTCACTATTGTGAGGACAGTACCAAGAGCAATAGTGCTAAACTATTCATGAGAAATTCGCCCCCATGATCAAATTACCTCTTACCAGGCCCCACTTCCACCACTGGGGATTACAATTCAAGATGAGATTTGGTGGGGACACAGATCCAAACCACATTGCAGTCTGTTTCAGATAAGCCCAATATTTGAATTTCCTGTGGTTCAGTCTCTTGCTATCCCTCTTTCTCCCTCTATGTCCCTTTGTTTTTTGGTCATGTGGTCTTATTTTCTGATATTCCTGGTAATGTTTGATTGCATGCTGGACATTGTGTATGAAAAATTTTACAGATAATTATCGTGGATACTGATAATTTTAGGCTCTGGCTGATGTTATGTTCTTCTGGAGAGATTTTGTCTTTATTTCTTGCAAGCAGTTATGCAAGGGAAGATCACCTTCATACAATCAGAGATTGAGTTTAACTTCATGGCATGCTTCAGGGTTTCTAGAAAGGAGATTTAGCTGTGGTTCACTTCTATTTCTGGCGTGTAGCCAGCTCTTCCGAGGTTCTAGTGAAAAAACCCCTTTTCATTGATGGACCCTACACTTCAACTTTTATATGTCAGGATATTACAACTTTGGAATCAGTGCTCAGATTTTTAGCCTCTCTTTGTGATTTGGCAAATGGCCTGGTTAAAACCTATGTGAGAATATGTTTCTCCTTTCTCTCTGAAATCTTTACACTTCAAGTCCTTGCTGTCTTGTTAGCTCTTTGATTATAGCACTTATGTTTTTTATTTCCAGCAATTATAGTCGATCTCAGTTAGAGAACTCATCAGCAGGAAGCCAGTCTTCCTTTATTGGAAATGTAAACACTCAAATTATATTTTTAAACCGTTTTAAATTTAAGAAGATTTAAGGAAACTTGTTTGAATAGCAATTAGGAGTCTGGAGAGGTAACTTTTAACCTTTGCTAGTTGCAAAACCAGTAAATTTTTAGCCTGGTGTTTGAAGAAGACACTTGGGCAGAAAGCAAAAAAAAAAAAAAAAAAGTAATTGTTAGGGTTCCTGACCTTACTCATGCTCTAATTTTGACTCTGTGTTGCATTTATGTTCCACGAATTGTTTCAGACTCCCAACTGTTTGTGTGGACTAACAGAACCATAAAATAGAGTTCAACTTAGACTTCATCTTTTTTGTTTTCTTTTATTCAATCCTCTACTTCCATTTTGTCAGTATGTCCTAATGTTTATTTTTTCTAGGGCTCTCAAATTTACTCTCTCTTTATTTCCATTATCACTACCTTTACCATCTTTGGTATAAAATACATGAATAATCTACATATTTAGTCTTTCAAACTATAGACTTCCCTCTGCGTAATCCATCTAACATTTTTGGTTAGCTACTCTTCCTACAACCTTTTAGCACATCATTCCTTTATTGAAAATCTAAAATGTTCCGTAACTTTATTGAATAAATTTCAATACATTGAAATGCTCAGTACTTCAGTCAGACTGCCTAAACAAACTTCCTTATACTGCTATCCGATATCTCTCTGTTCAAGTCAAGTGTTCATTCTCCTTGATCTCTTTCACTGGGCTTTCTTTTTCTAACCTGCTTTTAGTGTTGATTTCCTCATCACCTTTAAATGTTTAGCCTGCCCTTCTAATCTCCTTCACTCTCCACAGGTTATGCCCTGTATTTCTAAAGGAAATGTTTTAATATTCCAGCCTTTTCTCCTGTAAAGCAGGAAACTAGTAGAATTTTTACTTCACAGATATTTTTCAAAAGCACCATACCCTAAGACAAGAGTGCTGGCAAGGGAACTGGGAGAATATCTCCAAGGAAACAATGAGGTTACAGAGGCTAAAGCTCCAGTTTCTACCTGCTGTTCCATATGTAGGAAATTTCTATTTATTTTCAGTGAACTTAATACTGTTAAGTGAGGTGACTCATTCTTTTCAGTTGATACTTAAAAAATTTTCCAACTAACCTCACTGTTTTCAAATTCATCTTTCCAGTGCCTGCTCAACTGAGCTATTTAAAACACAAATGTGAACATATTAATATATTACTATATTAATATATATTAATATTCTTCTTCAAATCTTTCACTAGTTCCCTATCACTTAAATATAAAGTCCAAGTTCCTTGGGCTTTTTATGATTTGACTCATACATATATTATCAATCTATCTACATCTAAATGTTTCATCTTATGTATATATTATGGCAATGCAGCCATAATAAAGATATCCTTTAAGTTCATGTGATTACATATATGTGATTAAGTTTATGGGATTATGTTACATTATGTCTTGCAAAAAGACTACCTTTTTTGCCGGCTCAATAAAGTAAGCAGGCATGTTCGGGGAGCCTGTATCTCAAAGAAATGTTGAGACCTCTAGGAAATGAAGGCAACTTCCAGTCAACAGCCAGACACAACTAGTGTCTTCAGGTCTATAGCACCAAGTGAGTGAATTCTTCCAATTACCTGAGTGAGCTTGGAAGTGGATCTTTCCCTCATGCAAGCTTCTGATAAGACAGCAGTTCATGCTGACATCTGGATTGCAAGATTGAGACCTTGAAGCAGGGAACTCAGCTAAACCACTCCTAGACTCCTGTCCCACCAAACAGTGAGCTAATAAATGAGTGATACTTTAGGCTGTTACATTTACGATGATATCGTCACACAGCAATAGATAACTAGTACTCACATCATGCTGTTTCTCACCTTCATGCTTCTACATTTGTAATTCTCTTAACCTTGACACTGTCACCTACTAGCCTTTGTTCAGCTAACAAACTCTTATTTGTCCTTGATGACAAATTTCATCATTTCTACAAAGCCTGTTAATTCTTTTCTAATTCTGCCCTTTTATAAAATAAAAACAACCATTCATCTTGCTGCTTAACATAATTAATTTTAAACTTCAATTTTTGTACGTTTCACACTATATTAGGTATGTTTATTTTCCATTTACTAAACTTGAAGACGGAGACTATATCATATTTATCTTTGTGCCCTGGGGCTCTAATAAACTTGAAAGGCAGCCTAGGCCACAAGGACTGCAACTTTTACGTGAGTCCTAGTGCTGAACTGGGCCCAGAGACAGCAGACTGGGGGACACACAACCTACCAAAATACCAGTTGGGGCAGCTAACGGGGTGTTGACATCACCCCTCCCCTAATCCCAGGCTGCACAGCTCATAGCTCCAAAAGGGACCCTTTCCTTCTGCTTGAGAGGAGAGTAAAGAGTGGGGAGGACTTTGTCTTGTATCTTGGCTATTAGCTCAGCCACAGCGGGGTAAGGCACTGGTCAGAGTTGAAGGCCCTCTTAACTCCAGGATGACATTTATACGCATGCCCTGGGCCAGAAGGGGACCTGATGCCTTGAAGGGAATGACCCAGTCCTGGGAGGACTCATTAGCTGCTATCTGAAGAGCCCTTGGGCCTTGAATAACCAGCAGTGATACACAGGTACTACACTAGGGCCTTGGATGAGGCTCTGAGACTTCCTGGCTTCAGGTGAGACTCAGCACATTCCCAGATGTGGTGCCACAGGGCTAGACTCCTGCTAGAGAAAAGCAGAGGGAAAAGTAAAGGGAACTTTGTCTTGCACCTTAGGTACCAACTCAGCCACAGGTGGGTAGAGCACCAATCAGACCCTTGGAATTCCTGATTTCTGGACTTGGCTCTTGGATGGCACTTCAGGACCAGCTCTGGGCCAGAGAGGAGCCTACTTCCATGAAGGGTGGGTTTCAGGCCAGACAGAATTTACCACCAGCTGACTGAAGAGCCGTTGGGCCTTAAGGGAACATTGGCTGCAGTCTGGCAGTACTTCTTGTGGACCTGTAATAGCAGTGGCCACAGGGTGAGTCTCCTCTGCCTTTGGAAAGAGGAAGGAAGAGTGGGGAGGATTGTGTCTTGTGGTTTGTAGTGCCAGCTCAACCTCAGTACAATAGAACACCAGGTAGACTTCTAAGGTTTTTGACTCTACTCCCTGGCTCCCAGACACCACATCTAGACACATCTCGGAACTGCCCTAAAGGGAAGGACACAGGCCTGGCAGGCTTTGCCACCTGCTGATTGTAGAGCCTCGGGCCTTTGTGTGGAAACAGGCAGTAGCCAGGGAGTGGTGACAGCAGGCCTTGGGCAATACTCAGTGCTGTACTAGATTCAGGTTTGACCCAGCACAGTCACAGTGATGGTGGCAACAGGGGTGTTTCTGTCATTCCACCCCAGTTTCAGGACACTCAAAACAGAAAGACTCCATTTTTGGGGGAGAAAGTAAAGGAGGAGAACAAGAGTCTCTGCTAGTAATCCAGACAATTCTGCCAGATGTTGTCCAGGACCATCAAGGTGGTACCTGTGCAAGTCTGAGAGAATCACAGTGTTACTGGGCTTAAGGTGTGATATGGTTTGGCTGTGTCCCCATCCAAATCTCATTTTGAACTGTAGCTCCCATAATTCCCATGTGTCAGGGGAGGGACCCCATGGGAGGTCACTGAATCATGGGGGTGGGTCTTTTGCTGTTCTCATGATAGTGAATAAGTCTCATGAGATCTGAAGGTTTTATAAATGGGAGTTCCCCTGCATATACTCTCTTGCCTTCCACCCTATAAGATGTGCCTTTGCTTCTCCTTGCCTTCCGCCACAATTGTGATATCTCCCCAGCCATGTGGAACAGTGAACCCATTAAATCTCTTTCCTTTACAAATTACCCAGTCTCAGGTATGTCTTTATTAGCAGCATGAGAACAGACTAATACAGTAAATTGGTACTGGGTAGTGGAGCGCTGGTGTAAAGATATCCAAAAATGTAGAAGCAACTTTGGAACTGGGTAACAGGCAGAGGTTGGAACAGTTTGGAGGGCTCAGAAGAAGATAGGAAAATGTGGAAATTTTGGAACTTCCTAGAGACTTGGAGGACTCAGAAGACAGGATGATGTGGAAAAGTTCGGAACTTCCTTGAGACTTGTTGAATGGCTTTGACCAAAATGCTGATAGTGATATGGATAATAAGGTACAGGATGAGGTGGTCTCAGATGGAAATGAGGTACTTGTTGAGAACTGGAGTAAAGATCACTCTTGCTATGCAAAGAGACTGGCAGCATTTTGCCCCTGTCCTGGAGAACTGTGGAACATTGAACTTGAGAGAGATGATTTAGGGTATCTGGCAGAAAAGATTCTAAGCAGCAAAGCATTCAAGAGGAAGCAGAAGATAAAAGAGTGGAAAATTTGCAGCCTGACAATGTGATAGAAAATAAAAACCCATTTTCTGGGGAGAAATTCAAGCCAGTTGAAGAAATTTACGTAAGTAATGAGCCTAATGTTAATCACCAAGACAATGGGAAAATATCTCCAGGGCATGTCAGAGACCTTCCAAGCAGCCCCTTCCATCACAGGTTCAGAGGCCTAGGAGGAAAAAATGGTTTTCTGGGCCTGGCCCAGGGCCCCACTTCTCTGTGCAGCCTTGGGACATGGTCCCTTGTGCCAAGCTGCTTCAGCTCCAGCCAAGGCTAAAAGACACCAAGGTGCAGCTCTACCCATTGCTTCAGAGAGTGCAAACTCCAAGTTTCCATGTGGTGTTGAGCCTGAAGGTGTACAAAAGTCAAGAATTGAGGCTTAGAAACCTCTGCCTAGATTTCAGAGGATGTATGGAAATGCCTGGATGTCCAGGCAGAAATTTCTTGCAGTGGCAGGACTCTCATGGAGAACCTCTGCAACAGCAGTGTGGAAGGGAATTGTGGGGTGCAAGCCTCCACACAGAGTCCCCACTGGGGCACTGCCTAGTGGAGCTGTGAAAATAGGGCCACCATCCTCCAGACCCCAGAATGGTAGACCCACTGACAACTCACACCATGCACCTGGAAAAACTGCAGACACTCAATGTCAGCAGGGAAAGCAGTCAGAAAGGGTGCTGTATCCCGCAAAGCCACAGAGGTTGAGCTGCTCAAAGCTGTGGGAGATGGGCTTTTTCATCAGTGTGACTTGGATGTGAGACATGAAGTCAAAAGAGATCATTTTGAAACTTTAAGATTTAATGAATACCATATTGGATTTTGAACTTCCATGGATCCCGTAGCTCCTTTGTTTTGGCCAATTTCTCCCAATTGGAATGGATGTATTTACCCAATGCCTGTATCCCCATTGTAGCTAGGATTAACTAACTTGCTTTTGATTTTACAGCCTCATAGGCAAAAGGGAATTGCCTTGTCTCAGATGAGACTTTGGACTGTGGACTTTTGAGTTAATGCTTAAATGAGTTAAGACTTTGGGGGACTGTTGGGAAGGCTTGATTGGTTTTGAAATGTTAGGACATGAGATTTGGGAGGGGCAAAGGGCAGAATTGTACGGTTTGGCTGTGTCCCCACCCAGATCTCATCTTCAATTGCAGTTCCCACAATTCTCATGTGTCATGAGATGTACCTGGTGGGAGGCAATTGAATCATGGCATCACATCTTTCCCTTGCTGTTCTCATGATACTGAATAAGTCTCACAAGATCAGATGGTTTTATAAAAACAAGCTTCCCTGAACATGCTTTCTTGCCTTCCACCAAGTAAGACTTGCCTTTGCTTCTTCTTTGCCTTTCATCATGATTGTGAAGCCTCACAAGCCATGCAGAACTATGAATACATTAAACCTTCTTCCTTTATAAATTACCCAGCCTTGGGTATGTCTTTATTAGCAGTGTGAGAATGACCTAATACAGGGTGCTCTCTAAAGCAGATACAACTTAAATCACAGTACCCAAATCCTTTCAAATACATGGAAAGCCTTCTCAAGAAGGATAGGTACAAACAAACCCAGACAGTGACAGCTACAATAAATACCTAACTCTTAAATGCCCAGACATAGATAAACATCTACAACTATCAAGATATTCCAGGCAAAAATCATCTCACCAAAGGAACTAAATAAGGCACCAGGTACCAATCCTGGAGAAACAGAGATATGTGACCTTTCAGATAGGTAATTCAAAATAGCTATGTTGAGGAAACACAAAGAAATTCAAGGTAACACAGAGAAGGAATTCAGAATTCTATGAGAAAAATTTAACAAGGATTAAAATAATTTAAAAGAATCAAGCAGAAATTATGGAGCTGAAAATGCATTTGGCATACTGAAGAATGCATTAACGTCTTTTAATTGCAGAATTGATCAAAAAAAATTGTGAGCTTGAAGGCAAGCTCTTTGAAAATATACGATCAAAGGAGACAAAGAAAAAAGAATAAAAAACAATGAAGCACACTACAGAATCTAGAAAATAGCCTCAAAAAGGTAAATCTAAGAGTTATTGGACTTAAAGAGGAAGTGGAGAAATAGGGCTGGGAAGTTTATTCAAAAAAATAATAAGAGAGAACTTCCCAAATCTAGAGAAAGATATCAGTATCCAAATCCAAGAAAGTTATAGAATACCAAGTGAATTTAACACAAAGAAGACTACTACTTCAAGGCATTTAACAATCAAACAACCAAAGATCAAGGGTAAAGATAGGATCTTAAAAGCAGCAAGAAGAAAAAAAAAATAACATACAATGGAACCCTAACGAACTTTTCAGTGAAAACCTAATAGGCCAGGAGAGAGTGGTATGGCATATTTAAAGTGCTGAAGGGAAAAAAAAAAAAAGAAAACTTTTAACCTAGAATAGTATAGCTGGTGAAAATATACTTCAAACAGGAAGGAGAAATAAAGATTTTAGGAGATAAACAAAAGCTGAGGTATTGCATCAACACTACACCTGTCTTCCAAGAAATGCTAAAGAGAGTGCTTCAATAAGGAAGAAAAGGATGTTAATGGCTGGGCATGGTGGCTCACACCTGTGACCCTAGCACTTTGATAGTCTTAGGCCAGCAGATCATTTGATGTTGGGAGTTCGAGACCAGCCTGGCCAACATGGTGAATTCTTGTCTCTACTAAAAATTACAAAAATTAGCCAGATGTGGTGGTGGATGCCTGTAATCCCAGCTTCTCAGGATGCTGAAACATGAGACTCATTTGAACTCGGGAGGCAGAGGTTGCAGTGAGTAGAAATCATGCCACTGCACTCCAGCCTGGGTGATAACAGTGAGACACCACCTCAAAAAAAAGAAAAAAAAAAAAAGGAAAAGAATGTTACTGAGTAATAAATCAGTAATCACCTGAAGGTACAAAACTCAAAACTCACTGGTAATAGCAAGTACACAGAAAAACACAGAATATGACTACCTGTAACTGTGATGTGTAAGCTACTCTTATCCTAAGTACAAAGAATAAATGATGAAGAAATAAAAAAATCAGGACTACAATAACTTTTCAAGATAGACAGAAAACTAAGATATAAATAGAAACAACATAAAGTGTCAAAGCAGGGTGATGAAGTTTAGGCACAGAGTTTTTATTCATTTTCTTTTTTCTTAGTTGTTTATGCAAACAGTGTTAAGTGATTATTAGCTTAAAATAATGGCTTATGATAGTATTTGCGTGTGTCATGGTAACCTGAAACCAAAAAACATACAACAGATACACAAAAAATAAAAATCAAGAAACTAAGTCTTATTACCAGAGATAATCACCTTCACCAAGGAAAAACAGGAAGAAAACAAAGAAGGAAGAAATGATCACAAAACAACCAGTAAACAAACAACAAAATGGCAGAAAAGTTCTTACCTACCAATAATAACATTGAATATAAATAGTCTAAACTCTCCAATCAAAAGACATGGGGTGGCTGAATGGATAAGAAAAAGAGACCCATAATATGTTGCCTATAAGAAACATACTTCACCTATAAAGATACACATAAACTGAAAATAAAGGGATAGAAAAAATATTCCATGCCATTGGAAATCAACAAAGATCAGGAGTAGCTATACTTGTATCAGACAAAATAGATTTAAAGACAATTCTATAAGAAGAAACAAAGAATGTCGCTATATAATGATAAAGGGGTCAATTCACCAAGAGGATATAACAATCTTAATTATATATGAACCCCAAAATTAGATCACACAGCTATATAAAGAAAATACTATTAGAGCTTAAGAGAAAGATAGACCCCATTACAATAATAGCTGAAGACTTCAACACACCACATCAGCATTGGACAGATCTTCCAGACAGAAAATCAGCAAGAAACATCAGACTTAATCTGCACTGTGGACCAAATGAATCTAATAGATATTTACAGAACATTACATCCAACAGCTTCAAAATACACATTCTTATCCTCAACTCATGGATTATTCTCAAGGATAAACCATATGTTAGGTCACAAAACAATCCTTAAAACATTAAAAAATTGACATAATTTCCAGCATCTTCTCTGACCACAATGGACTAAAACTAGAAATCAGTAATGAGAGGAATTTTGGAAACTTTGCAAACACATGGAAATTAAACAATAAGCTCCTGAATAACCAGTAGGTCAACAAGGAAAGTAAGAATAAAATTGAAAAGTTTCTCAAAACACACGATAATGGAAACACAACATACAAAAACTTATGGGAGACAGCAAAAGCAGTACTAAAAAGCAAGTTTATAGCTATAAATGCCTACATTAATAAAGAGGTAAAACTTCAAATAAACAATCTAGTGATGCATCCTAAAGAATGAGAAAATCAAGAGCAAAACAAACCAAAAAAATTAGTAGAAGAAAATAAAATAAAAATCAGTGTAGAAGAAAATAAAATAAAAATCAGAGCAGAAACAAATAAAATGAAGAAAATAATACAAAAGATTAAGGAAACAAAAAGTTGTTTTTTTTGAAAAGTTAAAAAATAGTGATAAACCTTTAGCCAGGCTAACTTAGCCAAAAAGAAAGAACAACCAAATAAATAAAATCACAGATGAAAAGAGAAGCATTACAACTGATACCACAGAAATTCAAAACATCATTAGTGACTACTGTGACCAACTATATGCCAATTAATAGAAAAAATTTAGAAGAAATGGGCAATTCCTAGACACATAGAACCTACCACAACTGAACCAGAAAGATAACCAAAACTTGAACAGATCAATCACATGTAACAAGATCAAAGCCATAATCAAAAGTCTCCTTGTAAAGAAAAGCTCAGGACCCAATGGCTTTACTGCTGAATTCTACCAAACATTTAAAGAACTAATGTCACTCCTACTCAAACTATTCTGAAAAACACAGGGGAAAGGAGTACTTCCAAACTCAATCTGTGAGGTAAGTATTACCCTGATACAAAATCAGACAAAGACAATTCAAATAAAGAAAACTATAGGCCAATATTTCTGATGAATATTTATGCAAAAATCCTCAAAAAATACTAGCAAACTGAATTCAACAACATATTAAAAAGATCATTCGTCACTGTGGGAAAGAGAGTTTCTGGGGTGCCAGTTGAGTTGGTCTCCCCTGTGTGTGACACCCATGGGAAGTCATGGGCTGCCTCTGAGGAGAAAAGTCTCCTTATTGCCTTCACGTCTTTAGGCCCCGAGAGCATAACCGCTCAGCGGCATTCCACAGGTTGCTCAGGGAGATAACACTACCTTTGAAGCAGTAGAGTATAATCAAACATCTTGGCTCCTCCTGAAACCCGCTCCCACCTGTTTCAGTCCTGGTAGGTTAAAGATCTTAAGTAGTTTAGACACACGCCTTTGCTCAACGAAATTCACAGAAACTGCCACTGCTATACATCTTATTGAATGACTCACGAGTTTTCCTTCACTGATTAAGCCTTTTCCTCATCCCTCCCTCTTCCATCTGCCCTGAGAAGAAAGGGCTTGTAAACCAATAAATTGGGTGGAGCTTGAGAGCTCTGGGCCATGAGCAAGCCTCCGACTCTCTTTTCCCCTGGACCCGCGTTTTAAATGCTTATTCTATCTCTTTCTAACTCCTTTGTCTCCGCGAGGCTCGGAGTACCCACTGGGTGGTGTGGGGCTGGTTTCCCCAACAGTCATGACCAAGTGTGATTCATCCCCAGGATGCAAGAGTAGTTTAACATATGCAAATCAATCAATGTGATAAATCACTTCAACAGAATGAATGACAAAAGCCATATGATCATTTCAACTGATGCTGAAAAAGCATTTGATAAAATTCAACATTTCTTCATAATAAAAAAAGCTCAAAAAACTAAGTATAGAAAAAACATACCTCAACACAATAAAAACCATCTATGACAGATTCACTGCTAGTATCATACTATTTAGTATCATACTGAATGGGGAAAAACTGAAAGCCTTTCCTTTGAGATCTTTGAAGTGACAAGGGTGCCCAGTTTCACCACTGTTATTCAACATAGTACTTGAAGTCCTAGCAAGAGCAATCATAGCAGACAAAAATAAAAAGCATCCAGACTGGGATGGGATAAGTCAAATTATTCTTGTTTGCAGATTATATGATCTTATATTTGGAAAAACCTAAAGACTCCACCAAAAAATCTATTAGAACTGATAAACAAATTCAGTAAAGTTGCAGGGTACAAAATCAACATACAACACTTAGTAGCATTTCTATATGCCAACAATGAACAATCTGAAAAAGAAATTTAAAAAGCAGTCTCATTTACAATAGCCACAAATAAAATTAAATACTAGAAATTTACTTAACCAAAGAAGTGAAAGTTCTCTGTAATAAAAACTATGAAACGCTGATGAAAGAAATTGAAGAGGACACCAAAAAATGGAAAGATATTCTATGTTCACGAATTGAAAGAATCCATATTGTTAAAATGTTCATACTAGGCTGGGTGTGGTGGCTCACAACTGTAATCCCAGCACTGTGGGAGGCTGAGGTGGGCAGATCACGAGGTCAGGAGATCGAGACCATCCTGGCTAACATGGCGAAACCCAGTCTCTACTAAAAATACAAAAAAATAAGCTGGGCATGATGGTGGGCACCTGTAGTTCCAGCTACTTGGAGGCTGAGGAAGGAGAATGGCATGAACCCAGGAGGCGGAGCTTGCAGTGAGCCGAGATTGCGCCACTGCCCTCCAGCCTGGGCGACAGAGTGAGACTCCATCTCAAAAAAAAAAAAAAAAAAGTCCATACTATCCAAAGCAATCTACAGATTCAATGAAATCCCTATCAAAATACCAGTGACATTCTTCACAAAAAAGAAAAAAAGTCCTAAAATTTATATGAAACCACAAAAGACCCAGAATATTCAAAGCTATCCTAAGTAAAAAGAATAAAACTGGAGGAATTGTATTACCTGACTTCAAATTATACTATTGAGCTATAGTAATCAAAACAGCATGGTACTGGCATAAAAACAGACATACTGACCAATGAAACTAAAAGAAGAACCCAGAAACAAATTAACATACCTACAGTGAGCCCATTTTTGACAAAGGTGCCAAGAACATACACTGGAGGAAAAGAGAGTCTCTTCAATAAATGGTGCTGGGAAAGCTGGATATTCATATACAGAATTATGAAACTGGTCCTCTATCTCTCACTGTATACCAACAACAAATCAAAATGGATTAAAGACTTAAATCTAAGACCTCACACTATGAAACTACTACAAGAAAACATCAGGGAAACTCTCCAGGAAATTGGTCTGGGCAAAAATGTCCTGAGTAATACTCTACAAGCATAGGCAACCAAAGCAAAAATGGACAAATGGGATCACATCAAATTAAAAAGGTTGGCACAGCAAAGGAAACAATCAACAAAGTGAAGAGACAAGCCACAGAATGGGAGAGAATATTTGCAAACAACCCATCTGACAAGGGATTAATAACCAAGAGCTCCAACAACTTAGGGAAAATAAATTGAATAATCCAATTGAAAAACGGGCAAAAGATCTGAATAGACATTTCTTTAAAGAAGACATACAATGGCAAACAGGCATATGAAAAGGTGCTCAACATCATTGCTCATCAGAGAAATGCAAATTAAAATTGCAATGAGATACCATCTTACCCTAGTTAAAATGGCTTATATCCAAAACATAAGGAATAACAAAGGCTGGCAATAATGTGGATGAAAGGGAATGCTCATACACTGTTGGTGGAAAAGTAAGTTAACACAATTACTGTGGAGAACAGTTTGGGGAGTACTCAGAAAACTTAAAATGGAGCTACCAGATGGTCCAGCAATCTCACTGCTGGGTATATACCCAAGAGAAAGGAAATCAGCATATCAAAGAAATATCTGCACTTCTATGTTTTTTGCAGCAGTGTTCACAATTACCAAGATTTGGAAGTAACCTAAGTGTCTATCAACAGATGAATGATAAAGAAAATATGGTACATATGCACAATGGAGTACTATTCAACCATAAAAAAAATGAGATCCTGTCATTTGTAACAACATGGATGGAACTGGAGATCATTTTGTTAAGTGAAATAAGCCAGGCACAGAAAGACAAACATCGCACGTTCTCACTTATTTGTGGGATTTAAAAATCAAAACAATTGAACTCACGGACATAGAGATTAGAAAAATGTTTGCCACAGGCTGGAAAGGGTAGTGATAGGGTGGAAGGGAGACGGGAATGGTTAACGGGTACAAAAAAATGGAAAGAATGAATAAGACCTACTGTTTGATAGCACAGCAGGGTGACTACAGTCAATAATAACTGAGTTGTACATTTAAAAATAACTAAACGAGTATACTTGGATTGTTTGCAACACAAAAGATAAATCCTTGAAGGGATAGATAATCCATTTTCCATGATGTTATTATTATGCATTGCATACCTGTATCAAAACATTTTATGTACTCCATCCGTACATATACTTACTATGTACCCACAAAAATTAATAATTAAATTTAAAAAAATTTCTGTGTCCTTACTGTACTCTAAACCTCCTGTGTTTAACCTAGAGGAATCAAAAAGGTGATTGTTTTTGTTTAATAGTTTTCTAGACCAAAAGAAAATTTTCAACAAATGACAAACAAGTGGTTTTGTTACTAGAGAAAAAAAAGTATATACTTCGATAAGACAATTTCAAATATACCAATGAATAATAAATAAAGTGCCTAGGCAATTTACACAAAAAATTAATTTTGGCTACTAATTATTGTATATGCTCTGTTTCCAGTATAGACCTAAAATGCTTTACATACATATACCTTCTCATGTAAGTCTTCTAACAGTCCTATGGGACAGCGTAGCATAGGGGTTAACAATATAGATATTGAGATAATAACAATGCCTTTTTTTCCATGATAGTATTGTGGAGATTACCTGAATTAATAAATAAGGTACTCTTTGAAGAGTTCCTGGCCTTTAGGAGGTGCTGTTATTCTTACAGGAGGAACTGAGGCTTAGAGTCGTTAAGTTACTGGCTGAAGAAACATCACTGTTAGGTGGAGCTGCTGAAGTTTAAATCCAATCTGTCTGACCCCCAAATCCGATGATCGTAACCACTACACTGTATTGTATGATAATCTTTTTTTAACGTTTACGTCAGTTAAAGTACAAATTAAAACAATGATCTTTCTCATTGAAATTAGCAAATATTATACAAAATGTGGAGGCAAATCTCAAAGTTTCCACGTAGAAGTGAGACAATTGATAGTAGCAGTCTCTTACATTGGTGGCAGGAATTTACATGGTTATACCTTGATAAAAACTAACTTTATATGTAACCTACTATTTAATAATTCCTATTTTATGAATCTATTCTAAGTGAAGAAAACAAAATAATAAACTGGGCACAAAGATCTTGATTATTGCATTATTTATCATGCCCTTGAATGTTCAAGAATAGTACAATGGTTAAATAAATGGTTAAAATAATAGTACAAATTATATTCTTTGTATTTCTGAACATTTTATTTGTATGTATTTATATTATTTAATAATACACTGCTATTAAATTCATGTTTTAAAATAATTCTGTTACAAAGAAAGATAAGTTATTTGAAAACTACAAAATGGAGTATTTTGATCAATTTTATGAAAGAATTACCTAAGAAGGAAATTTTATATACACAATAAAATCTAGAGAGAAATAATATCATAAGGAAAACAATGCTTATCTATGGCTTGGTAAATGAGTAATATTTTAATTTTTATTTGAATGTTTATTTACCATGAAAATCTCTGTGATGAGCATGCATTAAACATAAAATCAGAAAAAGAACAATAAGTATGATTTTAAAATAAACTAAAAGTCTACTTCCAGTTTATGGGTTGTTGGAGAAAAAAGTAAAGGAGCGTGAATATATTCAAAATGTGAAGAGTTTATAAGATTATAAAAGCAATATTGACTGTAGATAATGTACCAACTGATATAACAATGTTATACTTTTGCTGCCCAGAGATGACTGTTCCAGTGTTACAGGTGTTGTGACTTGGTATGAGTTCTACTACATTTCTATTTCATGATTCTGTGAATTACCAATGGATACCACCAGAGAGAAGAAAAACAAAACATGCAGATCACATGTGCCACACTCCTCCACCTCCCTGTGGTGATGGATAATGATGAGCCATTGCCAAGCATCTCCCTTCACAATCTTTGCGACAGCCTCATAGCACATAAGCTAATATTAGTAGAGAACCCTTTATATATCTCTATGTTTAACATAGATCATAGCTGAGGCTTTTCCCTTTAGCAACAATACTACCCAGGAGAAAAGGAGATGCAAAATATTCATGTCCTCCCAAAATGTCAGTTGACAGCATGTGCATATTGCATGTCCCTAATGGCTTGGTTGGTAAATGAGCTGAAAACATCACTTTGTTACTGTGACAGAGTAAATACTCTGAATCAAAGCCTGACCTTTGGCGTTCCCTCCACAGTAAGCCTGGCTGTGTGTCTCCTTTATGGCAGCATTTGAACATATTTCAGTATTTCTAATAATTACAAATACCTTTCCTAGAAGTAACAAACCCCTTTAATTTATCTTCACTGTCCAACTTCTTGAATGGTTGCTGTCCTTGCTTTTTAATTTCCCTTTCTTTCACTAAAGAGAAATGATTATGGTGAATTCCACCCTCACCACTCCACTAAAAAAGACTCTTGGACTTTACCAACAACGTTCCTATTGCTATATTACATGACCACCTTCATGCCATTGTTTAACTTGATCTTAATGTAGCATTTGACACTGGAGACCACTTTCCTTAGAGCAATTTCAATTTTCTTGGCTTCCATGACACATTGCTCCTACTTTAATTCCTTTTTAGGGATGCTTTTTCTCTGTCTTCTCTGCAAATGTTCCTTCCTCCATTCTGTGTGTGACACATTGCTGTCGTGGGCTCTTTGCCTTCTCACTCTCCATGCATGGTGGCTTTCATTTCCCTGGCTTCACAACTGAAAATTATGTAGCCTTCCTCCCAGGTTCAAAATTTGAAAAGGTTTGTTTCTTACTTTGACATCTCTACTTTGAACTTGTGCTGGGACCCTAAACTCAAAATATATAAACCTAGTAAAAAAAATAGGTGAGTCTTTGGGTTTGAGTTTCACTTTCCCCAATGTACTAGCTGTGTGACATTGGACATGTTATTTAACACATTTTGAGGTTCAGTTTCTTTATTTGGTTGGTTGGGAAAATTGATAGAATAATGTGTGAAAAGCGAACGCAGTATAGTTTGAGGCACATAGTAGGTGTGCACTTGTGTCCCTTTCTTGTGACCCCATTCTCAGTGCACGATCTGCTGATACACTTGCTTGTCCAACTCAGTGACTTGAGGATCAATGTTTACTTTCCTTTCTGCCTCACATTCCACCTTCAATCACCTAGTTTTATTGATGGTCCTATTTAAATATCTCTCAAATATATTCCCTTCTTTAGATGTCCACTGGTGTTTCTCGAGTTGAGGCCATCAACAACTTTTGACTGTTTTCCAGATCTTATCATTATCCTCAAAACCCACTGGTTTTTCCATCTTTGACCTCATTCACTTCAAATGCACAAACCCCAAAGTAACCCAATAAAGCTTTGTGACATTAGCCTAATTTATCCTCCTTAGCTATTAATTACCCCTTTCAGTGTAAATCCCAGGCTCTTTAATTAAACACGGAAAGGCTTTGGAGATGTCTCCCTGCCTTATCTATATTCATTTCTTGACGTTCACTTTATTATTTCCTCTAATCATACTGGGCAGTGGTCCTCTCTTGGTTTTATTAGATTATTGCACACTTGCATATGACAAACCTTTTTTAATGTATGCTTTTATTTCATGATTTAGAGATTTAAAAAACAAAAATATTGTTTTGTCCACTTTAAAGATCATATGGAATTATCAAAGGGAGAGGACAGAAAATATTCTGCATCATTATTCAATTACAAAACCAGACCGAGAAAGTAGGCCGTAAAATACTGTGATAACTTAAAAAAAATACCAACAAGGACCTGCCAGTAATTACGAGCTTAACAGAATTAGCTAAAGAATTTAACACTTGGGTACAGAGCATAAACCATGTGGGAGAACAGGCTTATGAGAATGATAACAACTCAAGACTATTTGCAGACTGACTGAATATCCAAGTGACATTCAATTAGAGGGCTTCATTAGGGGAATTAATTTCAATTCATTGCGTGATTTTGATAGAAGATGTCTTTAAAGCATAGATATATTTCCTTCATGCATTTTACCTGATCCAGGACTCTTAGTGAGACCTTCCCTGTGACAACCATGATTTGCCTTCCACGATACATTTCCAGAATGCAACCCTTTCAGTGGGTAATGATTGTTGTTCCTAGAACATGTTATTTTCTTTTCCACTTCCTCTCATTTCATACACTACTTTCTTGCTTTAAATGTTCTTTCCTATTCTCAAATTCTTTTCTTTAGCTAAATTCTACCCATGCTTCACGTCATATATGTGACATCCTCCGGAAAGTCTACTCTGAAGCCTCAATACTTGGTCAGATTTCCCTCCTGTGTTTTGTCCTACTATTGCGCTTCTCACCCCTGACATGCAATCTCCTTGTTTTATAGATATGCCCCCATTATACTGTCATCTTTTTAAAGTGCTTGGCCTTAACTTATTCACCACAGTATGGCTGCAAGCTAGCAAAGTGCTTGCCTCTTAAGAAGAGCTCAAACCACATTTGGAATCAGACATTTAATACTTTTAACTGTGGAAGTAAAGAATCTGCTATAAAAATTATCTGCTTTCCTATAGAATTATTTTCTAATTATTGTCTAAAATAGAAAAAGATTTTCTATTTGTATAAATTTCTTTACTGCTACTAAATGCTCTATTTTAATATTAGCCCTAATGGCATCAATTCCACGAACCTGCTCAGTGTACTCTCAGAAGACTGTCAGCAAAGTCCTCTCTGATAAGGAAGTTTTCTTTCCTAATACGGGGACCATTGCTTTTATTTTGGTTTTTCTTTGCTTATTCAATGTTTCTCACTTTTTAATTTTATTTTAATTTTATATGTTTATCCTCTTGTAATCACCAAAGGGTTTATTTTCTTTTTGCTGTTGTTTCCAGAGGGAAGAAAACTGACCTTCTTGTTAGCACTTATCTGATGCCTGACACAGCAAAGTCACTTCTCTCAGAGATCTCTCTGATAGCCCTGGGCCAATCATTACAAACAGAATGATGCTGAAGTTTTATGTGCAAGACCATGAAAGTGGTTTATCATTCCAAAGAACTGATGTATGTTTTTAGACAATGAAAAAAAAAATCCGTTAAGCTTCTTGCAACTTCTTGAAGCTTTTACAGTTATAATTATTTGCTTAAAAGTTACTGCCAAGAAAAGCTTTTGATTATAATTTACTAAAGTTATCTTCTTATAATGAGATTTTATTCTCTGTGTTGTTACAAAAAGAAAAAGAGCAATATTGGTGCTCCAAATAGCTGTAGAGTGAAAAAGTACAAAGGGCAACAGAAAATACAAATTGACATGAGAAAAAGAAAAAAGTAAGATGTTTTATTGCCTTGAGGGATTTCTAGTGTGCTGGAAAAAACAGATACAAATAGATTGAAATAATTAGAGTATATTCACATATGGACCATAGCAGAGATGGACATGGTTTGGAGGTTCAGAGAATGAGCATGATCCTAGACATCTAGATTCATATTTCTGTTCCACTAATAATTTAGCATCATAGCCTTATGTAAGTTTATTAATCTCTCTAAGCCTTAATTTCCTCATCTGTAAAATTAGGTTATTAATAGACTTTACCCCACAGGAAATTTATGAGGATTAAATGAGACAACATATGTGCCTGTTGCATGACAAATGTTCAATGCTTGATAACTACTATTA
The DNA here is from genome assembly GCF_028878055.3 of Symphalangus syndactylus. Classification (NCBI taxonomy): domain Eukaryota; kingdom Metazoa; phylum Chordata; class Mammalia; order Primates; family Hylobatidae; genus Symphalangus; species Symphalangus syndactylus. Next base: position 70,471,782 of record NC_072423.2, on the reverse strand, counting down.
TAATTTATAAAAGGCTAAAAGAAGACAGAGGAGAAGTTTCTAGTCATTCCAAGAAAGGAAAACTGAGGCACAAGAGTGGGCCACAAGGGAGATCCTTGTGCTGTTTTCAAGGCAGAAGGTGAGCATCAGCCATTTTGTATTTCCCACATATTGTTGCCAGTGTGCTGACTCACCTCGTTGGCAAGAAGTAGCAGCTGAACCTAAATTGTTTTCACCTTTCCTTGGAGCCTCCTTTAGCATTTCTGACTCCTGGGCTTCAGTTTAACTTCATGACAACGGGCATAGCTTCTGCAGGATACACTTGGCATCAAGGGTAGAGGCAAGAAGATAATGCTCAATCCTTCCAGATGGGTTTCTGGCTCATGATTATGGAATCCATCCTGCCTTTGGTCTTCCTCATTTTACGTCTATTTTCCTTTCTGTCTGCACACCCTGTGAACTTCAAGATCCAGGACTATATGAGGAGAGAGCAGCCTTACGGAGACTGCTTAACCACCTCCCACAATTGTGTAAGTCAATCCCCCAATCCCCTGTAACAAATTTATCTCTCTCTCTGGCTGTCTCTCTCTCTTTCTGTCACACATACACACACACATACACCCCTACCCCTACTGATTCTTTTCTCTGGCTGAACCCTGACTAATACATGGCCTTTTCTACTGCTGTTGCAATTCTTCCTTATGAGGAAGTGCTCAATGGTCTTATTTTTCATTGCATACATACATCATGTCCAGAACAAAAATGTAAAAATATCCCCATCGGTATTTCCAAATACAACAACAAATTTGTGACTACAATGATAGTGAAAATACATTATATACATTTATTTCAGAACTTTATCACTTCCTATCATAATCTATGAAATAAATGAAAATGTAAACATGAGTGAATGAATGAATGAAATATTTGAAAGTAAAACTGACTGACCAGCTGAAATAATATCTTTAGGAGCAAGGTTGCAGTATTAGTATTTCTACCACAACAAATGCTACCTATAGTATTAAGTGGGCAAACCAGTCAGAAGATTGTTTATCAAAGACAGCCCATGTATTTTCTAATTCCTTTTGTAAGTATTAAAAGTTTTTACAGATTGACCAAACAAAAGATCAAAATAGGACACAACAGCAATATTGCTTAAATCAGACTCTTTCTTTTCTAACAGGAGAGGCTTTGACATTAAAGAAGATCAGCAGAGTCTGAAACAAAGGAAAAGCTCAGTTAAAAAAATCATAAGTAAATGATTGTCTCTCTGAAATATATACTTTATGTAGAGAAACTATTCTTGGTTCTCATAATTTTCTTTTTCTCCCACTCATGATTTGCGGTACTGCACTGGTGTCCATGGTAACATCCATAGCTAATGAGTGGATTACTACCAGTGTCCTGCCACTGTCAATCACTACATTCTTAAAGACAATAAAATTTCTCTCTAGTTGAACGGTTTTATTACCCTCTCTCTCCCAATAAGCAAGACCTGAATCTTCACCAAGAGTACATGTCATCAACACAAGATTATCTATTGCTTTATCTATTTTACCACATTGGAAAGTTTAGTCAAGATGATAACATTTATTCACAAACACTTGGACAGACTGAAACATCTCCTTGTTCTCTTTATGTAATGAACAAGAAAATAGTAGATTAACATGTCAAATTATTCATAGAAGACACTGTACCTTATGTACCATTTGATGAGTAGTTCTCAATGTTTTTTCTATTAAATGACTATAACAATAAGAGCAGAAAACAATAATAAAACATAATTTAAGAGAATGCATCCAAGTTTATGCCAGCTAAATGCGGACTACTTTTGACTTTGGTAATAGTACAAGAAAGTTAGGCAGTGCTAGAGCTAAAGTGTTTTTACACACAATGCTTTTCATGACTGATCTTGAAATCACCTTGGTTAGTCATGGTCAGCCTTCTTTTATGACACAAAAGAAAATAGAATGGAACAGACGAATCAGAATGCATCATGGTGTGGCAAGAGTTATTTTGTGAAACATGTAAATTGAAATGTAAAGTGTACTTTTCACCATTGTCCCTTTCTCATACAATACTGAAGGAATAGTATCAAACTTTCTCTAGATTCTGGTCCTTTTAAATTTTGTCCTGTGAGATTATAGTCTGGTTACTAACTGAATATGCATGTGTTTTTACTTTTCTCTAGTGTCTTAGAGTCTAAATCTATTCTTCTAAAGGAGTCAGAGTTCTTCATAATCACCAAACTCCCTGTATTCATTTCCTAGGGATGCCATAAAAATTATCACAAACTAAGTGGCTTGAAACAACATAAACTTAAATTCTTTCAGTTCTGGAGTCAATAGGTCCAAAATCAAGGTGTCAGGAGGGCCATCCTCTCTCTCCTAGCTTCTGTGGTTGCCAGCAATTCTTGCTGTTAGATCTGCATAACTCCAATCTGCATCTGCATAACTCCAATCTCTATGATGTCATGCCTGTCTGCTCTCTGTGTCTTCATATGGCATTTTCCTCTCCATGTGTGTGTCTCTTCTCCTCTTAGTCCAATCTGGAAGTGTCTTTGTTGAGATGATTAATTGGATCTGTGAGTCACATGCCTAATCTCTTCATATATATATATATATATATATATATATATATATATATATTTTTTTTTTTTTTTTTTTTGAGATGGAGTCTCGCTCTATCGCCCAGGCTGGAGTGCATTGGCAGGATCTCGGCTCATTGCAAGTTCCACTTCCCGGGTTCACGCCATTCTCCCGCCTCACCCTCCCAAGTAGCTGGGACTACAGGCACCTGCCACCACACCCGGCTAATTTTTTGTATTTTTAGTAGAGACAGGGTTTCACCATGTTAGCCAGGATGGTCTCGATCTCCTGACCTCGTGATCCACCCATCTCGGCCTCCCAAAGTGCTGGGATTACAGGCATGAGCCACCGCGCCCAGCCCACTAAAATATTTTACAGAAATTCCTAGGCCCTGTTTCCAGAGCAAGCTACGTGGAGAGATCGAAAATTTTCAAATAATCAAGCTCTGGTTTCTTTTTGCTTAAGAGTTTCTTTGTCAATTTATCTATTTTCTTTTGCATTTTACTATATGTGGCAAGAAGAAACAAGGTCACATCTTTCACACGTTGCTTGGAAATCTCCTCAGCTATATATCCAAGTTCATCCTCTAAAGTTTTATTTTACATCCTACAGCAGAAGGCAATTAGCCAAGTCTCTACCATTTTATAATGAGGATCATCTTCGCTCTGCTTTCCTTGTTTCCATCTGTCGCCTTGCAAGAATCACCTTTAACGTTCATATTTCTAGCAACATTCCGTTCATGTTGACGTATGTACTCTCTAAGATAAAAGAAGCTTTATCATTTCTGAGCATTCACTAAAATTGCCTTTAACATTCATATTTCTACCAACAATCTCTTTAAGGCTAAGTTTTTCTAACATATGCCATAAAATTCTTCCTGCTGCGACCCATTATCCAATTCCAGAGCTACTACCACATTTTTTAAGTATTTATTACAGCAGCATCCCACTCCTGGTAATAAAATTTGTATTATTTTCCTTGGGCTGACACAGCAAAGTATTACAAACTGTGTGGCTTCGAAAATAACAGAAATTGTTGTTTTTGTTGCAGGGTTGTTTCCCCCTGAGGAATAATCTGTCCCTTAGCTTCTGCAAATCTTTTATACACCTTTGCTTGCAGATACATCATTCTAATCTATGCCTCCACCCTCCATGATGTGCTCTCCTGTGTGTCTGTGTCTGCATCATGGTGTTCTCTCCAGATCATGGTGTTCTCTCCTGATAAGGACACCAGTAATGTTTGATTCGGACACATTTTAATGAAACATGAGCTCATCTTAATTTGATTACATCTGCAAAGATCCCTCTTCCAAATAAGATCACACTCAGGGGTAGCAGAGTTAAAGCCTTTAACATATCTTTCTGGGGGACACAATATGACCCACAAAACCCTCATATAAATTTTGGCTAATTCATTAGGCTTTTCCAGATTTCTCACTATTCATTTCTGGTACCATTTCCCTATATTTTGACAAATGTATATTCTGGTTGGACTATGACTAGGTTGTAAGCCCTCAGATATGTAGACTGTGTTTACTCATTTTTTATCCACCACAGTATTTGGCAGTATTTGGGACATTGCTATATACAAAGTAGAAAAATCAATAAATATGTTGAAATGAATTGAACTGAATTATATTGAATATTGTTTCTCTGTCCAAGAAAAGATGATCCAATTTTAAAAATTTATGATGCGCTTGAAAAAGGCAATAAATCTAAAGATAAATGTATTCTATACCCAAATACCATATTCACCCTACTAAAATCAATAAAGAGAACAAGATGGCACCATGGGAATATAATTTTGGGCAATACTTAAGCTTCTCAGGTATTCTTATTATCATACATAAACAAAATAACATTAATGTTATTGGTGAAGTATCTTTAGGCTCTAGAATGTTATAGTTAAATAGAACTACATTCTTTAATTCTTCACATACATTCATGAACATATATTCTAATCTAGATATTTTTCTAGGTTCTGGGAATGCCAGTCAAGAAACTACAGTGCCTGGACTCAGAATGGTAGTGATAGAAGTGACAAGTAGTCATATCTAGATATATTTTAAAGAAACTGTCAACAAAACCTGCTAAGAAATGGAAGTGGAGTTTCACAGATAGGGAGGACTCAGGATAACTCCATAGATTGTGGCCCAGTAACTGAAATAATGAATTTATACTATCCTGAGATGGGGTAAGCTGGGGGAGAAGGGGAAATTTTAGTGATTTTTTAAACATGCTATTACACAGATGCTTCATAGACATTCAAATGAATATGTTAAGTAAGGAGGTGGATATGGGTCTGAATTTCAGGAAACAGGTATAAGTACATTTGGGACTCACAAGCATATAGGAGTTATTTATCACCACAGGAATGAATGAGATGATCTGGAGAAGATAATGAATGTATATGATGAGAGGAGGTTCAAAACTAAACCTAGGGGCATCATACTACGTGGAAATAAAAATGATCCAATGAAGAAGACTAAACAACAGTAACAAGTGAAGTAAGAGGGAAATCAAGAAAAGGTAATGTTCCAGAAGCCAAATAAAGAAAGCGTTTTAACCAGTCAATTGACACTGATAGGTTAAGAAAAATCAATTCCTAGCATTGGCCATTGGATTTGGTAATTAAGCTAAGTTTCTAACTAAAATTAGTATAGAAAATAAAACTAAATACCTTTTCTTAAAAGTCTAACGAATAATTGAAAAAACTCATAACCAAAAACACAATGTCACAATAAACATTATTATAATAAAAGGAGAGAAAATAACATGTAGAGATTTTTAAAAGTAAGAAAAATCATGAACATTTACTATTTCAATATATTTAACATTTTCAGATGAAATAGATCATTCCCTAGAGGAAAAGTAAATTACTCCAACTAATTCAAGAAGAAATAAGAAACCTTAATCAATATTCAAGCATTAAGCTAATTCCAAATGTAACTAAATTTCTTTCTTTTCACTCAAACTATGCACTCTCATACCTTACCCATACACATACACATACAATCCAAACTTTAAAAAGAACTATAAGGAAATTATTATAGAAAATATAGTAAGAGAAAAAGCCACTCAATGAATGATAAAATAATAATGCAAACTTGATGCAAATACCAGGAAGCCATTATTTTAAAAAAGTGAGTGTAGATCCAAAAATACTGAATGAACTATTAGCTAATTTGAATTTATCAGTGAGTATGAAAATAATATATTATTATCAAATCTAACTTATTCTAGAAATTTAAAAGTATTCAGGATTAGAAAAATAGTTACTATAATATAACGTACTTCATTATCAAATTAAAGTTAAAAATCAAACATTTCTCCTAATGCATACAAAGACATTCAGAAAATGTCAATATTGAATATGGTTTATAAAACACAAAAAATGTACAAGAAAAATTTAATATCTCATTAAAAATGACACCACAACCAAAAGGAATTTATGAAGTGAAGGGTAGTTCAATATTTCAAAATGGATTAATTTATCATATCAATACACATAAATGGAAAAAAATGCAACATGATTATCTTCATGGATGTTTAAAAGGCCTTCAATAGTTCCACAAGCATTCTAAAGAAAAGCACTCAAAAAGTAAAGCAGCATCTTACTTGATATAGAAACATTAAAGGCATTTCCACTAAGATCAGGAAAAAAATAAAGACATCTATATCCTTACTGTAATTTGACATTGTTTTGGAGGCATGAGCCAATGTAATCAGACAAAAGAAAAATAATTGAGGCACAATACTAGAAAACAACATGTAAACCATCTCTATTTACTGATAATATAAAATTATTTATGTAAAACACATTGACACAATTCATTAAATATAAAAAAGTACAAAAATCAAAGTCTTTATATACTAACCATAACATGTTAAAAATAGAATGGAAGAGAATATTCCATTTTTTATTCTAGTATGAGCTCAGCTTACCTAAGAGAACATTCCATTTTTAATAACAACAACAGAATAGAATGCTTAGGAAATTACAAAAATTGCTAAACTTATAGAAAGAAAATCTTAAAAGACATAAAATAGAACATCAAAAAGAATATAGCTGTTCTCTTTGTCTCGAGCTACACAAAATCATACTGATGCCAATTAACCTCAAGGTAGATGTAAATGCAATCAAAAAAAATTTCTTCTAGGAACATCACAATTCGATGCTAAAGTTTTTAAAGAAGAAATAAACATTCAAGAATAA